>NC_135016.1:8125000-8750000 GCF_051020955.1 Megalopta genalis | reverse complement strand
TGGTACAAGACCGTGTAATGATTGGATTACATTAATTTATATAGAAAATTCGAGTACATTTGGTTTAGAATATATTCTTGGTGCAAAAATTCTTGACAGGGTGCAAAATCACGTAATAGTTGCATCATACTAATTATTGTAGAGTTTCCAAATATATTAACTTCATTTTACCATACTTTCTTCGCAGTATATGTTCCTAGAATAATAATTATACTTTAAAGTACCTTTAGATTTGTATTACTCAAACACAACGCAGAGAGAAGTAATACGAACAAAAAGACTTTGAACTGTTTACCAGAAGATATCCAAATAGATTGTTTATTTCTCGTGCCTTCTGTACAGCCATTCAGTGCTACGAACTTTTATTTTCGTGGCGAGTATCATTCGTGCAGGATGCACTTCAAGTTTGTATAAAACGTCAGACGAGGCTCGGTCGCTCGAAAGACGAGATAAACAACGGCGAGCTCGTGCCCATCAATTTTTTTCCGACGGAAGTCCTCCAACTCCCCGGGCACTCGACCTTGTAAAAGTGCATGATCGAGCCTGTCGAATAGCCGTCCGAACGAAGGATGTTTTCCAAACCTCTCGTGTTTTCCTTTCGCCACCGAGACACGAGTGGTAGCTAACATCTGCTGCGGCACGCGTAAACGGGACGGATTTATTTACGGTGTTCGAAGGGGTTGCTCTGGGTTCGATCTTTGGCGACAGAGCCGGCGAACGAGAGGGGAGGAAGCACTTCCACGCCAGGCACCGAGCATAATCTCGTCTTGTTAGTCGTTTCATGTATCGACCACAAACTTCCGGTTAAATTTAGACGTATGTGGCTGCGAGTCGTCGCTGCACTGCACCATGCTTCACCCGGATTTCCCATTCGTCTTCATTCGGCCTGCGAATCGCCTAATTTCCATCGGCAAGAAAGGCGATTCAACGATTGCATTCGCTGTGTCAGAAATATAAATGGAAAATGCTATTTTTCCTTTGATTGCATTTCTGGAATATTCAGTAGAAATTGTATAAATGCTCGATAAATTACCAGCCTCGCATCGCAACGATTGAATAAAGAACACCAGAGATTAATTTGATCGATGTCACAATTTTATTAATGAAAGTATAACCATAATAATAATAAATAAACCAAATAACCATATTCTTAAAAATCCAACAAATACAGTAGAACCTCAATTATTTTCAGATATAATAGAACATTTATTTTTAGTTACAGTACTGGATTAGGTGTTTATTAAAATTTATCATAGTTAGGCTATGGATTTTATGGATTTATAAATGTTGACACCTATAGAACCATTTTGAGCTAATTAAAATTATTAAATGTCGAACAAACTGGGGATCCAGTTTTCTTGCCTTAAAATTAGGACAGATCATTTTTATTTTCATCCTCAAACTAACGAATTCTTATGCAAAATAAAAATTTTCTGCATTAATTTCCTTCCTTGAATTATTTTATTATATCGAAACCAATGCGATAGCATCTCGTTCGCATTAAATCTACTAATGCTCTTAATGAACGCACAATATCCAGTGAATCGCGCTGATCGCGTGTTCGCATAATAGAGAACTCCGAGTTGGTAATATATAATAATGCATAATATAATAATGCAGTTGGTTGAGAACTCCGTTGGTCCTATTGAAATTAAATCCGCAAGTTGCGTGGAGAAGCCGCCGGCTTCGGAGCAGAATCAGAAAGGAAAGACGAGTCACGAATCCGGCAAACAAACAGCAATCACGATTGCCTTCGTTCCGTCTTCTTAATGACTGCGCCTGACAAAGCCCCGCGTCACAGGCGGCAAAGTAGAAGCCAAACAATTTTGCCAGCCAAAGTGGACTGGCTCGGTACGGTCTTAAAATCGTTCCGCGAATTCCGGATGCAACCGAATTCAGTCTAGAGGAGGATTACCCGAGAAACTGGGACCGGTAATATCGGCGGCGTTTAATATCCGCGGAACGAAGGATTCGAGAACGATTGGGGTATCCCGGACAGCCGCGCCAATTCCTGATCCACTTTCAGTTTACGGGGCGCCAGTTCGCAAACAGCCAGCATCTGGTTGCACGCTGGGAAAAGAATCGGCCCGGCCAGTCAGAAATCCGCGTCAGTCTCGCGAGAAGGAAGATTCATTCGCCGGCGATCCTTCCGCGCGGACGATTTGTCATCGTTCTATATCGTGTGACTAGGAGCTCGTACGTTTCTCCTCTCTGTCTCTCCTTCTCTCTCGGTCTCTCTCTCTCTCTCTCGCTCGCTCTCTGGGAGCTAGGGGGTCCCTGCAGCCAGCTCTAAGTGCATCGAAATTTATGAACCACCGTCGCCGAGCCCCTCGCCGCTGCTGGCGCCCGAATTCGCTGAACGATTAATGTCTCGCTTCCCGACAGAATTTTACGTCGGAACCGTGAAAAATGCTGCCGCCCGTGAATCTTCTTCGAAACACACCCGCCTCGAGCGATTTTTTGGCCGCGGATGGGCTTAATTGCTCGGCCAGCGCCGGATTGCTTGGCCCAACGCGTACTGCACCTCATTTCGGCCACGCAAATTGGGGTATTCGTCATGGGCTGCAGCGATGCAGTTTTTAATTTCAAATCGCTCGGGTACTACTGATACCGGTGATCGTGGTGGATGACTCGTGCCTCGGGGGATCGACCTTAATAATAATAATGGTAGTAATATTTATTTGATCAACGGGAGAAAGAGCCTGAGTTACAATTATGTAATAATGCGAGGCGCGAGTAGCGTATCAGAAAGAAATAAAGAGGAAAGAGAAAAAATGATATATAATAATAAAAAGATGTAATAGAGAGACAATAAAGTAAGCGATCAAGATATTTAAATAATGTAGAAGCGGAAAAATTAATAGAGTATAATGCAGTATGAAGTTGTTGAAACAGCAAATAGGACAGCAACAAATAAATAATAATAGAATAAAAAATAAGAAAAGTATGAGTAAGAAAGAAACGAGAGCGATTGTTTATGATTTTCTCGAATTGTTTAAACAGTTAACAAATCGTATATCACACTTGGACAATTTTGACACAGTTTTGACAATACCTCTTATTCTTATTCACTTATACTGCATCGTTTAACCTAGAAGCATTTAGTAAAAATAAGATTGTTCTTGACTCAGATCCCATTTTAATCTCGAAATGGAACGTGTCACTTACTTTGTCTTAAGTTTACGTAGATCCAGGACACTATAGCAATTGTGAAACTCCATGGAAGCATTGTATAATTTTGACACATGCTACTTTTCACTTACACTATATTTAATCTCAAAAATGGAACGATCCATCTGCTTTGTCTCTTCCAGTTTGCATCGATCCAGAGCACTAAAATTCACAGCTCAAAAATTGAGCCTCATTCGAAACATAGCACAAGTTCGATGTTTGTTGCAATTCCCGATGCATGCGCGAACGAATCAAAATACGGTGACAAGACGTTCAATTTCGAAACATTGCACGCAAAATGAAACAGCGATGTACGCAGCAACAGCAAATCGAGCATCCGTCAATTTTTCCGTCCGCGGAAAACAAAGAGGAACGAAATTATGAAACAGCATTTCACGAGCATTGAAAAATATAAAAATTCGTCGAAGGAATTCCCGCGAGGATCCGACGAATTCCGAAACATTAAAGTCCGATCGACGGGCGGCAAAATTACAGCAAAAATTCGCTGGAAACCCGGATTCCCCAATTCGCGGCGGGCAGCGGCGGGCATAAACAAACGAAAGCATCGGGATAAAAAGCGGGAAATAAAACAAATCGCATTAATTAAAAGCGTGGCGGGCGGCGCGTACAAAGCCCCGGTTCACGGCCAGAGGATAAAACGTTATTACAACGGACCGTCGACTCTAATTTGTGCACCTGCGCCCGCGGGACCGTTTCGTCAAAAATTTCCGAGCACCTTCTGCTCGTAATAAAGATGCATCGTTGCAATCGTCGCCGATAAATACCGGCCGGAAAATTGCATAGCGAACGCGCATATTCCGACGCGTATAAACGAGATTTAAACAGTCGTAAAGCATCCGGCCGGCGCGCGGCGGTTTCGCGCCTGCGAGAGTCCACCATTTTCTCTGCGGTGTCTTCGACTTCTAATTACGCTGGCGATCGATAAAGAGATCGGTATCGAGGATGAACATGATGGATGATATTAATTTAGATCATTTAAATTAGATAACTCGCGAGTGCAGAATAAAATGATGCTTCGAGCAGTTTTAGAAACTCGAGCTTCGTTCTGAATATATTTACATTTGAATTGATAGGGCAATTAACCATAAAATAGTACCACTTAACTCATTTTTGCAAAAAGTTCAAATAATATTTACTTCAATGTATATTCTTTAATAGAAATGATGCTTTGAAGTGTTCTTAGAATCTAAAGTTTTAAATGGAGGTTTAACGTGTCACTCCCATATTTTATATACACTTTTCACAATTATTTTAGTTCTCTGAGATAATGTACAAATAATACAAATTAGATGGTGACGAAAAAACTTGAACTTTTTCATAGAAAATATCTGCCCAGATTGATAATTTTTCATACGTTTTATACAATATACTCAAACAATGTTTTCCACTAAACTCATTATTCCCATTAATTACTTTTCATTTCTGTAATGAAAACCATTGCTGCAAATAAACAGATAATATTCATCTAGATTGATAATTTTTCATACATTTTGTACGACACACTCGAACAATGTTTTCCATTAAATACATTATCTCCATTAATAAATTTTCATTTCTGCAATGAAAACCATTGATGCAAATAAACAGATAATATTTACCTAGACTGATAATTTTTCATACATTTTATGCAACACACTTAAATAATGTTTTCCACTACACTCATTATTGCCATTAATAACTTTTCATTTCTGTAATGGAAACCATTGCTGCAAATGAACAGATAATATTTATCTAGATTGATAATTTTTCATACATTTTGTACAACGCACTCGAGAGAACAAGGTTTTCCATTAAATTTATTATCTCCATTACTAAATTTTCACTTCTGTATTGAAAACCATTGCTGCAAATAAACAGATAATATTTACCTAGACTGATAATTTTTCATACATTTTATGCAACACACCCGAACAATGTTCTCCATTAAATTCATTATCTCCATTACTAAATTTTCATTTCTGCAATGAAAACCATTAATGCAAATAAGCAGAAAATGTCTACTCAGATTGACAATCTTTCATACATTTTATTTCATTCACATACTCTCGAACAATGTTTTCCATTAAATTCATTATTCGCATTAATAAATTTTTGTTTCTGCAACGAGAACCTGCCTCTTCTAATTACGCCGACGATTCGCGATCGATATAGCGATGGACGTGAAATATGAACGGAACAGGTCGCTCGATAAATTCGTCTTCCGGCAGCTCGCGCTTCCTTTATCACTTTCTTCCTGTAACCGCGTGGGTGGCAACGAAGCTGCCAGCAAAGTCTGCGTGTACTTTTTCACGCGGCGCCCGGCGATTATTATTGTTATCGACGCCGAGTAAACGCCGATCGTGTTCCATTAACACAATGGCAACAAGAAATGGGTTGGAAGTGTCCGACGATATTGTTACCAGTTGCGTTCGCTCCAATTCCTGCCCACCATTGTCGCGACGATTTGAACCCTCTCAGGATGGGGGCGAGATGTTTGCGTTATGCGAGCGGCACGCTTCGAGCCATTGTGCTGCGGAGACGACAGATACCTCGAACTGGACCATTTCATTCCTGAGGAACACGCTCGGCGCGTTCCCTTTCTGCTTACCCGTTTTTTAATGACCTCGATCTGCTATGAAATTCTTATCAACAACCCTTACGATCGCAATTTTATACTCGCTCTATCATATTCTACATTTTATTTGTGGAGAAATATTGCCAAGAATTATGCGAAAATTTTTATTTTGCATAAAGATTCGCTGTTTAATTACAAGATATATCTTAATAAGGACTGCAACATATTGAAATAAAGGTAGAATTTTTTCAACGAAGAGAAGCACTTTTATTCGTTACTTTATTTATTATTTTAATTTTAATATATATCCGAATGGAACTGAATGAAAGGCTTGCAGGTTCGAATGCAGATGCATTCAGGAAGAACTTTCCTCGCGATTAATATGAATCCCATTTACGCGACGGCGCCTAAGTTTTCCTGTTGGTCGGCAATTATCCCGCAGAGCCGCGCGCATGATCGATTAAGCGGATACAGAACCGGACGAAACCGTCAGATCGCCGGCGACGCGAACAGTTTCGAGTCGTCGCGATCACGCTGTCGTAAATTACAGGGACGCCATTAGAACGCGAGAAATTTTCAAGTATTCCGGCCGTGCGGTATCGCGACGAATATGCAAATGCGGCGATTAAGGCGCGCGGAAACGCGCGTGGAAACCGGCGAGCGAGGAATTATTATTTCTTCGTGTATCGGGGACGATTATCGATACGAATTGAATCCGTCCTGCTCTCCCCCTCCCGCCGTTGCGCCAGTCACATTTATCGACCCGAAACCGGTTCGAGGAGAGACGGATCATTTGTCTGAATCCTCGTTCGATCTTCCCCGGCTGGCGGCGTGTCATCCTCGGCCTTGATCCTCGATCGCGTTACAACTCGAAGGTGCGATTAAAGAACGGCGAACGCCAAGAGTCGAGCTTAAGATAAGTTGAATTATGCTTAGCTAATTGACGCAGTTCTTGTTCGAAGAGATTCGAAAACCTTCGTAGAAATTTATTTTAGAAGCAGATACGGTGGGCACAGTTTTCAAGAGGCTGCACACGAAAATATATCGAAAATTGTTGGACATTTTTAACATTCTCAGCAAGATTACAGTCTGAAGATATTATCCATGTTGTCATAGATTAATTAAAAAATTTTTGGAGGCCAATTTTCAGCGCCCCCAGCTTCGTAGAACCTGAGGACTCGAACGACGAGACAGCCAAAAAACGCTGAAATGTTAGTCTAAATGAAATAAAACTGAATTCTTTGGATTTGTTTATTGTAACTGATCCGTGAGACACCTGTGCATGATATTTTTCAATTCCAAGACAACAATTTGGCTTTACGACATTGCAATTCGAAGTCGATTATTTGACGTTCCAAGTAAAATTAATGAATTTGAATGTTTTGCGAATTGTTCCACGGATTTTATGTTGCAAATAAAATGTTACAAAATAGAAGCTTGTTTATACTTTCGTAGATAGTATCGAGGATTTTTCATGCGCGCTGTTCAATGTTATTTAACCAATAGACAACGTTTCAATCGTTAACGATCGAAGCGCCTCCTTTGGCCTTAAACACGCTTTATCGCGAGAATTTCTTTAAAAATTGTAAATAATTGACCAGAACTTCGACGATCTGCAACGCCTCCGTCAATTCATGCCACTTTTTCCTCGCTCGTCATTTCTCGCCTTCGAATCCCGACAGTCATCATCTGCAACGAGCGAGACGAAGCCGTGGATCGATCCGTACGCGCGAGAAATTAATTCCGTGTATTTAATTAAAGCCGGCTCCGCTTAATTCCCCGATGGTGAAAAACAGGTGGGACGTTGGCATCGCGATACACTTAAGTGGACCTATTACGCGGGTCCCGACGGGTTCTTCGGGACTATAAAACTCCGGATCCCCGGACCGCTTCATCTCCGAATGAATGCGCGCGACCGTTTCCAATGGAAAAAACGGACGCGAGACGATCCGCGAAACTGCAAGTTGTTATTGCGATCCCTTAGTGATTCCATGATCAAAAGGATGAATAATGTATGGCCCGGATAGTCTCTCGTTAAATGAACAATGGCTGCGTTAAGATAAACCGCGGCGGAGGACCGTTACGGCGGTTCGTGGATTTTATGGATTTATCGCGGACATGAATTACCCGTGTACAGCAACGTCGTATTTAATATTTAATTACGCGCACTTGGAGAGGAACAGTGTCGGTAGTTTTGCAAATTTTTTAACGCATTGTTCCGCGATTGTTTCGCGCGGAGGAGTGGGAATTCGTTTCGGTAGTGCATCGGAGATTAACTCGCGTCTGCGGGATTTTATGCTCGTGTCATTCGAGAAGAGATATTACAGGAAGTGGGACAGTTCGAATGTTCCACCAGGATCGCAGAATTAATTCATAGACGCTGTCTGTCAAATTCGATTTAAAGAAATGCGTCGTACAACGGCAAACAAACAGCAAAAGTTATGCCATACGTAGAAGACACCAAATTGTTCAGCGAAATTATATAATAACTGAAGAAAAAAGCCTAGATTAAGAAAATAATGTAGAAATGTAATACAAAACTGTTGTATATATTACACTACATGTAACCCTACAAATGTTATCCCACAAGTGGTCGTTAATTGCTATTAAGCAGATGCGACATTAAATAAATTAAATAAAAAGAAAAATAATGCGTCGTTAGGCTGCCGATTTTTACGCAAATCTGACCTTTCAAAAATTGTTTTACCAAAAACAGAACGATGTATAGATTGAAAATAATATAATAGTTACAAAATTTCTTATGATAAATATACAACAATATGTCAAATGTCATGAATGTTTGTCAATGTACTGTGCAAATATAAATACATAAAAATCCGCACTCTATGCATTTCTGAATCTAATCAAAGATAGCGTGATTCATACGTGACCTACATAGTACTTACGGTCTTAAAACCAGGCTCATCGATCCTGTCATAGTCACTGCAGTATAATTAACAAATTTCGCCTCGTACATTTTGATAAAGCATTGTCAAACATTGTCGCATCGTTACTTAAACACACCATTAACCGTAAAAATACTAGACAGCCTAAAATAAAAAATTCCCATTGGTCAGAAGCTACCAAAAAGCCACACAGTGTTAACATCCGCAGCTCATAGTTCTCCGAATGCGTGAATATTTTTATAAACCATTGCAATAGTCACTGTTAAATTGTTCCTCCAACCTGCTCTAAGCTCAAAAAATTCTAGACAGACCAAAATATTAGGTCTACCGGAAAGTTCTGTCCGATAGTGTCACTTCAAGTTTCAATCCATATGCACATGTTGATTTGAGACATATATGACTACCTCTCTTTATCATTGCATTTACACACATGTACTCTCCTAAATAAACTGAAACAAAGATGTCTCATGTCATTATTAAGTGAGACGCGATCGCGAAAACATGGCTACCGATGATAATGCCAGACCACATGCTGCTTTGGCGACTCGTCAGAAAATCGCAGAGCTAGGCTGGGAAATTCTGTCACATCCACCATACTCCCCAGACCCAGCACCCTCCGATTATCACTTGTTTCTCTCTTTGCAAAACTTTTTACAGAACAAAAAAATTCAAAACTGAAGCTGATGTCAACCAAGTACTAGTTGAGTTCATCGTCTCTAAAAATAAATCATTTTTAAAAAATGGCATTTACAAGCTGCCATCACGCTGGCAAGAAATCATAAGTAACGATGGATAGTATATTCTACAATAAATATTATCAAATGTATGAAAATTGTGTTATATTTCAATTCAAAAACGGACAGAACTTTCCGGTAGACCTAATAAAATCCCACTTGTTCAGAAGCTGTCGCAGATCAGAGTGAAAATTCGCAGCTTCGATCGTTTACGAAAACCCGTTAATACGTTCATAAATAATTGCAAACTCCTACCACATCATTGCATATGCGCACCACGACCACCGAAAATCCCAGACACGTCGAAATAATGTCCCCGGTGGCCAGAGGCTGGCGGATTTAGAGGCAAAAAATCGCAGCTCAATCGTCCTGCGGAGATGTCAGAGGCCGGTTGCCGTGCGAAGGATCGAGATGATCGAGATCCGCGGGGCCCGTTGGAGCAAGGGAGCGCAGAAATCGCAAGTGAGCCCGGTCGGTTTATCACCGGCTCCGGCGGCTGTGCAAAAGAAGGACGAACGAGTAGGAAGAGAGACCAGGGCGAAAGAAGTGGAGAACAAGGAGAAACCGAGCGTGGTCTTGGGGCGCCTTAGCCGGGGCACCGCGCAAGCGCATTCCGTTCTACCTAAACCTATACGTTCCGTGCGTGATCCGAAAGACACGAGCTCCATTCGAGTTCCGTCGGCTTTTGCCATCGAACGTGCCCGCGTCTTTCCTCCGTCCGTCTGTCCGCGCTCGCTCGGCGGGATCTATCAATTAAAAACAGAAGGGACCGCATAATAAAGAACAATTGCTCGCGATGCAACGCCGATCGTGCACGGGCCTGCACTTCCGGCGGGCGTGGATTTAAAACGAGCGATGATCGAATCGCCGCGGCGGCGGCGGCGGCGTTGACGAAAATGTCGCGCCGATAGATCGTCGATCCCTGGTGTGTTCGGTGTGACGTCCCCGGCTCGATCATTGATTCGTTTGTGCCGCGGTTGACAGCTGTCAGCATGCTCTCGACCGTCCAGTGTCACGGCGACGTGCACCGCAGGAATTACCACGTCCCATACACGGTGAGTTTTTCGAGAGTTGCTTTACTGAGATCGGATCGGATCGGATCGGACCGAGATACGTCTCGATCCCGTCTCGAAACGCTCCGATAATTAGTGCCCCCCCCCCCCCTCCGGGGCCGTCCACCGCGCGATCTATCTCTGGAATGATGTAAGTGAAACGGATGTAATGTTGTTCCAAGAAATTCCGCTGTCGTGTAACGACGCTTGAAATAGAGATTACTTCAATGAACACAGAACCGCCGCGCAAATATTCTTCGGCCTGTCTCTCTCTCGCTCGCTCTCTCTTGCTCTCTTTTCCTCTCTCTTTCGGATCGACACTAACATCCGACCCGGTTGGAATGCCCGGATAAAAATAGTGGATTTTCACGGCGTTTTTTGTTAGCCGGCGATCGGCTCCTCCGACCGTCAACTTGAATGACAGCTCGACGATAAAATAATGTTGAACGTGGCTACACTGTCTGCACAGATGAAACGGCGATTACTCCAATTATAGATTCCCCGCTTTCATTTCCCTCCCTCCTCGCCGTTGGAAATTCTGCCACTGATAAGCACGGACGCGAGGGGAGCCTTTATCTAGCAGCACAATGATTTTTATGCGGCCGATCGCGGTGTACAGCTTGCTCCAAGATTACCGGTTTATTCGTCGATACGGATTGTTGGCCGCCTGTCGATTTTATTCGTCGGCGTTGTTGCTCACCAATTTTAAACAGTTCTTTCATTTCGACGGGGAAACGATTCTAGTCGGCAACGGGGAACGTTCGGAACTTCGTGAAGTGAGGCGCGTTTACGTGGAGAGCGTTTTTTTTTTTAGATTTGCGCGGAATGAATGGAAGAATGGAAAATTTGCGTGAATTCATTATCCCGGAAGTTGTAGTTTGATTCCGCGGTTTCGTTCGTTTCGGTTGAAACGAATGAGATCGCTCGAGCACCGTACGTTGGAAATTGACGAATTTTTTTTGCGTTCAATGCAACGTTAAGTTAATTGCATTCTCTGTTAAACGATCGGGTATTCTTTCCATAAGGTCTGTGTAAATATTCGCAATTTAGCAGGACGTTTTCTTTTTCGTAGAGTACAGATTAACCTTTTCAGTGATGACTGGAATGAAAAAGCATCGCGGAATATGTACTTTTTGCATTAATTTCGTGACTTTATGTTCTGTTCGTATTATACGAACGTCATTCAGATCAGATTACTTGTAGAAAGATCTAAATTCTTACTAAAAATCTGTTACTAAATTAAGACCTCTACTTAAATTTTCATTAAAAATTCATTATGAATTACATTTTTATTAAAAACCTATTAGTACTTAATATTTCTATTCGAATTTCTATGAAAGATCTAGTATAATTTAGAATTATGTTAAAAATCTGTTATGACATAACATTTCAATTCAAAATTTCTATTAGAAATCCATGAGAATTTAGAGAATTTCATTAAAAATCTATTAGAACGTAATATTTCAATTCGAATTTCTATTAAAGATCTAGTATAATTTAGAATTATGTTAAAAATCTATTACGACATAACATTTCAATTCAAAATTTCTATTAGAACTTAATATTTCAATTCGAATTTCTATGAAAGATCTAGTATAATTTAGAATTATGTTAAAAATTTGTTACGACATAACATTTCAATTCAAAATTTCTATTAAAAATCCATTAGAACTTAGAATTTCATTAAAAAATCTATTACAACTTAAAATTTCTATTTTCGAATCGAGTAAAGAACGTTTCAGCTCAGTATTAGTGGACACTAATTTGAATTCCCGGGAAAGAAAAATTGCAACGTCGAATTGGTCTCCCAGCCAATTTTTCTGCAGTTCACGTCGCATTATTTCAAAATCGAGGCCACGTGAGAGCCCGTGGATTCGGTCTAAGAATGCCGTTTTATTGTTCCGCCGTTTATGCCACGTGTTGCGCTATCGGCGTCGCCTGGCATCGTCGCGAACGAACGTATGCGAAAATTGCACGCGGTTTTTATCACTGAAATGCGTTTCCTTGCACACTCGGCGAATATGTATCGGTCGAATATCGCGACCTCCCGGCGGCGCCTCGCGTCATTTGTCTATTCTCGGTTCGACGTTATCGCCCGGCGAAACGAGCGTTTCGCGCTCGATCCGCCGCGCCGCGGAATTTTCAAGCGGCGCGCCGCACCGCGGAATTTTCAAGCGGCGCGCCGCGCCGCGCCACGCCGTGGGTTTCCGCGCGCGCGGATAGGCCCCATGGAAATGCCCGTCGCCCGGGAGATTAGATACCATAAACGCGTACCTCGGACATACTTCTGTCCGCGTTTCGCAGTCGAACGTGCTTTGTGCCTCAACGCGAGCGCATATTAAATTCCCCCGTGCTTCGAATCCCGAGGACCCGACGCTTTTCGAACTTTCTCCCGTTCCGCCCGTGTGAAATTCCTCGCGCGAAGAGACCGGCAACTTCCGACGATCCGGCATTTTCCAGTCGTAGTAGAAATTCGATTCGCTGTTTTCGGAGATCGGGCGCGCTCCCGAACGTGCCTGGCTATTTATGGGCGTGCCGTTCGGCCTGGACCCGTTTTTATTCGCACGCATTAGCGGGAACTTCAGCCGCGCGATTTGATCGTTTTCTACGTCCTTGGGTGACCACCGCGGTTTATGTACGTAATTTGTCGAATTGCTTCTACTAGAACCATTAGCGAGAGTTTTAACGCCGACGGTCTTACTGATATGCCTCAGTGTATTATTTTCGACATCGTGCGTGTCAACTGTTTACGAGCATAACTCGCTGAATCGGTTTTATTGGCCTAGCGGGAATGCCAGTGGTGCAATTTTATTGTAGCTGCGCGGTGTAACATAATCTTTATTATTTTTATTATTATTTACTCAGTATTTGTCGCAGGGGTTACTGCGACGGTTTGTATAAAATAATCCGAGAGTTTTTTTGGTTTTTATATAACGAGAACTTTAATATAACTTTGAACAAAAGGCGATGAGGTACAGTGTGGAGAAGGTAAAGGTAAACGAGTGACGGATGATACAGAAATATGGACACGTTGAGAGTCGGAGGAAAACTTGCTAACTGACTTCTCTCGGTCGAGAGGTCCTCGTATTTATTGGTAGGGAAAGTCCTTGAAATTGGTAAGGGAAAGTCCTCGGGAGGGGCGAAGGCCTTTCCCGAAGATTTTCCGACCGGGGTGATCCGGGACCTATGGTCCGAAGCTGTGTCCCAACGTTTTTATTGTTTTATTGCGGGGTGTACGCCTTGCGTCGGGAAAACCCGAAAAAGGCATGTGTACACCCCGCTTTTGAAGGACGTGTTTTTTTATGTCTGGTCCGCCACAAGTACTCTCTCTATCTTGTATTATTTTTATTATTATTTATATAGTACTATTTTTTACTATTTATATTATTTTTATCATTATTTATTCGCTATCCTTTTTGATTATTTTTATTATTATTTATTCAGTCGAATCACCATTTGGTAAAAAGATAAAAGAAACATAAGAAATTCGTACTTGATGGTTAAACAATAACATAA
This sequence comes from Megalopta genalis, assembly GCF_051020955.1. Taxonomy (NCBI): domain Eukaryota; kingdom Metazoa; phylum Arthropoda; class Insecta; order Hymenoptera; family Halictidae; genus Megalopta; species Megalopta genalis. The sequence continues at coordinate 8,736,046 of NC_135016.1, read as the reverse complement.
GAGCAAGATGAAAGCGAATGCGACAATAACGAAACGTTAAATTGAGCAGAACGTACACTCGCAGCTAGAAAGAAAATTATAAATTATGACAAGATTGCGGATTGTATGCGTTTATGACAAAAATAAGTTTTAAAACAGTAACACAATTTAATTAACTGAAGCTTATCGATACAGCATTTTCAATTCGTCGAAGTTATTGAACGAAAAATAAAGCCGCTAAGTGACTCATGATTATTGCAATAGAATCATGTTTGGGTACTGCACAAAGATCCGTAGTCCAGTTACTGCATACAGATATAATTGCACAGATCAGCTTTTTATCAGACTGTCGCTTGTAATTAAAGTACGGCGCGTATTCTTAACACACTTCTACAATGACGCGAGAACGTTCGAGCCGGAGCGTATTATTCCGACAATTGTCAGCGAAAGTAGACGATATATCGACCGTGCCGGGACGATCGCATGGCGTTCTACCAGCAACAACGAGTTTCTAAAGTATCAAATACTTGACCAACTTACCTAAAAAGAATAAGCATCGTCTACGTTTCGAACGAAGTCTCGCGGTCCCAGACCTCTCGTCCCGAAACAATTTCCCGAATTTTCGCGGTTGTTTCGGAACGGTCGAGAGCGTCGGATAATGAAACTGACGAAAGGAGTCGCGGGGTTCCCCGGGGCAGCAGCCTGGGAATCGTTTCGTTTAAACGACGAAAGTTAAATGAAATTATGAAACGGTTGCCGGCCGTTCGATCGTGGTGCCGGAGCGGCGAGATTCCCGGCTCGGATCGCATTCTATCAGGGAAATTATAAGGCAGCGATAAATGAAACTGCGCGGAGGCGTCGGGCCGGGCACCGGTCCGCGGCGATCGCTTATAAACTTTCTGTAATTCCGATTACGCCGGGCATTAGCAGGCGTTAACCTTAATCGAAGCGTCTGGTAGCCGGAGCCGCGGCGTAATCGAAATAGAAAGGAGCGCCGGGATTAAAAGGAAAAGGGCAACGGGAATTAGCCGGGGCCCCTGGGGCCGCGCCTCTCGATCAATTAATCCGCCGCTCAATTTGTTCGACTTTAATTCGAACGCTCTCGCGCGTGATTCGCCCGCGAAACACGAGAATCGGGAAGCGTTTGTTCCAGCTGTTTCTTCTCGCTTTTGCGATAGAACGTGTACGAACGGCGTCGAGTGACCCGCTCGCGGAAGTACGCGTGCGAGCCGGTAATCGGATTCCAGGGTGTAAGGGACCTGGCAGTCTTTCGAACCCTAACGCTTAAACCGGTACGCCGAACGCTAGGAAAATTTAGTTGGACAACGGCCAACTGGGTGACCAAGGTCGACGCGTCCGGCACCGTGCTGGAGCCGACCCTTTAGGGGCGTGGCTAAGCTGGAGGGGTCTTTTGCATCCTCGTATTGAAATTAATTCGGGAAAAGTTGCGCATGACAGTGATGGAAGTGATAGGTGGCTAGGTTTCTTCGGAATGTTGTTAACAATGAGTTGGGAGCTAAATAGTTATCGCGAAATTCTGTGGGCGTGGCTAAGATGGAAGTGTGTTTTGCATTTTCGTTTTAAAATCAGTTCATTGAAATTTGCTCTCCACAAAAATAATGTTAAATACGGTCACGTTTGGTTGAAACATTGCTTATAGTGAGTTAGAAGATAGATTGGAAGGTTTTGGAAGGTTTTAGGGGCGTGGCTGAACTGGAACGATATTTTGCATCTTCGTATCTAAATTAATTCGCGAAAAGTTGCACTTCGCGGATATAGTAAAAATTGCACGGATATAGTACTGATGGTCAGAACGAAGCTAGCTGCTTGCGTTTGGCAAAATAATCGTAGACAGTGAACGTGTACTTACCTAGTTCTTGCGAAGTTCTGGGGGCGTGGCTGGTCTAGAAGGATCCATCATCGTATCCAAACCAGTCCACGAAGCCTGAAAAACACACGATAGCGGTATTATTCACAGTGTGGAGGCCGCTGTTTGCATTTTGCAAAAATATTATTCGCAATGAGTGGGAAGCTAGTTCCGTTTCATTTTAGGGGCGTGGCCAGCGTGGTTCGTGGAGGGAGAAGTGCTTCAGGAAGCTTTATATTCAAATAAATTCGCGAAGCGGCCGAGAAGTTGCATTTGACAGAAATATTGACAGTGGTCAGTGGACATGCTGTTGTTTCGTGCATTTCGTTTCGGGGGCGTTCCTTTCGAAAGTGGTTTTGGGAATTTGATATTTAAATGAGTTCAGGAATATTGTCAGTTGCATCCGGCTTGAGAATAATTGCATGTGGTTACCAAAAGGTTTTCTACTTTGTATTGTTTTGGGGGCGTGGCTTAAATGAGTTGTGGTAGTCGAGGGGTCTTTTGCATCTCCATATTTAAATGAGCTCATGAAATCCTTTGAAAGTGCAGTTGACTAAAAAGGTCATTGGATAATTAGGGTCACCAGGTGGCACCTAGCTCTGTGTTATTTTTTGGAGGCGTGTCCGAAGCTGGTTCATAATTCAAGCAGTGACTTCAGCTCGTTCTACTGGAATAAATTAATGGAACACTTGAACAGCTACTTTTCTACGAAATTAGAAAAACACGGATGATTACGAGACACGTAAGACATGTATTTCTGCTTTCTGATTAGGGGCGTGCTCGGTATGATTCAGTAGCCGCGTCCGTATAATTTCCTGACACGTTAGAAGAACTATGTATGAATCAAGTCTAATTGATCATCGTGACCGCACAGTGTCTCCCGCAAGCGTGTCTAACACATCCAACGATTAAAAATACGTGTTACACTTTCCTGCGAATCGAATCTGATTTAATCCGTGCAAAATCCGGAGCCGCATCATCGCCTCCCTCCTCCAATCAGGTCCAAGGGGCGTGTCCGCCTCGTGTCACAAGTGGGGGATACGACCTTGAACGCTCCACTAATCCGAGTTTATTGTCTCTTCGCAAATAAAATCCGTTTAACTTTGCATTGTAACGACGATAGCCCAAGAAGTCATTTCGGATCGCATTATCAAGTGTCTCAAGTGATATTTATGCGACAGCTTGACGTCACCCGGTAGGAGCGATTTTGGCGAACGCCTGACTCGTCTTTAAATTGCTAGTAGGTTTTGGAGCGGGCCGATAAATCAACCGGTGCCGACGATAAGGCCGTTTCGACGGTGATTTATTGAAATCGGTCTATCAACCGCGTCAACAATAGTTAGGCTCGGTTTCGTGGCTCGCGACGTCGCCGCCAGCCCGAGCCACGGAAATATACTCCCCGGGACGATTAAAAATCCAGGATTAGATTGTATGAATTAGCTGGCATCTGGCGTTCACCAGACGACCGCGTGGCAGTGCGCGTGTTTGTGCATCGCTGCGACGAGGAATCAGGGAAACGCGTGGCCCGCGGTTCGCTCGGAACGACGCTCGCTCGCCTACTTTCCTCCAGAAACATCTGCGTCTTTCATCACAATCGTCGCCGGATTCTCGAGGATCCGCGACCCCGGCTTTCCTTTAATATCGGAAGCAATTTATTTCGAAATTTAATATTCTGCTGTCGGTCAAGAGTCTTATCGTTCGGCGACCCATTTTCGTCTGAAAAACCCCGACAACGGTTTTCTACGATTTTTAACATATTTCCGGGCGAATATTGAACTATTTCCAAGTGGCTCGAGATGTAGTTAAGTATCCTCTGAAATCTTTCCAGAATTTTTCAAATGATTTTATACGTCAGAATAATTCGAAGTGTCAAATGTGCATCGTCGAGAGAACAAGTGATTAATCGGTCGCAGATCAGTAGATTTTTGTTATCTACGATCTTTGGAATAAATTTTACAATTTTTTGAGATTGAGATTTTTTAGTCAATACAGGTCAAAGATCAACCTTTACTTACACACCAAGCGGTGGAAAATCGTTTTGAAAGATCCACTTTTCAAGAAACATTTAATATTTACGAAACTGACAATAAGATTTTGATAACAAGTATATAACGAAAATTTTTATGATTTCAAAGGTGGCTTTTTTCAAATATATAACAAAATCGAAAAGAAGTAAAACTTTTACACAGATATTAATTCCACTTCCTTAGCTAATGTGTTAAGAATAGAATCGAGTGTTCAAAATTTCTCGATTCCTCGGTGTCACTGCGGTGACCCATCGTGAACCCTGCAGCACCGCGAACGTCGTCTAGAAACCATGCAGAACCCCATAACTCGGCAATAAGCCTTCACAGAATGATGTCCTTAGACATCAAGTGGACAGGAAACATCCTACTCGAGGGATCTCCGGTAAGCGGCTCGTCCGCCTCTTTTCGGAACGCGAGGGCGTTTATTTACGGTGGTGGACGACAAGTTGTCGCCGAGCTACTAATTGATGAGCCGGGACGACGGCCACGAGTGGACAGAAGGAGAGACGTAGGATGATCGGTCGCGGCTCGATTTGTGCCTCCATTTGTTCGGTATGGCGTGTATAGGCCTAATGTCGCGGTCAATTACCGTACGTAACTGACGAATCGAAGAGCACCGGCGAGAAAACCAGTTTAGCACGTGTATGGTATTGCCAACGAGGTACCAGTTCGTTGAGTCTTCAAGTTCATCGACTTGACGCAACGTGAATATCTGGTTCCCCGATGCACGCGATACGATTTCGTGCCGTCCATTCGCACTAGCACCAATTGAACGATGATCTTCGCTCCCTGACATTCTTCCTGCAATCCTACATAACTTATGAAACGATCCGAGCACATCCCGAGGATCGTTTCTTTGCTGCTTTTCTTCGTAATTAACCCATTAGCACCATTTTTCTCGAGGCAATTCCGTCGAGAAACGCTCGACAAGGTTTCATAACAGGATAGAAGGAAAACGATGTATGCGATAACTATGCAGTTGCTTCGTGCGTTGGTCATTCTAAGCAATGATGAACGTTACAGTAATGTCTCTCTAATTGACGCCCCAGATTGACCACAAAAATGGACAATTTGAAAAGAGGATATACGATTATTCGAGCCTTGCGGTTTATTTTTATAGTTATAAATTGTCCACAATTATATAAATGAGCCGCAAGGCTCGAATAATCGTATCTCCTCTTCCCAAATTATCCGATTTAGTGGACAATATCTGAGCGTCAATTAGGAAAACATTACGGTACAGTAATGTCTCCTTACTGACGCTCGGATTGTCCACTAAAATGGACAATCGATCTGCACTGGCACCCCAATTATTATTATATTATTATTTTCAAGAAAGATATTTTTAGCAAGAGTAATCATAACATATTTGCAAAAAATCGAACTACACTCGCATCCCAATCTATCTCGAAAAATCCATCCTACTAGTCTCAGTAACCGGTCCAAAATTTTGCTATCGACTTAGGTGGACCAGTTACTGAGACTAGTGGAATTCATTTTCCGAATTTTTGGGAGTCTGAAGGCATGTGATAACTTCATCTCTACAGAACACTAAAATGCATTTTTTTCACTCAGTAACTGGTCCCACTAGGTTGATAATAAAATTTTGGACCAGTTACTGAGGCTAGTAGGATGGATTTCGGGTTAGATTGGGATGCGAGTGAAGATCGATTTTTTGTAAATGTTACGATTACTCTTGCTAAAAATATCTTTCTTGAAAATAATAATAATAATAAATAATAATAAATTCTTGTGTGTGTGAAAATCTCACATAATTTCTCTCTGTTTTGTCGACGAATTTTTCATTTTAACCAATCCGCAAAGTTTTGTTAGGCGTGCAAAGAAGCGTGCTAGGTTCTTCGAGTTTTCTGATCTCGAACGTAACGTTGATCGCTAAGGAAACGTAGGTTAATCCTTCCGCCGAATTTTTCCATCCGCGGTACAGCTTATTCAGTTACGAATTCGCGGTGAAAAGATCCTGAATCCGCGATTAGGAGCAGCGGAAACGGTGTCAAGTTCCTTCAGAAGGTAGCCGGCACCTTGACATACAGCGGAGAATAGGGATCGGTCAGCGTGGCCAGATGATTTCCATGATTCGAGATTAGATTACCGCGGGACAGCGGTCGTGGGGGGGATGGGGGGTCGGTAGCGAGCAGAAGTTGGCGAAAAGTTAGCGGGCAAGCCAAGTGGACGACGTCGACCGACTGGTTTCCCGATGCTGGTTTCGATTCGAGTATTGGCCCTCGGCCAGCCATCGAAATTTCCTTCGCCCTGGTCGCGTCGCGGAACCGGCTCCCTTCTTGCGCGGCCGCCGGGGCAAAAGAGAAATAAGACCGGCTTCTTTATTAAAGCGGCGAGCCGCGTGCCGCAGTGGAAACTCCTTCCAGATGGATGTAACGTCACGGAGTTGGATCACGACCCACTTGTACCCCGCGTGGCTCTCGCGTATTTCGCTCACGTTCGATATTCCTCCCGCCCTCGAATCACTTTCAACGGAGCGACGGATGCCGGCGTGTACGACCCTGTCGACGCACGGTGCTCCGGGAAACAGCCGTTTCGGGCCCAAGTCCGATTTCTCAAGTAACGTACCTCTCGTGAAACTCCGCCCAATTGTGACCCCTACTTGAAACAACGATACAATCGAAAACATACGTTTGAACATTGTTCTTTGTAAGTTCAATTATAGAACAGTTGGCATCCGTGTTTTATAGCCAATGTCCACGATTTGTGTATACGTCCAAGATGGACCACGATTTTTCAGACATTGTCGACGATCTGACAAAAGAATGTTTGCAAGAAAAATTGGTCGGTGCATATTAAATTAATATTAAATTAATCGTACATATTAAAGTTTAAAAATTTTCAAAAAGATTTCCTTTTATACAAAATGCTGGCCACCTCGATATCTTTTGAATATTACTATTATTATTATTATACACAAATTTATATAAAATATATTAAAATATATTAAAATATATTAAAATATATTAAAATATATAAAATATATTAAATTATATAAAATATATTAAATTATATAAAATATATTATATGAAATATATTAAAATATAAAATATATTAAATTATATAAAATATATTATATAAAATATATTAAAATATATTATATATTAAATTTATGACATTATTATTTTTATACACAAATGCATATTTTTGACTTGACAATATTCTAACCAGTGACGAATTCAACGACCTACTGTAATGCAAGCTCGAGCCTCGAAACACCGCTAAAATAATGTAAGCCACAGAAAACGAATTCCCACACGACCGTGCGACGCAGGGAACGCGAGGCCGGGGGCAGGCAGACGGTGAGGGAAAAAAAGAGGTCTTTTCCTCCCGGACAAACTGGAACGCAACCTTTGCATCGACCGATGTCACCGTGGTATTTAAAGAGGGATAAACGGGTGTGGGACAGAGCGGCGCGCTTATGCACCCGCACTGTCATCGATTTTCCAGCTGTAGCAAGGTAATCAGAGTTTCCTGGCTTGTCCTGGAACTGACGCGGCCCGGACCGGTGACGACGAGAACTAAGGCTTAATCTTCCAGCGACACGCGAGCGACGTGGCCCGAGATTTGCCTCGTTGAATGACGGCGTCTTGTCACGATCGAAAAACTTTGGTACTTGCTACAATGGTGCCTCGATCGTTCGAGCTGATTCAGGGAACGTAAGCGTTCGGATAATGGAGCATTTGGCCGGATAGTTTCTCAGATTGAGTCCCGCGGACAAAGCTCGCTGGTTAGTTTAATACTTCTGGTAAAACGAGTGCGGTAATTAATATGTTGCTCGTGTATTGACTTTGTGAATGACTGTCCTGGATCGTTGGAAAATCTGTAGGATTTTGTATAATAAAAGCTCAATTATACGAGTTAATCATGACAATATAAGGATTCGGATAGTAGAACATTTATCTACAGAAAATGCAAGATTTAATCCTCTGAAAAAGACTGTTGTAGTTTGTGCAGTGAAACTATTATAATATTTCTGGTGGCGTAATAATTACTAGAATGATACACTTATAGCAAAAATGAGTAGCTGCAATTTAGTAGAGAAATTTAGAGAATGTCAATGCATCCCATTTGGTCTATTAAGATTGTCGAAGAAGCAGATAAATCCTAAGGTGATCCCTGTTGCAACAGATGCAAAGAAACGTTACACAAAAATCCCAAATGCGTTTGTTTAAAGACAGGTGTTGCTGCGAAAGATTTAGAACAGGTTGCTCTTGTTGCTTATTAATCCTTTCAGTGTTGACTAAAATTAAAATAGTATAACAGAAGAAATATCTGCTTTTTGCATTCTTTTTACATCATATATTATATTCGTATATTCTATGCGAATACCAATCAGATTACCTAACATGTATTTACATTATATTCTTATTATTAGACGGCGAATTGAATGTATTTATAGCAAAAATATGTAATCGAAATACGGAGGATATCGGATATTAAACACCGAAGACGTTAGAAGAATTAAAAAATGTTGCTACCTTATTTTCAGTTCATTAAAATTATTGCAAGGGGAAATGCGTTATTACGTAACTCCTTTTTTTGCACAACTGAAGCACGAACTTTCTACTTTGCATAAAAATCCTCAGTCCGCATATTATACGCATAACGATCATAATTAGACAGCGGATTTTATGCAATTATGGTGAAAATGAGTAGGCATAATTGGAAACGGCGAAAATGGTGAAGGAAACCAAGAATCTCGTTTTATCATTTCGTTATAATTATCGAAGGAACGAAAAAACATGTGCTTTTGGTTCCTAAGCTTTGCAATTTAAGTGGACAATTTTTATTTCGCATGGAGTTCCGCGGTTTAATCAGAATAGATCAAATTTTCCGTAACTACCGCAGATTAAACGTTGCGTGTCTCGCCGGTACCGTGCGAACTAAACATCGAAAGGGTTAACGTAATGGGCAATTTCCATGGTAAACCCGGGCCAGCTCGAATTCCGTCAAAAAACAAGATTAATGAAGCAATTTGTCTAACGTACACAAATTTCTCTAATCGTCTGGGAGATCTAGCCGGAGAAGAGCAAAACCGGCTTGTTCCCTATGGGGTTCAAGGGTCAAAGATAAGTCCAGGCCTGGTCCCCCGCTCGGCGTTCCTCTGTACGATCTCTATCGCGTATTACACCGCGTTTACATGGCTTGTAACTTTACGTAAACGCATGGAAAACAACCGGCCGGCGCAAGAAAAATCGCTTTCTTCGTCGCGCGATCGTATGCGCGGATATTTATAACGATGAACGTGACGGTTGTCGCTTCCTGTGAGGTCATAGGAGTATCTCTCGAACCGAATGAAAAACCGTTTGCACGTTCCCGCGAATACCGCGAGCGGTTGCGTAACGAAACGGCGATTAGGCGCACGTTTTTCTCCGTGTATGTGCACGCGCACCGTACACCTGTCGCGAATGTTTCCTGTACGAGCCAAGGATGCCGCGGCGACAAAGTGTACTTCGTCTTTTTACGAGCGACCACGTGATTGAACAGGTGTCATCTTCGAGGCGGTGCTCGACTATCGCGAATTAGAATAACCATTCGGTTTGTCTCTTGGTCAACCACCTTCCTTGGCCCCGTTTCTTTTAGCTCTTTCTCGGATATTCCCTCTTTTCAGCCGCTTTTATTGATGTACCGTCGTTCCGTACCTGTGACATCATTGTGCTATTGTCACTGGATGTTCCAATCGTTGAACTATTCTTTCGTTGACGGCGCGAACAGTTGGGCGAATCTTTCAATGAAAAGCTTTCGAAGGCAACTAAATATCGTCACCGTGCCTTGGTCGATTACGGTGGGATAAGATTAACGACGTATAATTCTTCGAAGCACGAATTTTAAGACGACAGCTTGTTGGACAATGCATACAAAAATGTTTGCAAAGGTTGTAATTGGGCGGAACGACGAAGATCAGCAATCGAGTTCTTCAACTTTTTTGTCTCGAAAATTTTGTCGAAATCGATTCACGTTGCTATGAGCTGCTAAAAGTTAAAACTACGAAAGATACAAAAGTTGAAAGTGACATCATCTTTCTCTATTTTGTTTGTCATTCCACTCAATTGCCATTTTTGCAAAACCTTTTCCTGCGCATTGTCTAATAAATCAAAAATTCAACACGTTTGATCCAATTTTGAAAAAGTTATTCTGTTTAAGTATTCACATATATTTGTCTTTAATTTGAATTTCATCACTGAATACAATATAATTATGTATATAATAATTAGACTGCGGATTCTACTCATTTATGAGAAAAATGAGTAGATCAAATTCAAAACAGTGAAAACACATTTACAGAATTTAGAGATATCAATGTATAGCGTTCAACTAATTAATATCATTAGAAAAGGATATAAATATCTATTAAGCTCACGCATCTTGCAGTTATGGCACACAATTTTCATTTCGCACGACGATCCAAAGAATCTCACGGCTACTTGAAATCAAGAAAACCTCTTTTAACTATCAAACCGATAGGCCTTTGTTTAAACGTTCGATACACAGAATCGATCACGAGATCGAACTCTCATCGGCGCGATCGTAAAGCCGTGGCGAGCATTGTCTCGTTAGCCGAACAGCGACGGAACGACTTCAAATCAGAAGAAAGCAGCGAGGAATTCCACGTGGTCTCTCGCTTTCGCGAAACTCATCAGGCATTCCCCATAAGGAGCAACCGAATCGCGGACACCGCGCAACCAGATATTTCCGTAATCCTCGAAAAGCAGGTTGTGTGTCGCAATTTGTTCGTTAATGTAACGCGACGTGACTCCGGCCGACGGGGACGTTGTTCCAACACTTTCCTAACGCGACGGTCACGATCCCGTCTCCCGGCACTCCAGCGCTGATTCCTCCGCAGCTGTGCTCTCGTTGAGTGTTTAGACGTGATTCCCAATCGCGACGCGCGCTACATCACGGGGCATAAGTCAATTAAACCGGTATTAGCCAATCGGTTGTGTCTTTCTGTCGAACAGCTTGCATCCGCGGCGATTATACCGTTCGTTAAATCGGCCGCGTCCGACCGATCGCGGCTAATTAATATTTAGCAAACGATCTGCGGAACTCTCGTTTTGTCCTGACCATAATAAAGACACCATTGAACGGCGGGTGGATTACAAATGGTACACAGAGATAGCAGCGAGAGACACGTGAGTAACGATCTCGTATATACGTGTAGAGTACCGAGCAGGACCGTGGAGCGTTCTGCGCATCATTCTCGGTAAATCGCAGCGTATCAAATGTTAAATAAAAGTGTGCTTCGGCGTTGAATAACTTTGGCAAGTCGGAAATAACGAAGCAGCGCTCTGCGATTCTTCGAGCGTCTTCTGTTTCATGCTCCGCGTACCCCGGCTCGTCAAAAATACATAAAATCTGCAGTCTAATAATAAGTGCGGACAAAGTGACGCAAAAGTGAGTGTAAAAATTTAATTGGCTCCGGGAACGCGAGGAAAGAAAAATTCGAAGAAAGCGAGTCGATATAACGTCAGCGACGAATACACTCCGCGACAAAACTACGAGGCATGCTCGAAGCGTTTGTATACGAATTTGTACAAAGTATTTTTATAGAAATGGTAACAGTTTGTAAGAAATACTGGTGAAAAATTTCGTGGAAAATCAGCACGTGGAATTCTACCTTTTGCTTTTCAACGCTGCATTTACGAAGCACTAAAAGAAGCTGTTTTATTACAGATACATTGAAATTAGCAAAAACATATTGAACAAATGATTCGTAAATGTAGCTTTGCGATCTGAATAATCGTAAATGAAAATATTAATGATCCGTCATTTTGACGTAAACCTAGTGTCAGCGATGCGTCAAGGAGAGAGAACAAATTCCGATTTAGTTCCCATAGGCGAACTCAAGTTCTCATTTTCCTAATTTCTGAAATCGACGCGAGGATCCGCGGTGCAGCGACAGTCGAGCATCTTTCGAATTCTGGTTTCCCGTAAAAGTTTCACGGGCGCCGACATCAGCCGGTCGTGGCGTCGAATCACGATTATTTTCGTGCCGGAATTTGGACTCTCGGCTAGAGGAACGGTTTCCAGCAAAATCGGAATTATAATCCGCCGGCTGACGTAGCTAATTAGCATCGCGAAAGGTTAAACGTCGCCGAAGACGCTCGCAATTTAATATGCGAATCGGCCGGCGCGCCATTGGCATTTTTAATGGGCCTGCTCGATCCCGAAACACGATACCGCGCAGCTAAGCAATTCGTCCAGCTGCAGGCCACGTTCGCTCGATCACCTATTCCCTGTAGGTATATTACGCTCTGCAACGCCTCCGAACAAAAATACCGGCACCGTTTCCCTTCGATATTAAACTCGATTCCTGTTTTACTGCGGACTTTCAGCGAAATGAATACTGTCCTTCATTTTATTACTTCTTGAATCGAATCGCGTCTCACGACGGCCAATCGAATTTCCTTCGGGCACGCTTTCACGTCCCGGAGCCTACTACCGAATCAATTTCCCGGCCATTTTCAGCTGGGACAAGCCTTCCAGCTTTTTGTCACGCCGCGGGGTCCTGCGCCGCATTCTCAAACTGCTGCACTGCAACGTTTTCTTAATTAGATCGACGGAGAAATTGAATTTCATATGCATGGCTTTCGCGGGGCACTTTGCGGACGGGGTGGACACAAATTTCGGACATTTTCAAGGGTTGGTAAATTGCCAGGTGCGTTAACATCGCAGCAAATAGACAGCGGGTCTTTGTGCGAAATAAATTATTGTCTGCACCGACTGCAAAACTTAAAAGGCGAACACAAGTATTTTCTTTCCTTAAAAATTATAATCGGCTCAAATTGATAGATCCACATTTATAGCTTCTCTTTTTCTTAATTTGTTCACCGTATTAGATTGTACCTACTCGCTTTTGCCATAAACGCGCGAAATCCGCAGCTTACTAAACCTGAAATGAACGCGAACGAGTGCATACGAGAAACAAAAATGGTTTCGTTCCACTCGTGAAATCGTTGATAAAAAGTGGCGCTAATCAGCGTAGATTAAAAAGAAATCGCAACCTCGAGAAGTTAACGAAATTTGCGATTCTTCGACACGGTCTACCGGTTTCGCATTTTTCTCTAAAACTCAGCGACAGTTCTTTCACTCTTCCGACTCGAACGTCATTCATCCCGCGTCGCAGCTTTTAATCGTTCGTAATTGAAAAGTCACTCGATCAGTCAATCTTTCCAGCGATAATTACGGTCGCGCGAGAGCCAAGAATCCGAAGAATTACCAATGCAAATCGGCCGCCATAATTTTTGAGCAACCGCATGAAATCAGAGGCAATGTTGCTCAAACTATTAATTACCGTGGTACCGAAACGTCGGATCATTCGCGGCGAGGCACACGGGTTAATTAAGATATAATTTCCAGTGATTTACGATCTGATTGGCTCTAATAAGACATTATTTCGTCAGACGGGTTACGGGCACCGTGCGGATTACCATAAAAGTGCGCGGCGCGGTTGCAATGCACTTTCACGGTGTCAAGTGAAATTTATCGCTCCCCGATTTATCAATAATCGCGAAGCCCAACACGCTCGCTGAATTGAATCGTAACCGGGATCCCAGGCAAAATCGTAGACTATCCTGGGCGACGATAAAAATCGCGTTTACCGATCCCCCCCTCCCCCTCTTCGTCCCGAGGTTCGCGGAGAATATGTCTGAATTACTATGTTTCGCATCTTTATTCGCGCCGCTCTCTCGACAAGGACACTCGTCTATTTATCCAACCATCTAGTCCTGGTAGAACGTGTTCCGCCGCCGCGAAGGCCTATGGGCTAGTTACAGTGATTTATCGTGGTCGTAAAATATACTTCGCGTCCGCGGCACCGCGCCACGAATCAGACGGGGGGCCAATCTCATTTCAATTCGATCCGTGCCGCCGAATCATGCCGGCCGATTTTTACGCGGCATCGATTATTGCGTTTCGCAATGATATCGTCGATCTCCAAGCTCTGCCAGTGATACGACGCTTTCGCTGGACGCCCTGATCCTGCACGTTCTGCCAGTCGACGGATCTTTAGCACGTCAAGTGCAAAAAACGAGCCTCAAATATTATTAATATTCCCACAAAATCTAAGTGGTTCGACTAACGAAACTTACGAGGGTCTTCTACTACGCGTTTCTTCTCATAATTCTTTTCGGTATTTTTTTATGGAGAAGCTATGCAACTTCATGCATCGGCGTTTTTTGTATATATTTGTTACTCTTTCAACATTATATAGGAATTTTTGCAACGTGAAATAATCAAAATTAGTAACAGCAGAAATTCAAAGTGTTACGACGCTATTTTTAAATTATTCTAATGTTTTTCAGTGCTGTGGAATTTAACGTGGAAGCATAAAATCCGCAGTCTGGTGATCGATATTAGGTTCACATGTGTTACTCCAATATTCGCAAACATATAATTTATGTATGTAAAAGAAGATCAGAATGTATTGTCCATTTTTTCCAAATATTCAAGCCTTTGATGCATAATTTGCTTTCCCGAGGAAAATATTCTTCGCGTTTTGAAAAATTCTCGTCAGTATTTTTCCAACACTAGACATTGTTCTAAAGAATTTTTACAATAAGTTATTGTATTACTTGGGATCGCTGACATAGTCATGTCTTAGGTGGCAGTATACGCAGCTCTGTCTTGCAGGAATTTTTATAGGACCAGTCTTTGTCAGTCGATTCTTCAGCAGAAAGTGTTATAGTACACTCTTGAAACTTCTCTTTTGTACGAAGGTAAGAATTTTGGTGAAACGCGTCGTAAAAAATCTTGCACTAAGTTATTACAGCGGATGAGTTCGAAGGAGTGACTATAAAACATATTGGACGCGATGCTGTCTTACGGGGGCTGCATTTTTATGAATCCCCCCCAGCCGAAGGATTTTGCGAATCTTCCTCGGCTGAATATTTTGTAGAAAATGTCTCGTCACTTTCTTGACAATGTCCCTTTGAAACTCGGATCTAACTTCAGACTATGATCGCTATGAATCACGCTCAGACGAACCCTGTACAAAATCAGCCAACTGGTTACAATTACGAAATCTCATTCGAAAACTCGCGGACCAAGATTCATGTGCCACGTCTTCCTAACTTGAAACGATTCTTGGCGAAGTACACCCTGAAGAACACTTGAGAAAAATCAGCACACCGGTCACAATTATAAAAGCACATTCTAGAAATCGCGAAATAAGATCCACGTACGCAATGCACCTAATTTGAAACTATTCTTGGCGAAGTATATGAAAGTCTGTATGATAATTCAGTATAACCAATTGCAATTAACGGGTTCATTTTGAAAATTGCTGTCAGTAGAGAAAAGCTCCTGGTATATTCTTGAAAATGTTCTCCTGAGCTGTACACCTAACTCGAGACCACCTTTGGCGAAACACACGCCGAAGAACCTGCAAAACCGCAATAAACCAGTTGCAATTACAAGAATCGTAGCTCAAATTCTACGTACCTGTAATTTAAAAAAAAGAAGGTTCCACCACTTCCTTCAAGATATTTCCTTAAGATGTAGAACTACATTAAAACAATTCTAGCTGAAGTACATCCCGAAGAACCCCGAGAAGCCAGTAAAAACTCAGCAAAGCCGAGTTGCAAATACAAAAGCGCATCTCAAAAATTGCAATCCAAGATCCACGTAGCACTTGCTCAAAAAATAGTCCTATTAGCTTCATAAGAATGATCCCTTGAACCGAAGACATAACTGGCGACGATACAAGACGAAGAACGCCCCGAAGAATCCCCTCGACAACTCAGCCTCGCAATTCTCAATTGCAAAAACTTCCTCCAAGAATCGCAGAGCAAGACAGCCACCGCTGCGTCTCGAATTCCACCGAATTAAATTCTGCATCCCTGAACACGCCCCGAAGAGTAGCCCCGACCCGCGTCGCCTCGCGCGGTCGTAAACCCGGCAAAAGTGTAAAACCCGCATCGCGCTCGTAAAGACATCGAGCCGCGGATCCCGTTGCGATCGAACGTTAAAATTAGAGCGCGAGGATCCGAAAAAGCGCGTTTGCCGAGGCCGCGTGCGAGGACCCGGTTGCAACAGAGGGAGAGGGAGGACAGGGTGCGGTACCGCGGCGGGTCCGGCAATTTTACGGGTAATTATATTTACAGGGAGTGGCACTCGACCTACTCGAGAAGTTGTCCCTTCGACGATAGAACTCGCGCGATCCTGGCGAGCCCGCGGGGCGCAGGAGCAAGCCTGCGTGCAGCTTGGGAACGCTGGTCGCGGTCGCCATGGCTACGTGACGGCGTCCCCTCGCAGCCCCCCCACGACCCCGAAGCAGAGATGCAGGGTTTCATCCCTCTATCCGGCCGCAGCGCCGGGGCGGCTCCCGTGCGGCGCAGACGTTCGTGCCGGTTGACCCAGGTCGCGTGATCCCCGCTGATCCCGACCGATTCTTCGCGGTTTTCTCACTGGCCGTCGACGTGTCGCGTCCACCCACGCGCCTCTTCGAGTTCGTCAGCGATCGGGGAACCGTCCGCGAGACGTCGAACGACGACCCGACAACGCAGAAGCGGCGCAGCGATGCGCCGAGCGTGGACATCCGAGGGTGGATACCCACTGTGACCTTGAGCCGACAGACAGGTGGAGTCGCGGGCCTGTCAGCTTGCGGGGATTCAGGATCGATGGGCAGGGTCCTCTGCTTCGAGGCTCGCTGCGGATCCTGTTAGAGGATTCTTGAGGATTCCAGCCGGAAGATTGATTGCAGCGTCGCTCGAGGTCTGACGGAGTGGGTGATTTTCACGTGATCCGAAGTGAAGTTGAAGAAGCTCGACGGCTTTCTGGGTGTAGTTGAGCCGGAGAGGAAGTTCATCGTTGGGAGTCTTTGCGTCTTTGTTTAAGATTAATTGGGAGACGATGAAGCTGAGAGCTCGTTCGGAACGACGATGAACGAGTCGGAGGATCTTTGTGCGTAACTTGGGTCCATCGGGGAGCACCGTTACGCATCTTGAAGAGACCGCATGCTTCTTCCTACGAGACTTTCGTTATCAACGAGCTTAGGCGTCGACGAGGAATTTGATGATTCCTCTCCATGTAGCCGACAATTGCTGCGAAAGTGATTGCGATCAGTGGCGAAAGAACGAGCTCGAGGTGTTATCTAGCTCGCGAGGGTTGCAATCGGAGACCATGAACGGCAGTTCGGCGATCAGGAGGACGGGCGGGATAAGGAGTTCAATTAGCACGGAGAAGTTCCTAAGAGAGTGCGAGTCGGTGTGCGATCGGTCGGGCGGCGTTTAAGAGGATGCAGCGACATCCGACAGCGGCTCCGTGGGATTAGCGCGAGCTTCTCGTCGGCGAATCGCGGAGTTGGCAAACGTTTCTTCGCCGGTGGAAGATAGGAGAGAAGAGGCGGTGCCCGATGTTGCGGAACAATTCGTAATGAGCACGGGACTCCACGGCGCCGACGTCGAACGAACACGTGCTGCGTCCCGTGAACCCGGAATCCTCGAACGGACGAATTTTCCCACAGCAAACTATCGGGCGAATTTTCGGGCAAGCCGAAGCCTGCGATCGCCAGCGACTTCCGATATCGTCGCCGCTCTCTCGCGATTGCTCAATTGTGATAGATTAATCCTGAGATCGCTATTTTCGGGAACGGAGAATTTACGGGGCTGTTGACCGCGTGAGGAGAGATCACCGCATTGTTGACTCGTGAGATAAGTACTGAACGCCTGCTCAATTTGCTCACCGCTTTCGACGCAGCCGAGCGATTTGCGGCTCCGTTGGATTATTAAGGAGTGCTCGACGATCGATTGAAAATCGCCGGATAAGAGAGCACCGAACGCAGTCCAGAGATAACGATACACCCTCGCCCAAATAATTTGATCGGTGACTCAAGAGATTGATTCACGCTGTCCGCAAACATGGAGCACCTTAATTTTCGATGAATCGTTCAAGTATAAATGCGTCCGAGTATTTTCAAAGGGGCTCCTTGAAGATACTTGGGAGAACTCGAAGTTCCTATCAGAGAGAGAGATTATAGAGAGATATTTATTGTAAATCTACGGAGTCGGTGGTATTTTTTCGGGGGATTCAGAGATGACGAACTCGAACAGCAGTTCGCTGTCGCGGGCCTGGCTCCGTGCGAATTGCTGTCGCTGCGGCGATCCTCGCCAGGACAACGTGAACAACAACCTGAAGGAGGAAACGCCTCTGCGGGAGGAGACGGAGACGCTTCTGCACCGCATCGCGTTCACGGTTTGGCACACTGCCCTCCATATCGAGAGCGAGGTGCGTTCGCCCCGTCCTCGCGTGGGTGTCGTTCGCGCGATCGTTTTGTTGTTACGACGCCCCGCTGCCCGCCGAACGCGACAAATTGCGCCCCGTCACGTCCGCCTCTTCCGGGCGTCTAGTTTCAGCCGAGATTTCAGCTACCGGTGATCGATCGATCGCTATTAAACGCGCCACCGAATGATCGATCGGGACCGCGTCCCTTCGTTTGCGACGAACGCGGCTGTCGAATTTGCCCAAGGAAATTCACGATGCTCGATCGATTGTGTTGCCTTCTTCCACTGAAGATGATTCGTCCTTTTCTTAATGCCAATTATTATTATTTCATTTTTCTTTGGTCGTTGCGTGGTTGATTATGATATATGTAACACGCGGATCGCGGATTTTATGCTATAATAGTCTTATTATTTTATGTTATAATTGAGATGCTATAATTTTATGCTATAATAGCCTTATTATTTTATGTTATAATTGAGACGAGCTAGTAAAATGCAAGACAAGGAAAATGTTTTTCTTCCTTTTCCCTTTTCTTTCTTTTTTTTACTATTTTCATGCAATTTCAGTTGCGCCTCTGTTTAAGGTTAATTGTGGATTTTATTTATATAGATTTTATTATCCGTTTATAATAAATGGAAATGATAACGTCAGAAGTTATTCTCAAATTGTTAAAATCATGATTTCTTTATAGGTAGACTGTGGATCCTTGTGCGAAATAAAAATTGTCTACAAGAGATTCTTACAAACATACCTTACATGAAAATGTCTATCTAATCATTATAATAAGTTGAAAATAATGGAACAATATTCTGAATGGATATGCTCGATGAAACTTCAATGATGTCCTTACAGTTTTGTATTTGACCTATTCATTTTTATCTATTTTTGACCTATTCGTTTTTGACCCATTCATGTATACCTAACCCGCGATTACAAATCGGGATCCACGAAAACGATTCGCAATGATCTAATCTCGAACGAGGCCAGAAAAATCTCATGTAACAATGTTTATGCTTGATTGTTCCGCGGAGAAATCCGGGAATCAGCCGTAATTGCAAGCCGCAGTCCCGTCGAATCATGACGAAATGAGAACTAAGTGACTCAAGATTCGTCGGTTTTTGATTGTTTACGGATCCTCGTTAAGGGAAAATTAAGGGTTCCATTGTTTCCCGTGCACACAGAGACAGACGTTCGCGGAACAATGAGAATAATTTGCGCTCCGCGTGCTTCTTCGTGATCATTTTTTATTTTTGGAAGAGCCATGCAACCTACTTTCTTAGCGGCGACTTTCGTATATATTTTTCTGAAAACGGAACGCAATTATGATTTCTAAAGGCGGCGGTTTCGAGGCGATGTAATTACGTATACTTCTCTCTTTGTTGCAGCACAATGGGGGCTACGAAGCACAGCCGAAGAGTGTCAACACCATCACCAGGAGCAAGCAGCAACAACAGGTAAAGATACCGGCAAACTTTCTCGTGTATTATAGCTGTCCTTCTGTCCGAATTAGATCGCTCTTCAACGAGCTCGGTTTAAAACTGAAACCTGATATCGCCGAGATTGCATTTAGTTAAACTTCGCGCGAGTTTCATCACAATATTGCACTTATTTAAACCTCGTATTTATTACAAGATTGCATTTATTTAAACCTCGTACGAGTTTTATCACAAGATTGCATTTATTTAAACCTCGCACGATTTTTATCACAAGATTGCATTTATTTAAACCTCGCACGATTTTTATCACAAGATTGCATTTATTTAAACTTCGTACGAGTTTTGTTACAAGATAGCGTTTGTCTAGATTTTGTACGATTTTTATGAGAAGATCGCATTTATTTAAACTTCGTACAAGTTTTATGAGAAGATTGCATTTATTTAAACTTCGTACAAGTTTTATCACAAGATAGCATTTACTTACATTTTGTACGAGACTTTTTTACAAGATTGCATTTATTTAAACCTCGTATAATTTGGATTACAATTAATGTTTGAATAAGAAGGTTCGTCGACAAATTTCTCAAAAAAGCGATTTTTATAATATCAGGAATTGTAAAAGAAAAAAGTCAGGTACCAGACATTTTGACTAGTTTGATAATTCCAGCGATAATTGTGAAGATGTAATTGTTACATCTCCCATGTAATTTGAGAGAAGCGAAGAATATAACAATCAGTACGTAATTCCACCTATTGTTTTATCTGAATTATATTAATTATATTAATTATATATAATTTTTCTTCGTGTACGATTACACATTAATTGCTACAGGCTGATTCAAATCACGTAAACCGAAATACCCACGTTGCCATTTTCTAACAGAGTCGCCAAAAACCAAAGACCATAGGAACGATCAAGCATGAAAATCCGCAAAACGAGAACATTTTGATCGCGCGCCTAATTGTTCAAGCACGAGTCGCGGCGCCGAGAAAGAAAATAATTCTCAGCCGGTTTCCTGATTCGCTGCGAAGATCGTTCAACAACACAACACCGCCCGCATGTATGTTTTGCGGCGCGTAATGCGCGGATACGTGAGCAGAAGTTAAAAAAGCGGTCGGAAGAGAGGAATGGAGGTCAGGTGCGCGGTCGAAACGGGTCGTGCGGAGCCTGGTATCGTTCGAAATTTCACGGAGTAGCTGTACGCACGTGGCGGGATGCAAAATAGTCGGTCGCGTATGGCAATTTCGACTGCGAGGCGAGCCGAGCCGAGTGATTTTGCATACAGGATCGTTTGCAAAACGGTGGATCGTGACGGTGGCGGGAACATGCGGCCCGGGAGACGTCGGGGGGCCGTTCGTTCCACGACATCGAGGGCCCCGTTTCGAATGTAAATAGGACTCGGCCGTGTTTTCCCGCGGAATAAATGAAGACACGGCTGATGCAATCGGGGCACCGTGTCCAATACCGGCCGTCCTCGCACTTGCTCGGCCGTATGGTTGTTTTAATATGAAATATTTCGAGAGCACCGGCTCGTAAATGGTACAAATCGCGGCTTCTTATCGGCCGCGGTAAACCTCCTACGGTACCGTGGGCCCCTTTGCATAACGATCGTTCGCGTATTTTCGATGTTTCCTACGGTCACGAGGAATAATTCCGCAGTTTACAATACCTGCCACGCGATTTTACTTTCATGCCTCGCTCCCTCGTTTCTTACCACCTCCGGCGATACTTGACCGTCCTCCGTGTAGCCCTGTTTCGAGCCGTATACTGTGTCTTCTTAGTGGAATGGTCCACCAAGGTCTTAATGCGGTGTTCGACACGTTGGTAAAACTTTATTGTAAAACGAAGTGGAGCAACCTGCAGATAACTGACTCATCGAAATTCTTCTTTTTTCGCGCGTTCTCTTATCGATACGGTCCTGATACTAAATTCTATTTAACACTTTGTATTACAACATCTTCTGCAGCTACTTTGATTGGCAATTCTTCGTTCTTAACGCGTTCGTTGCCAGCGTCACACGTGTGCGACGACCACGATTTTTTTTATCTTCTTTCAGCTTACGTAAGGAACATCGAATTTATTTTGTGAATGCAATTGATTGAAATCGTAACGCATTGCATGATAGAGAATTTATAGCTTCTCTTCGATGACATTTTCATCGTATTTATTTTATTATCTCCCTGATAGAACGAGACATTTTTTATTCTTGTTTTATTCTTGTCTTTATTCTTGTTTTATTCTTGTTTTTATTCTTCTCTCTCCGATTCTTTTATTCTCGGTTTATTTTCATCCCAAGATTTTGGTAACGGAAGCATCAAATTTCGTTTCGTTTTAAAACTAACGTTCACGTTTAATGGATCATGAACGAAATCTTCATCGCGAGTTTGTAAGCGATTAATACGTACGTAATGAATACGTTCTAATTGCCGGAAGCCGATCCGAGAAAATTGTACGAGCGCGAAGGGTTAATATCGGTTAAAATCGCAGTTAAAGTCCGAGCGAGAAGGAAGCGAGCGGAAAGAAGTTCGCGAGCGTGAAATAAAAGCCCCGGGATCTCATTAATTTGCGCGGAACCGCGGACCTCCTATACTCTCCTCCGGGTAATAAGTACACGTTACTGTTAGTATTATTAAGTACGATTACTCGAGATAACGATCCGAGGACGCAACACGTGGGAGGATTAAGGCTAACACCAGCAGAGAATTAAAGGGGACGTTGGACAGCTTTCGAGGTAGCGCTGCGTGCTTTATTAGCGGACCTTTTTCGAAATATACGCGAGTGTATAAGGCATGGCCGGCATTAACGCCGCGTCCGGCGAGAATTAGTCGTGAAAATGGCAGTAAGCTGGTGCACCGTGTGAGCAGCGCCAGCGTCGACTGATGTTGCACCAAGATAATCCGAATATATCGACGATGACCATGTAATGTATTCGCGAGACCCTTAGCCGGGCTTAGATTGCGGCGATTCCTGGGAAAATGGACCCCAGGTCGAAGCTCTGTTACCAAACTAACCGGGCAAATAATTGAAGCTGTTTTGTTTGGATTTTTTGAGCGAGTTGTTTTATTGCGACATACAGAATAATTGAAGTTCTATGGATTCCTTCTTATTTTTACTATAAATTAGCACTCTGATTAGAATGGCTGTAAAGTAGTGGGAAAAAATCGTAGGCCGATGTTTTTGGGCTTTTCGGAGAGAGGAAACTTGACGCTTCATTACGAATTTAATTGTATTTCAGGAAAAAATTTTTCGTGCTTTCCACAGGTTCGCAAGCATAAGTTTTAGGTACAAGTTGATCTTTGTAGCAAAAAATGCGTTAATAACGACATAGTGATGTCATTTCAAAATAATTAGAACAGTGTTAAAGGGAAAACTTCAGCCTTTAAGATGAGCTAAGAGCCAACGCGATAGAATAATTTTCAACAAAGTTACAGTCATTTGAAATTTGCCAAATTTCGTTCTATTTCTGCCTCGAACTTCGAATCACCAGAATTTAGCTGCCGCGGCACTCTTTTGATTCAAGCAGCCATAAAGTGGTGCCAAAAAATCATAGCTCGACGTTATTTAGCTCGTTGGAAAGAGGAGATTCCACGCTTCAAGGTCGCGGCAGCTTTATTCTAGGAAAAAATTTCTCCCGCTTGTCAGAGATCGCTGAATATGAATTAATGCGAAAATCGAACCTTCTGCAAAAATAACCAAAATGTCTAAAAAGTGTAGAATTCGATCTTCGCCAACATTCTATCAGAATTTACACTGTGCGACCAACGACTACAGCACACGTCCACCAGAAAGAAGTCGATAACGATAAAGCCCACTCCCACTTGGTTCCATACTTCGAATGAGAAGTTAGCTACGGCAATTACGCGTATTAACGATAATTGCCGTTGCTGTCGCGACGCTCTCCGCACCCTTTCAATGCCTTTCGGTGCCTCTAAGTACACTCGCCAATAATTACCGTGTTCACATCGCATCCTCGGACTAGGATCTCCACAATAAACCAGAAATTTCCCACGACACACATTAATACCCCGCTTGTACCACACTCGAACATATTTTCCTGCAACCAGAGTTCGACATTATTAGGATTGTATCGAATAAACATTGGTCTAATTGTAAGATAACTATCCGAATAAAAATTCATTTGAGTCCAATATTTTATTCGAATATTCCGTCGTAAATTATTCTATCCATTTATTTGAATAATTCGTCGTAAACTATTCTATTCATTTATTCGAATAATTCGTCGTAAATTGTTCTACTCATTTATTCGAATAATTCGTCGTAAACTATTGTATTCATTTATTCGAATAATTCGTCGTAAATTATTCTATCCATATATTCGAATAATTCATTGCAAACTATCATATCCATTTATTCGAATAATCTGTCGTAAAATATTCTATTCATTTATTCGAATAATTCGTTGTAAACTATTCTACTCATTTATTCGAATAATTCGTCGGAAACTATTCTATCCATTTATTCGAATAATTCGTCGGAAACTATTCTATTCATTCATTCGAATAATTCATCGTAAACTATTCTATCCATTTATTCGAATAATTCGTCGGAAACTATTCTATTCATTCATTCGAATAATTCATCGTAAACTATTCTATCCATTTATTCGAATAATTCGTCGTAAACTATTCTGTCCATTTATTCGAATAATTCGTCGTAAACCATTCTATCCATTTATTCGAATAATTCCATATTCGAACGAATTCTTATTCGAATAAAATTGTACGCGGACAAATTTGTATCGAGGCAAATTCGAACTCGATTGAATACTTATTCAACAGCGTCGAGTATAAAATGTTATTCGTTGGTCTCAATCTTTTATTGGTCGTTCGAATAAAATCTTTCCCAACACCGCCTGCAACGTCGTAAATCGCCGCACAAAAATCACGGCCTAGCCCAAGCTCCTGCTAAATATTCGGCCCTCCCCATCCTCTCAAGGCTCCAATTTCCAAGCCGAAGCGGCGCGGCGTCCCGGTTCCCATCGTCGCTCACCCTTCCCCGATTTTCCCACCCCGCCGAATCGCGGGGCGCAATCCGCCCACGCGTGTCGCCGTCGCAAATTGAAAATTTAACGACCTCTGCGGGTGTAAAAAAAGGCTGCCGGTGGGGCACAGGCGAAAAGAGGCGGGCCAGCGGAGTAGGACGAAGTTAGGGCGAAAAAGGGAGAGAGAGAGCAAGAGAGGGGGAGAAAGAGCGGGAGAGAGAGAGGCTCTAAAAATACGTTTATAGGATCATAACGCGGCAGGCTGGTGCTCGCGGGTGCAGCCCAGAGCTCCGGTCTGCTCGTACGTCGCGGTCCGCTACGGCCGTAAATCCCTCGCAGCGTTAGGCTCACGTGTGAAATTGCTATTACGCTGGCCGACGGTCCTACCGCAGCTGTCGTTCCTTGGAAGCCGGGACTGCCCGCCACGCCGTCGCCGTGTCCTTCGCATTTCTCACGCTTGCTTAGGATCCGGAGGGGTCCCAGGGGGTCCTTTGCCTATCCGATCTTTCCGTGGAAGCCGGTGCTCTCCTCCGGAGACAGGGCGCCGGGATATTCGCGGGCATTTGTCAGACGTCACGCGCGAATAAGTCGTAATATCGTCTGACGAGCCGCATTTTTGCCAAAGGTATGAGTATCACCCGCGGTGTGCAGCTGAATCTTCATGACCGCTTCCCTCTCTCTCTTTCTCTCTCTCTCTCTCTCTCTCTCTCTCTCTCTTTCTTTCTCTTTCTCTTTCTCTTTCTCTGATGGCTGATGCGTTACGGGACCCGTGTCTCCGACTCGTCCCGTTAAATTATTACGAGCCGCTGCACAGTGGCCCTGCTGCGTTCGATTTTGAACTAATTGTGTGGCGATGTCATCGATCGACAAGTTGACTACGGAAATTTAAACGCTGATCGCTGGCATCATCGAATTACGATTTTCCTCGCAAAGATCATCCGCCAACGATCTCACGACAGTTTCTCATTTATCCAGCAAATGATACTTTTTAGATATACTGAAGCACTGTGAAGTAGAATCGAATTCAATCTTCGAGTCGATTTCAATCTTCATCCTTCTCATGTTTAATCGTTTACCGTTTACATGATTGCGATTCTCTCTAACCGACGCTCAGATTGTAAAAATTGACAATTTGGGAAGAAGAGATACGATTATTCGCGCCTTGCTCTCGTTTTTATAATTGTCGACAATCGGTAACTGTAAAAACGAACCGCAAGACTCGATGATTGTATCTCCTCTTTCCAAATTGTTCATTTTTGTGCACAATCCGAGCGTCAATTAGGAAGACTTCATCTCCCCCGCAGCAAAAAATCGATTCTCCTCGCACGTAACATTATTCCCCTCACAAAAATAGTCTTCCTACGAACACACACCAGTTTCCCAACTACCTTTTATCTCCATAACATAAATTGAACTTTCCTCGAACACATTATTCTCCCAAAAAATATCCCCCGATATACACCCGAGTCACCGAAGCATCTATCTCGCCCACAGTAAAACTGGAATCTTCCTCGCAGAGAACAGTATCTTCTCCGTAAAGATCTTCTGCCAACGGACACATAAGTTTGCCACGTATTCGTCACTCGCGCAGCAAGAATTGAATTTCCCTCGCGGAGAACACATTACAGAAATTTCTCCCTAATTCGCGCTCAGATTGCGCACAAAAGAGGACAATTTGGGAAGTGAAGATACGATTATTCGTGTCTTGCGGCTTGTCGACAACTATAAAAATGAAACGCAAGGCTCGAATAATCTTTTCTCCTCTTCCCAAATTGTCCATTCTTGTGCGCAATCTGTACGCGAATTAGAGAGAAATTGTTGCATCTTCTCCAAAAATATCATCACCCAATATACAGACAAATTTCCCAAATATTTACCTCTCCTCCGGTAAAACTGCAATTTTCCTCGAATAAGAAGATCATTGTCTCAAAAAGAATCCTCAGCCATCACAAGTTTCCCAACTATTCAACACCCTTCGGCAAACATCGAATTTCCCTCATAGAGAAAATCACCGTCATCCCCACAAAAATCATCCGCCAACCATCAATTTCCCCACCGAGGTCTCCCCATTTCGCGCTAACGATCGGCGGAAGACGAGATTCGATCGTCCAAGAGCGGAGCGAATCCGCGACGCAGTTGTCCAACAATCGTGCTATTCAAATCCGTCGGTACTTCCTCGTCGCCCTTGAAGTCGAATTACTCACGCACAGGAGTTATCGCGTTCTCCATAGTGATTCGCGAACGTTGCCGCGCGCTAATGCGCCTCGCGTCTAACGACGAGCGTGACTTGGTCTGGAAGTCGCGCCGCCTAGCCTGGACGAATTCGTTGCATCATTCAGATGCAGATATCGCTGGCCAGCGAGTAGCCGGCTTTGGTGGGAGAAGCCTGTTGGACGTCAGGTGAACGAAGAAGAAACGCAGTACAGCCGTCGGACAAGACCGGCGACCACTGGGTAACCTCGAGCACGGCGACGACTGGCGCAGCTGAAGAAACACAATACCCGGCAGTCTGTTATCCCGTCGGCTAGGTCCTCTTCCCGTAAACCGACTCCTCTGCCAGGATAAACGCGGCGGCCGCGTCCAAGCGCCAGGATTTCATGTCGATTCGCTCCGATAAGGATCCTCCTGAACGGGCGCCGCCATGCCGGACAAGATCGTCGTCAGGATCCTCTACGCGCCGAAGTACTCCAAGGTTCACTCTCGCTCGAGAGAAAGAGAGAGACTTTCTGCTATTCTTGACTCGGTCCTCGTAAGCTCCGCTCGCGACGGCTCGATGAATAATTTATTGTTTCTTTAATGAGGCCGCCGAGCAGTTCGAAGTGCCAGGAATTGGTTATTCCGGGTGGTGAAAGTGGTCGGGAGGGGGAGGGTTGTAAACGACTTCCCCCGGCTTCGTTTATGACTTTAAAAACGGGGATGAATTATGTGCCGGAACGTGGAATTATTTCGGATCTTCTCCGAGGATAGCTTTCGCTTTGTTCCCGTTCGGTTTGCCGAAGCAGGGAAAGCTGTCTCGCAGTGTCCCCTCGCGAAAATTAATAGCGCGCCGTCGTTCCGCGGCTCCGGGAACTCGTCGCGTAGTAAAATCCGTGAACTGTTCATCGATATGAAAATTGGTGCTCGGATAAACGCTTAATTGTGTAGTCGAACCGTGCTGTAATGTTATGCCACGCGGAGAGCCAATCGTTGAACTAAATCGCCGGAGTCACGACGATTGAAAATTGTTGAATCGAAAATAGACGTGTTGCTTCTTCAAGTTCCGAACAGCCATTTCATCGTTGCACGATTGCACGAAAGTGATCTTGCCAACGTGTTAAATGAATATGAAACTTATGCTTGGGCTGTTTTGTTGGTTTATCGGTCATTTACGCAGCATCTGTCGTTCCTGTAATTTAGTTTCGCTTGGATCGTTCCTAACGAACGCACAGAAACCATTATCATTAAAGCTGCTGTAATAATTAATATTAATAATTAATATATTAATGTGTTAATATTAATAATATATTAATATTAAGCTGCTGTATATTAAGCTGAAATGTTCATGGTCAAGACATGTAAGAATGCTTTATCGTTGCACAGCTATAAAAATTAATCTAGCGAAGTGCGAAGTGTCTGTAAAATTTAATCTTGCAACATTCTGTCCATTTATTAATTCTTTGCGCTCGAATGGTGACTCTGAGGCACCATTAAAATTGTTGCACCACGTTCCACGATCATTTTTATAATATCAAAGCTTAGGTATAAAGAATTGTTAAAAGTTTAACTGTTGTATGAATCACGAGACTCAATTTCATACGCATAAAATGCACTTTGTCATTAAAATGGAAATACCATAAGTCGAAAAAGTTAATTTAAATTTTCCAGTTAATGTGGCTTCGAGCGCAAAGGGTTAACTTGGATTCACTTCGATCGTTTTAATCGTACATTCGAGATCGTTTTCAATTAAAAATCGCAACACGTATATAGTAAAAATTGATAAAAATTGTCTTGTCGTATTATAGTTATACAAATTGACCTGCCAAACTGTAAAATAACCGGACGATTTAAGCTTGGTCTCGCTTGGATCGTCCGGATCGAACGTCGGAATGTTAAAACTCGATTACTGCAAACCGGGCGAGGATGCGGGAATTTAATTGGCGCGTTAATTGGCTGTGCAGATACAGACGTCCTCGTCGACGACGGCACCCGCGAGGACGCCGGGCGTCGGTGCGGACGCGGCGACGACAGGTTTGGGGAAGGTCGGAGGTCGCGTGACGGAAGTGATGGAGCTCTGTTACGTCACGGAAAGGATCATCGCTCTTTGGTACAGGGAGGATGCCCAGGGAGTGCTCGAACATGCCACCACGCTGCTCCGAGGGAAACACGCCGATAATTATATGGTGAGCACCTGGTACCGATTAATTAATAGCCGTTTAATCGTACCGCTTTTTATGGAATAACGATCGGCAAATTGAACGACGCCACGATTACCGGCGCGGGGCAACCTTTAACTCGATTACACAATGCTGTTACAACCGTTGTCTCGATCTCGCTGGGATCGGTCCGCTTGAATCCTAAGCTGCTGCGGTAGCGTTCCACCGGTGTGTTTACCGCACCCGCCATTTTCGCAGTGTTCGCGGGAAACGCGAGGCAACTCGAGTAGAACGAAAGAAACTTCTCGCGAAAGTTCAAGTCCCCGGTGTCGTCTTTAAAACTATTCTGAATACGGAGCAGCTACGAAGTTTTGTAATAGCAACACCAATTACACCGCGGACGGGTAATCAAACGTTCCTCGGGTTCGGGGACACCTAATTGCCTGGGACGAAGTTACAGGAAAATGGGGAAAAGGACTTTCTCGGTTACCACAGTTTCGACGGAGGTAAAAAACGATGCTCGGTTCGACACAGTATTCTGATCGCGTATAATTAACGCTTCACGTTACATTAGGTAGCTAACAATACGTTTTGCTAAACTGATCACGGAGTATGAGTATGATAATAAGTAGACTGCGGATTTTGAAATAAATAAAATTGTTTTATTTAAAATTGAATAAAAATTTCGGAATAAATAAAATTTTAATAAAATTGTCTGCAGCAGTTATAAGTAATAAATACAGAAAAAATACAAAGTTGTTCTCTTTTTGAGTAATCTTAGGGGATTAAAAATAATACATTGATATTTTTTAATTCTTTTAATCTATTCGGTACTTCAAACTGCAGTTATTCAGTTTTGTATGCATAAAAACCGCAGTCTAGTCATAACAATTGCCTATTAATATTATTTAGTCGAGTGTATTAAGCTAATCGAAGCAGCAGATCTTAATTTACTTAATTAATATATTTGTAGTACACTCTCTTGTATGAAGTCTTCAATTTTCGGGCAATATTCCGCAAAGAATAACCCTTCCTCCCAAGTCTCACAATATCACTTCCACTTTCACCACAAATCCGAACCGTTTCTAAAATTCGAAAAGCCTAAACTGCCACGAATTGACGAGACTTTCTGTCAGTGGACGCGTTAAATTCGCGAATATAAAAAGACCGGGCCTGATCGAAGCGGCCTAACTTGCAGATATTCAACCTGTCGTCGCCAGGACGTCCCGGCGAGCCGAACACCAGAGAAGAAGGCTGGCCCCAAGGTCTGGCGCCCAGTTTGGAAAGGTTGTGTGCCTTGTGCAAGGAGCTGGACTCCTGGCTGAACGGTGCGCCTAATCGCGTCGTGGTTCTCCACGCCAGGTGAGTATCATCGTCGCCTTGAAAAGTCCGCGGATCCTCGGATGAACGATTTACCTGAACGAACACGAACACTTTCGGACGCAGGGGTAGCAAAGAGCGATTGGGTGTGGCAGTCTCCGCGTACATGAACTACAGCAGCATCTGCGGAGGACGCGACCAGGCGCTGGACAGGTTCGCCATGAGGAGATTCCTGGACGACAAGATCGGATCCCTGCAGGTCCCGTCGCATCGAAGGTAATCGCTCGAGAGCGTGACGTTTACTAGCCGCGTCGGCGCAGCGCGATAAAATTCAGTTTATCGCCTATTAGCCGAGAGCCGGTCGCACGTTGCTGCGAAAAGTGTCCCCGAGCGTGGTTGTGCCGCGACCAGTGCAACCGGCCAAGTTATTAACGCGAACCGGCCAGTCCCTATTTTAACGCAACGAGCATATCGCCGATCGTTTGACCGTAAACCTGACCGTTCGGATGGTCTTACAGTTTCCAGCGTTACGTAAACTGTTATGTCATAATTAGTATGCGTGCCGACCGCTGGCGGGCTCAAAGAAATTGATGTTTACGAGGCCGCGCTCTTATTTCTCGGATGCGGTCGCGTCGGAATCGATCTCTGCGTTTCCGGTGCATCCTTAGACGCGACCTTAACCGTCTTAAAGGGTTAGCGAAATTTCGAGGCTACTGGCACAGCGCAGAATAACACATTCTGGAAGCTAATCAAATCAAAATGACCGGATTCACATTATTTTATTCTAGAAGAAATCTTTCATATCTTTCATCAAAAATAATTGAATCGATTTCTTAATCAAAGCATACGTTCTCTTATTTTATCATCTTCATCAAACAACATATGTTTATTTCAATTAAAAAATTTTCTTACATTTCGATTCCACGACTTGGATTATATAAAATTTCAGAACGAAGGAAATCTCGTAAAGCATTGTTGCAGTCTAAGGAGTTACCGAGTCACAATGTCAGACTTCATTAATTAGCCGAAGCGTTCGAAATAGCAGACCTCGTTCCGGAAACGTTGCACACTATCATTACCTGTATCGTGAGATTGTATAACGATTCTCACGAATAGAATGGATCGTATGAACCAGTATGCGTCGTGCAATTCTAGCCTTGGCTGTCCAATCGGTCGAGCGTCAAGTTTACTGCCACGTGTCGTCGCTGCGTTAATTGTTTAGTCAAGCTGCACTCCCTTAGCTCGCATCAAATTATTCAGATCTGGCCGACAGTCCTGCAATCAGCAGTATTGCCTGTTCAAGGTCGCTCTCCCCACCTCGACGTTCAGCTACTCGGTCGGCATGGTGGGGTTAGTGTTCTCGTGACCTGGAGACTAATTAGTCGATATTTATAGCGCGATAACTTTGAGACGAAAAATCGTGTAGTAATGAAACCAGACTCATTTTAAAGCGTGAAGTGTACGCTTTCATTCTACTGAATTCATTTCTTTCGAAAAAATGTCTGTACCTCGCAGCAGCTTGGGAAGTGAAGACACCTTGAATACGATTGGTAGAAAATCTGCCAGATTCAAACGTGTTCACAGAGGCGAAAAAATTTTTCTGTTCATTGAAATTGACATGGAATTAAAGAGCGAAGCGTTGTCTTTGCAACGAGTATAAAAAAGTTGATGTACGATTTTTTCTCGCAGATTTATCGCACTGAGAACGAAGAAGTGCACTCTAATGCAAAAATGTATAATATCTAGTGTATTTATTTATACACACAATTTTGACACATGAAGATTCCAATGGCCTCTAATTTCTCAATTATGATTCGATCGTCGACCCTCACTTCTCTCGCTCATCGCATACTCAAAAACTCCGCCGATAAAAGTAGCACATGCACACTTCAATTAACAAAAATAATCCCACACTCGCACAGATTTTCCGTAAATCAATGATCGCGCATCTGGACGTCTGGGACGCCGTAATCCCGGCGCATGCGAGCGTCCGATAATCCGCGACAAGTTCCCGGCCGGCCAAAAAATCGCGGAGAAATAACCCCATAAACCCGAGTCTCGTAGGCAGACCCCGTCCACCTTGGCGATCCATTCGAGGCGAACGATCTCGCGGCGCCTATTACACGCTGTCGATCCGTAGCACACCCTTCACGCTTAGTTTTCGTCGGTTGACGGGAGCGCGGATCGTAATGGTGCCCCATCGAGGCCTGTCCTTATACGAGGTGGATCCCCCCTAGGCGTCGTCGCCGTCTTCGCTCTTCCTAGTCGCGTACCCGGCCGATCCGAGCTACCCGCCATTAATTCGACGAGCGGCGAGCATTAGCATGTCGTTAGCGTGGCCGAGCTGGAACGTATGAATCCATTATCGGCTCGCGGGGAAGAGTCTCTCTCTGGCCCGTTTCAAAGCGGCGCGACTCGCATAACCAACCGCACACCTTAGGTGCCACCGGGAACAGGTTTTTTTCATTAGCCCGGGATCGGTCAGCCGAGAGCAGATCCTATCTGCTTCGTTACGAGCGACACGCGAGGATTCGTGAGCCAGCCCGCGAAATTACGGCCGAGCGAGATCACGATGCCGCATAATCGACAGGTACCGAGGGAACCCGCTCGTTCCGCGTCCACTCTCTTCCGTGTTTCGCTTGTGTATTACAAGCCGTCGAATTAATCGACACCGAGCGCCTACATCCGACGATCGGCCTTAGGCTGATCGAGGCTGGAACAATCTCCTCGCGAACCTCTTCATACCTCTTCATTGTCTGCGCTCTGGCAGAGACCCAGCGGAAGGGGAACGGGACTGCTGTGGCCAGACGAAAAGGTCACGGCGCGAATGGATGAAATGCAGAATAGTGCAATGAAATTTGTATACCCAGGCTGCAGATTTTATGCAGTAGTAACAGTTTAAGGTAATGGAATTATTAGAAGAATTTGGGATGTCAGTGTATTGTTTTGAATCCAGTCGAGTTATTAGAGCACGTAGGGTCTTGATATTTTGTTTCTTTTTTTAATAATCGGTGCACAGCATTTTTATTCTGCATACAAATCTGTAGTTTATTTATTACGTACGTGAAGTTGAAAATATTTTACAAGTTTAATAGATAATAATTATTTTAAAATTAAAATTAATTTTAACTATGAAAGGTCGTGCGAATACGACCGTGTTTGTTTAACACGTTGCTAGGATAAGCACGAAAATTATATCACAGGAAGACTAAAACAGGTCGAAAGTGCAGACTTCACCCTTTAAAATGAGCTAAGAACCATCAAGATGCGATCATTTGAAGCAAAGTTACAGCCTTCTGAATTTCGTCAAATTGCATTTGAGGCACACGCCTAATGTTCGACTGCTGTGGCACACTCTTCATTCAAACGGTCAGAAAATAGCACCAGAAAATTATAGCACGAAGTTTGTTAGCTCGTTGGAAAGGGGACATTTCACCCTTTAAAACTGATTTGATGTGGTCGGCGAAAAAAATTTTTTGCAGTTTACACACGTACGCAAAGTTGAATTCTTTATCAAAATCGGACATTGTTGCAAAAACTTCGGATGGTAATAGCATGGCAACTCTACCTTCCCAAAAATAAAGTGATTTGAAAGTTTAGATTTCACCCATTAAAATGAGTTCAATTTCAACGCGATGGAACCATTTCCGTCAAAGTTGCAGCGCTTTAAAGTTCATCGAATTTTGTTGAATTTATGCTTCACGGTTTGGTGCCCAACTCTTGATGGTACGCTTTTAATTCAGATAGCCGTAAAATCGCATCGAAAAATCGTAGCTCCACGTTCTTGAGCTCGTTGGAAAGGGGAGATTTCACTCTTTAAAAAGGTTTCGGTGTTTTTTGCGAAGAAAATTTTTCGCGTTTCACACATGGCTGCAAATTTGAATTTTTGATCAAAATCGGACATTGTTACAAAAACTTCGGATGGCAATAGCATGACCACTCGACCTCTACAAAAATAAAGTGCTTTGAAAGTATAGATTTCACCCTTTAAAATGAGTTCAACTTCATCGCGATGGAACCATTTCCGTCAAAGTTGCAGCGCTTTAAAGTTCATCGAATTTTGTTGTATTTATGCTTCACGGTTTGGTGCTCAACTCTTGATGGCTCACCTTTAATCCAAATAGCCATAAAATAGCGCCGGAAAATCGTAGCTTCACGTTCTTAAGCTCGTTGGAAAGGGTAGATTTCGTACTTCAAGATCACTTTGGTCTCGTTCGCGAAAGAAAATTATTTCACCTCCGAAAAGGCCTACGAATTTGCAAAATGTCCAAGAGTCACCATTCTACTCGGCAAAATTACCGAAATAGAAAACTGCAAAAAAATTACATCGCGCTGCAATCTATTAACCACAAAACTGGCCGGTTCTTTCACAGCCATGGGAGTTGCGTGCGCGAACAGCCATCGCCGCGTGGTTCGTGACGAAAGTGGATGCCCATTGTGAAAAGCTCGGCTCACCTTGACCCGGCGAACATAAACGTTTCCTGAGAAACGTCGCGGCTTTAATTGCTTCTCGGTGTCACGTTCTATAGTGGAATTCTGGGACACGGGACTGAGAGGCTTCGGCTCTTCCGGTGGCATGCCCTGTCATCGTTGTTATCCAATCAGGGGGATCACAAGGGGGGCATTGGTTGAACCGTTCTTTTGCTTGCAGGTACATCAAGTACTTCAGCGGGCTGCTCTCTGGCTCCTTAAGAATCAGCCAGTCACCTCTCTATCTGACGCACCTCACGGTCCTCGGGGTGCCTCTGTTCGAGCCGACCGGCTGCCGAGCGTTCCTCAAGGTCTACGAAGGACTCACTCCGGTCTACACCTCGGACCTCTACTCAGTGACGAACGCTCGAGAGTTCACGGTGAACCTCGGCGGTCTGCGACTGCGGGGCGACATTCTGGTGAAATGTTACCACAGGGTGTACTCGAAGCAGAGCCGGGAAGTCATGTTCTCTCTTCAGGTAAGACGATCGTTCCGAGAGCAATTAAACCGAACTGTAGATTCTCCAATTAAGGAGAAGTTCTGCGGGCAAGCCGGCTGCAGAACCCGGAACGCGAATCGCTGCAGGCTTCAACTTCATCAATCTTTTGCCGCGGTTCGCATATTTGTTACCGACATTTTTTCACCGTCACGGTAGCTTTAGCATTAAGGAACAAGAATAGCCTGTTTGAAGGATCGCAGAACACGCCCCACGGAACCGTCACGGAACACGTATCTCGCATTTCGAAAATACGTCCCAACTGTTCGCTCGATAATTCCTTGTACCGGTACGTTCGCCGGGAACGAACGAACGGGTCCCGATCAGTGATCCGTATTCTTTCCAGACCGACACGCTTTTTTTCCCCCGCGACGTCGCAGGTATTTTATGAATCGAACAGCAGCCGTTCGGGTACGTCAATCGGCCCAGAATCCGAGAACCATGTAATTACCGAGATGGTATCTGCTTTCCGTGTCTCGTTACACGTGGGACCGCTCGGGGCATCGCGATTACGTAAAACGCGATCGTTACACGTTTGTATATCGCGATCGGTCTCTCAGAGCCCGTTGTTCCCGCAGTTCCATACCTGCGTAATTACGGAGAATGTGGTGTCCTTCCCTCGGTCCGAGCTGGACGTTGCCTGCGACGATCCTAGATGTCCTCCGGACAGCGTGGTCACTCTCTACTTCGCCACGGACGCTAAACGCCAGGACGGCCCTATTCCGGCGCCTACGCCCGCTGTGCCGCACACCTCGGCTCATCACGATCCCATCTTGCACTGGGACAGCTACACGAATCTCGAAATCAGCGACGACGGTGAGTAATCTTATTGATTGATCGTAGATTCGGTGGTAATCGGTGCTTCGATCGTTGGACACTTTGTAGTCGACGTGCAACGATTCGCAGGTTTGACGAAAAATGGATATTTGAGATAGTGAATATAGTGTAAATATTTTTATCCTTTTGTGTAATATAGAATTTGGCGAATAAACCTTTTTTGAATTAGTAGTTACATGTGAATATTATGTAGTTTTTTTACTGAATTATTATTGTAATTTATAAAGCATTATAATCATTTATAAATTATTATTGTTATACTATTATATATATATTATAACATATATAATAGTATATATTATTATATTATATTATGTATATGATACTATAATATACTATATATTATTATTATATACATTATAATTTATAAAGCATTATAATCATTTATAAATTATTATTATTATATTAGTATGTATACTATTATACTATACTATTATTGCTATATATTATTATATATATAATAATAATTATTATTATTTATAATTATAATTATGAATTACATATATTTGTAAAAATGACAAATTTCATTTGTCAAATTCTGCACTACACAAGATGAAATTATTTACAGTCAGTTTGCTATTTAAAAAATCTATTTTTCCTAAGCCCTGCAACTTAGAAACTGTTCGCACCTTTTAAGTAACACCTACCCCACAAGTGCAATGCTTGATGACGATAATAGGCTAATTGGCGCTATGACAGTAGATACTTTTCAGTTGATATAAATTAGTTATAAACTGTCAGTTGGCGCCTCGTTAAATAGCACCTGTCCCTCGAGTACGAGATTTTATGTCATCCGCTGGAACAAGGTCCTAGACGATAGCAGACTCAACAGCTTTTGACATCGGCGACTTCCTTATCCACGTTAATTACAATCGGTAGACGGTGATAAGTTAATCAACACTTCGTTCGTTAGATACTTACTTTATGGTTGATGTGCACTAACTGGAAGCTGTTATTTCATGCCTACTAAGTAGCACCTGTCCCTCTAGCGCGAGGAGTTATGTCATCTGCTGTATCAGGGTCCTAGACCATGACTGACTCAACAGCTTTAGACGTCAGCTATCTCGTGTCCGCGGCAATCACGATCAGTGGACAGCAATAGGTTAATCGACACTTTGTTCTTCAGAAGCTTTGTGGGTAATGTGCATTGGTTGGAAGCTACCAGTTGGTATCTGTTATGCAGCACCTGCCCTACAAGTGCAATACTTTGTCATCTGCTATATCAGAGTCTTGGTCCCTGATCTGACTAAATAGATTATGACATGAAGAATTCGGTATCGTTGGTAAATTACGATCAGTAGACAGCAGTAAATTAGTCGAAATTGTGATCGTGGCTGTGGATACTTCGTAGGTGAAGTCAACACGTTTATGTCAACTGTAAACAGCCTATGTTACTTATGTAAACAGCCTATGACGTGTGACTATACAGAGAATCCCATAATTGTGTTAACACAAGGAAAAGGATGATTCCTGAGGTCATTTGAAAAAACTTTTTCCTTAGCGAAAATGCAATCCGCGGCTTCGTTTACGAGTTATCAACGAAAAACACTGACCAATGGAGAAACGAGCTCGGCTGACGCTAGGCGGTCCAGTCACCGAGCGGTTGAAGCCTGGTTCCGCTGATTGGCTCGGCCGCCTAGCGCTCCGCGCGCTCGTCTCTCATTGGTCACTGTTTTTCCTTAATAACTCGCAAACGAAGCCGCGGATTGCATTTTCGCCAAGGAAAGAGTTACTTCAAACGACCTTAGAAATCTCCTCCCTCCAGGAGTTAACATAATTCTGGAACACCCTGTATACATCCGGAATTCTGGTTAAATTGCGATCACCGGACTGAAATTAGAATTAGCCGCTCCCTGTTCCACGTCACGTTCGCCGCCGATCACCTGCGATTTCTGATCGATGATACCC
Source organism: Megalopta genalis (assembly GCF_051020955.1). NCBI lineage: Eukaryota > Metazoa > Arthropoda > Insecta > Hymenoptera > Halictidae > Megalopta > Megalopta genalis. Next base: position 8,698,103 of record NC_135016.1, on the reverse strand, counting down.
ATTATTCCACGTCGTCCTACTGTCCGAAGAATTTCAAGAAGCTCGTCCCATTAATAATCGCTTCTGGGAGTCCGCGGGCTGAACGAGGCGGCGCTCGATTAACTTAGATTAGAGTAGATTACAACGCGACCGTCCAATTTGGTGCAATTGCTACGTCGTCGTATTAGATCGGGTTACCGGGAGGTCAGTGTTAGAGAGAGGCCCCTGACGATGATGAATCGGGGGGGAGGACCGCCGAAAAGAAACGGGACGCCGCGCGGCGGAATCGCGGTGATTTCCACGTTAGCCCGTGTCCGACTATCATAATGGATATCCCGGACTCTGGTCGAGAAACGACGCGCGACGAAGATTAATGGCCGCCGTCCGTCCGTTCGTGCGAGAGCTTTCTGCGGCCGCGAGCTTCGTTGTTTTATTTTTTCGGCGCGGTTTAAGTTTCTCGCGCGCACGCGATTAATTAACTGATAGCTCGAAACTCGACCGGCGACGGGCCTCGTCCGCCGGGGACTAATTCGCGCTAATTCCCGTCCTAATGGTAGCCAATTAACCTCGATCCGTCGGTGAGAACCAGTCAGAAATACAGCCGCCCGGCGAGGAAGGGTTGCCGAGGGGGCTGAAAATCCGGTGGTTAACGCGGCGCATTTAAACCGGCTGACTAACGCCGCCGGAAATACGTGCTGGCAAGCCGGTTTATCGCGGCGACACGCCGCCACGCCGGAAATAGATCAAAGGTCGATGGGTGCGCAAGGTCCGAAGCTCCGAGAAGAAGCCGGCTTCTAGCGTTCGATTTGCCCCGGGCGGCCTATCAAAACCACTGTGCAACTCTATATGCTTGTGACGGTCATCTTTAAAGGGTCCGAGGTACTCTGTTTACGCGCATCGCCGCGCCAGATTTATGGCGGTTCACGCTTCTGGCCTGGCCGACGCGTCACGGAGAATTTCACGGCGAAGCGTTTTCCAGTTGGATAACGGGGAACGAATTCATTTCCTGCTGATTGCCGGAACGTTTAATCTCGCGTTCAAGAACTTCCCGGGCCGGTCTGACCATTGGCTGGATTATCTACTTCGCGTGCTCCCCTATTTTTTCCATGAGCGATTTGTACGGTTCGGTGGGCGATGTTTTGAATTATTCCCTGTTGATTGGAAGAGCTTTTAATTCGGTTTGTGGAGAATTTTTCTGTGGTCTGATCGCTAGTGGGATTATCTACTTTGCGGGTTCTTTATATTTCACAATTTTATAATGGACGTCTTGATTTATTTCCTGCTGAGTGGTAGAGCGTTTAATTTCGTCTTGGAGAATTTTCCGGAGTGGTCTGATCACTGGCTGGATTATCTACTTGAGATGGTTCTCGTTATTTCCACGTAAGCAATTTTATGATGTTTTAATTTATTTCCAACTGGTGGATCGTTTAATTTCGCGTTGGAGAATTTTTCTGGGTCGTTTGATCGTTCGCAGGGTTATCTATTTTCTATGGTTCTCACATTTTCCCATGAGCAATTTTATCATCGATATTTCAATCTTTTTTTTTACGTTCAATTTCGTGTTCGAGAATTTTTCTGGATCGTCTGATCATTAACCGGATCATGTACTTTGTGTACTCTATATTTCTCTATGAGAAACTTTTTAACCGACGTTTTGATTTATTTTAGTGGAGGAACGCGAACGGGTTTATCTCCTGCTGATTGATGCAGCGTTTAATAAATAGAGAGTTTTTCGAGTAATATCATTATTGCTGGAATCTTCTACTTTGTACATTCTTTACATTTTTTACTCTTTTCGTTATAATAGAAGTAAACGAACTGAAAACATTTGCCTCGAACTGAAGACTTTTGATCGATCGAATATTTAATTGAATATTAGATATTTGTCGAAACGGTCTGTTCAGTAATTTTTGATCGATCGAACATTTAATCGAATATTAGATATTTTTCTAAACGGTCTGATCAGTAACTTTTGATTGATCGAATATTTAATCGAATATTAGATATTTTTCTAAACGGTCTGATCAGTAACTTTTGATTGATCGAATATTTAATCGAATATTAGATATTTTTCGAAACGGTCTGATCATTAACTTTTGATCGATCGAATATTTAATCGAATATTAGATATTTTTCGAAACGGTCTGATCATTAACTTTTGATCGATCGAATATTTAATCGAATGTTAGGTATTTTTCGAAACGGTCTGATCAGTAACAGAATACATCTACTTTGTAGATACCTTATATCATAATCAATCTTCTCGATTGTATAATTAGAGTAAATCTTAAAGTCACTATTTACAGTCCACGTTTTTGGCCAAAACATTTTGACCGTGCAGCGTGCATCGGGCCCATCAAACGCGATCGCATCGGACAATTCTGCCACCAGCTGTCGGAAACAAAAATCAGAAACGAAAAACAGTCGTCGGTGGTTGACGTGGCTTGTCGATAGCATGAAGAATGCCGGGCGTCGCAAGGTACAATCCAGGTATCCTGACTGACAGCGATAGTTTCCGTTCTTTCTGTCCTGGAAAAAGGCTCGTCGGAATTGATTTCGATTCGGTCACACCCAAGAGGTCATCGTCGGCGGTCAATCCGTTCGATGTGCAATCGGCCCAACCCATCTCGCCTCCATATGCGGGCCTCCTCGTCGCTATTTCCTCGTGGATCCCATAGACTCGATTCTATTCTCACGAATATGTCGTTAATTATCGCCGATTCCTCATATTCTCATTTTCTCTCTGCAACTTTAAAGTTCTGCTGGGAAAATGAACCCTGAAAGTAGTATCCTTTCTCTGTCGGGATCGTTCTATAGATCGTTCGGAGTCCCTGCAATATCTATCACGCTCCGAAGACTATAAATAATGTCTGTTTTCACATCCTTAAAAATATTCTTCAAACCACTATTTATTTGAGAAAGAAATACGTCATTTGGTACGTGGAACACTGGGAAGCTAATCTTTAAAATATTTTCTTGTTATCAGAAGGATTCTGTAGATCATTTATGGTCTGTGGAATTTTTATAAAATATTGTTCTTCTCTATATTTAATTTTAAGGAAAAGTATGTCACTCGACAAATGTAATATTGAAGGTTCTAACCGTGAAAACATTTTGCTTCAATAAGAATTATTTCACAGATAATTTAAGATCTTTACAATTTTTATGAAATATATTTTAATCCCTTGAGCTCGAGCTGGAATTAGCAATAATATAGCAATAATAATAATAGTTATTATTGCTATTATAATGATTATATAGCATTATATAACTACTAATGTTATATATATAAATGTAAATTATATATATAATAATAATATATTATAAAATAATATACAATAGTATAATATTATATTGATATAATCTATATAATATATCTATATAATATAATATAAATAATAATATAATCTATGTTATTATATTTATATTATTAATCTATATATAATATAATATAAATAATATAACTATGCTATAGTTATATAATGAGCAAGCTAAAAATCCAACCCCTAAAGTATCTACATTCTACCAAAATAATTCTCAAAATCATTTAAACCGCCCACACAATTTTTCTAAAATATTCTTCGATCCCCTATCCATTTCCAAAAGTATTCGGCAAATGCAACACTGGAAAATCCAACCCCCGAAGTATCTTTCTCCAATCGCGGTGATTCTGTAGGTCGTTCGAGGTCCACAAAATTTGTGGGACGCGGTGAATTACAATGTTGTCTATTTTCTCCGTGGATTCCATCTTTGGGTCTCCCGATCGAGCCACATCAACGCGGCTCGAACTATCGCGGCCAATTTGGGTCAGAAGCTTTATTGGAAGCGCGGGCCGATCGTTAACGAAACGAATTGAGTCGGGAGTCTCGTCGGCCGCCCGTTTCTTTTTTCCCCCGGCTTTTGACGGACGGGTCGCGGTGACGCAACCCGTTCCGAATGCTCGAAACGGTTCGGTGAACCAACCGGGCAAGGAGTCGCGTGGGCGGCCGTTCGCTACGTTTCGTTTAACGTAGGTCGGAATTCGGCCCGGGGAAATCGAGGCTACGAGACACGGCCACGATTATGGTCGGCAGACTATCACGAATCGCCCCATCGGGCTCGCTCAATGACCATCGGGCCGGGAACTTCGCGTGTTTACGGGGAATGGGACACTGCCAATCCAGGATACAGCACTTCCAGCGCAACTATATAACAACATCACCCTAACTATCACCCTACGAAGCATTTGTGTTGTTGCATCATCGTTGTTGTTTGACGGGAAGAAATAATTGCCAGGAATTTCCTTCGTTGTTCGACGGTATCGAAATTGTTTCGTTGAAGTAATAGTTGCAATTTTATGTAACCTTTACATTTGTGGATGCATTTAGATTGGGTCCGACCATGAACGGAATTCTCTGCTTCTTGTATAAGTGTGCTTTCAGAATAAATTTATGCGATCATTGTCTTGTGATTTATTTTACCTCCGAGAATTTAACAATCCCTGTGTTTAATTTCTAAAGACGGATTACGGTGTGAATATACATAAATGTCTGATCACGAACGACATTTTCTACTTCGACAACCAATACGACGGAACAATTTTCCAGGAACATTATCTTCCAATCTGTCTTACAACAGAAGATATAGAGAACATCGTTTGTCACTTTCGATGGTCGATTAATGTATAATGCATTAGCGAATCTGATCTTTGGTCAACATTTTCCGCTTCCATAACAAGTTTCGTTAAGATATAATTTCTCAGAAACGTTCTCCTTCCGTTTATCCGACATAAGAGAAAATGCAACAAGGAACATTGTTTCTCCCTTTCGAGGGCTGATTAAGATGAACGTCACTTTTCAGCCGTCCCCAAAAAATTTCATCGCGAAATGAATTTTCTCGAACGTTGTCCTTCGATTCGATTCATCCCTGAGACACGGGACGATCACTGTACGGCCGTTTAAAGGCCAATTAAAGTGCAAACGTTCACCACGAGTCTGACCATGAACGTCAGTTTCTACTTCCCGGGCACGTTCGACCGCGAAACGATGTTCCAGGAACGTTGTCTTGCAATTTGCCTCGCACTAGGAAGTATAACGAACCCGTGCTCCGATCCATGATCGCAGTACGCAACTCAGGAACCCACACGTCGCACCCACGCGATAGAAAATAAGATTCCACGGGCGGCGTTCTTCACGAACGATCGACTTTAACAAGCCGACGAGCTACGCGCTCTTCCGGCCGCCGGGAAAAGTTTCCGCGCCGGACGAGCAGGGAACTCTTCTCGCCTAATGAATCTTCGTTGTTTCCAACTCGTTTTCCGCGCCATCGAGAACTGTCGGTATTTCTTATTACGTCTTCAAACACACAGTTCTCGCCTTTTACACATTTTTACGGCGTGGGGAGGGGAGCTGATAAAAAGTTACCCGGGAAACTGTCTTCCCCCGAAGAATTCCCATTCTCCCCAAGTCATTTCGTAAATCATCTCGGGCCGCGGCAATATTTTTTACGACGTCTCGGGACAAGGGTGCTCCCGGGCTTCTTTATTTATTTCGGCGAAGACTATCTACTTTTGCTTCTTCGAACGCAGTTCTCGTCCTATTCCCCGCTTGTTCCGGACCGGGCCGTTTCGGAAATGTTTCGAGCTTACTTCGCGGACCATCGAGAGTCTGCAAGATTTTCGCAACGTGTCCAAACATTGTTTTACATATTTTCAAAAATGTTTCTATCGGAGCAATGTCGATCTTCATGTCTCCAAATTAGTTCATTGCGTTGTGAATTAGTATATTAATTAATTCGTATATCTTCGCATGATCAGAGACGTTCTGCGAATCATTTAGAGCCCTCTAATTTTTGCATACATGTCTAAACGTAGCACTATTGATTTTTCAAATTTATTATCCCAATTACATGACTTTCTTTATCGCTGGATCAATAGATTTTTATAGATTTAATCCATTTATGATAAAAATGAGTAGGCTCCATTTAAAGCTTCAGACAGATTAAAAATGTTTACGAATGTTCATGCATTAGTTTCAACTTATTAAAGTGATTATGTGCAATAAGCAATTTTTATTTGGTTTCTGTATCTTGCAACCGATGTAATAAATTAATATTTTCCATAAAGACCGACAGTCCAGTCGTCACGGTTTCGAAATGGCGATTCTCCCGTTTCTCAAAAAATGCCGACTGCCCAGAAATATTGCAGATCACGTGGCTCGCATCTCGAGCACACTGTGCACCAGATTTCTATTCATTTCGACATCCTGTTCGTCTATCACATCAAAAGTAAAGCGTACCGGTTCGCAGTTTGTTTTCGAGGTGATCGAAGAAGGACGATGTTTTCCTCGGGCATAGTTCCCGCAGTATTTATTTCCCGGAGAAGTGCTCCATTCACCGGAAGTCTCTTCCCCGATTCAACAGAGTCGTTTTTATTTCCTTGAAACGCTGCTGGGGGTGCTGAGCACTCTTCAGGATTTGTTTTCTAAGTGTCGGCAGCGCTTGCCCCGCGAAGTTTTATTACATCTGCTCTATCAATTTCTCGTAGCGAACTCGGGCCGCCGTCGGGACGGGGTTCCGGGGGTGACGAAGGGAGAACGGGTTGCTGGCTTATGGCAACGTGGAAATCTAAAATTAAGAGCACGCCCCTTGAATCAAGCAGCTCCGGGCGGAAACGGCGCGGCGAGCTCTTTGGAACAGTGTTTTTCGCGCCGCGGGCGATTATTACCGTCTGTCCTCTTTCATTTCCTCGTACCCTTGCATCCCTTATCTTCCGCTATTCTTCCTCCACCCTTTCTGCCAGCCTGGATCCCGCTGAAAAGACACCGACGGATACGGTAATCACCGATTCAATTAAGACGCCGACTCTGTCGAGCGATGCAAACACTTTCCGCGGATTTCTTCGGGCTGAATCCAGTTGATTTTCTCGGTCACTTTAGATCGTGGGATTTTCATTGGGTCTACAGAATATTTTCAACGCCATGTTGACACATTTTCTTCACAATTGCAACGATTCGAACGTGTTTTTATTGCGATCGTTTCCTAGAGTAAAAGAAATGTTGCATCTATTGTGCGCGTACAATTATGACAGCTGAAATATTCATGACAAAGGGACAGAATTTCAGTCAGATTTAACATTGTTTTTACTGGCAAGCCTACTAATCAGTTATTTCGCTATACTTAGAACAATCTAATCACTCAGGTTAGGTTGGATTATGTTGAGTTGTGTTAGAGATTATGTTGGGGATTATGTTAGGGGATTCCCGAGTGCAGTCCCCTGTTTTCTTCCCAAGATCCCAGAGTACTTTCAAAACGCAATAATTAATTCAAAAGTGGACGAAATGACTTGTATATTTTAGAGATGTTAGAGAGACTACTAAGCAATGTCCACAAATATTTTTTAAGAAATTGCAATTGGTTCGATCAAATTGCAAAAATTGTATTTGGATAAAATGATCAGTATGCACATACAATAAGTCGCAGAGATCTACAAAACGCATTTTTAAAATTTTCCTCACAGATTCAGATAAAAAACTTAGAAAACGCGAGCCTTTTATATTTATTTGTCATTCCGAATGATAGAAATGGAAAATTTAGTGGACTCACAAGTTAGTGGACTCACTAACACATCTCCAAAAAATTCAAGTTACTTCATTCAATTCGAGAAAAATTATTCCGTTTCGAAAGGTGTCCGAATATTAATGCGAATATTAATCCAAAAATGTATCAAAAGGTTAGCGGATCCTCTGCTTTAGGATCTACCAGAGAGAAAGGCAGAGCTTCGACAATCTTTCGCCGCTATCTCTTCCACCGAGATTTTTATGAGGTTTCCTTTCGACCGTCTTCATTTTTCTCTTCATAACGTTCCTTTCCTCGCGCGTATATTTCTCTTGGCGCAGCCCGGCGAGGCGTTTTCGTCTTCGAAAGAGACGCATCGATCTTGGTATCGTTCTCGGCGTGCTACGCGGAAGAGGAAACGATCGTTAAACGCCTTCCGCTCGGATTCCTCTCGAATTTATAGAAAACGATTCCCTTTCAGCGCATCTGCGCGCACGCGATAAACTCTGACGTGGAAAGGGCAGTGAATATCGAGCGAGAAACTGATGAAAAGTCAACCGATTAATAATCGACTGTTTGCGGACTCTTGTGAAGCCATCTGCTTCGTTTAACTCTCGCGCCAGCTACGATAAATTCTTCCTAATGTTCATTCAGCTTGTAAACAAAAATGGATAATTTGGGAAATGGTGATACGATTATTCGAGCCTCGCGGATTATTTTTATAGTTGCCGATTGTCAACAACTGTAGAAAAAACGTGGTTCAAGAGTCGAATAAAATCGTATCTCCTCTTCCCAAATTGTTCCTTTTCGTTTACAAATTGAAGTAAAATTAGGGAAAAGTTACCGTATAGTGTTGTGAGTAAATTTAGGGTTACATTGATCGAGTGTCATACATTTGATGATAATACGTCCAAATAATAAATTCAGTTCGTTCAATTGTTACAATCTTATTATTTTAATTACCTTTTAGGCTTCCATAACATAATTTTAACATCTATGATATAATTGTATAACATATAGATAAATAGCTCAGAATAAAACGTCGTCAAAAATGGCGCCAAAAACTCATCGAAGACCCATAAATTCCACACATGTATAATACGTACGTTCATAAAAATATAAATCATTTTTATTAAATAGATCATAAATTACTTTTCCTTCTGCATGTATTTGAATTCACTTTAGTCCGAACGTTAGGGTGATTTTCGGGAGATCGATACGATTGAAAACAGAGAAGATTTAAGATGTAGATAAGACAAGAAGATTTTAAAGAAATTAGCTATAGAAGTTCGAATTTTTCGAAGACAATTTAAGGAATAGTTCCGGTGAATCGCAGAATCTCGTTAGCCGCCATAATTAGCGCTCTGAAAACGAGTTTCGTGTTAAGAGGGACGAAAATCTATAGAACCAGCGCGAGAAGGTGGTTCCGATGGTGGGGCGGACTTAGGTCTATTCTTGGCGTCGGGACGCGTAGGGACGGGGCCGAGTTTAATAGTTTTCGCGCGATTCGACGCCGACCACGTCGACCAGACCGATCTCCGATCCTCGGACGGCCAATTGTGCGCGAGATTCTGTGTTTACGTTTACGCCGACCCGTCGAGGTGAACATTGTTTCCGCCATATATCAGGCTTCGTTTGTGCAATCCGATCGCAGTCTCCGAAGTCGGTTCCAAGTGTCGAATAAGGGGCCGAGCGACGGCGATCCTAGGAAACCTTGCCACGTCGCCAACTGGTCAGTCATTTAACTACTTCTTTCCTTCTGTCTCGTGTTTTCCTTAATCTTCTACTTCTGTGAGTAATGTGTCAAGCAGTCTGATTACGTTAGCGTAATCGCGAAAGTGGCTTTAGAAAGCATTCCTTGATCTCCGTAAATTGCTGACCTTCGAGCCGGTATAACTTTGTTAAACATAATCGTACGGCGATGAATTTAGACTGGTTTTAAAGTTTGAATTCTCTACTTTCATATGCTGTTATCTTTTTTCCCCTACGATTCTTTTGTACGACGCAGTAGATGAACGATTGAAGACGTAAGGCTTCTTATAAATACGCAGAGATAGTACAAATTGAAACGTCTCTAAAAACGTCGAAAAATTTTTCTTCTGAATGAAACTACCATGGATTTAATGTCTGAAGTATTCGCTTTATAACGATATTAAAAAAACGGAGCTACGATTTTTTCTGGTTAATTTGTGACTTAACAATGAAGGACGTGTCATGTGGCTCTCATATAATACAAAATTGGAAGAGATCGACGTTTCATTGAAAGCTGCCCAAATCGACGAAAGAAGATCGTAGGACAAGATTTCACACGTCATCGTAAAGAGAAAGCTTCGATCTTAGAATGCACAATGCATCGCGAAAAAAATCGTCCGGTTGGTTACAATTCGAAGAAAACAACCGAGCGCCTTTCAGGTACAAAATCGGAAACCTTGACATAACTTTGTTAAACATAATCGTACGGCGATGAATTTAGACTGATTTTAAAGTTTGAATTCTCTACTTTCATATGCCGTTACCTTTTTTCCCCTACGATTCTTTTGTACGACGCAGGAGATGAACGATTGAAGACGTAACGCTTCTTATAAACGCGCAGAAATTGTACAAATTGAAACGTCTCTAAAAACGTCGAAAAATTTTTCTTCTAAATGAAGCTACCATGGATTTAATGTCTGAAGTATTCGCTTTACAACGATATTAAAAAAACGGAGCTACGATTTTTTCTGGTTGATTTGTGACTTAACAATGAAGGACGTGTCTTGTGGCTCTCATATAATACAAAATTGGTAGAGGTCGACGTTTCATTGAAAGCTGCCTAAATCGACGATAGAACAAGATTTCAGACGCCATCGTAAAGAGAAAGCTTCGATCTTAGAATGCACAATGCATCGCGAAAAAAATCGTCCGGTTGGTTACAATTCGAAGAAAACAACCGAGCGCCTTTCAGGTCCAAAATCGGAAACCTGGAGGTCTGTCGCAACTCCGCGTGAGCCCGCATTCAGCGGAGGAAAGTCTGTTCTTGGAAAGTGTCGGCGTAGATCTTTGGAAAATCGTTCCATATATGGATCTCGCGGATACGGCCAGCTTCCGTTCGCGGCGCGAAAGATTTCACCGGCATCGCTTGCCGAACGGTCTGTCGATATTGTCAACCAGAATGTCATAATTACGGCCGCTTTCCACCGCGATTTCTAGTCCCGTCGCCGGTTTCCCGGCTATCTGCGCCGTACCGCGATGGTAATATTTCTTCGATGGTACTCTGCGCGATTCTCCGCGAGCACTGTTGGCCATGTTCGGCGTGCGGGCCGCTTTCAATTTGTCGCTGAACGTCGCCGGCTTGACCTTTGCCATCCTTTAGAAACTGCATCTCGTGATCCGCCAGAGCTATCTCGTTGTCGAACATTTCGAAGAGGTTTTTACCGCTCCGGTGATTTGCATCTTGCGAAAATCGACAATGTTCCGCAATGGGATTCCTCGCTCTTTTGTCGTCCGCGCGGACTGACGTGAAATATTTTCTGCCGCTTCTAATAATTTTGTTACTCGGCTTTGAGAAAGCGGAATCCGTGTATCGGGGTGTAGAGAACAGAACTTACGGTCGGGTCACGACTGCGAACAGTAAAATACTGCCGCGCGGATTAATTTAAAGGACGAAATACAGTTAAGTCGAACGTTGTGTATTTTATTGAGAGGAAATTTTTTAATCGTTCGGAGCACCAGGAACGGTTTACTGTTCGCAAAATTGCTTAATAAGGATCTCAATTTTTCAAAAGGATACAAACAAGAAACTAGAAATGGAAGATAGATAAATAGTTTTCTGTATAAGCTTCAAAGCGATTGACAACGAAAAAGTTCAGAGAAAAGTTTCATTTCTCCCTCGAAATCGAGTAACTTTTGTATTTAACATTTTTCCTGAAAATCTGTTCTTTTCGAGATACTTATATTTAATATTTTCAAATGAACGCCCTCTCTCTCTCTCTCTCTCTCCCTCTCTCTCTCTCTCTCTATATATATATATATATATATATATATATATATATATGGACACTCTTTTAATACGAAATAATTTTATTAACATTCCACTAAACAATTTGAATTTTTGTGAGATATCGGAAGGACTCGTTTGTTGAAAAAAGCGTAAGCAAATTTTTTCAGAAGTAGCAATTGCGTGGAATGACAGACGAAATAAAATGTGATGTTTTTGAGTTTTATATTCCATTTATCACGGAAGATTCGTTAAAAACGTGTCGATGAAAATAGAGATAAAAAATGGAAAGGTGTCCTCTCGGAGGACAACTAGACCCAAAGAAGGAGTCATCATACCCGGCGTCGTTGAACTCGGCCGCGAAACGGCGCATCGATTGCACAATGGGTATCGAAATGACGAAATAAAAAAGCGGCAAAGGAATCGTCGGGGTTAGAGTAAACAATGGTGACGTAACAGCAGGAAGACGTACGACCGAGCGACAAGACAATGGCCTGTTGTCTCTGTCGTCACCCCTTCTCTCTATCTGGCGCGCGCGCGCGCGCGCGCGACCGCACGCGGACCGTTTTCTCTTCTCTCATTCTGCCGTGCAATTTCTTCTTCGACAGCGGCCGAACAAAAGGCTGGGGTCGAGCCGTGGAAACGATTTTTTGAGAGTCACCGTGCAGCCCCGCTTTGTTTCCTAACAGCAGCGCCGGGGACAAAAATAATTCCCATCGTCGAACGCGGTCCATTTGCCCAGAATCCGGCACGCTGGACGGAAAGGAAAAGGTATTCGATCGGACAAACCGACTGTTATCAAAGTTGTTCCCTGATATCGCGTGACAAAGTGTTTTCGCCGCCGGGAAATCGCGGAAAATATCGTAGGGGCGCAGTGCCGTGAATGGGACACCTTTATTTAGAACATGACAACAAGAAAGCTAAACGACTTATCTAATTCTAGTTTAGAACATTCGAAAGATCAGTTCTTTCGCTATAAGAATGCATAGTTTCGGTGAGGTTCTCACACGTTTGCTTGCTTTATCTTCGATCATTTTCAAAAGGTGCATCTTGTCCTATTCATCGATTGGTTGCATTGAACGAGTCAGTGCAACAAAATGCAGCAGTGTTGGTAATAATCTTATAAACAGTGGTTTTTGATTCATTGTAAATTCATGCAATATTATTTAGTAATCTTTGATTATATCAATCTTCACATTTTAGTATTTTGTGAGGAGAAATATATATATATATAATCCTTTCAATAAAAGGCAACTAAAAAGAATGAACAAAATTTTCTGGACAAAAAGACCTAAAAAGTTGATGACATAATAAGCGAAAGGAAGTTTAGGACACCTTTTAAACCACATGTTTCATTTACACATTTACTGCAGATCTATTTACAATATTTCGTGTGTCCCTAAACTGTGTTCATAAACTTGGTAACATCGAAAAATTAACTTGCTCGTTGACCATGATAAAAAAAACAGAATATCGAATGTCATATGTCAACCTTCCTGAAGAAATGCCCGATCGAATGGAATAAACAAAAACTCAATCAAAAGTAACAGTACCTCGTACAACGTTACGAGAAAAAAGGAAAAATATTACTTTCTAGTAGTCCCCTCCCCCTCCCAACACATCAGTATAAAAGCAAATCAGTGTTTTTCAGCGAAGGAAATACCTAGGTTGGAAAATTGAACGCTGATTCGAGGAAGCGTTCGATCACCTACGGGCATCCGGGAAATTTTCCAATAAATTTTCATCCCCTTTGTTCCGGCTGTTGAATGTAATTTAATACTCTCATCGTTCCCGTCTTCCAGGACGCGTCAGTTTATGTATCGCTGGGAACGCGACCGATGTTTCCTTTCCATATCCCGGACCTGGTGTTTTTTCTCGATAGCTGGACGATAGTTAATGTTTATGCAGAGATGATCGATATCGATTCCCTTTATTTTCCTTTACCGATTTTTGTTTTCTTTTTTTAATTCGTCATTAAAATACGGATTTAAGAAATGCTCTACAATCTTCTTAGACTGAACATGATTAAAAATCATCATTCAACAGATTCGACACTTTTAATGTGTAGACCTGGTAGCTGCGAGTTTGTGGTATTTATGAAGAATTTAATATATCATATTCTTTATATGTTTTATAATATGGACATAATGCGAGTACAAATAAAAAAGTGTGGCAGAGGAATATAGTATAAAGTTTAATTATTGTCTAACATTATTTAGTGTTATATTGATATATATATATATATATTAATAACGTTAGACAATAATTAAACTTTATACTATATTATGTTATATATATATATATATATATATATATATATATATATATATATATATATATATATTATACTATATTACAGAATGTTGGACAATAACTATAGATATATAATATACAGTAATATAATATTATTACAGCAATATTATATGCTGTATATTATATATATTATACTGCTATATTATATTATTTTATATTACATATCTATAGTTATTGTCTAATATTCTGTAATATAGTATAACAGATAAAATATCTGCTGTCTCTATGATTTTTATAACTTCGTATTATACCCGCATTACATGAATATCGTTCATCTATTCTATTTTTTCTTTTATTTCGGTCAGCCCTAGAAACATTAATTCTCTACAGAAATCTGAATTCAAGAAACACTCTACAGTCTACAAATCACGCTAACAATTTCATCGAAACATTCGTCACAATACCTCTCAGTTACCGTAAAAAAGAAATACCAATGCGAGATTCGCTGGTCGGAAACCGACATCTTGTTTTACGACGCACGATCGAACGACAAAACATCCGCAAAGAAGCGCAATCGTAGATCAAGATCCCATGCAGCCAATATTTCTCCGACCGTAAACCAGCGTGAATCAAACTTCTGTCACCGTGGAAATAAAAAGGAAATCAGTGAAAGCCCCGCGAAATAAATTACGCGACCCGCGGAGGAGCAACGGCGCGGCGCGGTGGAAAAGAAATAGCCGGCGTGCAGCGATTCGCCGTTGAAATATTGCATCGATTTCGCGGCGGCGAGGCAGCTGCGCGCATTTGTATCGACGACAGACGATTAGGATCCGGTTCCCACAGTGTTTCGTCTTCGCGCGCATCCCCGGGATGCACGGCGGCCGGTGCACGCATTCGTTCACCTTACGCACGATTCGTGCACGCGTCCTTGTCCCAGATCGGCCACCTAGGAATACCACCACCACCACTTGCCAACGGTGGCTGACCAACTTTTCGTTCCGTCCTCGTCACTGGCCGACAGTAGAAATAGCCGGGACACGCTCAGACGAGCGCGAACCGGCGCCTGTGTGCGTGCACGCGAGAAACAACGGCGATCTGGATCAGCCGTTGGTGAATCATGCGCCACGATTTTCGATAATCGGATCGCTCTGTGTTTAGAACTGGTTCCTGTGTCTTCGTTTCTGCGCGGCGTCTGTCGTCGAGATTGTAATGCAATCCGTCAGAATGGAGAACTGGACACTGGTTCCTAGGGCGCTAATAGGCTTACGAAACTGTAGATCAGGGTGCAGGCGTCGATCAATCGATCAGTCGCGATTTCAAGCGAATGCTAATGGATTTTCGCATCTGGCGCCTTTCATGCCGAATATGTAATACCGGCGTGCACGAGAAATGCAATAGCGAACACTATCGAATGAAACAGTGGTGTTCAATTTGATGCAATATTTATAATATTTGCTTTATGGTTGTCGCAAATGTAGCGTTGAAATTATTTTTATTCTGTCGAATACAACATATCAAAATATTTCAAATATTTAAAAAAAAACTTATGTTATTTTCGATTAATTGAAATTATTGAGAACAAAATTAATTGTCTACATAATTCTTGTATCCTAGAATTAATAGAGACAATCTTTATTTTGCATAAAAATAAGCAGTCTAGTAATAACATGGACAAAATTAAAAAAAAGAATATTTTGAATGGAGCAAAGATGCAGTTACTATTTTTTTCTCTAGTACTTATACTTATTTTAATACTTTTATACTACTTTAATACTTATACTTATTTTAATACTTATACTTATTTTAATACTTTTATACTACTTTAATACTTATACTTATTTTAATACTTTCATACTACTTTAATACTTATAATTATTTTGATCCTTATTATTATTTAACTTCTGTTTCACATAATCCATAGATCATCCATTTTTATATCTCATAGAGATCCGCGGTCTAATTATTAAATACTTGCCACGAGATTCAAATTAAGTCGAACCAACGAATCAACTGCAAATGCGCTGTAGATCTCCGTGATCACGTTGCTCGAGATCAGGGCAGTAGCTGATTGAATTATGCAAGGCATCGAATCGCCAGGAGCCCCCTCGAATCAATCGAAGAACGTATTGCTCCATAATTTTCCCGATTGGCGTCCGAAGAAGATTATCCCGGATTCATCGACGATGATGGCCACCGTCATCATCAATTCCGATCATACATCGCAACAGTGTAATAGAATATGCAGGCCGCTTTCAGTTCTAATCTATCATCATCCTTGGTTCCGCGACGATCACGTAATTCGATCGTTCATCGCAATAAAAGACGCGTGCCGCGAGCCACAAACACTGCGTGGCTAGGTAACGACTCGGTGTCAAGTATGCCAGCATGCATTCACGGGGATCATACGTGACACTCGTAACGATTACTAATCACGTACGCCGGTGCACGTGTGTAGAGCCATCTTGCAGCGCTGCGTCGCTGCGGCAAGCTGGCCAGAAACCGTGTTAAATAAGTACAGGACGGGGCTGGATCGCTCCAGTAGCCTAATAATAGTCCGCTAGGAGCTGAGGTCAGGCCGCATAATAGGCTCATATGTCACGGGAAATTTACATAAATGCACCGCGAGAGGCAACTGGATCGCTGATGAGCACCGCCGACCGCGCGGTGCATACGACGCCGTTGCAACGACGTGCATGCGTGAACTTCTTGCTTCGAGCTTTTCAGAAACAACTGCGAACTTGGCCCCCTCGTTCTTGCGATGGCCAGTTACAATGTCGGACAGAAACCATTGTCAACACTTATTTCACACGAATGTTTCGATGCATCGCTGCGGATTTGATGCATTTATGAGGAAAATGGGAAGATGAAATCTAAGTTGAAGAAAATAGTATAGGAATTTGATGACGCATGTGCATTGTTTTCGACCCACTGAAATTGTTAACGAACAATTCGTGGACACTGCAATTCGTTGACATAATTTTTATTTTGTGTAGCCATGATTAGACTGCAGATTTTATGCATTTATGAGAAAAAAGAGTATGCACTTATGAGATTAAATATGACATAGTAAAACCATTTAAGGAACCAGAAAGTATTGTTGCACTATTTTTTTAATTCATTAAAATCATTTAGAAAGTAAATAAATGTCTACACACCTACAGTATCTTGAAATAAGTGTGGACAATTTTTATTTTGGATAACAATGCATAGTCAAGTTATCAGACTTGTACCATGCAATACTAAATTCCAGAACTTCGTGCATACATATTAAGTTAGGTTCGGTGCAACTAGAGTCCAATAAAATTTGATTCTCTTAGTGCATGAATACTAAAGTGAAATCATAGTTAGTTTCATGAATTAACGATCACTAAACTGCGGACGTTTATGCAAAACAGAAAATATCTAAGTGACTTGTAAGAAATTGAAATGCAACGAATATGCATTTTATCGTTTAATCATTTGGATTAGTCGAACACGGCGTAATAGCGTTCTTTAATATATTCGCATAAAATACGCAGTGTGATAATTTCCTTCGTCTCTAATTGCTGCGTCAAATTACCGTGAATTAAGTTAGCACAAAGTTGACGTTAAACTCAACAAAGAAGCTCTGTAATAATCGTTATATTTAAAATATTAATTACGCGCTTTACCACGATAGCTTTCGAACTAATTCCTTCTAAAATCGATTAAAAAGCGCCGAGTGTCGCAACCGAGGAACTCGACGTGTTCACGCAGCCATAACTTCGAACACCGACGTCCGAGATTCATTAAATTTCCCGATCGAAGTTCTGAGGCTACTAACTGCAAGTTCCCGAGTTCGGTCCTAAATTCAAGCTTGTAACAAGCCCCGAAACGCGCGGGTTGAAGAGTTCCCTGAGTTCCGAAGTCAGGGCTCTTTACGCGAACCTAAATTTTCCGATTAGAAAGCATCGCGATATCCCAGTTGAAAAGATCAAACGGTCTACTTAGGTGCAGGCTCGAAGACCCAAGGGTCTCGATGAGTTCTAAATTCGGCTTCTCGAGTAGCTTATTTACCTCTAAACTCTGCACTTCACGAGCTCCGCAGGAGTCTAATCCCAGGACTTGAAGAAGCTTAGTCGAGACATAAACTCGGGGATTTAAAATGCCCGGTAACGTGTTCGAACCTCGAACCTCGAACATTGCAAATTTCTCTTCCTAAAATACGCTGGAAACTTCGCGCATATTAGGCTGCAGGACTATCGAAATCGTTTCGTACGTTTTAAACTCTTGATCGGAGCTTATTATTGCCTCCTGCCTTTGTCGCAGCGAACTGTCGGACCATTCGCTTTCTAACAGTGTGAATTGCAGATTTGGTTCGGCATGATTATTACGAAGGACTCTAGTTTGTAAAAATTTTGTTGCACACTGTAAATCGTTCGCTGGAGATCTACTATCATACTCGACCGACTCGATTATCTCATTCGATCCAAAATGATTACCAGAGTGCCGATTTTTAAGCGAAATAAAAGTTGTCTGCGTTTATTGCAAGATACAAGAGCTACAGAAATATTTGCTTCTTTTTTTAACAATTTTAATGAGTCGAAAAGAACGCAACTGTATTTTTAAGTTTCTTAATTGTGTTTCCTGTTTTGTATTTGACCGTTTAGCAAAGATCTATTGTCATACTTTACTGATACTCTCGTTCAATTCAAAATGTTTGTTATAAAATACTCCATTTGCCAAGTTTACTCTAAGAACTTATTCGAAACGTTATTCGGTTAAAATTTTATCGGAAACAGTGGTCGAATAAAATTTTGTACGAAGAATTTATTAGAGACGCTCGAATAAAATTTTATTCGAAAAATTTATTAGAAGTGTTCCAATGAAATTTTATTCGTTGAATTTATCAGAAGTGTTCCAATGGAATTTTATTCGTTGAATTTATTAGAAGTGCTCGAATAAAATTTCATTCGTGAAATTTATTAGAGATGCTCGAATAAAATTTCATTCGAAAAATTCGTTAGAAGTGTTCCAATAAAATTATATTCAAAAAATCTATTAGAAATATTCGAATGAAGTTTTTCCAAAATGTTATTAGAGTAAAATTTCATTCGAAAAATTCGTTAGAAGTGTTCCAATAAAATTATATTCAAAAAATCTATTAGAAATATTCGAATGAAGTTTTTCCAAAATGTGTTATTAGAGTAAAATGTTACTCGAAAAATTTAATAGAAATATTCGAATAAAGTTTTTTAAAATGTTATTGGAGTGAAATGTTATTCGAAAAATGTGCTCGAAACGTTGTCCGATTAAAACACCGAACTCCGTCAGCAGGAAATAATTGAAAGTAATCAGGATCTGAAGAACTTATCAGCAATTAAAAGGAACCTGTGCCGATGCAAAGAACGCGTTATGGCACGTGTCCTTTGCGAACGTACGCACCGAGCGTATCGCAGCCGGTGGAACTACCCGTTCTTAGACGAACGCGTGTGCGTGGCCTTACAGCCCGCAATCGCACCGGCGGATGATGAATTATTAATTGCCGGCCATTCATTTACAGCCTGCTACCGGTCTCCGCAACGGTTCGCACGAATCCCGATTAAAACGGCGCGATGTGTAACTACACGCCTCTTGTTCGAAGAAACACGATTGTGTTTTACGTGCGTTGAACGCTGACGATGACTGCCGGCGACGGCCGCGCGATTAATCTTCGTTTTATTCAGCGCGGAAATCATGGGAATCAAACCGAGATTAATCTTGATCCCCGGCGACTTTTACCGGAATCAATCCGGTTCAACAGTTTTGCTGGCGAAAATCGACTCGCCGTGGAATCGTGAATTCGCGCAGCTGGCTTTCAATTACGACAAAGGAGTTTCTCGATATTCAATTTTAAATGATCGTTGTTAATCGCGTTAGATTGTTAAAAATCTGGTATATAGATCGCGAGGAATTATTTCTTGGAGTGTTTCGTTCAAAATTGGAGAAGGTTTGTCTAATTTGGCCAGTGTTTGCACAAGTTTGATCAAGATTGCGCATACAATTTTTTCCGCGTTTTTTGCGCTAGATATGTTGGACTATAATCTTAATAGAATTTGTACACTGAATAAAGAATTCAGATATCTTGGATTCAGATGATCGAGGTTCAAATTAATCTTTAAAATAAGCTAATTTTAGCAAGCGAGTTTGCATAAGGATCCGCAGCCTAATTAAAATGGATGCTTGAATTAAGTAATATTCGTTCAGTCGATTCATTCAGTCTTTATAACTTTGAAACAAAAAATGTGATATCAGGAATTTTAACCGGCTCGGAACGTTCACTGTTAACAATGAAGAACAAGGGTCACGTCCGAAACGACCTTGTACTTCCTCATGGCTGCTGCTGTCATTAGAGACCCGGGAAGGGATTGATGGACCCGTGACCAGCATATCACGTGACGAATAATTAGTTTGACTGTGTTCAACGGCCATTTGGCGGCAACTGGCCACGTGTTACGACACAGCTCGCATTCGAAGAGAGACGATCAGAGTGTACCGCAGCGATGTAGCAACCGAAGTGTCGAATTCAGCGGCTCGGGCACGTCGAGAGTACCGTTTCCTCGGTAGGCACGGCTCGCGCGCTTGTGCACGCACGAAATAATCGACTTGAACGATCGACCACGGCGAGGACAACGACGGGGCCGCGCTCGGAGTGTTGCCGTAGAAGGACTGGCGACTGGAGGCCAGTCGAATGAGTAGAGGGGCTCACTGCGAACACGCAATGCCCGTACACCGTCGCGAAAGCGCGCCTCACTCGCTCACACACGCTCACGTAGGTCAGGAACTACGTGAATGGATCGTAGGGATCTAGGATTTACGCAAACCCCCATTACGTCAAACAGAAACAAACGAGGTTCAGATTTTTATCCCTGAGGGGCCTCAGGTCACTGAGAAAGTTTCCTTTCAAATTTGATCGGAGCCCAGTTTAGTTGGGGTTTAGGTTTGATCTTGTTTGGCCGTGTCTGAGACTGTGATTTGTTCAAACCCTTTTTTATTCATCGAGTTAACACAACTGAGACTCCAACATTTTTATCTCGAAAGGATCTCGGATCACTGAGAAAGTCTCCTTTCAAATTTAGTCAAGGTCTGATCAGTTCAGTGTTGAGTTTGATCTTGTTCGATCATGTCTAAGGATATGATTTTTTTCATCCCTCTTTTATCAAGCTGACATAAACGAGATTTAACAACTTCCATCTTAAAAGGACCTCAAGCCAAAGGAGTACTGAAGTTTGTGTTTTAATGAGCCTTATGTTTAACCTAGTTTGGCACACTTATATGAAGAAACTGATTGACTTAGTTGACAAACCTTTAAATATCTCTCAATTTATGCTATTTACACCAATGTATGTCCGTAAAATGCACATTTGATAATCACCAGACTAGGAATCATCTTGTTTGACAATGTTTGACGTCTAGAAAAATTGAATACCACGAACATTCGAGTATGTCTTAATGCATGCTGACCATCTGCATGAATGAATAACTGTAGAACACAACTTCACGATCACTAGACTGCAGTGTAACTTGTATGACCATGTTTGACGCAAGAAAAATGAAGATTGCGTCAGAATTTTAAGTTGAAGATAACGCGACTCCATTCGCTGATTACTCTGACGTTCTCTCTACTCTCTTTTTCGCTCGCAAACATCCAAACTATGCAGCTCATTGACCTCCGATTCCCATTGTTTGCGCAAACAGTCTCCCGCAAGCAATCACCACGCAATCAAAGCAAAGCTCGCATTCCGACGACGCGCAAAGCGCATTCGTTAATGAAATGAGCCCGCGGGGGCGCACTGGAATTTCATCGCGATCCAAATAAGATTCGGTTTCGTTTCGCCTAGTTCGGCACTATTTCACGTCATCGGCAACGAGCTGAAAACGAGCGATCACTGACAGCCAAAGGGGCTCATTAAAATCCACGTCCTCGCGAATACCGCGTCCGCGAGACACGGACGCTAACAATAACTATGTCAGACGGTACCAACACCGTCGGCTCTCCGTTCGTCACGTGTCTATTCCGTGCGTGGACTCGACCGGCGGCGTTCGTTTATAATTGCATCTCGCGAAAGAGACGAACACGCACACTCAGTCCCCGCGAGACAAACTTGCGATACGCTTCGTTTCTTGTCCGTGGGCTTGTACAATCAACGACAGTGCGTTTCTTTGAAAGTGTTACTTTACCATTCGCGTTCGACGCGCAACATTTTATTACGGCGAAAGGGAACTAGGAAAGCGGCAGGTTTTAATCGATGTCGGAATTAATGGATCGTGCCAGCGACGAATACCGAATGACAATGTCAACATCGAATACTTCGAGCGACAGTTAGCAATATTTCTTACGCAATAATTTAATCGCATGCTGGTTTGTTTCTATAGTGATCGTCTGAAAACGTGTACTAACAAATCGACGGTTCTTAATCGATGTCGGGATAAATACGCGTTTGCGATAGTAATTGCAGTGTTTGCTGACAAATCAACGGATCGTGCTACTGAATACTGAATTAATACTAGGTTTACGGAACCCGTTAAAGTGACAGGTGAATAATTTTCTAATTTGCGATTGTTCAGATCGTGCAAAAATACGTTTACGAGTCAATCATTCGGTGTACGCGTTACTTGCGGCGAATATTGCAACGACACCGGTTAAAAATCCGGATAAATGTTACTTTCATAAATTAATACGAAAAGGACTGCTTTTAGTGCCCCGTAAATCTAGCATTAAAACGTCAACATCGAATGCTGTTAATGTTTCTTGCGCAGCAAAATGAATGCGCGTAGGATCTTATCCTGATCGACTGGAAAAGTGCGCTATTTGTTTAATTTCGCGGCGAACGCTCGTTCGCAATGAACGCGAACGGATCGCGTAGATCGCGACGTCGGTATCGAATGCTTCCATCGCGACAGCAACGACCGACGCATAATAATAATCCGCGCACAATAAACTGGAACAATTTAGACAGCGAGCACACAGCAAAGCTCGACAATAATCGACCGTTGCCGTAAGAGCCTAGACAACCCTAAATTAGCCTCGCCGACAAGAATCACTGTCGAGCGTTGTACGGACCGGTGTTTATTCGCCGTCGAGTGCGGAGCCAGAGACCGAAACTTCGAGCGAGAGCGTCTTGCGTAGGAAGAAACGAGGCCTGCCTCCAATGATGATGACGATAGCCCGGTCCCCGGTGCCGGTGAACGATGCCGATGGTGTGACGTAGCGATGGTAGTGGTGGTTGATGGTGATCGCGATGACTGTGCCGCTGGTGGTGGTGGTGGTGCTGGTGGTGGTATGGTGGTGATCAGCATCGTGCAGCATTTGCAACGTACAGTGCCGTTTCTGTGCTGCCAGTGAACGGAACACGCGTTTCTTCTCTCGCTGTTGCAAGTCAAACCCGATCCTAGACAGTGATTTTGGTGTTCACCGTGCTCCGTATGCGATCGCAAATCTCGAACCGAGGCGAGGGCTCGCGAGACAGCGACGAATTCCTGGGACAACAATAATTCGAACTCCGGTGTTGAACTCGAGTGTGCCGACCTATTCAGTGAACTTTCAACCCTCTCGGGTCACAGCTTAACTCTTTGCACTTCAAAGAGCACTGCTAGGACAGTATCGCCGGGTTTTCGTAAACGGACGTTCAAAATTGCCGAGGCCAAGTGGAATTTCATGTTCGGTCAATGGAAAAAAATTATAAAAAAATAAACCGGAGGAGTCATCTTCGAGATTACCTTTTTATCTGATTCGTAATCCATTAAGTGGACAATGTTCTGCGTCGAATTGCTTAAAACGCGAATTTGTCGGACGCCGCATGATTAAACGTTTAAAAATCGTATGAACTTCTTCTTTCTGCGTTTTCTCTATCTAAACTCGCGGTATTATAGTTGCAACGAATCATTAGAAAATGAACGATGTTAAAAAGGAATTTAAATAGTCGGTAAATGTTGTTCTTATTGTTATAGAAGCGTATCAAATGAAAACGGAGACGTTTCAGTTCCGTTTTTCGCAACGACTCCTCGCACAGAGCTAAATTAAATTGTCCGCACACGCGCGCTTCTTTGAACATAAATCGCAAGACAAGGGATTGATAAATTCTTGCATAAATTAATCGACTCGCCCAGTGTTTCAAGCGCAAAACGCAATACGAATTCCAATATATCAATTCGAATGTAGCAAGAGCGTTCCGCATCGCTCAGAGGCCGGCAGCAGACATTTAAATTCCGTGCGGCTCGGAGCGGTCGGCACGGCGAAGGGTTAAATTGTTTTCGGGGACTCCGAACATTTTTCAATATGTCGCAACGAGCGCCGTGATTCGTCTGTAACAACATTTGCGGAGCATCGAGGAATTCTGGCGCGAAGAGTTCCCAGGAGCCACCACGCCCCCGCCGGGTCCGCATTTCTGTCGGCGACGACCCCGAAGAAGGTATATTCCGTCTGGATCGTTGCCCACTTCCCATCGGCGTCTCATGAATCTCTATAAGGCCGTCAAACGAGTAATTCGTTCGTGCGTCTCCCTTTCTCTTTCTCGGCTCTCTCGTCTCCGTCCGACCCTCGCCACTCTCGTTCCTCTTCCTCGCGCGGTCCCGGCCGGTTCTTTTCCGAAAGATAATGACCGCCGTATGAATAGAAACCGTCCGATGGTGAATTTTACAACCGTAAGCCGGGGCCTCGCGTAATCTGCATCCTTTCGTGAATGGCGGAGCGGAAGGGGCGGGGAGAGGAGCCGGGAGGATTCTCGAGCGGAAGGGGCTGAAAAATAAAGAGACACGAGAAACCGTGGAGAACCGGCTGTGAAACGATGACGTCCCCGCGCGGGAATCTAATTATCATATTCGCCTCGACGAGTTACGCGCGAGCTTATTAATCCGCGGCGGAAGGGGGCGAGAGGAAAAACGGAGCGCGTCGACGCGTTTCAATGGATTCCAACGATTCCGCCGCGATGCCGCGGAAAATACGGCGCTTTCTAGCGGCGCCTGGATACTTACTCGCGTGCCATAAAGACAACCGGCCGCGACGAGAGTCCATTAAACAGCGTGAAACGAATCCGCCCGATGAGATCGTTCTGCGTACACTGCCCGGCAAAAGTTTCCTCGCGCGGATCCCAGGATCACTGGCTCTGCGAAATTTAGGCGGGACCCGATGCTTTTCACTCGGATGTCTGTGAGAACTAGGAAATTGATAATGATGCTAGCCCTCGCAAAAAGTGTTCGAAGAATTTTTGAAACGCGATTATTATTTTCAAGCTGAATGATCTTTTTATTAACGGCGAAGGGACTAGCTTACTGCACGGTAACTATAATAATTTTCTTTTTTATTTTCCTGCTACTTGGAGTAACAACAGAACTAACGAAACTCTCGTTTTTTAACTTTCACCCGAGCCTGTGTATTTAAAAAATGCGTTTCGTTTACCTCGGTAACCTTTACGTTTCTTAATTTCATCCAAATTAATAAACCCAGCGAACTGTTCTAAAATTGTTGAAATTGTGAAGACTCTGTTGCAGGAAATGATTCAATAAATTTCTTCATTCAAATGCATATTATGATAAAAATGGCGAAAATCTAAGTTAATCAGTTCAGTCATGTCATTTTTATAAAATAACATATTATTCATTTCTAGTATTCGATTAGGTTTCGAGTTAACATCTTGACTGACGCGTTACCCATGTGTGGACGATAGAGTTATTTGCTCAGATTTGAAAATTAATTTCTACGTTACTCTGGTACATGTTCCTATTTTTATTAGGACCCGCAAAACGTAAGGATATTTCCATTCAAAATAATTAATGTGATACAACTCAACGGTACAACATTGATTTCATCTAATGAAATACTTTAGTTATGTGAAATTTTTGAGGTCGTTTCCGAGACCGTCAAAGTGTTACTAGTTAGCTGTTCTAACGCAAAATGTTGTCGGTTCTTTATGACGAGAATACTCGTCAAACCAGCTAACTGGTTAACGAGGATATACACTTTGATGTACAGCGTTAAATTATATAGTTTATAAAAGTGTTGTATTCAAACAAAATATGAAGAAAAGAAAATATGTAGTAATTATATACAGTAATCATATACAATTGAATATACAGTAAAATATACACTATAATTACAGTAGCTTACACACTTTCTAAAAGGACCGCAACAACCAATCGGGTCGCGTGCATCTCCCAACAAATCGAATAAAATTGCCGCGCGATCACGGCGAACAGAAACGAATCTAGCAATCGAAGTAGTACAGGTGGTTGTCTTTTGAGCGGCCCTGTATCGCTTGGCGCGAAGCTTGCTGACCAGTCGGGATACCAAGGAATTTCCCACAGATGTTTACAAGTTCCTGAGCCAACAATCGACCCGCGGCCGTAAAACGCGCGAGCTGGGGGCATTAAGCGGCGCGAAATGAAACTGGATCGGCCGGCACCGCTTCAGAAGGCCGGCCGTTGTTCGTCCCCCCATTAATTTCATCGTTTACTTAGCGAGGTGCAACGAGTGCGCCAACGAGCATCATGTTTAAGCGCAATTGTTTACGATGGCTCGTGGAGACGACCGTTCTCCGTCGGGCACTTCCGAGCAGAAGCGGCTGTAGAACGGTTTATCCTGGTCCTCGAGCAGATACGGTTTATCGCTTCCTCTATTATCCCTATTTAATGGCGTGTGCCGCAAATCATTCACCGATGGCCGTGCCCGCTTCTTGATCTCTATACGATGTCCTAGTGCCGCTGGTTTAGCGAGGCCGCGCGATGCGATAAACTTTTTAGGATCTCCTTCGGGCCCGTCTGGGTGTCTTAAAGATCCATTGAAGCGATGTCTTCTCGTTTACTAGCATTTGTCACCGGTTTCCGATTTTACGACCGGCCCGGAGACAGATTATACGCGCGCAAGATTTAGAGCCGGCCGGTATATTCGATCGCACATTCATGAATGAAATTTGCAGAGAAGTGTCACTAATTCTGCAACATGTTGAAGCGCGTTCTCCGCTCTTTAAGGTGTCGCCATTGGTTAAAGTGAAACTTTTCGTTGGACGTTATTTAAAATCGATTTAAATAGACCGGAGAGAAATGATTTAAATAGACTGTAGAAAATTCCACAAGTATTATTCTTTTCAATGATACGTTCATGAATGAAAATGTTCTTCAAGTGCAACTATTTCTATGCTGTATTGATGTGCATTGCCTGCTCTTTGAAATGTATTATTGATTAAAGTGATACATTTTGCTGGACACTGTTTAAAATTAATTTAAATACGTAAAGCTAATTCGAGGTGACTACAGAAAATTCCACAATTATTGTTATGTTCAATTACACATTCATGAATGAAAATTACCCTCAAATTCAACAATTACTATGCTATATTAAAGAACGTTCCCTGACCTATAATATGACCCTCGCAACATAAAATTAATTTCGCACTGCCCGTTTCAGCACCGAGTCTAAATCAATGTCTATACCGAAGAATCGTGTATATTTAAGCGAAAACTAGATTTTCCATCAGCGCAGTCACAGCGCGTGAAACTGAATGCATCGGGAGGACGGTGCACGCATCGTCGCCTATTTGTTTCCATTTATTTCCCGATTGCAATCGTCGATTTAATTTCCGATGGTAGCCGGCGCAACGAATTGGTGCATGACCATCGATAAACTTGTGCCGAACCGAATATTGTACGTGACGATCGAAGTCGCGTACAATATAAGTCTCGCTCGAGCGATCCTGTCCTTGGCTCGGATCGGTATTTTCGTCGTTGGAAAAGGAAACGGCGAATCCGCAATAACAGACGAGCAGAGAAACGTAATCGTTGCGTGGACGTATCATTTGGCGCAATAAATCCGCGTGGATCGCGAGCGACTATTGGCCAAAGGCGACACCGCTATCCCGCGGACAATCTGCGCGAGTCGCAGTTGCAGCTGCAGCCTGCACGTGTTAAGTGCTCCTCGTAGATCGTCTCGATCCGCCGTGTCAGTGGTCGGCCGGGTGATTAGTGTCGTGTTGTCGCCTCGACGTCCATCGATCTGCATAGCCAAGTAACTTTTTCGATCATTCGCGCAGCTTTCCGCGTCAACGTTCAAGTCGCTAACTGCGTTTCTATAGCTCGAAATAGTCCAATCCGCATCTCTCGTTCTCAGTGTTTCATAAATTTCAATTTACTACCAAATCTCAAATAGGAAACTTATTCATTTTCGCCACTGAAAAATTCCTTATATCGAAGAGGAAGCAAAAAACTTTCCTGAAATTCGACCAAACGATGTTTAGAGAGATTAGTTGACTAGGCAATAGTCTAATAAATAAATATTTACAAGAAATTCCAATTGGTTCGAGCGATAAAAAGAGTAAAAAACTTCCACTTTTGTTCTAATCTCAGATTAAAAAAAGTTAAGGAATTCAATTCTTGTTATCCTTTCTTGTCACTGCTATGAATACAAATTTTTCCAGCTATTGTTTAGTAAACTAGTTCTTCTAACATCTCAAAAAAAGGTTTAATCCCCTGGCCTAATTATAGAGAAATTATTCCATGCTAAAAGAGGCGGCAGACTACTTGCATGGCTCGCTGCAAGTGCTTAGAGGTTCACCAATTAGATAAACGAACTATAATCGTTGATTGATCGGTAACAAACTTTATTGAATATCGTTCAGTTGCTAACGTACCGAACCCTCGATTTGTCAATCTCTTTACTGTTTAGTCGCATTCAGCTCTATGAAACGAACCGATGTCTAATTTTACCTTTGGCACACTGAAAACGCATCGCCGCAGTCGACGGTGACACGTCGCCAGGTGAATCGGGATTCGTTTGAAGGAAGAAAAATATCCGCGGCTCATTATGATTCGAATGAATAAGGTCTTTATGATTCTTGAATGAGTTAGCAGCGTTAAGACTGTCTGATGATATGTCCGACGTGTAATAAATGGTCGGCGTTTTAGTTTGAAGCCTTTTCGAGGACTTAATGGATATCTCGAAACACGCAACGCCGCGCCGGCGCCATCTTGCCCGAGGGCGTCTTTTTCAGTGAGCGTCGTTGAGAACCCCCTTTCATTAGCCTCAAATTCAGCCTTCGAGCGAGTATCGTTCCGCGAAAAAATCTGGGGTGGTCCACCGTAGGTGGTATCCCATCAATTTCGACTACCGGAGCTTGTTTCGTCTCGCTGTGCAATGATCGATCGCTAACAACCATTCGTATCTGTCTCAAACCGCGAGAGACTTCGTTTGAAGCGCGTCCAAAAGATTACAAACAATTCCTGCAACGTGCTGCGTAGCTAAGAAATACGCGAGCCGTCGATACATTGTCACATTTTAAATAATAATAATAATTTTACGATATTTTTCGCGCGTTCTGTAATTAGTGTAATAATCGATTGAGCACAATGTACTAAAGAAAATTTCAAAATATCATCGAAGGCAGTTCATTTCAATGTTCAAGTTTGCTCGGATAATGTTCGAACGTGTTCAAATAATGCCCAAACATGTTCAAATGATGCTCAAACATGTTCAAATGATGCTTAAATATGTTCAAATAATGCTCAAATATATACAAATAATGCTGAAACGTGATCAAACGCCGTCAAACCTCTTCAAACCCGCGACGAATTTTGCGACGAATCCAACGGTGACCGTTTCCTCATCGTAGGAGCGTTTTCCGCGAATCGAGCACCAGGTGAGAGGCCCATTCATTCCGCAATCGAAGTCACGCCCTTGATAACGATATCGGCGGCGCGGAGCAACTTCTTGCTTATCGTGTTCGGCAAATATTCGCTGGATTTACTGCGTCGTTAGAGTCCGAGGCCCGACGTCCGCGATACCCGACGCCGTTTAGATTCTCTCTTCATCGAAAAGAGGCTGTAGAACCACGGCAATAATCTGGCGATCTCGATCGAACCGGCCACAACAGACTCGCCGGTGTTTCAGTGTGTTTGCACGGCGCGCGGGTGTTAAATGCGTTCCATCTGCCGGCGAGATTAGCCGTCATTGATGGCCAGAGAAAGAGACAGAGAGAAAGAGAGAGAGAGAGAGAGACAGGGAGAGATGCTGCTGCCTCTGGGGCGCGAGTATAATCGAGAAACGCTTGAATAAAAATGATTTATACCTGCCGCGATGCGCCGCGCAGATAGCGGATTCAATCCAGCCGCGACGATGCCACGCCGAGTCTACACGGTGTCCGTGAAGTTTCTTTTCACTGACGAATGCTCCACTTTCTCGCAATTGAATCCAATAGACAACGGTTAGGGTTCTTGAAAGATGTGGGAATGCTTAGGTCCTGTTCCAGCTTCGGGGCTAAGATGATTTATCAAGCTGCGAAATGCGCTGGGAAATTATTTCCTTTTTTTCGTGGATCGACGAGATACTGCTGTATCTCAGATTGATGTACAGCTCGAAAGGTGTTGCTTTGAGAGTCTTTCTCGTGTGGTTATTTTTGGTAATTCACGATAGGAGTCCTGCAGACGTCTCTGGCTTCCAGTCTCAAGTGGAAAATGACATCCTTCGATAAGATACTCGGAATTACCTCTCAAGATTATTACCAGAGAAATTTCCTGAGAACTGGAAGCTGGTGCACGTGCAATTTAACGCAGATACGGAGTACTGACAGAGAAATATTTAAATTAACTCATATAGCGATAGCTATATACATAATTAACTCGATTAGTTTTAGGTAGTTTAACTTTCTAAGGTAGGATAGAAAAATTCAAGTGTACCTTCAACTCAATAAATTGATTGAAAAATGAAGGTTCCGTACTCATTTTCAACTAATTATTTCTGAAAGTGCATTTTATGAATCCTACAGAAAAGTAGAAAATGACATTCTTTGACCAGACAGCTGGAAATACCTTCGAGAATATTATAGAAGAAATTTGAGACCTAAAATGTAACGTCTTCATCTGCTGATTTATGTAATTAAAGCTAGGTGCTTATAAGTGTCTGATATATGATATATAGTAAAAAATGACACCCTTTAATCAGACATATTGACCTGCCATCAGAACATTATAGAACAAATTTATTGAAATTTGTGCAATTAAATCCAGAGTCCTACAAACGTTTAACATTTAGTTTCAAGTAGAAACCGATATCCTTTAATCAGACATATGGAACCACAATATCATGTGAGAAATTTTATATCTTTAAATCACATAATTGACATGATTCGCGTCTACTTGTTTTCGAAATTAAGGCCGCACTTCCATAAATATACACCACTTAATCCGAAGTAGAAAACGACACCCTTTGATCAGACAGTCCCAAAAACCGGGCCACAGAAAAGTCAGCCAGCAATTTCCCGTGCCCGAAGGCGGTCGCACCCCGAAACCAGCGAATCAACAAAGTTCTCGAGAAGTGGCCTCGATAATTAACTTATAATTTCTATCGTTGAAAGTGTGGCAACAGCTCCGTCAATTCCGAGCGAGCCTCGCCTAATGGAAGCAAACAGCCGGCCTGAATAATCCGACCAAGGCGAAGCGACCATCGCCTTGGAATCTTGAAGCGGCGGGTAATTTGAATTCTTAATCGCGATCCTCGTAGCCCACGCGGCGTCTTCGCTACCAAAAAAAGCCACGGAGCACGGCTCGGTTCGCCGATAAAAGAAACCACCTTCGCAGCTCTCGTTTTATCCAGCTGCCGGGTACCCCAGGTTCCTCGAAAAGAGAATTCCGCCCCCGTCTCGTCGCGACGGGGGCAAATTTTGCAACAAAAACTGGCGCAGCTCGCGCGAACATCCGCGAGATACGGTTTCGCATAAAGGAGGTTCTCATAGAGCGTGGAAAGCATCGGCGGGACCGTCTACTTGATGCTAATGGCGTGTCCACGAGTGCCGGCGAGCTTTAAAGTGCTCCTCGCCGTTGCACTTTCCTCGCCAGCCTGTTTTGCCTCTTTTCTGCTACGGATATACTGTTTTTTTATACGCCCAGAGCCGCGTGGAAACTCTATTAAATCCTCCGCGACGGGCTGCTGCGAATTTTAATGGCGGAACGGAGCCGGGAAATTCGGATCTTCGAGTTCATTGGCCTGGTCTTCCAGCGAATAAATTGTTTAGGATGCAAAAGAGCTAAAGCGCCGGCGCATTTAACATGCTAGCTTGAGTTTTGTGCGATTTTAGAATATGCTTCTTTGCGATCAACGTTAATGCTTTCATTCGATCTGATATTGGGTGATCTGACCAATAAACGAGCACCCCCAGTGAATAAATATTCCTGTGGTATGTTGAAAAGTAACGCTCATCATACCGTTTTCAAATTAAAATTTATGCAGTAATTATATTGTACACTTACAAATGTTTTTCGGATGTCATTTCGTAAAAATGTATTGATTTTATTAAATGTTCATTCATTGGTCTGGTGGTAGACTTGTTTTGCATAATAGAAGTCACTTTCATTTAACATTATAAATTTGCTGTTCATTTATATCCAGGGAATGAATTTGAGTTGCAGAAATGATTTAGAACCCAAACTTTATAAAAAACGAGAATGATTTTCTGTGTTTGGAAAGATAAATATATATGAAAGAAAAAATAAAGAGCATTACTGTACCATGATGCGAAAAAAATCGACAAAAGGCTTAATTTTTGGGATTTAAACATTTTTTCGAATTGATATGGAACTAGTGTTGAAGTTGTAGCTATAGCTGTCAGAACAATTTTCTTCGAGCGACAGCGGCACAGTCTCTAGCAATAAGCCTCACGTGCTCGCCTTCATTTTCAATTCATTGGAGCTCGTAAAAGCGGCATCGGCTCTAATCGATTATTCCGCGGGCTAGCTGGAGATAAGTCGCCAGCAGGATGACAGTCCTGAGACATTTTTACCCTGTCCGCCTCTGCTGCTTGTTAGCAATCCCATCACGAACTCCTGGAAGACATATTTTAGCGGTCGCACGAGGAACGTTCCCCGAATCGCGTTCCTTAAAGGGATTGTCACCGGAAACTTTGGTATGCAAAATTTATCAGATTGATGCCGACCAAGCGGTCTAATAAAAATTACAACTTGCAAATATTTATACAATTCTAGCAGGTATCTTTTGGATAAACACAAAATTTAAGAGGGATTAGTTAAGTACTGAAAAATTGAAAGCAGCTTGCGGATCTTTGTGCGAACAAATTTGCTGTAACAGTCATAAAAAGCAAGAGCTAAATAAAAATTTCATCTCTTAAGTATTTTAGCAAATTAAAAGTAATGTAACAGTGTTAATAAATTTTTCTAACATTTTCACTGTTTCGAGTTTTATAAATCCATTTTTGTCAAAAATGCACAAAATTCTCAGCTAATTACTAAAATGCTGAACTTAAACTCTAGATGTAAATTAACAAAGACTTCACAATTCAAACAAAAATTGCATTTACTCTGATATTTTTTCCTTATATTTACTCTGAAATAGGAATTAAAAAACACGATGGGTAACCTCTTTAATTATACAGAAGACACAGCTTAATTAAATATTTTAACCCAATGATTGTGGCTACAAACGTGGCAGTTTAATTAAAAAAGCAGGATAAATCATACAAGTGTCTGGCATTTAGCCTGAAATAGATACAGACATCTTTTGATCAGACATATGAAACTATCTCTCAAAATACCGTGCGAGTAATTTTAGATCTTTAAACTATAAACAATCGCGCGCATCGCGTCGCTAGAATCGCTGCAACTATCCCATATCTCTGAGTTGCAGTTTTGTGAGCACGTTCTTGAAACATCGTTCTCCACGACTATCAAACATCGAATCGATCTCTTTGCTCCTGCGGAGGATAATACCAGTTTAAAGCGAACGGGTTACGTGACGCCGATTTCCCATGGATCCAGATGAAAGTCCACGATCGTTCCCGCAGATCTTTTCATGGCTGTGCTAACAGGGGCACGAACTTCGACTTTCCTCGACCCCGACACACGCGGACGGTACACTCTACCTGAGGAATTACCACGGCCACGTGCACGTGAATTATTCAGCCGTGACGTAACGACACGGATTAGCGTTAAATTGCCGGGACGCGGTCGTAGGAGGAAGGACGACGTACAGATCGGACGGTTCTTAACCTCGCCCGGCGCAATTAGTCCACGGAGTTTCATCGGTCAACGATTTACAGCCGATTGTTCACCGCTAACGAGACGCTTTGTTCAGCGACGCTCCGGGGAAATTGCGCGAACGCCCCGACAAACTTTCCGCCCGCGAAAACTGCTCGATTAGGAAAAACTCGTTGCTCGTTTGCTACCGCCACACCTGTTGACGGAGTCATTTTTTAATTAGGGATGCGGGCGCTTCGGCGGTTGCGGTCGCCCGCTGCGATCGTCGATCTCCATGAAAATTATTTAGGAATTGCATCGATTCATGCGTCAAGACATTTTCAAAATGCTTAGCATATTTTTGATACGGACTATAACACCGGAATTAAAAAGTCAGTCACAGTGAAATTATAAAAATGTTTCTTCGAAAAATCTTTCTATAAACTTTTCTATTCAAGCATATATTAATAATCGAGAACATGCAAGATTTGAATACCATTGTTATAAAGTAATATAAATTATTAGTCGCATTTAGAGCTTTGTAGGTTCAATGTTAATTTAGTCAGCGCCGAAAGGGTTAACAGTCTGAAAAGTTCATATAATTTGCGGCACGATCCAGCAGGATCGTCGACTGGCGAACTGTATCTGACGGTAAAATTTTCCAGAAGGACGGGAAACACCATTATCACCGCCGCCACCATCGAGTTCCTCGGTCCAGACGTCGCCTCGCGGATTGGGTTACACCTGCGGTCCCATAGATGGATCCTTGTACGCTGTGGTTCACCAGGGTGCTGCCGGTGGTGCCCGCGGCTCGCCATTGACAGTTTCCATGGACAGTGGCATCAGCAGTGCCCCACCGCAACGACCCAGCCCACCCGAGCCAGAGCCGGACAACCAGGCTCATGGTGATCTTGATAAACTCCTCCATGATATGATGCTCACTGTCGAGGTAGGTGTCCGTTCGCCATTTACTATCTTATCGGCGTCGCGCCGTATCGATAAGCAAACGTTTCCTTCGAAATTAGAAACCTTGATAATCGATCTTTACTCGGAACCTTCACTTCTGGTCTACTTACGCTAAACAAGCAAACGGTTTCCTCCGAACTCGGGGACTTCGATAATCAATTTTCACTCGGAACTTCAACTTCTGGTCTACTTACGCTAAATAAGCAAACGTCCTTTTCCCTGGAATTGATTGATGACGGATCTTCGCGTGGAATTTTAGCTTAGCGCTGGTCTACTTAACTAACTACGATTTGTTACGTAGCTACGTTCATTAGCACTTCTTTGTCCGTGCTCGTTGGTAATGAATTTCTAGACGAGCAAGGAGAATTATTCAGAGCTGGGCACAATTTTAATCGGATCACGGATTAAAGATAAAGAATAACGAGTACAATTTTATTCGATGCTAACGAATAAATATTCAATCGATTCAAAATTTATCCAAAAGAATATAATTTTATATTCAGAATATATATATATATATAATTTTATTCTAATAAGAATTCATTCGGGTAAGATTTTATTCGGATAAAGAATTTTTCGAATACAGAATTTTTCGAATTATTCGAGTACAGAATTTTTCGAATTATTCGAGTACAGAATTTTTCGAATTATTCGAGTACAGAATTTTTCGAATTATTCGAGTACAGAATTTTTCGAATTATTCGAATAAAGAATTATTCGGATACAGAATTTTTCGTATTATTCGAATAAAGAATTATTCGAATTATTCGAGTACAGAATTTTTCGAATTATTTGAGTAAAAAATTATTCGAATACAGAATTTTCGAATTATTCAAATGAAGAATTATTCGAATAAATGAATAATGTAATTTACGACGAAGAATGAATTATTCGAAGAAAATATTCGACTAAAACGAATTAATTCGGGTTCGCCACATATTATTACTTCGATATCCACGGCTATTATTCGTAGCGAAGAATAATTCCCATTTTCAAGAAAATTAAAACATCGCGATATTAACGAGAGGGTTATAGATAGCAATAGTAGATTAATTCTAAAGCAAAGAATTTTGTGCGTCCACAAGTATGATTCTTAGCCATAGACATCATCAATTTTCTCTGTGTAAATCATCATCATTTTCTCACCAACTGACACAATTTAGGCTAGTAAAACTAGGAAACATAGAAAGCCGAAAAGTAGGAAACATCTTAATCCCCAATACGCAAGAGATCTACATCAAATCTTGTCTTCTTGAAGTCTATGCCAGATCCCCCGACGGAGGACTACCGAGCAGACAGGAGCGAGAAGATGTACATCCAGGAAAACCGGAGCTACAGCAGCCACACGAGTAACTCCCCGTCGACGTATTCCACGCTGAAGGACTCTTACAGGAGCTACGGCGCGGGTAAAGAGTCCAGCCCGCCTTACAACGCAAGCAGCAGCTACAGTACCCTGAAGAACGAGTACCGCGAGCCGGCGAAGATCGAGCACCGTCGCGAGGAGTTCGAGTACCGAGTGTCCCCGGACCGGAAGATCTCCGAGTCCTCGACGGACTCGTACAGGAAGCACGCGGACTCGTTTTCCCCGTCGGGGAACATCGATTACATCGACGAGGACATCCCCTATCACGCCCGGCAGACCAGCCAGCCGTTCTCGTACGGCGCCACCACGGACATGATCAAACACCAGAAACTGTCCTCGCCTTCCCTGGTCAGGAAGGCCTCGGTCAGGGGCGCCGCACCTGTTGTGGACTTCGAGGAGATCCTGGGGGAGAACTCCAGGCGACCCATTAGTCCTTTGAGCCCCAACACACCCGACCCGCCGCCGGAGTTCGCTAATGGGCCTGCGAAGACCAGCTCGGACCATGTAGACGGGTAAGTGATAGCCACCAAGTTTTCGCGGCGGAGATTAGATCCTCTATTAAACGATTGACCTAGATCTCGGGTCTTGAGACTACCCGGGGTCTAATGGCTAGGTGTGTCCCCGAGCTACGCCCCCGAAAGTGTCGAATGAGTCGTTCCTGGAGGAAAGTGGCTCGTCAAAATTGTAAATGGGCGTGCTGGGCGAATTGTTTGAGTTGTAATTAGTGAGCCGGGGATCTTTAGGCCGGATAAACATTGTTTATCGACGCACCCCAGTGTTTAAATTCTCATTATTTCCTTCATTACCTTTGTATTTTTTATATTGTTCAGAAATGTATTATTTGAGCCAAAAATTTTCTTATCAAAATTAATTTTTTGAACGCTTTCTTAAGAAATTGATTGGGTTATACCCAAGAATGTCTCGCAATCCGAAAGTAGGGGATTCTTGAGGTCATTTGAAGCAACTTTTTCCTTAGCGAAAATGCAATCCGCGGCTTCGTTTACGAGTTATCAACAAAAATCAGTGACCAATGAGAGGCGAGATCTGCTGACGCGGGACGGCCGAGCCAATGAGCGGAGCTGGGCTTCGCGCGCTCGTTGACTCGGCCGCCTCGCGTCAGCAGAGCTCGCTTCTTATTGGTTGGCGTTTTTCATTAATAACTCGTAAACGAAGCCGCGGTTTGCATTTTCGCTAAGGAAAAAGTTATTTCAAATAATCTAAGGAATCCACCATTTCCGGATTGCGAGACATTTTTTGGACAGCCTGTATAATGTCCCTCTACACTTTTCACGTCATATTTTTATTTTTATTGTAAAAATTGGATGGCATTGATCCTTGTGTAGTGGCAAACATTGTAAGATTCATTCAAATCGATCTTCTTAATTGCTTTTTTTAAACTGAACGTTGATCTTTTTATTAAACCTAATAGAAATAGCAAATGATGTGCACCGGCTTCGAAGAAATTAGAATTTAGGTGGGACGTTTGTTCGTAAATGTATCATAGTTTATCGAATTTATCTGGATATTTCACGATTTGGCTTTTATAAATTGACTCGTAAAAAAAAAACTTGTGTAGGTTCAACATTCTGGAAAAGCATCGGTCTTACCGTGGTAGTTTTCCTTAAAAAAATCACTATAACGAAAATAATTTTTAATCACCGCTAAGATGACGATCAAGAGACAACCGTGCAAAACTATTAAACTGTAAACGATCGTTCGCACGAAATGGTGGTTGATCTTCTTCCCGAGCATCAAATCTCTGAAAGCAAAATCCTGTAGCTTAAAGACCTCTAATGGCTCTACTAAAGCAGAATGTCTCGTGAAAGTTAGTTTGTCATAAATGCACAGCTATTCTGTCATAATAAGCAGCGGAATGAGAGACAAAATACTGGTCGACCGTAATTTAAGGAGCACTCCGAGGAGTCCCGGTAGCACAAAGAAGTGAACATCGCGATTACACAAGAAACGCGATGAATAATCGCCCGTTGGGAAACGGGGCCCTCGGACTTCCGGTCGGTAAAACGTCAACGGCCACATTAAACCGTAACTCCGGGTATCGCGGCGGCGTTAAATCTCCGCGGAACGACCGGCGTTATCAATCTCCCCATTTAGTGTCCGCGAAAAAGCGTCAAGTGGTAGGATGAGTCAAGCGCCTCTGCCGATTAATGTTGCACCATTATTCCCGTCAGATATCCGAGGACGCTTCCGTCCGGCCCTATATATATATATATATACACGGGCGCACACCACTCGGGCCGATTACCGGGTCCCTTTCTTTGGCAAGGCTCCCGGCTACGTTACCGTCAACTTCGCCCGGTGTAACGAATCCCGTAATTAAATGCTCAGACCGTCTAATAATAAATCGGCGAGCCGCGCGTCGTCCGCCGGCAACGTTTCATCGCGCTCGATATATGTCGCGGCCGTGTATTGTGAAACCAGGGGGGAGACTGGGCGAGTTTTCGGGGCACGATGACTGGAAGACGTGAACAGCCTACTTTGATGCAACGCTGTGGTGAACTGGTCACAAAATAGCACGGATATTTTTGGTCGATTCATTTGGACAATCTTCCTGAAATTCTTTCTTTTGGGAAATCGAAGATATTTGAGCTAGTGTCGTTTTGGTTTAAAAAAATCGCACAACGATGAAACTGGACTCGTTTTAAAGCCAGAAATTTCTCCTTCGATACGTTCGTATTATTTTTTGGCTACGATTTTTTTGCGTGACATGCCAGGTGGAAAACTGGAGACATGTTTTACCTCAAAAATGCGTTAAGTTCGAATATCTGTAGAAACTTTGAAACATTTTTTAGGAAGCTGCAATGAACGCAGATTTAAAGAATGGAGCTTTTCCTTTGCAGTGATGTAAGGAAAATTGATCTACGATTTTTTTTGGTCGTTTTATTGAACTTTGAATGGAAAGTGTATTAGCAGCTTTGTAGTACTGTAAGATGAACCATGAGGAGTTCACACGACCAAACTCGTTCTCCATTTCTATTGCATAAAACGACTAAAAAAAATCGTACATCAAATTTTCAAGCGTCGTCGTAAAGATAAAGCTTCAATCTTCAAATCTGTGCTAATCTCATTTCCAAAGAAAAATTTTTGATGTTTCCACAGATACTTGAATTTGTATCATTTTTATACACATTACTCAAAGATAGACTTCCGCTTCGAAGCTCAACAAAATGGCTAAAACAATCTCGCATCTCAACGTTTTTGTTGTCATTGTAAAGGGTAAAGTTCAAACTTGAAAACCGCGGTGATTTTATTCCCGACAAAAATGTTACGAAGCTTGTACAGTCGTTTCAATTCGACAGATCGCGGAGAAAGAGATTCTCCAGTTCGTGCCACTGTATTATGCTAAAAAACGCTTTTCGATCACTCTAATATCGCGAAGTACAAGATCCGTGGCCCTACGGCCGACTAGAGACAGGCGTGTCGCAACGCAGCGCCGAATCGGGCGCCGCAAAAGATCCTCGTGCGGCAGGAGGGATCAAGTGGAAAAGATCGAGCGTTGGAAAACCGGCGCGGGACAATTAATAAATCGTCTAGCCATACGGGGCCATACGGTTACGGCACTCGCGGCGCGTTTCTGTCGCGAATGGCCAATGCGGTCGTCCCGTGTGACTCATTGTCGTCCGACATCGCCGAGTGGAAAAGAGAAAAGTCGGCAGCGACGGTAACGACGCGTCCTATCGCGTTATGAAATACGAGGCTCGCGGTTTTGCGGATGGATATTGCCAGCGACCGAGTTGCCCGCCGGGCAATTTGTCAGTCTGACGCGACGTCCCGCTGATGAGAAACGAAAATAATTGAGGAAAGAGGGTACGCAGCGCACCGTCCAGCTCTTCGAACGGATGGATTCGGGAATCTAGGACGCTATTAGAGTGCACGAATTTGGGAGATACGGATCCAACGATTGGATATGGCGCGGATCAAAAGACTCTTTCGCTTCGGAGATTCAGGATGGGAATGGGCGGCGCGAATTTTGGGAGAACGCTAGGTCCGACGATTCTGGAAGGACACTAAAATGTTGTCAAAGAGAGGAATTTGGGGTGCGATGCGTTCAACGATTGGATAGAGTATGGATCGGAAGAGATTTTGGATTTTTGCGGAGATTGAGGATGGATATGGATGGTACGAATTTAGGGAGACGTGCTAGGTCCGATGATTAGGCACACTAGATTATTATTGAATTGCATGAATTTGGGGAGCTGTGGATTCAACGATTAGATAGGTTATGGATCAGCAGACGCTTTAAATTTGGAGGTTGAAGATGGACGTGTACAGTATCAATTTGGAGAGATGTGCCAGATCCAATAATTGTACAAGACTCTAGGCCATTATTAAACTCCATGAATTTGATGAGCCATTTATGTGTTCAACAAGTACGTAGGATATGAATCAGGAAGGACATTTAATGGCAGCACGAATTTGAAGAGATGCACTGAGTCCGATGATTGAATTGGGTACACCGCTTTATGGTTTAAATAAGTCTGAAGATCGTATAAAATAAGAGCCTCGGGACTTTGCAGAATTCGTGAGTCTAGAAATTAATGAAAAACTGGAGACTTGGAAAAATGTAGGTCGAGTGACCGCGGAATGCATTGCTCTTGCAATTTCTGAAGATTCATCAGTCTAAACGATAATCACAAAGAACCACGTGTCCAGCAATCGAAGAGAACACAGACCAAGGGAATCTCGAATCGAAGAGTACGAATTAAAAAATGTTGTGTTACAATGATTAAACAGAGCTTTTTCATCTTCATGGAAAATAAAAATGTCTTAGATCGATTCGAAGAGATAGCAATTAAATGAAGGCGTATTTCTTCTTTTAATGATTCTAAAAGCTCGATAATAACGTAACGGTCTCGGCAGATTCTAATTTCACTGCTTCATTAATCCAGCGAATGCACAAAATCCGCAGCCTAATGACAAGAATTGACGAGCTATCGGCGCTTGAAAAGTCAGTCAAATTACTTGGAAAGGTATTGCTCTTGGTATCCAAGAGTAATGTGTGCGCGCGGAGCTTGAAACTTGGGATTCCTAGGCGTCTGGGCGCTCCTGATAAATCAGACCCTCGGATGCTGCGGCATCCGCGGAGATTCGAGATTAGGGTCTTAAGGATTCTCATGGCATTCGGAGTACTGAAAGTCTCCGAGACCCTTCCTAGCTGTTAACACTGTGCGTGCAACATATCTGTGTGACAAATGTGCGGAACTCGGTGTACCGTCGAACCGCCGGAGCGTAAAGATCGCGTTCACCGTCGGGAGAGCACATTTTCCACTCGTCGACGGTGAATTTTCTGCAACTGGGCCGAAGGAAGAGACTTTTTTTCGAATAATACAACCGACTGCAACCCGAGCAGATAAGAGAGAGAGAGAGAGAGAGCGAGAGAGAGAGAGAGAAAGAGAGAGGAAGAGAGAAGAAGAGAGAGGGAGGAAGAGAGAGAGAGGAAGAGAGAGAAAGAAAGAGAGGATGAGAGAGAGAAAGAGAGGAAGAGAGAGAGAGAGAAAGAGAGGAAGAGAGAGAGAGAAAGAGAGGAAGAGAGAAAGAGAGGAAGA
Source organism: Megalopta genalis (assembly GCF_051020955.1). NCBI lineage: Eukaryota > Metazoa > Arthropoda > Insecta > Hymenoptera > Halictidae > Megalopta > Megalopta genalis. The sequence goes on along the minus strand of NC_135016.1, from coordinate 8,656,522 downwards.
GAGAGAGAGAGAAAGAGAGGAAGAGAGAGAGAGAGAAAGAGAGGAAGAGAGAGAGAGAGGAAGAGAGAGAGAGAGAGTGAGAGTGAGAAGCCTGCGTTGGACTGTCCGGAAAGAACGACGGAAATACGAGCTCGCCGAGGAAAATTGTAGGAGGGTTTACGAGTCGCTTTTGTGCTCCCGTTTCTACTTCGAATGACTTCCGCATCCGAGTGCCGTTTCTCTGGACTCGAGGGATGCCACCGGTACGAAAAAATTGCCGGTGGGAAGAAATACACTTGGAACGGCGGAGAATTACAAAGAAGACAGCCGAATGAACCGAAGGGGTGGGGAGGAGAAACGGGTCGGTCTCGCGGCGGCCGATTTAGCGCGTCTCGTCTGTTCTATATTTATAATTATGTCAGAGGGCGAGCGGAGTCCAGAAATAGGTGGTTTCCCTCTCCGTCTCCCTTCCAGACGTCTTTTTGCCAGCGACCTTTCTCGCTGGAATTCCTCGAATGCCTTTGAGGCCGCCCTTTGGAAAATACTCTCGCGGACCAGCGAGCCGTAAAGGGTTTGCGAATCCTTCTCGCGGATCGCGCGAAATCGACACCCAAAGGGACTCCCAAAGGGACCTCTGCGAAGCTTCGTTTCCGACTCTGTTTATCCACGGAATTTTGCCCTCCGTGCTGCGAATAACCGACAAGACAAATACCGCGGCACCCTGTGCAAATGCACGTTCGCGTGCATAATTGAAGAAAAAATTGGCGATCTGTGCTAACTAAATTAAAAGAGTATAGTCGAAGTAATTTCTACTATTTGTACGATTCTTTACGAGTAGACTTCGGATTTTCATGCGAATCAAAAATTTTCTAAAGCTGATTTTAAAAATCGTTACTTTAATAAAAATATCTTTCCTATTTTATGTATTTCAATAAATTGAACGGAATAAAGAAATATTTTGAAATTCGTTTGATTATAGTTTTACGATTTTACAAGTTTTACGATTGATTTTACAGTTTTGCGTTTGACCCAGTCATTTTTGTCCAAGATGCACAAAATCCTATTTATGGCTTTATATTATGTTCGTATTATAAATCACGTAACTTTAAATTAACGTAACATTAAATTGGTTATAAATTTAACAAATTAAAAAATACGGCTCTCTCCTGTTGAAAGGATTAATGGACGATTGAATTGTTTAAATCGCTTAATTACAAACAGCAATCAATTTTGCGACACGCTCAGAACCACTCTGCGATTTATAACTCATTTTAACATTTTAACCACGTTGGTCCTAGTCTCCTTGGTATTTGCTCCTAATAAAAGTCTACCAATTCCTTTAAAATTTCACTTCTTCGTCTTACGTAAGAAGACAAAGACAAATTTCCCGCCGAAATCCGTAGCCGCCCGAAGGCAGAGCTTTCGATCGGAGGCCGTCAGAAAATTCGCCTACCTTACCCGACGCGGCTGTAATACGTGGACCAAATTTGGTCGAATAGTTTCTTGGGGCGTCGGGGAGGCGTTTCGCCGAGATTACGGTAAACGTTCGGCATTTTCAACGATTGTTTCCGTGGAAACGGCTCCCGTAGAAGGACCATAACGGCGGCGCGGAGAACCTGAAAACCGAGTTCGCGTCGGGGAACGAACGGCGAAGCCCCGAAAGGAGAACTTCTTTGCGGCCGAGAAAGCAGACCTGCCAAACGTCTGTCGACCTCATCGACCATAAACGTCGCCTGTTTCTCCATCGCGGCGGGCCCGCAGTTTTTCAGAAATATCCGTGCGAAACCCGTGGTTTCGCAAGCGTCTCTCCCGGCCCCGGCCGCCGGGTTTATTTTCACGGCTTTCGGGGGCCGATACACAAAACCCGGCTCGGTATTTTACGACGACGCCTCGTTGCTCTCGTACGCGCGGGGTTCAACGAACTCCCCGGCTCAAGCACGGTTAACAAACTTGTTAAACGTGGACACCCGCTTTCTCCGCCATTCACGCGAGAGAGCTCGATGCTCTCCCGAGGGCCGAATTACCTTCGGCATTGACGGAACCACGCCTTTATGCGCTCCCAGTCGCAGTTTCTCACTGGATAAGTTCGGCCGCCTTGTCGCTTGTTCATCGAGATCCTGTTTCGTTGAGCGACAAGAGGATATTTCAATGGTCGATCCGCGTTTCTTAACCAGAAACGGTAGTCGTCCGTCGGCTGCCTCGATGTTCGATGGAAACTAACGAGGAAGGTTTCTCAGATGTTCCATTAGTTTTTTGTTATTATTCATTGATTTATTTATAGGCTGCTAAGGGCTACTAAGACCCTTTTAAATCGTACAGATGAAATTCACATAATCCCGAACAAAATAAACAAGTTACAGAGAAGAAGATTTCAGGACGAATACGATGGAATTAGTATAATGGCTCGAGATGTCTCCAAAGAAATCAAGTTTTTCTATCAACTCCTAATCGCTCTTGTGATGCACTTTGATCTTGTGATGCACTTTGATCTTGTGATACAGTTTTGAGAACCGGATGAGATTCTGTTACTAGCGCAATTCAGAAAGGTTCCGAATTCCTTAAAGCTCTATTGGAAACGTTGAGATTTATCAGCTCGAGAATGTTCTGAAAAACTGACGATTGAAAATTATGGTGTCCCACCTCCCATTCACTAATATGAGCATCATTCAAAATGAAGTCCGAGTCTGTCAACAAAATCGTGTCATCGTTTCGTGTCAAACTAAAGCAAAGACTCCAGACTTTGAATCAATATAGCAGATTCGATCAGGAAACAAATTTTACGAAGTTTTTGCAGACGTTTCAATACGTAGCTTTTTCGGAAGAAATCAATTTCCCACCGGGTAATAAAAATCGAAGATTTTTTCCCATAAAAGTAGAAGCTTCAAGCTTTACAATGAGGCCAGATTTATTATCGTGGGATTATTTTTAACGAAATTATGGCAGTTTAAATATCCGTAGTTGGAAAAGTGAAGAAATACTTTTGCAGCCACTACACTAGACAAAAATCTGTAACTATAACGATACTCATTAACGAACTGTGGATTTTATGCAATTACGATAGAAATGATTAGGTCACACAGAAAATATTAAAGATTTTTAAAGATTATAATAAGGAAATGTTCTATTATTTTCGATTTACCGAAATTATGTATATAGAGCAACGTTGTCCAAGTTAATTGCGACAAGCAAAAGTTAACAAAAAATATGTTTATCGCATCAAAAGATCGTCTATTCGTTAACAAGACATGCCACCGTGTAGTCGCGAACAAATCGCATGCCCCATTAAAATGTCAAAAACGAACCTCTCGCACGGACACTCTCGGACGGACCCGCATGAAAATGCAGCAAATAACGTGCAATATATGCACCGCTCCTTATAATACCCGGCACTTCGCCGAAGATGCGTTTAATAATCAATAAGCGAGTGGCCCCGCAGCACGCGAATTAATTTCCCCCTGTCGACGGGTAATAACAGGGTCGCTCTCGGAAAACCCGGAGAGCAAAACGTTTCCTAGACGGCGTGGCCGTTGTTGCATACACCGTTGCACCGGGTTTACGATGCACCGGAGGATCGCCGGCAGGGTGTGGCCGTTGTTCTCCGCCGCGGCGAAGTATAAATTTCGATCCTCGTAAACAAAAACGGACCTGCCGGTCCATTTATTATCGTTCTGATGGGGGTTGGAAGGGGGGGAGACACCGGCGCGGCGAGAGGAACCGATGGCCCGAAGCGACCTCGTCGATCAGGATGCAATTATCCGGGATCTATCGCGGTAGGAGGTCCTGATTCTGGGCCCTCTTCCGACTGGTAACCGTGACGGGCCGGTTTGTTGCTGTTCTAACGAGGCTTTGTTACACGACTCGCGCGTCTCGTATTCTCTCTCTTTCTCTCTCTCGCATTATCTCCGTCCCACTATTTTTCACGCTTTACTTCGCTCTCTTTCTCTCACTTAATCGTTTTTGGATATAGAAATCACGCTTACAACAACTTAGATTCCCTGTTCAACGCTATTTTTACGGATATTTTGTATTACACAATTTATCGAATTAATTTTACGGTGACTATAGCAAAAATCGAGAAGCGAGTACATAGAAAAGCTAGAACACAGAAGATAATTTGTACCAAAAATTATTAAAAGATGTCCCCACGATGAGATGTGAACACAATTCTTTTTAATAGTTACAGCAATTAATTTTTTAACAATTACAACTGTTTCAAAAACTGTGATGTAAAATGTTTGGAAAATAGTTCTAACGTCAGATTAACTAATGAACACTTAATAAAATCGACATTTGTATAGTCGATAATTTTATTTCTATTTAATTCAATTTTATTTGTACAATCGATATTTGCCTAAAATAATCGTTAGTTAATCTTTCACATACAAAATAATCGTTACATTCTAAAGAAATTTCTTTCTAAGGAATGATCAGATCACCGTAGACCACATCGACTGAGAAGCTTAATAAGAGATTAAACAAGAGAGATTAAATTCGATTTCGCCTTTCGATCAGCGAGAACGTCTGTTAAACAATCGAAATCCGCTTACTCAATGACGCAAATATCCTCGGCCCTCCAGAAAGTCTTCGTTTTCGAATCACTTAACTTCTCCGGCGATTGAAGTTCGTTAGAATTTCAAAAAGGAGCCGAAAGCTCGCGAGAGACTGTTACGACTTCTTTGACGAAGCCGGAGCCTTTTTATCTTCTTCCGTAATAACAGCGGACGGATTTGACGTTCGAAAGCGATTCAGCAGAAGCAGCTTGAAGACCGGGAAAGTTCGGATACGAATTGGAAAAGTTTCACATTGGTTTTCTGGTGTCGGCAGATTATCGTGGCTGAGGCAGCAGCAGCTCAAGCTCGCTGCGAGAAGGGACGAGAGGAATCCTGGGAAACTCTGGCGACAGGAGACCGGGAACCGGGTGATCGGCGAGCTAAGGAGCTTGCAGAGGGGCAGACTGAGGCATGACGGGTACGCCAGCGATTCTGCAGTCCTCGATGACGATGACGAAACCTGGATGCCGCATTCTGTGTCCGGACAGGTGAGACATCCTGAATTAATTATCGCTAGACTTTATATGAATTCTCGCATTCATTAATCATTTTCTGAAGGTCTAAAGAAGGGAATTTCTTTGATCGATCAGAAAATTCCTTTGGGATAATGGAATTCATAGTCTACAGACAAAGTCTGTTCAGGTGTCAGTTCGTACAAAGATCCGCGGTTTAATTATCACTGAAAAATTATTCTTAATTTATTACTTTAAGACAGGCTGATGAGGTAATAATTAGCAATATTGTTAACGTTTATTAGGAACTTGTTAATAGCTACATTGTACAAACATTTGGTAAAATTACTGACCTAACACCTATTTCGATTACAAGCAGATCCGCGGTTTAATTAGCACTGAAAAATTATTTTTATTTTATTATTCTAAGACAGACGGTTGAGGTAATTGTTAGTAATATTATTGACGTCCACTAGAAACTTTTCAATAGTTACAAAATACAAATATTTGGTGAAATTACTGACCTACAATCTGTTTCGATTTCAAGCAGATCCACGGTTTAATTATCACTGAAAAATTATTCTTATTTTATTATTCTAAGACAGATGGTTGAGCTAATTGTTAGCACTATTATTAACGTCCATTAGAAACTTTTCAATAGTTATAAAATACAAACATTTGGTGAAATTACTGACCCAAAACTTATTTGGATTTCAAACAGATTAATAAAAATCTCGAGTATATTCGTCCAAAAGAGCTAACAGGTTAAAAAGGATTTTGCTATTCCTTATTAAATTGTATATTTTATAAAAGCGTTGCATTTGAACAAAGTATGAACAAAATCACACATATATAGTACAATTAAAGTAACCTGCACACTTTTCCAAGAGATTGGAACAGCTAACTGTGGTTAAGTATGATAAGAATCACGTTAGAGTTCTTCGACGAGATTTTTTAGCTTCGAAATTATAAATAAAACTGACGAATGAATTTAGACGCAAACGAGGCAGCTTCCGTACACATCGGCGCCAGCGAGTCCTCTGCTTCCGCAGCGATCGAGCAGCCGGAAGTACAATGGGACCGCCGGAACCGGCACTTTGGGAAGGCCGCGCGCTGAGAGCGTGAACGAGCGTCCCTTCATGACAGTGAAGCGAGCTTACGAGTACCGCAAGTACGGCGAGAGCCAGGTAAGTGTCGGGTGCAAGCCGCGCACTCGATAGTCCATGGCTGTTAGTTCCGTCGGGATCGATCTTGCTTCCGCTCGTTTCGATGAAAGCCGGAAGACGCGTGTCGCCCGAGCCGGCGAAATCACGGAGCCGATCGTGCACGATAAATATTGATCGACTCGTTAAAATCGGGCCGGTGGCACGGAACCACCGGGCGGTGCTCTGTCCCGGAACACCGGGGCACCGGGCTACTTAAAATAATTGTCAATAATAAGGATAATAAATTCGAAACGGCGGCACGGATCGATCCCGGTATGCGCCGATGAGACGGCGGCAGCACGAACGCTACAATTTAGCCGCTCGGTAGACAGAGACTGTAAAAGCAACCACTTCTGCGCCGTTGTATTTTATGGTTATGCCTCACAGTTAGATCCTAAACAGCAAGAAATCGACCCCCTTAGACCGTAGAGCCGCAAAACGATCGCGTAGTTATTGCCGGCGTACAGCTTAACCCTTTTCTAGTGCCTTCCTTTTCGACCGGCTGCTGTACAACGCGGAACTTGCCGTTGCGGAACCGGGAAACGATTCTGAGTCATTTAGGCGCTTTCTGCGACGAGCACGCGATGCCTTGCACACGTTGCGACACAGTAGTTTCTCCCTGAATTGCGCGTTTTGGGCGATTTCGACAATTTGGGAAGAGGAGACACGATTATTCGAATCTGCTCTCGTTTTTTGTAGTTGTTGACAATCGGTGACTATAGAAAAGAAACCGCAAGGCTCGAATAATCGCATCTTCTCTTCTCAAATTGTTCAACTTTGTACGCAATCTGAGCGCTAATTAAGGAGAAATTATTGTAATCGGCTTTTTACCACTCACAAGTTTTATTCCAAATGTAGAATCGGTAGGCTGCGCATCTCGATTTTAATCGTCATTTTCGAATTAATTTGCTGCACAAATAAACGGACTCGTATTTATCAAATCTCGTCAGTACACATTATTTAAGAAGATAGTTTATGTTTAATCTTTATGGTTGCCACGAATGTAGAATTAACAGAAACATATTGCACCCAGTGTTTAATATTTGTGAAAAATATTTCACATTATAATTCAGTGAAAAATGTTTTCATAAGCAATAAACATTGATGGTAAAACGTGAGCTAAAACTTAACCATAAGATAAATGCTATCGAAATCAGTGAACATCATTGCCACTTCTCCATGTTAGATCCTGTCCAGTCTGGCAGTCAGTTTTTCATAATCATTGTACTCTCGAAAAATATTTTTACGTGAAAGAACTCCATGGACATTCGTTCGAGCACCAAACAGGTCTTCGTTCTTCCCATTTTATTTTGCACACAGAATCGCTTCTCTCTTCCCAGCACCACCTGTTGCAAAATTCTCGCGAAACGTACGAAGGAAAATAGTCGAGTAACCGGGTCAGAAGGGACTCTAACCGCGCATTGTAAATACCTGTATAATAATACAATTAATCGACTAACGCGGGCGTGACTCGGTCGACGTTGCACAGATGGAATTCGGTAACTGGACCAGACCATACTTGCTTTATTAATAAAGAAGTCAGTCGTAAATTGTCTATCAAACTGCATCTTGCAGTTCGAGCGCTGAGGCACTTGTTTAAACGTATCTGCATAAATGCGCTGCAGATCTGCAGCATTTTTGACAAAAATAGACGAACGAGCTATGAGACAGTAGTATAATATTAGTGACTGATGAATAGACTGCGGATTTTCCTAATTTTGTAGAAAAATGAATAGACGAAATACGATATTGCGAAGTCACTAGACGAATTTAATAATATCGTTGCATTATTTTTGACCGTCTAAAATTATCAAACAACAAAATACAAGACGCATTTTTTAAATTTTCGTCACAGTCTCGGCCCAAACGGTTCAAAAACGTGAGATTCTAATATTTTCTCGTCGCTCTAAATAACAGCAAAATTAAAGAACACATTTAAGTCATTGTAAAGCGAACTAGTCTCTCCAACGTCTAAAAAAGATTCTTGTCGTCCAATTTTAAGAAAAAGTTACACCGTTTCGAAAGTGCACGAACAGATTTGTGATCCGCTGCAGTTATGGCCGGGTCCAGCTACGAAATTGGCCTGTATAGACCACGGAACCGCTGGCAGCACGGGAAGGATTACAGGCGGTAGGCCCCTCTAGCATGAAGCGCTTCGCTTGCTTTTCAGAGCCCTCCGACATCCCCCCGCTCAGGCTTAGTCGGCACGCAACCCTTAGGATTAACAATGCAGCAACAAGCCACGTTTATTAACACGGAGAAGCCGCAGCCGCAGCCGCCGCGGCCGGAATCGCGGAGCGACAGTTTCGCGCGTGCGGACGCTCTGTTGCGCGAACATCGACAGCAGCAGCAGCAGCAACAGCTACCCGGTGCCGGGAGCACGGTCGCCGATCACCTGGACCAGAAGCAAACGCTGTCGCAGGATTTCGGCGAGCGAAACGCTCGGCCGGAGTCGCGGAACCGTTCAGTAGGTTACCAAAGCTTCGAGAGGAGTATGATCGTGAACGACAGGACCGTCGATCACGTGGACGCCGGCTTGCTGGCCGTCGTTGACCAGCAATCTGCTCAGGCGACCGCCCCGGATCCTCTCGTGAGCCTCATTCAATCGCTGGCCGATATTTCGCCCGTTCGATCGCCTCCATCCGTCACTAACAAGAACGAGAACGATCATCCCGCGAGCATCAGCCCGCCGGCGAACAATCCTGCGAGCAGCAACGCCACCGCTAACAACACCGGCACTAATTGCTCCCCTAACCAGTCGCCCAAAGCATGGCAGAATTGCACCCAGGTTTGTCCCGGCTACCGTCTCCTCCCGCGGAATCCTCACTTGTGGTTTCACTAGCATCGTGCCGCAGTAGTCGCTGTGCATTTACGGACGGTCAGTGAGTTCCGGGATACAGCGGCCGCGACAGAAGTGTCTCCTGGCTGGAGCCGGCTACCAGGGAACACTGGTCCAATTGGATTAGGTTGTTCGGCTTTCGCCGAGTGCCGCGTCGCTGATTAAGCTGGGGATTCTTGGCCGAGCTCTTGGGCTCGTCGGGTCCGTTGATAGAATTTAGAGGGTTCTTTGAGCATTTTATTCGATTCATTTGCGAGCATTAGTCTGGTTCGCTGATTGTAGGAACGATGAAATGAAAGTGATGTACTTGGAGATAAAGATGCAGTTTGTTATCTGTACAGGGTTTTCGGAAAATTTTGGTACAACCGGCGAGGTGGTGATTCTTCATGCAAAAATAAGTCGAGAAAGAGGAATAACGTTTTTTTATTTAGGGCTCCGTTTCTGGGAAAAATTAGGTTGAGAAAGTAATAGTATAGAATAGGAATCAACTGGCGCGTCTGGTCATGGTATGCCAGTTCTACTTATCGCCATATTACAAGCGAATTTGACGCATCTTTCAACTCGGTTTCCTCGCAAACGGAGCCTTAAATGACAAAATGTTATTCCTCTTTCTCGACTTATTTTTGCATGTAGAATCACCTCCTTGCCGGTTTTTTCGAACACCCTGTATATTATTAACAGTATCTTCATAAAACTGGGACAAATGACTTGTCTTTCGTAGAGATTTTAGACTGACTAGAACACTAGAGAACGAGTAACAAAAAGCCTGCAAAAATTGCAGTTAGTTGAAATTTAGCGACTTCGTCCTTCCAATCAATTGCAATTCTTACAAACTTTTTTTCCTCATTGTCTAGTAAACTAACATCTCGAAAATATCCAAGTCATTGCGTCCAATTTTGAAAAAGTTATTCCGTTCGAATAAGTATGAGAACATGTACTTCCGGTGGCGATTGTACGTTAATTAGCAAATTGCTCGTCGTCGACAATTTCTCCAATTAAACGAAACACTCTCCATTTCTCGTATATCTTCATATATATATTATATATATATAATTCCTGAATCTTTATGACAGAGGAATCAAATTTAGTTTCGATTCAACGACGTTCATACTTTTCACATTATATACGAAATCAGAAGACTCGTTACAGCAAAAAATCGTCGCCAAGTAGAAACTCGAAGAACGATCGGAATCGTCTAAGTAGCAAAATTTATCATCGATCAACCTGACCGTCCCGATGCACAGTTCTCGATTTAGTCAGCACAGTTTGATTAGAAATTCCAATTCGCTTGGCCCCGCTTCGCCTGACCGCACAAAGTGATTAGAAGCGTGCCTATTCTTGTGCAACCGTAACAGTCGCGGGAGACGAGTGCTCGCGAATGAAAGAACGATGTGAATTCACAGTCCCACAATGACTCGGCGTCATCGTGGACCGAGAGGAGCGTCAGTCCCGGAAGCGTGGTCGTCGGCAGCGCCTCGAGGCCTCAAACACCGGCGTTTCCGGTCCATCCTCGGACCCCGTACGTCAACAACTCGTCGCCGACGGTCACGTTCGCCTCCGACCGCTCGTACGTCACGTCGAACACCAGCTACAACCTGAACAACAATAACAACGTCAACAATGAGGTGGGCGGCAACAACAACAACAATGTCGGGAACTACGCGAGCGAGCGAACGATCTACATCGAGGAACGGAGAGACGTTTCCAAGGAATCGGGGCTTCCTCCCAAGAGTCCGACAACACAGAGGTGAGCGACCATGTTGTTGTCCCGATTGTACGACCATGTTTTATCGAGCCCCGATGACACCCCCGAATTTCCGAGTCAATAACGTTTGAGCCCTGTGACACTTGATTTTACAGTGTAATTGACACAAATTGACAGCGGCACAGCGTGGCGAACTTTATTTACCGAGGACCGTTCGTAGAGAGGATGTTGCTAATTTATTTATTCAGGGTGTTCCAAAAATGTCTCGCAATCCGAAAGTGGCGGGTTCCTCGGGTCATTTGAAGCAACTTCTTCCTTTGCAAAAATTTTCTCCGAGGCACCGTTAACGAGTTATTAACGAAAAACAGTGACCAATGAGAGGCGAGCTCGGCTGACGCGAGGCGACCGAGCCAGTGAGCGGAACTGGGCTTCGTGCGCTGGTTGGCTGGGCCGCCTCGCGTCAGCTGTACTCGATTCTTATTGGTCACTGTTTTTCGTTAATAACTCGGCAACGGTGCCTCGGAGAAAATTTTTGCAAAGGAAGAAGTTGCTTCAAATGATCTGAGGAACCCGCCATTTTCGGATTGCGAGACATTTTTAGGACAACCTGTATACCTTGTCTAGAATTCGTGAAAGTTCCCAGTGAAACTGGAATTTTCTTCCGAATTATCTAACGGATTGAGAGGAAACATTTGCAGTATCGACGCTAAGCTCGAACTAATTTATCGAAGATTCTCCGGGCAGATTTTTCGAACGAGGAATTTTTAACGGGAATTATATTTCGAATCGTTATTGATGATCTTACTTCGTAATTGATAAAATTCCGAGTCTAATTATTCTTCTCGAGCAATTCGACAGAGCATCGATTATTTATGAGCGCGAGGCTGTAACTTCGAGATAATTTATCAAAGATTTGTCAGCCGGATTTAATGACATCGAAACTGAAATCTTATTACGAATCGTTATTGATGATCATACCTGTTGGTAAACATGTCGACGAATCACAGTGCATCCGCAAGTGCAAGGCTAAGCTCGAAATAATTTCCCGACGATTTGACAACGTGAGAAAGATGATGTTTGAAAGGACGGGAGAGGAGAATACGGGCGTTCGAGCAGTTAAAACGATGACACGTGGACAGACATTCGCGTTAAGAGTATTATTTTCGCGTTCCGCTGCCGCGGACGATTCTAGGCTATCTATATTTCACCGAGCACTGGCAGAGATACAAGGATTGTGACGCAGATTGATATTCGTGATTCTAGACGCTTGAGTTTCCCGGCAAGCGGGCCACTTAAACAAACGCATAACAAACGATGGCCGCTCACTAACCAATCGGCGTCGTTCGACTATAGGTAATATATCACCGAGATCACTGGGACTTGCGACTGTCCGTTTCTGAGCGATCGGTACCACCGCGATCGGTACCGCGATCAGAAGCGCGCGTCGATCCCGTGTCGATGCGTCGTGAATGTTTAATGTCGTGCCACTAACCGTGTGTGTTGGTACACTCGAATCGCAACTGCATCCCGCCTGCCGTCCAATTACACCGCGTTACACGGAATTTGATATTTCGTGTCCGCATGTAAATTCCTTCATTAATGTCCGCATCGAATGTTTACGCGCTGACATTCGCGTTCCCGAATTTCAACGCTTTGACGAACCGCACGACCGAATTCTTTGTCTAGATTCGAAAGACAATTTTCACGCCAATCTGTTATATTTTTTTATATTTTATTCGGGGGATATTCTAAGGTAAATCGCGATTTTTTAAGTTTAATTTTCTTTGTGATTTTTGTTACGGAGACATTATAACAACTTCTGTAGTAATGTTTGCAAGATTTATTTACGCATTTTTAAATAACGTTTATACATTTTTTGGGTCAGATAAAGTTAAAAAATTCGATTTTTTAAAAATATGTAAAAGATACAAATTTTGAGTTGCCTTTGCTATACGGACTGTGTAAGTCTAATTAATATTATGGTCACTATTTTGAAATCACACTGTCGAGAAAAATACATTTAAAGTTTTGTATATTTCATAATATGTAAATATATGAATGATCAATCAGCTGTTCTTCTGAATTTTAAGAAAATCAAGTTTTTCGAAAATTGACGCTAGATTACCCCTTCAAGCTCCGTAGAACGTCCGAACGTTCAGAAAGCAATTGATACCGCAAAACTGAACCTGTCAATGTTCATTTGATTGCATAAAGTGCAGCAGCTTTACGAAATTTTGTCAAAGCGTTAAACGAAATTCGACGCCCGTACACGCTCGTCCGAACGACGACTTCGATTCCTTGGAATCGACGCATAAAATTCGCAATGATCCTCCGGGGATGCAACGATTGCTATCGGAAAAGTAGTAAACGTATTGGGAAACCGGCGGATGCGGTTGCACCAGTTTGCAGCAGTAAGATAGAAACGAAGAGTGGAGACCGCGTCACTTTCGTCGTTGTGTGTATTGCACCTGTCGAACTAACAAAAGCTCGAGCTTTTTGCATCGTGTACCATACTGGAAAGAGCATACTGTCATGAGTCTGCATCATCCGCGCAAAGAATCCAGGAAGCACTTGACTGAAACGTGTACAAATAGGCGTCGATGTTCGGCATCAAGCCTCTAACGTCAACAGCAACCAATTAACATTCAGCGACGTGTATTTTCCGTCGACGCGATTCTGTATATACGTGTACGAAACGATCACTGTAATTGGTCAGTGAAGTTTTCATTCGCTCGATCACACATATATCTCTTATCATTCACACTCTATCCTCCTGTTTCTCGTATACTCTCTCTCTTTCTCTTTCTCTCTCCACGTTTCTCTGTTTCCTGTGTCAATATTTCTCCTCCGATCCTCTCGATCTATCTCTAGTTTCTTGTTTGTACCACGTTGCCGATGTTTTCTCACGGCGTACACCACTTTGCACGCGTCACCTGACGAACACACGCCTACACAAGAACCGCGGCTGTCTGCACGGAGAACGATCCCGCCGCGAGGCCCACTTTATAACGTTACATGTGCGACCGTTTCCTTGTAGCAAGGACCGATCTGTTTCTCCGATAAACGAGTCGACGATGTCGCAGTCGCAAACCATCTCACGCAGCCCCGGCACACCGACGCACATCGAGTTCGCCCAAAGCCCGAAGGTGAGTGCCCGTCCGCGTTCGTTTGCCGAAACGGCAACCGGTCCGGCCGGAACACGCCGCGCGGTCCTCTATTTTCAAAAAAGATTTCATTATTCGTAATTTGGCGAGCGAACACGATTATGCAAATACGGGCGTTGATTTCTTGTTGCGTTTCAGAGCGCCGCCTCGTACACGTCCATAAACAGCGGCGGCCAATCCTCTCCTCAGGTTCAGTATTATGGCTCGAGACGGTCGAGCGTTCACTCGAACACCGAGCCCCAAGAAGTAGCCGATGCCAATGTGAAGTTCGTGCGCGACACCAGCAGGATCTGGTACAAGCCTAACATATCTCGGGAGCAAGGTGGGTTCAGTTTCGTACTCCTTTGATTTCTTTTTATTCAGGTACGGACAGGCTGCCGCGACGATCTTTTGATTAAAGTACTGTTTCGCTCGGTGGAGAAAGCAAAGCCGAAAAGAAGTACTTTTGATGATCAGAATGTCGATTAGTTCGATCGAATCAGATATCTCTGAAGGTTGATCTGTCGATAAATTAGGGCTTTCGCTAATAACACCTCCTTGGATTGCGAGAAAAACTTAGACTATGAAATAGATTTACTAGCGACGAAATAAGCAGTGTTCATTGTTAAGATGTCCATTTAATAATAAAAGTAGAGTTCCTTTTGTCCGAATTGAATCTTTGGTGAAGACTAGGGCTAAGATAGGGCTTAGATAGGGCTAAGATAGGGCTTAAATAGGGCTTTCACAGACAAATGAAGCTTTTGGCACCCAAGGCAACCAACCTAAATCCTAACGAAGAATGTAATGTCTGCAGCAATCTCAATGCTAAAGGACGCAGCGCCAGGGACATTCGTCGTCCGAGACAGCAACTCCTTCCCAGGAGCCTTCGGCCTAGCCCTGAAGGTAGCTACCCCGCCTCCAGGAGCGCCCAGTAGCCCAAGAGACCCATCGAGCGAGCTGGTTAGGCACTTTTTGATCGAGCCAACCTCGAGAGGCGTTCGACTAAAGGGATGCGCGAACGAGCCAGTGTTCAGCTCCCTGTCGGCGTTAGTTTACCAGCATAGTTTAATGGCGATGGCTCTGCCTTGCCAGCTGTTGCTCCCGGAACCGGAAGCCGCAGCCAGAGCTCTCGATTCTCCAGGTGCTAACAGCGCTCAGCAGTGGCTCATACAGGGTGCAGGTGAGATAATTTATAGAATCGATCGTTTACATTGCGTCGCGTCTGTGCGTGATTCGGTATGCTTGACTGGATTTGTGGAACTGTTCGTAGCCTGCAACGTTCTTTACCTCTTCACCATGGACACAGAGTCCCTAACTGGGCCTCAGGCCATCAAGAAAGCAGTCACAACCATGTTTGATCAGAAACCACTGCCCACTGCGACCATCGTTCACTTCAAGGTCTCCTCGCAGGGGATCACGCTGACCGATAACGCCAGGAAGCTTTTCTTCCGCAGACATTATCCCACTAACAACATCAGCTATTGCGGATTGGACACTGAAGAACGCACCTGGGAGTTCTCCAGCGAGGACACGGGACGACCTGTTAGCGCTCAGTAAGTTCCCCAGAGGCTAGGTCCATTGTCCATTCAGATGTTCAAGTTCTTTCCGCGTTTCTACATAGACCTCTTCAAGGTTATATTATACTATGGCCCGAATCCTTGCTTCTACAGGGCCACTTTGCTGCAAGAGAGATTCCTGAGATAATTGGAAGTAACTTTCTCCTTAGCGAAATTGTTGGTCGAGGCTTCGTTCACGAGTTATTAACGAAAAACACGGACCAATTGGAGAGCGAGTACAGCTAGCGCGATAGCAAGCTCGGCACGGCATTGGCCGCGGAGGCGGGGCGTCAAGGTTAGGCGTCGCTCTCTCATTGGTCCGTGTGTTTCGTTAATAACTCGTTAACGAAGCCACGTGGAACATTTTCGCTGAGGAAAGAGTTACTTCAAATCACTTCAGAAATCTTTTCCGCGTGTAACAGCAGTTCTGGGACACCAATAGTATTCGCTGCGCGACTCCAATTGATCAATTCACCGTTGATATCCTCCAAAAAGAGGAACTGCAATCTTCTTAATCGAATAAGAACCGCTAAAAATGCTAAATATTCTACAATCAACTAAATAAGTTCCTCTCTCTATTTTTCAACGAACCAAAACGTAAAGCCCTAATGTCTCGAACCTCGACGAATCCAGCCCCCTTATCGAGCAATCAATTTTCCAGCCGATGCTTCGGGTTCGTGGCAAGGAAACCCGCCCACAAGTCGGACAACCAGTGCCACGTGTTCGCCGAGCTGGAGCCCGAGCAGCCGGCAATGGCGATCGTGAACTTCGTGAACAAGGTGATGATGGGCAGCTCGATGTCCAAGGCCAACATCGTCTAGACCATCGACGGTCGTCCTGGTCGTCCATCCATCTCTGGCAACGATCATCCCATCGTCAGACCACAGACGGGAATACGAGAAGCAATCGCGGAATCGTTTCATCGGCGCGATTCGAATGGATCCATCGACTCGACGAAGATCCTGGACCCAGCGACAGGATACGGTGTAGCCGGCTTCCGATTGGAAGCCTCCCATGCATTTCGTGGAACGTAGAATCGAGTCAGTAGAGCATGAACGTGTTCCGATACAGTAGCGATTTATCGGTAGGGATCGATCGGCACGGAGGAAACTCGATTCCATCCTTGCGTCACACGCTTCGGAAGGAGAACGTTGTTAAGAGCGGAGATCGTTAAACTGTTGGTAATTATCGTAGAGGATAGTAGAGTAATATAAAATGTATACGCGGGGAAGGGGCGTGACGGTGCGGCGCTTCGCCGCCACTCTATTCATTGTTATGGGATTCCGGTGAATTCTAATGGGGAGTTTACTTTTTAGTACTGTCCTAAAATCCCGTAATGTCGTCCTCTACGCGCCACGTTCGTATTGGACGGTCACAGACGATGCACGTCGGCGTCCGAATGGTAGGAGATCCCCAGCTGCCTACACTTAATTAAGAAAAATTTACTGTCTATACATCATTGACACGTGAGCAGGATCCAAAGGCTTGAACGTGTTCCATCACTTTTTACGTACTTTTCTAATAGCCTTCCTCGCCTCGATTTCCTCGTTTGGTCAAGTGCATTTTTGTTAGTTAGGCTAGACGGTTCTCAGACTCTGAGCGGACAGGATCGACTGCCATTCGACGAGCTCGCGGTTTGCTCCACGAACGGTCCCGGGTCACTTACGACCCACGAGATCACGGTTTTATTAACCGATCCTGGACGCTGTTGTTCAGAGATGTTTGAAAAATAGAAAAATTCGCGTGATTGCGACTGTTACAGTTAGATGTGTGATGTTCATGTAATAATCATGTTCATACTGTGATTACTTACGGTAATTACACTGTCTTAATGTTGAGTTCAATGAAATAGAACTTGGTCGTCTTGAAGAACTTCGAAATATGTAAGAAACGGTGACGTGAAATTGATTTGCAAATTCTTGCGAGATAAAACGTTGCCAGATGAGTGTATTTCCAGTTAGACTGTCTCTAAATGTGCACTCTGAAAATATCTCTACACCCACGCTCTTCTTATCAAACTGTAACACTTGAATTCGAGCTACCAGAACTATACAATTATCAATGCATGTTAAAACATTCTGTCTGTATAAAAATTAATTTAAACATTATCACGAAAGATACGAATTCAGTACAGTTTCCCTGAACTTGACGCGAAGCATAAAACCTGTAAGAAGAATGCTATAAAATCAGTAAAAGTCATCGAGTGTTTTAAATATTTCTGAACGACGGTGTGCAAACGTAGCACGGGTCAAAAAGGACCGGTCACCGGTCGGCGGATCGAGCGAGAGTAAAGTAAGGGAAAGAAAGAAAGAAAGAAAGAAAGAAAGGAAGAAAGGCAGCATCGTCACGCCTCGCCTCGAGCGCGAAAGCTAATTATGCGAACGTACCGACATGCACACGCGAACATACCGATAGTTGGTAGGCCTAGTTGAGTATTTCGACCGTGTTCGCCGCGCGGAAATCAAAACGAGTACGTCTCTCGAACGAACGACATGCTAATCGAATGAAGAAGAAGAATAGCGAGAGGAGAACCATTAAAAAAAAAGAAAAGAAAAGCAAGAAAGAAAAAGCACACGTACTCGCGGCATTCACGTACGCAGCACCGTATGCGAACGATAGTTGAATCCATATGTATGTTACAATATTACCGCGTTATACCTTGGGACTCTCGAGTAATGTTTATCGAAGAAATGTTACGTCGTTGCGGAGCCGACCTCCGGTTAATGTATGGTATCGTGACACGTTGTTGCTAGACTGCGAACCATTTATGCGCGGTACAACGATCGAACTCGTAGAAACCGTGATCAGCAATCAAAGCAAACGATACCCGCCAATCTCCGATCGAAATCGAAATGGAACTGTAGCAACAGTTATGACGCTATAGCGCATAAGGTTCGCAGCCTAGCGGCTATATAAATAACTGTAAATAAAAGCGAGCTGGTAAAGGACGCCTCGGTTTCAATGGGAACGTGTGACGTTCCCATGAGCGGCAGCGGAGTTATGGCAGCGAAGTTAAGGCAGCGTTCAGGGAGAAGGAGAAGAAGGAGGAGGAGGAGGTGGAGGACGAATCGATAATGAATTCGACTCGACAGGTGTCAACGTGACGGAACAAAAAATAAACGATACTCGAAGAGGAGTAGCGAGACGTTCACGGTGCAAGAAGGAGAGATGAAGCGACTTCGTCCCTGCGACCTGTGACCTTAAAGGTTTACTTCTGACACAGTCCGCTAGGTGGTCTATGAAACTTTCGTACTATCCGTGAGAGTTTCCATCGTGTGCGCTACTACAGTAACGCTATCTTAACAGCACCACAGTTATGCAAAAATAAATTAAAACACCGATGTTTCACCAGCGCCTCTAGCGGGAACTCGAGGAAGTAAACTTTCAGCGTCACAGGAATCTTATGGTGATCGCAGTCGGTTCGCCTCTCCTTCTTACGCTGTGCATCAGATAAACGAAACATCACACACCTACACGATCGTTTACATACACACATACAGACGCACGCATACAAACATACAGAGAGAGAGAGAGAGAGAGAGACACATACACACAAAACGTACATGAATGTACACGTCATTTCGTTTGATAACCCCTCCCAGCCACGTAGGTTCTTGCCATTTAATGAATCGTCCTCGGGAGCGACGTCCTTCGCACCCAAGATGGCGGAACCGACGAAGGAGGATCCCTGCGCCGGGGACGACGGTAATCAGTCAATTATTACGAAAGATTGTTACATGTAATTACGACAATACCGCGGCGAGGGGAGGATGTCTCCTTCTCTCGTCGCAGCTGTTTTCTTCTTTCGCGTTCTATCGGGTCCGGGGAGGATCGGTTCGCATCTTCCGCCTGTTTCTCGTTCCCCGAGACTCCTGACGATGATCGCAGGACGTATCGGGGAAGGGTTTACCGGCTGGAACACTGTGCTAGTCAAAATTCGATGTGTATACTCGGAAGCGATGATGAATTCGGTAAGTTTAGTGGACGACGGTTTGCCGGACCGATCTCTCTTCGTGAAACCCGACGACCCCCCCACCCCCCTGTCTCATTTCATCGTATGTATCATTTCGTACACGTGGAAACCTGACTAACCGAGTAACCATTAATTTAACACCAGTCATTATAATAATTCTTAATTATTATTACTTATTTACGCTCTATTGTTACGTACGTTCACGCAATAATTGTATCGTTGCACGCCGGAACGGTGTGTCTCTTATAGTTGTAACCGTAATAAACCATATTCGCAGCGTATGCCCTCTGTGTGTCCTTTGACCCCGACCCGTAGCGAGCGCGTAATCAAAAGTCACCGCGATGATGAATTTACTGGACGTTTTATCGAATGCGAATTCTATGCATTTATGACATTTAGTGGGTGAAAATGCGATCTGCGGCTTTGTTTACGAGTTATTAACGGAAAACACTGACCAATGAGAGGTGACGGCGCGGAGTTCGAGAGCCCGCAGCACGAGGCTTTGACAGATGGTCGGGACGGACTCGAGCCGCGTTCGAAGTGTTGAACAAATCATGAAGCAAGAACTGTCCGGATTCTTTTTTTACTACGTAACAGTAATATTTTTCAGAAAAACGCAATTCACCTTTACTTTAGAACGTCTGAAGAATATTTACTAATTTTTACGGACCCGAAATAGTAAGTAATTTAAGCGCGACGGCCGTTTTAATTTTCTAGTGTCACCTCTCGTTGGTCAGTGTTTTCCGTTAATAACTCGTAAACAAAGCCGCAGATCGCATTTTCGCAAAGGAAAAAGTCACTTCAAATGACCTCAGCTACCCCTCATTTTCGGCTGTTAAAATAATTGTGGAACACCCTGTATATTAATACTGACAACAAAGTATATTAATTAGTTGAAACCCACTGAACCATTTAGTTCAGTGTTACGTTCACTTCCAAGTAAGAAATAACAGAATCACAAGCTCATTAGATGCGGGTCTTGATTTAGATTAAGAAAGTGACTACATCTTTACTGAAAAGTGGTCTCAATCCCATTTATTTTGCTTTCGACCGTATTATGAAATGTTGCTGCATAAAAATTTCGTAAATATAACGTCGGAACTCGCACACTTTCCTGGAAATCAGCGAATACACGCGGCATCCTGTAACACGTGGCAGCATCCCCGGCGACGAAAACGAGAGTGACTAGAAAATTGCATGATTCTTTTGGCAGCTCGTCGCCATCTCGGTTTTCTGTTCCACGTGAATGAAGAAGAGTGGAACTTGGGCATCGTGTTACGCGGTAAGTGGCAGTGTTACTTCTATTACCGTTAACGGAATAAGAATGAAAGGAGCATGAGGCGCCGTGGTGATAAGTGGCTGAAACTTTTCCGCTCCGTGCGTTCCCTTGCGTGACTCGCGAACCTTCCAGAGATGATCCATTATTCATCGTTCTAGCTTCCCAGAAAACAAGAGTTAATTTATTTGGAATCTTTCTAAAAAGTGAGACACACTGTCGTTTCTTATCTGAGACACTTTCTGATACAATGAAAGCGATTGTTGAACTGAATTTTCAGAACTGGGAACAATATTGAGAATACTAATGATGCAATTTAGAGGACTCGGAAAATTTTTTAATTAACAAGGTTCACTGTATTTTATATTAATAGAGCAGCCCGAGCGTGAATTTGAAATCTCAATTATAGTCTATGATGTTAGAATAAAATTGAGATAAGGTAATAAAGTAGATCATTATACTGAAAAGTGACACTAATTTTTCACTAGTTTTGAAAATTCATTTTTATTGTAATGTACTCGAAGGTATTGAAATTGACGTGGAATGCAAAAGAGTTAAACTAATATTTCATGTGATAAAGTCATTAATTAAATGATTTCGATCTCGTGGAATATTTCGGGTATGATTTTCGTCGCATGACGAGTTAAATGATGAACGTGCCTTTCGTCTCAATCATTTCAATAACTTCTAAATAATAAAGCTGTATAATAAATCCCGAAAATTTGGAAAATGGAATGGGAATATAATATAAAATAATTATAAAATATTTATTTCTTTGATTTCCCGAATATTCTCAGGAGTTTCGAAACAATCAAGCACAGTAAATTCTCCCTAATTGACGCTCGGATTGTACAAAAAAATGGACAATTTGAGAAGAGGAGATACGATTATTCGATTTTATAATTACCGATTGCCAACAACTATAAAAACGAGCCGCGAGGACCGGCTCTCCTCTTCCCAAATTGTCCATTTTTGTGTACAATCCACGCGTCAATTATGGAGAACTTAGTGTACCCTAAAATCTTCGCGAACCTAACTCGGTCCCAATAAAAATTCCCGACCAGTCCCAACCCAACATTTTCGAGTTCTCTCACACATCTGCCAATAAACTGTACCCAATATATCACAACCATAAAAGATCCTATCAAAATAAGTAAACACCGAGTAACTGGGATAACAAACGAACTGACCCAAAAGTGGTTTCATTTCGAGGAGGAAAGTAGGATAGTGTTCTATCGGTCCGACGTCTTTCGACTCTGTTAGGCTACCGGTTAAGCTTAGAGATCGGTGAAGAACCCGAGTACTGAATACCATACAGAAATCCCGTAAGCCGGGCCCGTGGGGCAGACCAGTGAAACTGTCGTTTTTCGCATACGTTTACGACCAACGAGTCCCGAGACTGGTTCCGGCTGCGGACCACGGGAACAGTCAACAAGGTGACTTCGAGACGATCGCATATCCTGGCCTGATCCAGGCCGATCATGGCTGTCGGCGTCCAGTCGATCTTGTGCCTCGCGTTCGGTTTGTCGATCGTTCTTTCGTCGAAATTAATCGATGCTCGACCGCAGCGCGGTGACTTCGAATATCTCGTAGCAGGACTTAATTCCTCGGTTCAGAGTGAGCAGGATTGGCCGTTGGAGGTGGAGGAGGAAAAGGAGGAGGAGGATCTAATCACAGATAGGTCAGACTTACATCAAATTATTACATCTTTGATTAAATAAAGATTTTATACTAGAATCATCAAAGCAGTTGAACTGATTTTTTATAATTCCTAATGCGATGAAAATATTTCTGGACAGTTGAGCTTAATTTCGTACAGAGTCTGTCGATCATTGAAACACACCTTTGCTTTCTCCTAATAATAATTAGGATATATTATAATAATAAGTAGGCCACACACGGATTTTATGTATTTGTGACAGAAATTCGTAGATCAAATACGAAACTGTAAACACATTATGAGAATTTGAGGATGTTATTGAATTGCTTTTAACTTGTTACAATTATAAAATGAGGAACGTCATTTTCATCTAACTTATGTTTCCCACGATTGACCTAGACAATTTTTATTTTGCACAATAATCCGCAGTCTAATTATAAGACACAACAGCGAAAATTTTCAGAGAGATTCGCTGTTCATTCACGACTCAGAATATTAAGTAACTATGATCTAGAATTCATCGTTTAAATGTAAAATGGTTCTTCGAAGATCCTCAAGCTGACACTGTGAGATTTATAAATAAAAAGTACTATAGTATAAAACATAATTACAATTGAGTTCCGAAGTGTTCGAGGAACTAAGACACTGGTAATTGCAGATGCGAGGAAGAGGACAGTGTTTACAACGAAACGAACAGTTTCTCGGAGGGATCTGGATCATCGTCTGCCAGGAATGCGGGGAGAGGATTTTCTTTCGTCGACATGATCGAGTCGATGCTTGCCGTAGTGACCAACGGCATCGGTTCCATCGTGTCCAGCATCATCGGTTCGGAGAGAGTTCCGAAAGCAAAATCCACGAAAATCAATTATAGAAATTATCATCTAATCAGGCTGTACCCGAATTCGAAAGGTCAGGTGAACGAATTGAGAGAGCTCAGGGACGCTGAGCCGGAAGACATCAGGTTCTGGACGCAGCCATCTTATAACAAGTACGTAAAACGATTCATTGTTCTTCTGGGAACAATTTGCTTCTTGGAGATTGTTAATGTTTCTAGGTCAACGGACGTAGTCGTTGCTCCAGGCCTGGTTGCCGATCTGAAAATATTTCTAAGAGACAGAGGCATCGATTTCAAGGTGTTGATACCGGATCTACAGGTGAGAATAATTTTCTAGTGGTAACGAGATGATCGAGAAGTAGTTTTTAATTAATTTACACGGAATTCGATTTGGCGGTAGAAAACTATAGCACACCAGAATCCGAAGATGTCGAAGGAGCAGAGAGATGACCTCGTCAATATTCAGGGTCACAGCATGACCTGGAAACGGTACCATCGATACGCAGGTAACTAATTCTCCATTACGGTCTGGTAACCTAATTTCGAAGTGCGAACAACTTTAATTAACGCCGTGATTTTTAATCCAAGCGATTCTTGTATTTTATTAATTTGCTAGAAGAAAGTTATCATCATAAAATTCCTAGCAATGTTGTTATAAATCGTGAAACGACAGATTAGATTCTGACATTCCTTTCGTCTCTTTACTGTTTCAAATTTGTCCTAATCGTTTTTAGCATGTATTCACAAAATCGGTTTACTGATAACATAATTCATAATTTTTCTGTCAGTAAAACGGAAATGATTCGGTTCATTCCAATCATTTTTGCCAGAAATGCACAACTTACACTATGTAATAACATGAGTTATAATTTCTCTATCATTCAGAAAGAAATTATTCGATTTCTCCTCTAATCTGTTTCGCCATAAATGCATAAAATTCGCGTATTGATAACATAATTTGTAATTCGACGATAAAAATTCGATTCAAGAGAATCTGACACCAATTTTTCCAGATATCACGAGATACCTGGAATATCTGTCGCTCAGGTATCCAAAAATGGTGGAGATGTCGACGATTGGGCACAGTTACGAGGGCCAGCCGATCAAAATAGTGAAAATCTCAACCGGTCCGGGCAAAGACGGTCATCCGAAGCCAGCGGTGTGGATAGACGCCGGTGAGTCCTAGATCCTCCAAAAAATCTCCGCGAACATTCGAGAGGAATGCATGAAAAATAGAAGTACGTGCTCGAAATTCGCCGATGGTTTCGCGAAATTATTCAGACGGCAACCGAGAGCGCGGCATTTGACATGAAATCCTAATCTTTATTATTCCCGCTGAAATCTCGTTGATTTACGTAGCGTCTTCTCTGCATAATAAAATGAAGAAGCGTCCATCTCGGCGTGCAAGTTCCCGCTGTTGCGGGAATGGAAACTGGTTTCCTTGTTGGAAATTCACTGTATGTCGGTGAACAGATAGCTCCGAAGATTGTTCTGGTACTTGCCGACGACGAAGGACGTTGTTAGAAAATCTTTTTACCGATAATAGGATATCACGATCATTGTTTTCGATTACTCGCTTATCAAGACAAAGGAAAAGTGACTCGTAAAATATTAAGTTTTTCCTTTCTTATACGAAGTTAGTCTATATAGTAAATGAGAGTCATTTCGCGATGCACTTTCTAGACATATTTTCTAGATGCGTATCAATGTTTTTTCATTTTTTTTCCTCTGCGTCACGTATGGCGTGGCATAGTCCTCGTTCCGCAATGCATGAAAGGGATTCGTAAAGTCATCCGTGAAATTCATGCCGGTCGTAAACGTGCAGCGGGGATTTATGCGTGTTGCGATGTCGATCGATGTGTTGATTTCTTTATTACGAAGAGAACTTTGATCCCGTGCAAGTTTAATCAAAGTTGCATCAGAATTTATATCCGTGTGTATCTACACGACGTCAGATTAATTCGACAATCATCTCTCTCTCTCTCTCTCTCTCTCTCTATATATATATATATATAATATTACTATATATATTATATAATATATAATATATAATATATTATTTATATTATATATTATTATTATATTATTATTATATATTATTATTATATATTATATATATTATATATATATATAATATATAATATATAATATATATATATATATATATATCGACTACATTCAAAGACTTCATCGAGGAGAACTCATTCTATTCGTACATTCCACCGTAGAAATACCTGATCCGATGTAGGTCAATTATCTTAAGAGGCTATTGATTTGAAAACATCAATTTCCAACAGCTTCGTTTCGCAGATGTTAACGTGATAAGGGGACAATGGAGCAATTTTTAGGATGCTGAATGATTAGTGATCTAAATCAGTGCACATATTTTTCTAAAATCCCTCTTTTTCATTTTCTCTCTTTCTCTAATCACTGGTTATGACACTTCGAACTCATTCTTTACTGGATCATATTCATATTTTTTCAAGTGAAATACATACTTTCGCAAATGAAACTCATGTTGATGGTAGCGAAATATTATAAATATAATTTCAAATACTCTTTTTCACGAAGTATTGTTTAACAATGTAAGCCACCACAATGTCCAAGAATCATTTTACTTCTTTACCACCTTCGATGATGACCTAATTAAAACATTTCAAAAATCAAATTCTATTGAGGAAGCTCTTCTTTCATGCATTTTATTAATCATACTGTTGCAGCTAATACTCGCACAGATAAAGTTCACTATTCAATCAGCACTTTAAGTTAATTCTCACACAGACACATTAAAATATAAAAATAATGAAACAACGTTGAATGTTATATTTGTTAAAATTGTTTGCGAAAACCAAGCAGAAGCCCTTGATTCGCGAAAAGGTTAATTTGACCTGTAAAAGAGTGCAGAAGGGTGACTATAATTTCCAAAAAGATGAATACAATTCCTAGAGAGATTAATATGGTTTGCAAAAAGATGAATTTGAAGTAAAAATAGGAATTTAGAGTTAAAACCCTCGGCAAGCAAATCTTCATTTTCCCTCTCTGATCATTTTTGCTTTCCCTCGCGATCGTCTTATTCCGCTCTATGAAGCAAAACAGACCTCAATGGCCTGCCGAAACGAGATCAACAAGAGAAGCTTGTAGCTAAGAGAATCCCATCGACTTCTTCGAATAGGATCATTGTCCATTACGAAATGTCAGCTCGAGACGAGTCATCGCCTCGATCTTATACCGTTACGTTTTTTTTTCTCTCGAATTGTCAACACATTCGGCAGGTATGCACGCGAGAGAATGGATCGGCACCGCCGTGGCGACCTACATCGTGAGCCAGTTGGTCGAAAAGAACGTCAGCTACACGAAATTGCTGGATAATTCGGACTGGATGATATTACCTGTCGCGAATCCGGATGGCTACGAGTTCACTCACACCGGGGACAGGTTGTGGAGAAAAACGAGGAGCAATCACGAGGAGGAGCAGGAGGACAGTCGGTACGATGTCCTTATTTCTGAAACATATGACAATGGTCGGACAAAATGTCGAGCGAAAATGATGGTGCGTGGCTTTTTACTGATACTCCCCTTATAGTCTTCTGCAGTTGGTGAATCACTATGCAAAGTGGTTCTGGGGAAAATGCGAGGGCGTCGATCCCAATAGGAACTTTGGCTACCATTGGGGCGAGATGGACGAGGGCGGGGCCAGTTCAGACCCTTGTCACGAGACCTATGCTGGCCCTCGAGCGTTCTCCGAGCCGGAAACACAGGCAATGGCTGATTATATCCTGGCTAACAAAGAAAACATTCGGTAAATTAGTCCAAAGACGAACGTTACGTCCGATTAATTAGTTCAGAGATAAGTGTTGTATTGGTTTACCAGTCCAGAAGACAAATATTATTTTAAGTAGATTAATCTAGAAGAAAACTATTATATTAGGTATATAAATTAGCCCAAAAGACATACATTGCATCGGATAGATTTATTCAAAAGATAAGTATTACGTTCTGTAAACTAGACCAAAAGACGAGTATTATATCAGATGGGCTCCGAAAGACAAATATTACGCTCGATAAACTAGCCTAAAAGATAAATATCTCATGAGATAAATTAGTCGAAAGACAAGTATTACATCACAAATATTACACAGAGTTATTACATAAACATCACTATACTCTTCATAAGTACAGATTTGTGATACTATTTTCATACTTAACATTATGCAAACTAAAATTATTATTAATTTATCATTATCCAAAATTTTCGGATGTCATAAATAGACTGCGGGACTTTATGCAAAATTAAATTTGTTTGCATGAATTGCAAGATGTAGGATGCAAGCATCATTTGATTGTTTTCTAAATAATTTTAACGCGTCGAGATTAGTGCACCAGCATTCTCAGTTTCATCGAATCTTTCCACCGATTTAAAAATTATCCAGCCATTTTTGCCAATAAAGACGTAAAAACGTAAATACGAAATTAATTTTCTTCCATCTTGAATGATAAAAAGTTCCATCCGTAAATTCCTCTTGCAGCAACGAAAGCCCGTGACAAGATGCATGGAAGTTGAAATAAAATCCGTCACATTGTTCACAAATAATGGAGACTCGTGGTTTCTCGAGAAAGTGAAAAATTAGGGAAATTTATTGTTTAGTTATTTATTGATATTATAATCTGTTAGAATAGTGAACTTCGACGTTGACAGGTCGAATGATGATTTCAGAATGTACCTGACACTGCACTCCTACTCGCAAATGTGGCTGGTCCCGTGGGGATACACGTACTCGAAGCCATCCGATTACTTGGAGCTGGCGAACGCTGCTAAAAAAGCGATAAACGCGATCTCGAAGGTTCACGGCACCGATTATCAGCTGGGTCCATCGTCGGACCTTCTCTATCCCACCTCAGGTAATATAATATCGACGGTGCCGACCGATGGGAACTGGAAATAGGAGGGGCTCCGAGATTTTTATCCGGTTTGTTTGATAACATTCGACGTGGGATTGAACACCCATCGGTTAATTAAACTGATAATTCGCTTCATGAGTCTCGTAGCGCGCATTCTTATGATCGAGCTCTTCGAAGATAAGATACAAAATCGTATTTT
This sequence comes from Megalopta genalis, assembly GCF_051020955.1. NCBI lineage: Eukaryota > Metazoa > Arthropoda > Insecta > Hymenoptera > Halictidae > Megalopta > Megalopta genalis. The sequence continues at coordinate 8,628,251 of NC_135016.1, read as the reverse complement.
CAAGACTGGAATGCAAATTATAGATAGAACTGATTCGAAAATTATTTTGAATGGAAAAGAGGCGCAACCATTATGGTGAACCATTTTGGCGGACTCTCTGAAGAAGAGACTTTTGTCATTTTAAATAGCAGTAAATTTGACGAAATGTATTATAGTCATTGTCTAGTAAACTAGTCCCTATCATCTAAACAAAAATTCGAATCATATAATACAGTTTTGAAAAAGTTGTAACGTTTTTCAAGTGTCCTTAATTATATGGTCGCCACTGTATAATTACGATAAAATTGATCTGTTCGTAATGACTTGATACTGATTTTGATTACAAATGCATCTTTGCAATCGTCGATAAGTATCGTAATCGAAAGTCAAATGTTCGTCGAGCAGAATTAACATTTCTGACTTCTTGCTGATACGATAAGTGCATTAAGTTGGTAGCTTAGCATCAATTGAACCGCCTGCGATTGTCAACGAAATCACATAATTCGTCTCGTCGGTAACTGGAAAATCCCTTGACAAATACAGGCGATAAGGCAGAAGATATCAAATGAAGTTGATTTGAAAAGTAATTAAACGACGGCGAAGTTGAAGTAAACGTTATCAGCCGTCGATGTAATTAGACGATGGAACATACCTCTGGGGTCAATTAAATGAAACTTAACATGAGTCTTTATCGAATAAACATTATTTCTAAGAATAAGATGCTAATTAGATAATTAATTTGCAGGAGCTTCGGACGACTGGGCGAAAGGCGTTGCCGGAATAAAATATGCGTACACCGTGGAGCTTCGAGATCGTGGTACTTACGGATTTCTGCTTCCAGCATCTCAAATTATGCCGACAGCGCGCGAAATTTGGGCAGGAATACGAACGATCGTCCGGCAGGTCACTACGAGCACGTGAAATCGCGCGAAAATAATCGAGCGCAAATCGTGTGCAAAACAGGAAACTACGTCTTGTACAATTTTTGGCTCGGCTGAAAATAAAATTCGACAAGCATCTGATCCGAGCGACTATACCCGTCTACAATCGGTTCGGCTCGATAAGATTCCGATCGATCCGGATCGCGGATTGAATTACGTTTCGCTTAATTGCCCGATTATTTATATCACGTTGAAAGTTCAGTCGCCTAATCTCGGATCATCCCCGAGCCGACAATTTATCGAATTTAATTATTAAAATGATGCATCATTGATATTGTAAATATTGTAAAGTATTAGTAGAATTGTTGATAGCGTGTCCGAGACGATCCTAATTTATTATAGATTGCGCTCCGTACCGTGTAAGCGACTAATTTATTTATTTAAGCAAATTTGTGTAGCATTCATGGCATCGAAAATATCGTCGAATAAAATATTGAGAAAAAAGAGCGTGGGTATTGCAACGATTTCTCATTCTTCCTTAATATTGAGGGTGCGCTAAGCTATCATCGAGGATTAGAATTGAGTCGAACACTACGTTTTTTAAAATCAGTGCGATACAATCGTTCGCACGCAGGCAATACAAGAAATAACAAAAAAAATCGCGATATTGCCATGATAATCACGACCACTTATGGACTCTAATTGAAGAAATATTAACATTTCTTACTCAAAAATAACTTCGAGTGGTCCCATTATCGATTACAATTTATCATTATCAATAGATATCGACGTGCAAATTCGTATATAAATCGTAGTATCCAGATGGGACCACAAGTTCCATAGAACACATCGTACGACAATGTTGACCAAGTGTTTGCTGGCTTTCATCTTCGCCTTCCAGGGTAAGAGCTCGGCAATTCGCTACAATTAACATCAGACATTTCTCGTGCACTTAACGCCTCCATCTCGTAATTTTCGGCAAATTTCTCTTTCTTCAACTCTCTCTTTCTAAGAATTTTCTCCTTCTTTGTTTATCTTGAATCTCCTGTTCTTCAACTAGTTCTTACCGTGAATATTTCTCTGCCTATCTTTTTCTATATTTTTTATAGAACAAATTTTTTATTTATTATTTATTATTTTATTTATTTTTTATTTTCTCTACTTTTTAAATATTTTTCTAATATTTTCTCATTTAATTTTTTTTCCGCTCAATATAATACTTTCTACATTGAATTTTCCAAGTCGGCAACGTTACAAACTAAACTAAATTTCGAGATTCAAGAAATTGGCAGTCTCATAATTCCGTTTGTTGTTCTCAGCCTGCTGGGCTGTCCCAACTGGCCTGAACCCCCGTATCACCGACGGTGTCGACGCCGCACCCGGTGAGTTCCCGTACCAGGTCTCCATCGAATGGGGAATTCCATCACTTAAGCCCTACTCTCATGCTTGCGGTGGTTCCATCCTGAACGAGAACTACGTCCTCACTGCTGGACACTGTATCCTCAAGGTTGGAAAGCTCCGTGTGGTCGCTGGCAAATTCTACTTGAACAAGGCTGAAGACAGCAACCAGGTCGTCAACGTTGCCAAAGCTACCGTACACAGCGGATACAAAGGGTAAATCCACTATGCAACGCATTCTTCTTCGTGGAAACATCCTACGTTCATCGACGTGACAGTTCCTAGCTGAAAATTTGACAATACCGTTCCTAAACGCAGTAGCAATTTCAGTAGATAGGAAATTCAGTGACATTTGAATAAAAATTAAGACTTTTCCGGTCTTCGCGTGCTAACATGTTTCTTCACGAACTTACAGCGGCGTCGCCCAACACGACATTGCCCTGTTGAAATTGGAGACACCCTTGAAATTGAACAAGTTGGTTGCGCCCATCAAGTTGCCCGCTCAAGGCCAGAAGCAAACCGGACAGGCTGTCCTTTCTGGATGGGGCTCCGTCTCTAAGAGCACGAAACTTCAACTGCCCAATCTCCTCCAGAAAGCTAACGTACCCATCCTTGGAAACGACGAATGCTACAAAGAACTCACCTCCCAGCCTACATCTGGCGAACAACCTGAACTCTTCGAGACCCAGGTCTGCAGCGGAACCGCTGACAAAGAAGTCTCTGCCTGCTCCGTAAGTTCACTTTCGATTTTTTCAATCGATCCAGTTGATGTCCCTTCGACTGGTCCAGCTAGTGCATCTTTTTTCAATTCAATTCGATCGTAGCATCGTCAGTTTGTTCCATTTGATGCACCTTCAATTGAATCATTTAGCGCGCTTTTAATTGATTAATAATTATTATATTATATATAATATAATAATATATATTATTTATTATATATATATATATATATATATATAATATATATATAATATAATATATATATTATATATTATAATATAATATATATATATATACATATATATATTATTATATTATATGATTAATAAATTATTTCCCCTTTTTTTTATTTAATCAGAGATATCAAGTGAAGAATCGTAGCACGGTAATAACCTTTTTCAATGGTTAGAGTAACTAGCAAGCAGCTAAACTTAGCAATCGAGAAGATAGTGGTGCGAGGATGTGTCATTGAGGGTGTCTTCTAACTTATTTATTTTATTTCAAGGGTGACTCTGGTGGCCCACTCGCCCAAGGAAAAGGTGCCGAAGCCGTCCAAGTTGGTATCGTCTCTTGGGGCATGATGCCATGTGGTGTCAGCCACATGCCATCCGTCTACACGCGCGTCGCCTCCTACGTCAGCTGGATTAACGAGCACATGGTCTAAGCAGAACCAGCTCCCATCATCACGCTTGCAATCGAACCCTAAACTTACCAAAATTGTCACATCTCGATAACAATAAATGATTCATCTATTTTAGTCAAAACAAAAGAAAAAGCGAGTTTGGTGATTTAATTCTCCTTCTTTGTAACAGGAAGCCAAATTTGATATTATATATAATATCTTTTCTTGCGATGATCATCTACCGTATCTCATGATCGGCAAAAGTTATTGATAAAATACGTTTAGTACTTCCGTCTTTTGAAACTCTGCGATGTAATGTTTCAACAGAGATAGCGTCTAGACATTTATCTCGAATTAATCAAATGATAAAGCATTTTCCGAGAAACTTTGGGGAAACGAGAGCAGAAATCGAACGCTTAATGAATTATTTACATTCGATCCCTACGAATTCTGTTTTTGTGCATTATTCTTTTAACGTATCGAAGAAATAAGAAGGAATAATCGCTTGTGCCACTAAAATTATCGAAGTATCGTTCCTAGTTCAACTATGAAGGATTGAATTTTCTTGTTCGATGTGTCTACTTTTAACACTAAACCTACCAAGCAGTAATACTAACTGGCATGTACTGCTTCACAAAAGTGAGAAGACCGAATTTATTTGGGATTTGTAAAGTTTTTATCGTAAGACTTGCTCCAATAATGTAACTTATTCAAGCGTTTTCCACGAAAGAGTCTCGGAACTTTGCAGAACTGCAAAATAAGAAAGCGGTCACTTTGACCGTGTAGATAGGTTTAGTGTTAATGGACCACGCGCTTCGAGCGCATCTCTTCATTGTTCTAAATACATCTTTTTTTTCTACATTTCACAAGAGAAAAATCGATAAGGCAATTGTACTCGCCAGATTAAAATCCTTATCGTTATCGATTATTAACCGCATTGGTAAAGCTGTGGCGGCCGATAAGCCGGCATAATCTGAAATCTACCAGCATCGTATAAAAGAGGATCCATGCCAGAAATCTGCATCAAATCACCACGATGTCTCTGCAGTTCATTGTCTCAGTCCTCCTTTTGGCGACTGCCGCCTCCGGTAAGAAGAACTTAATAGACAATTATCTTCGTAATTCTTCCTATCGAACTTCGATAGATTCGATGTATTCTCAGCTGTTGAATCTATAAGCTATAGAACTCATTACAATAATTGTACTAATAATTATACTAGTATACTATATACTAATTGTACTAATAATTATACTACTATACTATATAGTAATTGTACTAATAATTATACTAATTAGTATTAATATTATATTAATAATAATTAGTATAATTATTAGTACAATTAGTACTAATAATTATTTAGTACTAATTATTATTAATATTATAATAATTATACTAGTTATTATTAATATTATAATAATTATACTAATTATTATTAATATTATAATAATTATACTAATTATATTACAAGTATCAATGCTTCGCAGTTCTTTTAATCCTTGCCATGCAACTTCGTTAAATACAACGGGTTGAATTACAGATTCTATAATTTATCAATAGCTGCTTCCATTCAACAAGAAATCAATTGAATCAATTTAATTGAATGAGAGCAATTCATGTTACACTAAAAAAATAGAATCTTCATTCACGGAGCACATTAGTACAATTCTAATTGATTTGTCTGCAGCAACGAGACCCTACAGAGGTCTCACGTTGTTCGACTTGAATCCTCGAGTGGTTGGAGGAGCGGAGGCCAAACCAGGCCAATTCCCATGGCAAGTGTCCCTGCAATGGGGTTTCTCCGCCTCAACCTCCCATTTCTGCGGTGGTTCCATCATTGACGCCCAATGGATCGTCACAGCTGGTCACTGTGTGCAAGCGGTTCCAAGTTTTGGTCGGCTCGTGGTCAAGGCAGGCAAACACAGTTTGAGATCTGCCGAATCTGCCGAGCAGACAGTGACGGTTGTGAAGACCTTCGTTCATGAGAAATACCCTGGGTAAGGAGCGAGATCCTAAGAGAACCTTCCTTTTTTACGAATGCAGCAAATCAGTTCTGATTACAATACAACTTAGTAATAATTGCCAATGGCGTTTGATTCGTTCACTTCATTTTAACTCCGAATGGATTTCGATTTAGCGATTCGAATTTAATTGTGAATGGAGTTCGACTCGATTTTGATTTCGAATGGATTTTGGCCTGATTCCATCTCGATTCTGAACGGACTTTGATGGTGAATGGCTGTGTTACAGTGACGTCGCTCCCAACGACATCGGCCTTCTGAAGCTCGAGAAGCCTCTGACCCTGAACAACAACGTCCAAGCCATCAGCTTGCCAGTTGCAGGAAGCTTACCGTCCGGAAGTGCCCTCTTGTCTGGTTGGGGATCCACGTCAAGAACGAACAGCCCCGTCATGCCTGACAAACTCCAGTACGCATCCTTGCCATTGATCGACTACGAAGCCTGCAAGAAAGCCATCGAAGAACTGACTGGACCGTCTCCATTGGACCCGGTCAACGTTTGCAGCGGCCCTCTCACTGGCGGATACTCCGCTTGCAGCGTAAGAAAGAAATCTGATTTTAACCTCACCTCAAGCACTCCAGTAGATCGTGTAACAAGTTCGTTCGCGGACCTCTGTCGCTTAGGAAAAGCCAAGAAAAATTACGCGAATTCAAAGCGATAGTTCAGGCGGATTTTAAGATACGTTCTCGTAGAGTTATTTCTATGCAACTTTTGGCTTAAATGAAAGCTGAAAGTGTCTATTTTAAGACAGGGTAGATTAGGCTGAGATTGTATAAGTCCGTTCGCGTCGACGATTACATTTTCTTACAAGAAAACGCGAACGGTCGCAATCGAGTGGATTAAAAGATTTTATACCACTGCTTTCCTCGCGGTGCTCATTGCTATCAATTTCTGATAACGAGAGTTTCTCCTCGTAGTTACGTTTCTATTTGCTATGGAATGTTGCTTTTACTTCGCACGAATATCTCAATTACGGTTTCCGTAACAGGGTGACTCCGGCGGCCCACTGGTTCTCAACAACAAAGGCAAGAACGAGCTGATTGGAATCGTTTCATGGGGCATCATGCCATGCGGCACTGTCGGCGCGCCATCAGTGTACACTAGAACATCTGCATTCAACGCATGGATCCAGGAGAAGATAGCTAAGAACTGAGCCTCTCGATGGAACACGCTCTACGTGTACCTAAGTTTATCCGATATTCCTATGATTTAAACATGAAACAAAGGATAAAAATACTACTAACACAGAAGCTATCAAAGTGAACAAAGAAATGGAAAAAAAAAGAATTGTTCAGTATTAAAAACGTTTTACCCAAAAACCATGGATTATTATTCATTTCGAGATCTAACCCTTAACCCTTTGCACTCTCGATTGGTGACTCTGAGGCACCACTAAAATTATTATATCACGTTCCAAAATAATTTTTATATTAATAAAGTTTAGGTTTAAAAAATTGTTAGAAGTTGTATGAGTTGTACGAGTCACCACAAGTGACTCGTCGACGAGTCACCATAAGTCAGAAAAATCATTTTTAATTTACAGTTAAAACGGCTTCGGGTTAAACTCGATCCAATGCTGTCATCACATTTATGTTCAGATTCATTTTACCAACACTCGTGAGGTACTATTCACTGCGAAGTGTAAACCTAAACTCGTGCCACTACTATGTACCAATTATATTAATTGTTAGACTTCGTCAAAACTGTTCCTCTTCCATTGGCTCGGTCGCCTCGCGCCAGCCGAGCTCGCCTCTCATTGGTCATTGTTTTTCGTTAATAACTCGTTAACGGTGCCTCGGAGAAAATGTTCGCAAAGGAAAAAGTTGCTTCAAATGACCTGCGGAACCCGCCACTTCCGGATTGCGAGACATTTTTGGGACACCATGTATAACCATGTTTCACTCCTCCTCCAGTTTTGGATGGACGATCCATCGCTTCAATCAAAATAACTGCAACATCTCAAGCAATCCTCCGATATTTCAAATTCAGTGTATCGTTCGCAGAGCTAAGGAACTCAGACATTCCATAGTAAATCATTAGAGGAGTGAAAACCTGGACCACCATTGACGCAACCCATTTGCAATCATCGATGGCCCAATGGAACGAGAACCAGTTCCAGTCTGTAGGAAGAAAGATCATTCCAGTTCCTCCTCAGGATGTTCTTCCGCGATCGGGCCACCTTGACACTGACCACTCTCGCCGAGACGCATTCGATCCTGATTGCTCGAACGGCTCGAAGCGACTCCGCGCGATGCGCCTGCAAACATCGATCATCATATCGACCGCCGTTGCTTTGATCTGTTCCGCGATGGAGGGTAAAACAACGCGATCGAGTTCGTCTTTTTTATCTCGTTAATCTAATCTCGCTTTCCAGTGGCAGAAACGATGTCAAGATCAGCGATGCTGGCGCAGCGGCCAACCAGGATCGTCGGAGGCAAGGACGCCGAGAAAGGACTGCATCCTTGGCAGATGTCGGTGCACTGGGGCGACAGATCGAAGAAGATTCAGCCGAGACACGTCTGCGGCGGCAGTCTGTTGACAGCAGGTTGGGTGCTGACGGCAGGACACTGTGTCACCCTTGCTCCTTCCAAAGGGGAGTACCTGATCCTTGGTGGGAAGTACAAACTCGGCGTTCCGGAGGACACCGAGCAGAGCAGGCTCGTCAAGAACGCTTATGTTCATCCACTATACGACGGGTGAGTCCAAAAATGGATTTAAAGATTAAGCTTCGAGTAGATGATGAAGTAGTGAGTACTCTATGAGTACTTCGTTTAATTTTAATATAGTGTGCACGATTATTTAGAAATAGATAGATTTAGAAATGAAGCCTCAGGTAGCCGATAAAGACGCCAATTCATTAACCATTTTACTTTAATAGTGCACAATTAGTTTTAGGTAATAGATTGAGAGGCGAAGCTTGTCACAGTTTTAATTAATTTAATTGTATTTTATTTTATTTTATTTTAACAACGCGCACAATTAGTTTCAAATAGATTGAAAAATGCAGTTCAGCTGTTCGACTGTTTCATTTAATTATAAAACTATACACCTTGCGACTTCATTGTTTCCAGACGAAGGCAGAATAAATGCACCCATGCTGTAACACTGAAGTAAATTACAACTAAGCAAATTCCCTTTTTCATACATAATCAAATCATTACAAATTAAAAATTAAATTTATAGTTATACATGAGAATAATTCTATTTGGTAACATTTAGTTCCTCCTTATTCTAAAATATTCCAAGCTCTTGTATCACCTAAGTTTCGTTTAAAAATGATTGCTCCAGGACCGTAGCACCGTACGACATTGCCCTGATGAGCCTAGAACAGCCTTTCGACCTGAACCCATTCGTTTCGACTGTGGCTTTGCCATATCCGGACTCGATACCATCCGGAGATGTCATGCTGAGTGGGTGGGGTAGTATCGGAAGAACACGACGTCCAGAGACCCCGGAGAAGCTGCAGGCAGCCGTGTTGCCTATCGTCGATTACGCTTTGTGCAAACTCACATTGGGCAAGAGCCTGAAGAGGAAAGACAAGAATCCTCTGCATCCGACAAATATTTGCACCGGACCTTTGGATGGAAGCTTGTCAGCTTGCAAGGTAGTCTTTATTCTGAGATTACGTTTTCAATGTCCATTGTTAATACGTTATAAAGTGCATTCGAAGATATAGCGTGGCGTTTGTTTGTACATGATTTTATTATTCCTCGACTTTTAAAATATAAGATATCACAACCAATAGAAGATAAGAATATTATAACCAATAAAAGGTACCAATAGAAAGATGAGAAATATGAATTTTCATATCTGCAATAAATCATATCTACAACTGTCAATCCAAAAGAATTGCAGCTAGTAAAATGACCCAAATGGAGAAGAAAGTAACTTGAATCTTGAATTATAACAACAAAAAATTGGATTAATATTTTACCGAATTATTTACGTTATTTTTTAGGGCGATTCCGGAGGTCCTCTGGTGAGAAGGAACGATTTCGGCGAAGCGGAAGTGGTCGGCATAGTTTCCTGGGGACTGTTCCCCTGCGGTGGTAAGAACGCCCCCTCGGTTTACACGAGAGTGTCCGCGTTCGTAACGTGGATCATCGTGATCATGTTAAATTATTCCTAATCGCTGCTCATCGATGTTATCACACTCCTAATCGGACTACACCGATTAAGAAGAATTTCCTGACAACTGTGTTATAAATACACGTACTTCGTTCCGATAAATAGATAGAATTAAGTGATCGAATTCCTCGCGGAGATTGCAGAATGCATTGTTAAAAATATGCGGCATTAAAAGACAACGTATCTTCGATAGACCGATCGTTCTTATCGCGTTCGTCTCCCCACCCACTTCGCGATCCTTCTTTCTGTATCGTAACCGACTTGCAAATAAAAACGCTCCTTATCCAGAAGCCAAGCTATCCAGCCGAGCGATCTTCCATCTGTTTTTATTAAATAAATAATTCTCACATAAACGTTGCCACACGGCACATCCACGGTGCGCAGGTACACGATACAGATACGCTAACGATCATATTTATACAAGCATCACGACCGTCGAGATCGACTCTTCAAACTGTCCAATCATCCCAGCTAATTACAAGCTCTTGCAAGCTTCCGAGACGACCAGCACAGCAGCTAAAGCCTCCTTCGCCGTTGGGATGATGTAGCGGGATGGTAAAACGAAACCATGCTTCCCGGTGTCCCTCAACTCGATCGTGTAGGTGTACTTCATCTTCAGGATGGCCTTGGCCCAGTCGTCGGAGCCTCCCGATGCTGCGTAAAGGGTGGTCGCGCTGTTCCCGACGGTGTAGGCGCTATTCTCCCCGCCTGCCTTCCTCATCGCCATTGCCATGTCCCTGCCGACATTCTCGAGGTCGGCGTAGTCAGGTGGAACCCGCCTGTCGTAGCCCCATGGGTACAGAATGAACTGGCCATAGCTGTGGAAGGTCAGGTATGCCTGCACAGTGATCGGAAAAATGGTCGTTAATGGTCGATGATCTCTAAAACGTTTACAAATTAACGCTAATGCTACCGAGCATTATAACTGAAAAATATTGCTTTATAAGCATAGCAACACTGAATTCATTTAGACCTGATTCATTCATTTCGGACACCTGATTTCTGTTAGGATATGTGCTCGGAGTTAAGAAGCTCATTCGATCATTTCCCACGAAAAAATTGCTACGGAAAAATGGTCGTTAATGGTCGATGATAATCGCGAAGATCTCTAAAACGTTTACAAATTAACGCTAATGCTACCGAGCATTATAACTGAAAAATATTGCTTTATAAGCATAGCAACACTGAATTCATTTAGACCTGATTCATTCATTTTGGACTTCTGATTTCTGTTAGAATGTGTGCTCGGAGTTAAGAAGCTCATTCGATCATTTCCCACGAAAAAATTGCTACGGAAAAATGGTCGTTAATGGTCGATGATAATCGCGAAGATCTCTAAAACGTTTACAAATTAACGCTAATGCTACCGAGCATTATAACTGAAAAATATTGCTTTATAAGAATAGCAACACTGAATTCATTTAGACCTGATTCATTCATTTCGGACACCTGATTTCTGTTAGAATGTGTGCTCGGAGTTAAGAAGCTCATTCGATCATTTCCCACGAAAAAATTGCTACGGAAAAATGGTCGTTAATGGTCGATGATAATCGCGAAGATCTCTAAAACGTTTACAAATTAACGCTAATACTATCGGAGCATTATAACTGAAAAATATTGCTTTATAAGAATAGCAACACTGAATTCATTTAGACCTGATTCATTCATTTCGGACACCTGATTTCTGTTAGAATATGTGCTCGGAGTTAAGAAGCTCATTCGATCATTTCCCACGAAAAAATTGCTACGGTTTCAGCAGTTTCTAAATGAAGATTTCGAGATGATTTTGATCGGCACGGTAGATTTAATGTTTAATTAACACTAAACCTTCCAAGCAGTAATACTAACTGGCATGTACTGCTTCACAAAACTGAGAAGACCGAATTTATTTAGAATTTGTAAAGTTTTTATTATAAAACTTGCTCCAATAATATAACTTGCGTTTTCTACGAAAGAGTCTTAAAACTTTGCAGGAACTTTGCACTAAACCTACCAAGCAGTAATACTAACTAGCATGTATTGCTTCACAAAAGTGAGAAGACCGAATTTATTTAGAATTTGTAAAGTTTTTATTATAAAACTTGCTCCAATAATATAACTTGCATTTTCTACGAAAGAGTCTCAAAACTTTGCAGGAACTTTGCACTAAACCTACCAAGCAGTAATACTAACTGGCATGTACTGCTTCACAAAAGTGAGAAGACCGAATTTATTTAGAATTTGTAAAGTTTTTACTATAAAACTTGCTCCAATAATATAACTTGCGTTTTCCACGAAGGAGTCTCGAAACTTTGCAGAATTGCAAAATAAGAAAGCGGTCACTTCGACCGCGGTAGATTTAGTGTTAATGCTAGGGCGACAACGACCTTGAAATTAGCAGCGCTGGCTTCGAAGAAGTTCCTGATGGCGTTGGTCTCGGGCTCGGAGAATGGTCCAGAACCCGCGTAGATCTCCCGACAGGGGTCCTTGCTGGTCCCTTTGCCACCCCATCGGTAGCCGAAATTTCGATTAAGGTCTACACCGGTGCAGGAACTACCAATCGCTCGTCTCCTGTTCTTGCGCCATAGTCGGTCTCTCGTGAAAGTGTACTCGTAGCTGACGGTAAAACAGTTGGCGAGGTTTTAGGATGATTCGAGGAATCGTTGCTGAGTTATTATATTCGTTTACCCGTCGGGATTGGCTACGGGGAGGATGTAATAGTCAGCTTCGAGGCTGTCGCTGTTGTCCACCAAATAGTCAATGATGTAGGTCACCGCAGCTGGCGAGATCCATTCTCTCGCGTGAATACCGCCGTCGATCCACAATGCGGGGGCGTTCGGCTTCCCGTTACTGATTCTGAGTACCTACGGTATTCACCATTCGCCGTTCACCATTTATCAACAGTGGGGATATTTTTATGTTTTCCTTCCTTTTTGTTTTTGTTAGATAGAAACGTCTAAAACGGCGCGAGAGTAATTATCAAATCGAGAACGAGATCGAGAAATCTCTGAATAGTGCATTTGTTTCCTGTCTTCGCTGTAATTGGGGGCAATAAAGTTTACAGTTTCCGTAACGCAACGCTGATTCGAAGCCTTGAAGAATGCATAAAACGCAAAGAAATCTCTGCAATTAGACACAGAGAGATCTTCGAAAATTCTCTTCGTCTTTTCTCGCGCTCGATCGTCGAGCATCGCGAAGCTTGCAGCTAATGTCGCTTCGTCTTCGCTCGAAGCTATGAATAATACAATAAATGATAATGGAAATTGTCCAGCGATTACTCAACGCGCGATAAAAATATCGAAAATGGCGCAGAGATAATTCAATCAAGAGAGACTATGAAATCATCGAGTTTCACCGGGTTGATCGATCGTTCCGGTGAGACGGAATGCTGTTTCGAAAAATTAGTACCTTCAGAGATCTTCCTTCGACAGAGTTTCCAATGCTGACGACAGAGCAGACCGCGGGGAAGGTTTCGGCCAGGTAATGAAGGTAGCTGTGTATGTCGTCGAGTCTGTGGTAACTGGTCCATTCCATCCGATGACCTGGCGGGTATACCTTCAAGATTATTCAGAGATTGCACGTTCGACGCCCTTAAGTCGTACGTGAGTGCATTCCGCTCCGTGGATTCAGAGACGAGCGATTGGCAAACTTCGGAACAGGAAACGTCGATGGCAAGAGATTGGAACCACGATACGCTGACACATTTTTCAAGACGGGATAACTTTTATAAAAATTCAATGGAAGCCTCGAATCGTTCTTAGACGCTGGACTGAATACAAATTGCATTTAGTTCGAATGATAAAACGATTAAGAAATTATGCTTTCTCAACTTTCTCAGCTGGGTCTATGACGAAAATTATCGGAAGCGGTTAACATTGTTATGAAGTACTAACAATTAAAGATAGCGAAAATCGCGGTTTTACACGACTTTCGACCAAAAACTGAAAGAAACGTAAAGACTTGGGCATCTTTCAGTGCCTATTGTTTTAGGTTCATATAAGAAAAGTCGAGGAAGCTTCATTTCTTCATTAGTGCAATAAATTTTGCAAAATATCTTACGGTCGTCTTGTAAATTGATCAGTCTAACATCTAAGAAACAATTTAAATCATTTAATTCATTCTGAATTTCTTTGCACCCGAGTGGCGACTCTGAGGCGACGCCAAAAATTGCTGCACTATTTTCAAATGAATTTTTATACCAATTGGAAACACTACAAGGTAAAAATAAATGACTCGAGTTTCGAGTTAAAATAGTCTCGAGTGCGAAGGGTTAAAATAGTTATTCCGTTTAAAAGGGTGCCAACATGCTTTCCGCGGCGACAGTAAACAGACCAAAATCATCTACTTCGAATGTTCTATACTACAATCATTTTAATTAATCTAACGATTCCATGCAAAACTGATCACTGTAACTATACAGTGCCCCTCAGTATTAAAAATCATTAGCGTTTAAATTCGGTGTCTACGAATCTGCGATCGAAGCTCGTTCATCGATGAGAGCATAGTAAATGGTTCTGAATCGACGAAGCGGATTATGCGCGCAGAAAGCTCACCCCTAAAGCGCCAGGGAGCACCCCCACCGTATACACTAGGATAACGAAGAGGACGTGGACGTGGGTATCTACCTCGCACCCTGACTCCCTGCCACCAAGCGTAACGAGCTAGAAAATTACTCATAAGCTCAGTGATTGGTGGTAGTCGATGTTGCCTGTTAGTCTATAGATAATCGATAGTTTCTGGCTCGGAGAAATTTTAATTAACCGAAGAGCGAGAGAATTGGAAAAGATATGGCTTCGCAATCGACATAATCAGACTGCGGATCTTCGTGCGTCAATAACACGTGTAAAATTATGCAAAATTATGAGATACAAGTATTTCCTTTTATATGAGTGATTGATAGTGATTGATAGATCAGTTTAGTCGAATCAAGTTTATCAAGTCACATAGTCGACAAATTTAGGTGTTGTATTAATCAAAGTAGCTAACTCAGATTTTCCTCTAAATTTTCAGCGAACCGCCTACGCAGAAGATTGCACGAATTATATTGCACGAAGTTCCACGATCTAGACGCGATCTATAACTTTGTTAGAGATCGAAGATCTCACTTTTGCTAAGCAGCTAACAGTAACGCGAAACCCGTAGAATCCCGGCAACCAGTTTTCCCCGGATCATCGATCAATCGCAATCGGCGACGCGTTCAGCGTCTGCTATCCTCATTCGCGATTCCGTTCGAATTGTCGGAGATGCAGGTTTCTCTATCGTCGATTTCCAATCCATTTGGGCCCGCTGCCAATCGGAGCTGCCCGAAGATTTGCCTGGGAACGACCTAACGGGATTCGGATCGAGCACCGTGAATCGCGTAAACTCGCCCGGAGAGCAGCAGATCGATCGATCGGGCGCGCGCGCGTTGCAGAGACGCGTAACTGTTCATGTTAATCAGCATTATGGTACCGGAAGTGTGTGAGCAGGCTACATTGCCGCGAGGTTGCTAACCTCGTGCTGCTTCTTATCAGGACAACATTACCGTCGAACATCGCTCGACGGAGATCTGTCGATGACAGATGGTTCCTCTCGTATCTCTCGTAAGAATCTAGGTTACATTGAAAAGCGGGCATTCGAGGATTCACGAGAGCGGATCGCGCGATCCACGCCGGCGTGAACGATCCTGGTTGATCGTTAAGGATTCCTCGACGCGTTAGAATGTCGTTAGAGGCAGTTTCACACGATTAATTTTCCCGGTACGTCCGACGGAGCTGTTAAGCGGCGCTTATCAAAATCACTTTCGAATCGGTGCCCGGACTCGGCCGTTTGTTCCCCTCGGCTTTCTTCGGTACGTGACTGGACTGGTCACTGCCTCCTTGATGCCATTCGTGTCAGTGGAACGGGTAAAATGACAAGTGAAACATTTTTTCTTTCACTGGCGAGCAGCGAACGGGTTTCGTTCCACGGAAGCGTATGATGATCGAATAGAACGATTTTGAAGGAAGTAAAAAACGTTTCTATGATTATAGCTGGATCGTGGATCTCCGAAAATTTTCATTTTTATTCGTCGCGAGCGTATAATCATTGATTAAAATTATTTTGAGGCAACTGAACATTTTTCTGTGATTAAATGTAGTCTGTGGATTTTTATGGACTGTTTCAGTATTACGTGTCATATTGCAAAAATCAAAATTAATCACTTGCAAATCTAAGACTCTTATGAATCAGCTGCTATACTTCTTTGTTAATATTCTCACTAAAATGGTTTCTATTCAATAAATTATCAGGTTCTCTACTTGTGTTATTTTCAACAACGACCGCAATAGTTTTGACATTTTAGTAACCGATTACACTAACGTTTCTTTCACAGCTACGATGATTAGCACTTCTCTATTTTTAATCATTTTCCTGATAGAACGAGACCATTTTTGTTTCTCGTATGTCTCTATTTATTTTTGTTCCCAGATTTTGATGAACGAAGAGTCGAATTTTGTTTCGATTTAGAAGAAACGAATAATATTCATATTTAACAGACTATTATCGTAGACGGCTATTCAATTATAATGCACTTTAGCACATGGAATTAATAAAGATAGTCTCCCATCAATTAGAAAATTACTCCTCGTAAATTATAAAATAAAAATATAATTAAATCTTGTCCATATCTACACTGGCATTTTAAAAATCTTCACATGCCACAAATGCAATCCGCGATCAAATTATAATAAATTTTGAACCGATGAACGTAACATCCAATCGGTTACGAATTCTTCACTGGTGGACTGTAGATTCTATGGTTATCTTAAGCACTCGTTCCCGTTAATTCAAACGAGTATAAACAGACATTCAGACAGGGCAAAAGAGAATATCAAGCGAAGGCAGAATAGTAAGCAAAATCGACGATATCGTATTAAAAGAAAAATAGCGGGGTACGCACCAAAACGACCCTCCATCTCCTGCATTTCCTCTTCGGATGGCACTGGATTTTCTTCGTCTATCTCTTTCTGCAAGTCCTCGATCACTACATTATATTCAAGGTCCTTCTGTTTCAAGTAACGAGCGACTCTGGGAATTTCTTCCGAGCGGACCATCACGTCGACTGCTGTCTCGTTACCCAGCCATACGGAAAATACTGTTCAAAAAAAGGCAGAAAAACACTGTTTTTACTTCTCTCTTAGACCCACTATACTGAAACGAGGACTCCCTTGATTTTCGAATGGACGAATACTCGTACTTTGAATAAGAACTGCGCTATTCTTCGTACACTAATCAGTTATAATAGTGCCTTCTTGCTCAATCGTATTAGAAAATATTGACAGAAAAGTGGTATCTTCAGTTCTTTGATTTAACTGAATCCTCTTAAGTTAAAATTCCTTTATTATTCTTACCAAATTGAAATGAGAACGGTGACTGCATTCGACTTACAAATCAGCCATAATAATTTCACTGATTGCGTCTAGCTATTACTACTACCTAACATTGCACTGTACAATTTATACTTCGAAATGTTAAGAAAATTTCGTCGAATAAACCTTCGTTAATTATTCTAAATAGAACAACTCAATCGAACCATCGGAATGGCATTTCGTCTCTCAGAAATTTCTCCGTTCCGAAAACCAAGTGGAATCATTCTACCAGACACCTGAAGCCCATAAAGCTACTAACGTCCAGCCTCCTGGAAGTCCGTGGCAACGCTGGAGACGGACTGGCCTTCGGCAGCATTCACCCTCCACACTTGGGCGCCATCGTAAGACACCTTCGCGTCTCTCACCCTCACCGCTCTCTGGATGGTCTTCGAGTTCTCGGCGACAGGTTCGTCAACGATCTCGATCCAATCCGGGATCACGAAATCCCGACGCTGACGCTGCAGCACCGACGCTTCCCCGAGCGACGCGACGATAAGGAGGAAAACGAGCGTGGCCAGGCGGCCACGTGCACTGCGCGGTGTGCTGCTTTTCGCCATCCTCGAACGACTATCCACGGGTCTTCGACGGTCCTGCTTTTATGATATTCGACACGGTCGCCGATCGGGAGTAACGGGACTTAACGAGCCCGACTCGCATACTCCGAACGCGGGTCGCGTCGATAGCCAGCTTTGGGGATCTTTGACCCCGACTATCATCACCTGCGGAACTCATTGGATCCTGGCAGGTCGGCAGAATTTTTGGAATTTTCTTTGACCACCTAGTGGGATACATCCGATCCTTGAAGATTAGGATCGGTGTCGGATCAATTTCAAAATTCTGAAGCTGTCGGAATTTTTCTCGACGATCAAAGGAATTGTTTTGGTCTGTGATGGAGATAGGATCTTCTCTAGGTGCTGGAATATAGCATGGAATTTTTTCGATTGTTCTTGACAACCGGTTAGTTTTCATTTTGATCTTTGAAGATGAGGATTAGTGTCAGGATGATTGGTCAAGCTTTCGAAATTTTTTCTAGATGATAGAATGAAGTGTCTTGGTCTGTGATGGAGATAGGGTCTTCTTTATGTGCTAGAATATCCATAGAATTTTTTGGATTGTTCTTGACAATCGGTTAGGTTCGATTTTGACCCTTGAAGATGAGGATCGTTGTCAGGTTCATTGGTCAAACTTTCGGAACTTTTTCTCGATGGTGCAATGAATTGTTTCGGTCTGTGATGGAGGTAGGGACTTTTCTAGATCCTGGGGGATCCTCAAAATTGTTTGGATTGTTCTTGACAATCGGTTAGATTTGATTTTGACCCTTGAAGATGAGGATCGTTGTCAGGTCGATTGGTTAAACTTTGGGAATTTTTCCTTAATGATTGTTTTCGTCAGATTGTTTTGGTCTCAGCTGAGTTCTAACGGGTCATCAGAATTTTTGGATCGTCCTTGACAGTCTACTTGATCTCGATTTTTGAACAATAGAGCTATTGTCCACTCGATTGTTCAAGCTTTAAAAATTTGTTTTCATCATCCATTGGATTATTATATTTCTTGATAAAAATATAGTCCTCTCTTTCTAAGCCCTGAAAAGTTCTGAAAATCTTTAGAACTGTCTCGGATGGCCTGTCAGATTCATTTTCACCCCTGAAACAAAACAAAACCAGGCTGCTCTTGCGATGGAATGCGAGGATCGAACATGCTTCACAGAATAATTGTATATGCTGCACAAGTAGTTTAGGAACAACAACCCTTTGCAAAAGCTTCGTGGATTCTGCACGAAGAATTTCGGTTAGGCTTATCCCCGGCATGAGTTCTGTGGACTGTCGAATGAGGTAACACAGTCCAAGTGCTTCGAGGCAACAGCATTCCGCGCAAGCGTGGCCCCGCGGCTGATGTCCCCCGTTCGAAGTTGACTAATGGCGTTGGGAACATCAGGGAATCCGGGCCGCTCGTAAAGTCATGAAGACCCTGCTGATGATTGCCTGCCTGATCGCGGCCGTCGCGACTTTCGAGGTACCGTTTCGTGCGTAATGTTGGGATTATATTTTTGTTACTCTGCGTGCCGTTAGGTCGACGTCGTCGAGGAGATCGTGTGAGTATACCCGCGATGATCGTCGAAGGAATCGAGGATAAAGTGAACGAGAATCGCGGAATCTCGGGGAAACGGATTGCACTTGGTTAACTGGAACATCAATTCGAAGTGTTGCGATTTAAAGGGGAATGATTCGAACAGATTGTGAAAGCTGTTGTGCACGAGCAGTCCAAGTTTTGCTTATAGTGGATCCGGCTCGTGATGTTTTATTTCATAGTGTTCGGGATTGTTGTTAACGTTGTTGACGACGATGAAATATTTTTACAAAACGATGTAATGCGTCGAAAAATCTAGTTTACGAAGGGGACAGAATTGAAGCCCGATGTAGACCAGACTCGTTTCACTTTTCTAAAGCTAACGATGTAAGGTTTCCCTCGTCGCCGGCTATAGTTCAAAGTCCAATGTGCGCTTTAGCCACCGCGTGTCAGAAATTTCATCAGAAGATTCAAAAGCGAGGAAACGCATCGAAGACTAAAAAACCTATGGGAACCAAGATTTCCAGGTTTAACGAGACCTAGATTAGTCTTCTAGAGATTAACTCTCGAACGACTCAACATTTTCAGAAGTTAATATAATATTATATATATATATATATATGATATATAATATATATAATATAATATAATATACTCATCCTCAGCTTTTTGTTTAATTGCTGAAGATTGACCAATTCGGTGGCGATTTAAATATTCCAGGTCAAAAAGATCTGGTGTCCCTAATCCGTTCATTAAACAGTAACAGTTTCAGATCCAGCAGAACCCAATTTAGACCTCGGACACTTAATTCCTACATCTTCCTTCCTAACATCAATACTTCGAGACCTAACACGTCATAATCCCAGACTTTCTTCCAATTAGTTAGAACGCAACAGAAGCTAATCGGTATTTAACGATGCGGATTCCAGAGCGATGAGCTAGTAGTCACCGACCAAGTGTACCTGGACATCATGATAGGCGATCATCCAGCCGGAAGAATCGTGATCGGCCTGTTCGGTGACATCGTTCCGAAAACCGTGCAGAACTTCATCACCTTGGCGACCACTGGAGTGTCCGGGAAGACGTACAAAGACAGCCCGTTCCATCGGGTGATCAAGAAGTTTATGATCCAAGGTACTTCATTCGTAGGATCAACCGGAATTCTCGATCAAATGGTTCGATTACACAGGTGGGGATATCGAGAACGGCGATGGAACAGGATCCATCAGCATCTACGGGAAATACTTCGACGACGAGAACTTCCAGGTGAGTCACAGCGGCCCCATGTTCGTCAGCATGGCGAACGCTGGCAAGGATACCAACGGCTGTCAATTCTTCATCACGACCATTCCCACGCAGTGGTTGGACGGACAGCACACTGTCTTTGGAAAGGTAGGAAATTGTTATTACTATGTTTTCTCAACAGTAATGACACCGGTATCAGAATTCTTTATTGCATTGAAACGATTTAGAAATCAATAAGAATGCGATCTGATGCTGCAACTAAGTACAGTAATGCCTCCCTAACTGACGCTCAGATTATGCACGAAAATGGACAATTTGGGAAGAGGAGATACGATTATTCGAGCCTTGCGGCTCGTTTTTATAATTGTTGAAAATCGGTATTTTTCTGTGGACAATCTGAGCGTCAATTAGAGAGACATTACTGTAATTGTTTATTCATGTTATTCGAATTGACCCGCGGATAATGAAAGTTCCACTGTAACACTAGCTTCTGCCATAAGTAATGCGAATTTAATTTTTTCTTTTTTGGAAGGCTCTGAATCTTTGTGGAAAATATACAGGGTGTCCCAAAAATGTCTCGCAATCCGAAAGTGGCGGGTTCCTCGGGTCATTTGAAGCAACTTTTTCCTTTACAGAAATTTTCTCCGAGGCACCGTTAACGAGTTATTAACGGAAAACAGTGACCAATGAGAGGCGAGCTCGGCTGGCGCGAGGCGACCGAGCCAATGAGCGGAACTGGGCTTCGTGCGCTGGTTGGCTGAGCCGCCTCGCGTTAGCTGTACTCGATTCTTATTGGTCACTATTTTTCGATAATAACTCGTTAACGGTGCTTCGGAGAAAATTTTTGTAAAGGAAGAAACTCCTTCAAATGATCCGAGGAACCCGTCATTTCCGGGTTACGAGACATTTTTGGGACACTCTGTAGATTTATCTGCATCAATTAAAAGAAACAGAGGTTCGACAGAAACATAACATTATCAGTGGATTCTTGCAGTGTTTTCATTGTTCCGCATTTTATTTACCAATTTTTATTATAAATGCATCGAAGTCGTAGTAATCACAAAATATAAATCAGTAAAATTTAATGAATAAAGAAAAGACGCTAATGACAGCGATTATCGTATCGTACTTCAGTTTCTGTATTTTTACTTTCCGAAAATATAAACAAAAAGTGACATTACTTGTGAGTAGATTTTACGCATTTACGGTAAAAATGAATAGGTAACTATTGAATTAAGAACTGAATTCTATTCGCAGGTGGTGCGCGGCGAGGACGTAGTCTTCAAAATCGAGCAGGTGAAGACTGACGTCGACGATTTTCCCCTGAAACCTGTTACAATATTCGATTGTGGCATTCTGCCGACGACGTCGAAGTTCACAGTGCCCCGTGATAACAGCTACAAGTAAATCGAACACTTGGTACTCGTACAGCAGCGCTGTAGAAAGTTCGGAGACGCTGTTGCTTCAAAAGTGGCGTTTGAGTCCTTATCCTAATTAGAAAAGCCTAGCTATGATTCACATAGGTATGTAACGATTTGACTGCGTAGATTTCATAATTATGCATAGTGGTGACAATGCTAGTTCTCGATTATACAGCTCCATTTTGCAGTAAGTAGAATCAGTGTGCAACGAACGTGTGCACTTTGTTATTAGTTGGACAGAGGATTTTATGCATTTAGAGCAAAAATTAGTGAATCAAATACGAGATAGCATAGAAAACATTTAAGCAATTTGTGAAAATATTCCAGTCCCGCTGTCAACTACCGAAAATTATTAAGAAAAGAAACGAATGTCTATGCTGTTCCTGCGCTTCTATTTTGCAGAAACACCCGCATTGTAAAAGCCGCAGTAATTAAACTGCGGACGTTGTCCTGCGGACGAAAATTTGTACGACTTGTGGAAGCATAATGCGACGCGTTCGCGTAATTCTAACAATTTCCCTACGAATTTACAGCGTATGGTCGGTGCTCAAAGCGACGGGCATCCCTCTAAGCATCAGTTTCTCGGTCCTCGCCGTGTTCCACTGGATGATGAAGAAATTAGACGTGTAATCGCAGCAATCGTTCGCTCGAGCCCTCAAGTATCACCGAGCGAATTGCCTCGACGGTGTTTAAACGGTTGCAGCCGCAGGCGATTTGGTGTCACGATACAACAGAGGCGGCATCGATTGATGTCGACGGACTACCAGCGACATCTAACATCGAATCGTGCAATTAATTGTCGGATTAATCTAAAAGCCTCCTCCGCTCTAACATCCGTTTAATCAATCAGTCGATTATTAATTTAGATAACAAGGAACTCTTTCAGAGAACATCAATCGTCGGTACAAATTATATAACATTCAACTCGTTATCGTTGAATTCACTGTAATTCCACAGCGTTTGCCTTACAGATAAATTAAATACATCGTGGAATCGCACTTCGATCCTATTTAGGGAATTTCTCTTCAATACTCCTCGCACCGCGACCCCAATTTTTGTATAACCGAATCCTGCCGGTAAAAATTACGGTTCGTCTCGAAATTATCGCCGAGCGGATTGTTCATTAATTCGATCGCTGTGACCCTGATTTTTGTGTAACTGTATTCCAACAGCAAACATTGAGGGAAGAATTTCGGTACAAAAAAATTGACGTTCGCTTAAAAGCTGTTGCGAAATAGATTGTTCATTGATCGTTATCACTGTGATCCTGATTTCTTAATAACTGCATTCGGACAGCTTGAAATTAAAGTAAAAGTTGAGGTAAAAAGAATTCAAATTATTTAATATTTAAATTTAATTATTTATTTATTAATTATTAATTTATTTATTTAATATTTAATATTTAAATTATTTCAAGGAAGGTTGTACCGTCCTGCACTTTTACTACAAAGTCAGATGATTTACAATATCTACCGACTACACAGCGCCAGAATTCCCCTACAAATCAAACGAAGTATAAATTCATCACGCGACGCAGCTAACAATATACAGCTGTACACGACAATGTACTAAAATACCCAGTGCCGCAGCCATTCGCGAGCAACGTAGCCTAATCAGACCGCTCCTGACAAAATTGCACAGTCGCAACAAAAAATGCTCGTCCAACATTCTCCATAATTCCCACTCTTACCAGAACATCCCCAACCTCATCGATCAGGGGTCACCCTCGAAACAACCCTTAACCCTTGAAATTAAAGAAACTCGCCACAAACAGCGCCGAAAATAAATCTCCCTCGACCAGAAGCCGACAAATTTTCCCGGAACAGTTTTCGCACCGCCGCTGCTCCGAAATAACAAAAGCACCCAGCGATCCCAAAGCTCTCCCAGAATTGCCAGAAAGCATGCTCGATCGTCTCGAGCAATCAACGACCCCCGAAATAACGAAAAGCAGCCAGCGACGGCTGAGAAAACGAAGGAAACCTGCGAGGAGGCATTGACGCGTCGTCGCCAGCAAATTTTCTAGCTACGTCCCTGGCAATGACGCAAAAGAAGAACGCAGGCGCGGACGTCTGACGCCAGCGACGGGCGTAGAAGGCAAGCAAGCCCTCGCTATAGCGGCGTCAGTGAGTGTCGAGCCGGCTTCGCTCGCCGATCGTTGACTGAAGTGTGCCGGTGATCGCTGTTGTTCGAGCAAAATCGCGCGATCCTGGATCGCCTCGTGGCCGTCCTGTCACTCGCCTAACCAGCAAATCGGTGGCGCGCGGCCGCGCGCGGTGCCGAATCGAAGATCGGTGGGAATCATCGGCGCGAAAAGACGTCGATCGTTTCGCGCGCGTCGATCGCCGGGTGGCGCATGTTGCTCTCCTCGAGGTTCGATCCGCCGATAGACAGCTGGCAGAGGCTTTGTTCGCTGGGATGCTTTGAAACGCAGCCACTGCCGCTCCGTTCAAGGTGAGCCCCTTTTTACTGACGCGACCGGTTCCAACAGACGATCCCGGTCAGCTGACCGCCGGTCCCTTCCCGAGCCATGAATGCACGCAAGTGCAACGCTCCGTGCGCGACGCGCAGTCCGCTTTGTCACGGCTCGACCTGCGAGTTACTGCTGCGCGATACGCATGATTGCTCGCATGCGCTGGCGACCTTTGTTGCGTACCACCGGAGTTCGCTGACTTCTTTGCGATTTTGGATGCGATTTCGGAGCAGGTTTCGTTCGTTTTTTCCGGGCTTAATTGCCGGCGTTTGAAAGAGTTGCGACAGCGGTTTCAGTTCTTGAAACAGCCTCGAGAAGACTAAAGAGAGGAGGTTAAAGAGTTGACGAATCTTCTGCTTGGGGTACAGTGTATTAGAATACGATGTATTTATTACGTGGCAGAGAACTGCAAACCCTAGAATCGATAAATAATAGTGGAAGAGTAATAATAGAAGAATCGAATCCGAAATCGATGTGAACCAGAACCGATGCACTCTATAATAGTTGCAATGTCGAAGGTTGGAGTTTTTAAATTGAGGGAGTAATAATAGCAGAACCAAAACCGAAATCGATGTAAACCAGAATCGTTGCACTCTATTATAGTTGCAATGTCGAAGGTTGGAGTTTTTAAATTGTGGGAGTAATAATAGCAGAACCAAAACCGAAATCGATCTGAACCAGAACCGATGCACTCTATAATAGTTACAATCTCGAAGGTTGGAGTTTTTAAATTGAGGGAGTAATAATAGCAGAACCAAAACCGAAATCGATGTAAACCAGAATCGTTGCACTCTATAATAGTTGCAATTTCGAAGGTTGGAGTTTTTAAATTGAGGGAGTAATAATAGAAGAATCGAATCCGAAATCGATGTGAACCAGAACCGATGCACTCTATAATAGTTGCAATGTCGAAGGTTGGAGTTTTTAAATTGAGGGAGTAATAATAGCAGAACCAAAACCGAAATCGATGTAAACCAGAATCGATGCACTCTATTATAGTTACAATGTCGAAGGTAGGAGTTTTTAAATTGAGGGAGTAATAATAGCAGAACCAAAACCGAAATCGATCTGAACCAGGACCGATGTAGCGTATAATAGTTACAATGTTGTAAATTGAAGTTTTTAAACCGTGATAGTAATTGGGTCGGAGAAGCTGTTGATTCGTCGGTATTGTTCTACATTATAAATAATTACGTTATGAATAATTCTATTTAGTGCGCTGGAGGAATCGCGAGCATCCTTTTAGATTTAGATCGATGGAAACGCGGTGCGAGGTTTCGAGAAAACTTTGCGAGATATTGCGGAGGTGTGGCAACTGGTAGATTTTGATTCGTTGCTAGGAAGATAAAATCGGCCAGTACGAGTTTTACAACGAAATTACGGAATATTATAGTGACTGGATTCAGAGATAGTTTCAAGTTAGGTTAGTTAGTTAGCGATGATTCATCACTACGATGGACAAATGAGGAATCGGTCGTGGAAATGTTCTTTCAATAGAAATTGACACTAGATTTACGGAGCACGAAAAACAGCTGTTTTATATTAGTTTGTAAAGGTAACAATAAAACATCTGTTCCGATTTTTAACGAGTGTCATTGTAACATTTGCCGTAAGTAACATATAAATTGTATAAATAATTATGAAGTTATATTTAAATAAAATAATTGAGTAAATTAATAATAATCAATAATCGTAGATTAAAAAATTAGCGACCCGTCATTTTGACGGGTTCCGTAAATCTAGTGTTAAACATCCGCTTCGAGTCAAACTTACAGAAACACAGTAACAGTCGAAGAAAAGTCACGTAACATTATAATGATTTAGCTAGGAGACATAATTGCTAGCGTGGTAATGCGAAAATAGTACACAAAAGACGGACTAAAGCAAAAAACGCACTTCTTCGGCAAGACCTCTGTCGACCAGAAAACAAAGCAGCAATCCGATCAAAGTGTGCAAATCTGTTTTCCTGGAACATTCAATTGTCGCCTTTTGTGCGAATCTCCATTGTCCTCCGCAAACAAGAAAGGGAATTTCACAACAGTTGCTTTCCATATTACAGCTCGTACAGTCAACAATAAGAAAGTATGTATTACAGTACCTTCAGCGGATCGAAAATAAAGCAGTACGTATCAAGTTCCACGAAACTTTCTATTCCGCCCGTCCTTTGAAAACTTCTCTGCGAGCTACGCAGCACCCGCTGCCGACAATGGCCGAGGCTTATCAGAAACGGGAAGCAAGCTTCTCTCTTTGCGAGAGAACAATTACCAGCTTGAATTTCGAATTTCCACAGTTCGAATCCTGTTCTCGCTCGTGAGAAACTGTTGCTGGAAGTTCGTATCGCTCGATAAAAAAGTACGGTTGAACTATCTGAAAAGTAACGCGGCGCTTGGGATTTTTCTGTGAGAAAATTATTGTGCATAATTTGCGAACGAGTGCATTGTCGAAAGGTACACAGACTGTACAATCTGTAACAATTTTTCTGCTCCAAAATATTCAAAGAAGCCCGAGTAACAGCCTCGCTCCCAGAAGCTGTTTCGTACTCGGACGTTTTGTGAAAGAAGTTCGCAATGACAGTGTTCGTTTCGGACTCGACGATAATTCCCGAACGAAATTAGGATTACGGTAGAGTGAGAGTACCCTGAGCGTTCGTGCGGCCTACTGCGAAATATTCGCAGCAACGCGGGTCCTCGTGACCCGAAACGCCAGAAACGGAGCCGGGTTCCAGCGGCGTGGAACGCGAACCGCTCGTAAAGCCGGCTCTGACATTTTCGCGAGTTTACGATTCCGCTAGAGAGAAAGAGAGAGAGGAAGAAGGAGAGAGGAAGAGAGAGCTGAGAAGCTGGCGCACACGGAACTCGCGACCAATCGATCTGTTTACTGCCGGCCGAGATACGCCGGAACGGGGATCGATTTGAAATTGACGGAGAAACCGTTCGCCGCCAATGACTCGGCGCACGTGTCGAGCTTCTTTGTTCCACTCCGAGGACACGAGTCCCTGCGATAACGGAGCATCGTGAGGTATTCGCACGATCTTGGACGAAGCGATTACGTACGCGCCATTCATGCGCCGATTAGCCAAGGAATTGTTGCTGTCGCTGGTTCGCAATACATACTAACCTGCTAAGCGACTGATAAACGGAAGCGTTTGTGGTTTTACCGCGGCGGTAAGAAATCGTAAACATTTTAAGCAAGGTCTGGAAGCACGATGATAATAATGCTCTGATACGAGGACGAAGGTACTATATAAGTTTTTTATAAGGACTTGGAGATTTCAGCTTTAAATGCAGCTTTGAGTCATGAGTTATTTTCGTTTCGGTTTGACAATTTTATTTATCGATAAAATTTGTAGTTGTTTGTTGATGACTGTGAACCAATTCGAGGATGATTGTGGCGTTACCGAGACTGAAAATTGTTCAAGTTAATTGTTAGAAACGTAAGTTGGATTACAATGTTTCTCATCTTTCAATAATTATAACAATACCCTTAAATTATTCTAATGTATTTACAGTTTTGTATTAATTTCGTCGTAAATACATAAAATGACTACACAAATGCAATCTAGTTATTTCGATGATGAATCCGTCGTTACAGACAAGTATTTGTAAAGAAGGGAATTATTTTATTTTAAAAGAAGAGAATTCATTTATGGACTTTTTGATGATCCAAAGTGAGCTGCAATTTTTTAAACATTATAACAACACAGTATTGTTGAGAATAGACACTGATACGAAGTGACACAGGAAAACATTAAAACATTTAGCATTTTCTCAAAAGATGCTTAATAAATTTCTTCTCGAAGATTTTGCAATTGTGCACTTCTTAATGCACCGAAGTGTGTGTGTGTGAGCTCCAATTTTTAAGTAAAATATATATGTTTTTGAGAATATAACACTACCGTACAATGTCCCAGAAAACACTCAAACATTTTTGCATTGTTTAAATGAATACTTTGATGGACTCCTGGTAGAAGCATGCTGCATCGATGCACTTTTCGATGCACTCAGCACGCTCCAAATTTGTCTAGCAACATAGTATATTTCTGGCACAATGTTCGAACCAGACACATCCTATTTGCCAACACGGTTATTAAAATATCGATATTTCGCGAAACTATAAATAATTAGCACTCTATTCACGTGTCGTCAGAGCCATTTAAGCATTTCGTTAATCGCTCCGGATCACCCATCGGACCACGATGAAATCGAACCCGCGGCCACCCTAAAAACGTAACGAGCTCCGTGCACTCCCTTAATCAACCGCCGTTTTGTCGCGTGCGGCACGCACCCACGCATCCCTCCGCACGCAATGTGTACACAATTCTTTGTAAACGGGTGTCCGAGAAACGTAATGGGGCCCCACCGTGGAGGGAATCAAAGCAACGGCTCTCTTCCACCGAGATAGACGTAATTATTCGTGGAAAAGACTGTCCCCCTAACGTGACATAATATCTCTTTTTTACACCATGCTGTTTGGTGAAGACCATGCCGGCTATCCGGGACATGCCATTCTGTGTATTTTACACTAATTAACTGGTGCTTAGAGAGATAACAACGATCGGTAGCTATTGTACTTTGTGACTGGGCTCCTTTGCGTATTAATTAATTTACAGACAGCAACGGTATAACGGTGATCCCAATCTCCTTCGTCCAACATGTCCCAAATACTGTCCTATCCGCTCTGAAATCGTAATACAGTAAATTCTCCCTAATTGATCCGCAGCTGGGAAACAAAAATGGACAATTTCGGTAGAGGAGATACGATTATATTTATAGCTGTGACAATCGGTAACTATAAAAGCGTGCCGCAAGGCTCGATTAATCGTATCTCCTCTTCCCTAATTGTCCATTTTTGTGTACAAGCTGTGGGTCAATTAGGGAGAATTTATTGCAGTATGATAAGCACAGAGAAAATAAAGTTATAGTAATTGCAACTCGTAATCATTTTTGACAGAGCGTAGGTTTTCTTAAGTTAAACAATGTAATGTCTTAATATAGAAAAAAGAACGTAAATAGGGCGAGAAAATGGCGGAAAATGTAGCAAAATGAGTGTCAAAAACGTCGGATGACCAGTGTGATTGCAATTAACTTTATTATTATGTAAATCCTAGAAAGAACGTAGTGAAAGTTTAGAAGGCCAAAATTTTGAAGTTGCAACGTTAATCTTCACTAACAATTGCAGTCACTGAATTTATCACAGTCCATGGTTGTCGAAATTTAGAACAACGGAATTTTCAACCTGCGGTGTCAATATTCGTTAACAATTGCAGCCACTGAATTTGTCGCAGTCCATGGTTGTCGAAATTTAGAACAACGGAATTTTCAACTTTCGGTGTTAATAAATCGTAAAAAACGCCGCCACTGAATTTGTCGCAGTCCATAGTTGTCGAAATTTAGAACAACGGAATTTTCAACCTGCGGTGTCAATATTCGTTAACAATTGCAGTCACTGAATTTATCACAGTCCATGGTTGTCGAAATTTAGAACAACAGAATTGTCAACTTCCAGTGTTAATAATTCGTTAAAAATCGCCGCCACTGAATTTGTCGCAGTCCATGGTTGTCGAAATTTAGAACAACGGAATTTTCAACCTGCGGTGTCAATATTCGTTAACAATTGCAGCCACTGAATTTATCGCAGTCCATGATTGTCGAAATTTAGAACAACGGAATTTTCAACTTTCGGTGTTAATAATTCGTTAAAAATCGCCGCCACTGAATTTGTCGCAGTACTCAGCAAATTTCGTAGCACAAAGAAAAATTTACCAGTGAACAGCCTCGATACAGTTACAGTCAACGAACGTTAAGTAACCGATACGTGGGTGTAGGACGGTCTACAATGGTCGTCCATCATGCATTACAAAATGAATCACGCCGGAGCTGGTGTCGAACGTTCATTCACTAACAATTCAGCACGTCGCGCGTAACAGAGTGCAACGCTATGCAGCATTCACCGTGTTCTCGGCACGGAGTCGATTCTGCCTCCAGAACGAGTCAAGCTAAAATTATCGGGATTCCGCAATGCCTCTGTCATCGGCATCAATTCGCGGCCGCCTAACGAATACCAATCGAACGCTATAAAAAACGCGCTTTCTGCGCCAGCTATTTTTCGCTGCTGATCGACGCAGAACCTTGAATACAGCCTGACTAATTGTTATACCTGATTGGGTGGGTTACGAAAAAAGTTTAAGCCGTCGCTGATTTGTGCTAGGTTATCTGTTTGTCGACCGGCGATCGATAAGATAATGATTCATCTTCGCAATGTGTGCACAGGCTTAGTTGTTCGGCGAAAGCTGAAGCCAAACGTAACAACTAGGGCTGCTTATCGGATGCATTTGTAATACAAATGTAGTGCAGGTGTTTTAAAATTGAGTTTCGTAGGTGAAATGTAGAACAATGAAATTATACGTACAATTTATGTACGTGTATTATTTTTAACGCATTGGGATTGTTAAAGGAAGGAAACAATTTCTATTTTGCTCACGTTTGTTGCAATTCATGAAGACAAGTATTGCACAAAGATACGCAGTCTAATAATAAGACAGTCTGTTATTAATAATTAATTAATAAACACAGTCTGTTACCGTTAAATTGCTTCGTTTTAATTATTTCGATTTTAATATAGTGGAACAATATTATTCAGTTGTTCTTACGTTTTCGAAATGTACATATCAGCTACTTATTTTTATAATAAACTCATAAAATGTCCTGCGAGCAGAAATTAATATTTAATTGAGCAACGAGTAGACAGCAATTATGCAATTTATGCTTCAGAGAGATATAATGAGGGTAACGAATCATTTATTTTCTAAAGAATTTTGTTATAACGAACAATTAAAAGATTCCGGATAGGAAAATTCTGTTACTTTTACTTATATCAGTCTACAACAATGCTGATATTGTTCTGAATTTCTTAACACGATTACGTTCGTTGTTATCCCATTTTTATCAGCAAGGATTAAAAGATATGTAGACTGAATCAAACACGGGGGAATACGAGATACGCAAATTACAGATAGCAGCGATAACGTCATCATTTACCAGATAAAATTGCACATAATTAACCAGAGAATCGCTAGCGACTGAATGTCAACAACGAGACTCATCCATGACGAACACTTATGTCGTTTCGTCCGTACACATCGTCGCCGGTTTAGTAAAAGCCAGACGGCACGCGTTGATGAGAATGCGAACTGAAGTGCCGGGCTGCTTAACTAATGCAAATGCACTGCACCGTCATTCGCATGATGTTCACCGCTACGGTTTCTCGGGATCCGCACAAAGCATTCGAAACGAAATTGATGTACCACTTTGCGTCGCCAAATTAATATTCAGTTCCTTTTTAGGTAATCAATCGTGTTGCGGTTTAAGTTATACTCGGACGTAGAAAAATGTATTACCTCTATTATGTAATAGTATTTATTATTTAACGTTGCTTAAAAATAAAATATATTTCTAAATATTTTTAAATGATACTCTTGAGTGTGCTGCAAGATACTATTTATTTTATATATTTGTTCTTAGTTTATGACATTATTGCGTACTTGAATTAATACTTAGCTTCTGTTTAGTGAGTCATTGCTTACTCTAGAACACAGACGAACAGCTTATCATTTATTACTCAACATTTCTTAAAATTCTAAATAATATTCTTGAGTATGCGACACGATATTATATTTCTTCGACTATTTCTTCTTAATCCTAACAGTTTCTGATCTAGTAGAATTACTCTTTATGAAATAATTACCGATACCTGCGTGAGAAAAATTATCAATTATCGATTATCAATGATTAATTATCAATTATCAGTTATCAATTATCAATTATAAATTGTCAACCGTATTATTCGTTACAACTCTTCGCTGTTGGTTGCAACAATTGTGCAGACGAAAATATAGTCAGACTTTCAAGAAATTATTAAACAAAAGTTTCTCTCGTTTGTTAACACGTTCCGTGCCGAGCTTTTTTTACTCGAATCTTCACACTTTGATATTTTACTAAAACTTGATGTATTACGTGCAATTATTAATTCTCGCACACATAACAACGTAACAAAAACTTATCAACGCCCATTCTTGCGGTGGAAATTGATTCTTCGGTTCTAAATTTCTTGTAAACAATTTGTTCAGTTCACTAAGTAAACATGCAAGCGTGTACCATCGATGGTACACGTGGCACGGAACGTGTTAATCGTGACAGTGAACGTCTAATAACGAAAACGCTTCGATGACTCATTCTCCGGCGCATCGATCGCACTGTCACTTGGTCACCTGTCAAAAGGAACAATACTTCGCCTCGCGGTCACCAGAATAAGACAATCTACACATCGAACTTGTTTAACGGTGCCCATGGGAGCGCGTTGCCGCATTAATCACGTAACTCCAGCGTCATGCTATTCCCAGGCAACCATGCGAGAAGCAAGGTAACGCATCGCGCAAAAATTATTACGTTTCTAGCCTACGACCGGACGTTCTTATTCATCGTAGCGAAAATACCCGATGAACTATTATCTTGGTTGCAATTACGGAGAGCATGCTGCCGATAAACAATGTTTCCATAGCGGAAAATCGTAAATTACGTACACGCATTCGTGTGGTATTATTCTGTTCGTAGGGGATGATGGTTTTCTCGTCTTATTGTATTAAAACTATTATGCTATTAAATTGTTCGGTGGTATCTTTAATCTGGGTCGAGTAATAGGAGAACGGGAAGGATGGACGATACTATCTTGCGAGCGTAATCGACGATTGAATCATGTCCAGATAGAACCCTTCCTGTCTCGAATAATGCCAATTATAGCGATATAATTGCGCTGGAATATTATTATGTAAAAGGAAACCAGGATAGCGCAATCAAAGGTAAAATATACAGTAAAATGGAACAGTGCGATTGCAAATGTTAAAGAAAATTGTTAAGCCCAAGGTTCCGAATAAATTAACATTGGAAAATTGGCCGCGCACTTGTGCTTGCAGTAAGTAGAAACGGAAAGCAATGACCAGACACATTAACGCGATGAGTGTCGAGTCGGGCACACGTGAGTGACACTAATGTCTTCCTAGGTTTCGAAATTAATTGTAATCTGTTTAGAATGTAAAAGAGTTAAAATAAATCATTCTACGTGATAGGTTTTAATGTTTGCTTTTGGTTTAGTTCATTAAATTACCTTGAATTTGCGGACATTTTTGGAGTTGATTTTCGACGCTCAACGCGTTAACCAAGCAGATCATTGACCATTTTTTCGACAATAAGCAGAGATATGAATATATTCTGCTCAATGCTGTGCGCCAATGTTATGACACCAGGTAATTAAAGAAGTAATTATAGAAACAATTTTAGTAATTGAATTTCCAGCTGCCGAACAGCAAAATATTTTCTGTTGAAATTGTATGGATTTCTTTCTCGATGGTACAACCTGTGCAAGCTTCACCCTCCCGAATTATTTATTGATCTGAGACTACCATCCCCTA
This sequence comes from Megalopta genalis, assembly GCF_051020955.1. Taxonomy (NCBI): domain Eukaryota; kingdom Metazoa; phylum Arthropoda; class Insecta; order Hymenoptera; family Halictidae; genus Megalopta; species Megalopta genalis. The sequence continues at coordinate 8,594,473 of NC_135016.1, read as the reverse complement.
GTTGCGTTATTATATTACACCCCAAAGCCCATCGCAATCGACGGGGTCCCAGGTTTCTGGAAACAGGATAGGCGCACCTTCTAAGGATTCCGGTTCCTCCCCCATGTAATTGGACAATAATTAAGTTGGGCGCGCCGCTTTTTGTCGAGGCTCGCCGAAAGCTCTTGTCCCCAGATAATCGCTTTGTCAGACCTCGTCGAATACGTCAACTCGTCGATGCGTGCAGTGCCCTGACGATAAATTCTGATAAATTAATTATAAGAGACTAGAGATGCAGCGATTAATTTTGAGAAATATTCTGCTATGAAGAAATATTGTATTTTAAGACAAGTAACCCTGTATTCTTTGAGGGGTTCATATCTTAATTTTGAGATTCTGGAAAAAATAGAGAACGTCCCCGAAGACATAATCAACGAGAACAATTTTTTTTATAATAATTTCTCGTGGAAGGAATGATATATTTTCAATATTCCGTAACTCAAGAAATCGAAGGGCGTTGCCTTCAATTTTTTTAGAGTTCGTATCTTATTTCAGGCGTTTCAGAAAAATTGATACCGACGTCGGGGTCAAGAAAAAATGTTTTAAAAATGTTCGAACAAATATTCTTCCCGAGAGAAGCAATATTATTTGTAATATCATGTGATTTAAGGACACATTCCGCAGTTCAACGTTTGATGTTCAGAGAGTTGACATTTTATTTGATGCATTTCAACAAATATCTGAAAAATTCACGCCGATCCTAAAGACGAAGAAAGACGCTTTAAAAATATTCAATCCGACGCGGACAATATATTTCGACATTCGGTGTGTCAAGAAATGCCCAGTGAATGTTTGACAGGTTCATATTTCATTGAGCACGGCTCCTAAAATTTACACCGATCCCAAAGACCTAAGCTGCAACAAATTTCCAAGGGAGCTATGGTTCTACGCGAAAGTAGCCGCTCAGTTTTATTACTTTGTTACGGTCAACGACCGGCTTCAGTCAGCTTTTTCTGCTTAATATTTCACTGGCAACGTTCCCGGCGAAGTTTGTGCGGGCGGCGCAGCCAGAATGGAGGAACGGTGTAATTTTCGGCGGTAAAACGGTACAGATCGTAAATCGAGAGGCAAGGGTGAGGGTAGTAAAAGCGAAGGGCAGCCCCGGTCTCCTCGGCGAACGAGGTTGAAGGTATCCGACTGCGGCAGGGTCGTATCGATTCCAGTCGAGCTTACGCTGCCGCCACTGCAAAATCTCGAGATGTTGACAGGTTGGATCCTGGATCGTTTTACCAGCGCCGGTTTTTCTCTGTGTTTCAGGGTGAAAGGCCATCCGAGCTCATCCAGCCATGACGAAGTATTGGCTGAACGTGGCCCTCCTCAGGGTCGTTCTACCGGTTGTCCTGACAGGATGTAAGTGTTCGATGAAATGAGAATATGTCGCCTGTATCGGTTTCTTGGCTGTCGAACCTGGTTTGCAACGGCGACACCGTCTCCCTCGTCGAAACGAGATATTTCCGGGTTCGGTTTTCACTGGAGACACTGCGGTATCGTGTTAGCCGCACCGTGGAATCGTTTTATTGACGGGGACTCTGACAGGTGGCACGCGCCGGCTAAAAATAGCATCGTTCGATTTTCTAATTGATTATTAGGCCAGAGTCCATTCTGTTCCCGAAAGCCTTCAGTAATATTATTTATTGAGGTTCCGAACTTTGTTCTAACCGATTATGCTACGATATCGTGCCTAACTGGTTGCGAGGATCTCGAACATGATCTACCAAGTGTACAGTGCACCACAAAAGTGATCGTACACCTGAAATGTAATAACTTCTTTAAAACTCAGCTAAATGACTTGAATTTCTTTTAGATGAAAGAGGGACTAATTTATTAGATAATGAATAAAATGCTTTTTTTAAATTTTGCTATTACTTGGGATGACAAAAAAGATAAAAACTCTCGTTTTTTATCCGTTTTGTGGGCCACTGTAGATGTTACTCGTGTCTTTAAAGTCGAAATGAAATTCTACCTATTTATTAACAATATTTCAACGTTAAACTAAAGCTTGGTGTGCAATGAATATAAATGATCTGTCTCGCCTAGGAATTTATTAGCGAGGAACTAGAGAAACTTGATTATTTTCTTCCAAAAAATAATTTCAAAAGAACTTCTTATATTATATCAATTTAAATAATTTGACAGATTACGAATGAGATTATGAATTTTTGACGAATCTCTTAAACTGACTTCCAAGCTTAGAAACGATTATAATCAAACGAAATGAGTGCTGTCAATTAGCAACTTCTTAATGTCGTGCAGTTTGTAGTAATAATAATAACTGTTATTAACGATACTACACGAGTGAGACTTGTGTCACGTTTATTTTAGAAACAGATATCTATTGGCTCCTGTTTGAAAGCTTGTGTTACAGTTCGAAAGCGCCAATCGTTACACTGTTATCAATAAGCAGATGCCGGGAAACTTGGCGTGACGTTGTCAAGCGATAAAACCGGCACCGATAAGTAGCCAATATTATGTCAGCGTTTAGAAACAGAACGGGAATATTTTCACAAACGCGGACAGTCTTGTGGATTGTAATGATAAAATAATGACAGATAAAATAACCCTCGTGACATCAGTGTACTAAAATAGTCGATGTTTTGGACCGACTAACGACCTCGGCTCTCGCGTCCATCCTGCTCGCGTCGAGTTAATCGTGAGAAACTGGAAACAGTATGTGGGTCCCAAGGTGGAAACCAGAAATAGGAGAATAATTGATCGAGAAGCAGAGAAACTATAATACTTCTCCGACATGTCATCCATCATCTCCGGATTGCGAATTCTTAAGTAGAACAAAAACTTCGCGTACAAATCATTACCGCCTTTGCACTCCCTTTTCGCTAGAAACGGTTCTTTTTACATAACAAATAGTTTACAAGCGAATCCAGGCGATACAGTTAAATGACTCAACCAGTACATAGATTTTTTCGCAAATAAGAAAACGTCAACAAATTTCCTGATTATTATTATCGAGAGATAAAATTGATACTAAGAATTGAGATGTCGGCCACTCCGTTGCCGTGCGACGTTTAATAATGCCATTAATTATCAGTGCTTTATCACGAGGCCGCATATGCTAGATCGTGCCACGATGCGTCACATTCAGCCATTGGAAACGTTTCTGCGTCTCTGCGAAGGACATCGATCATTCTATTCGGCACCGGACAAACGTTCCTTCCAATCTAATAATCGAAATTCTATTGATCCTAATTTATTCTAATCCTATTTTATCTGTCACGCTGTTTCATTCGTCTCAAATTATTTTACTCTCGCTGGCTTCAACGTAGAGCTCAGCATGATTCATTTTATCGATCACTAGACTGCGGATCTTTATGCGCATTCTCAGTCTCCTACGTCATTTCACAAAAATAAGGATTGATAAATCGTGTCCCTCGTTGTCGAAAAGATCGTTCAGTGTAGAAATGAAATATAGATGCTAGTGCACTTGTTAATTTATGTCATATTATATTATATTATATTATATTATATTATATTACATATTATATTACATATTATATATTATTATTATTATAATTCTCTTTCAACTCTTTGTTCACTTAACACGTTAAGTACCGAATATCAATTCAAAAAATTACCATGACGTCAAAGTCGTTGAATAAATGTAACCGAAATTACAAAGTTAAAATTTACCATAGGAAATATTAATTTGACGCTTTTTCGTTCGAAAAATCGTAGGAACATTCAGCTTGTTCAATATATTACTCAACATTATTATTCAATATTATACCAGCGTGTTAACGTGGGCTCTTAGTTCTCAATTAGTTCCCGATTTCCAAACAGAAAATTGCAACCACGAAACTATTGTATAAAGCAGTTTTAAACGCGTTCGCAACTATTGGAAACACGATAGAAGTGCGCCGAAGTTCGCGAACTCCTTCCAGAGACAATGGACAATTAATTTCACGGATCAGCCGGCCACGAGGAAATTAATAGCCGGCTCCCGGGTGCGCCGAATGAAAAATGAGCTTTCCGAACGCGGTCGGAAGTTCGTCCAGCATGTGTACATAGATAAATTTCGAGACAGTGCGTCGTCGGGATGCCGGTATGACAGCGTCGGGACGCGCGGTTCAGTCTCGGTTTACAGGCGTCGTCTATAATTAGGTGAGCACCGGCTCCTGAATTCCAGGTTTACTGTCACTTTGATGCGAAATACTCTCCGGTGGCTCGACGACATACTTTCCAACTTTATCAACACGTCGATCGTGTCGACGGCGGCGCCCGTTCAAATGAAAAAGACCGCGGAATTGCTATTCGCGCGAGCAGGAATTTTCTCTTTCCGCGGCAATTTCGAAGTTTTCTTTGATCAGGTGACCCGAATCACCCGGCATAAAAATGGAAGAATTACGGCGCCGCTGTACGTGCTATCGTTATCGCTCCAGTTATCGTCTCGCGGTGGCCGAACGGAGTAATTAGCTGTCCGCGCGCGGTCTCTGCCATTAACGAGGTCGCGTTAGAAAGCCGCGGGGGAAATAGTTTTTGAAAATCCGGCTCCATTTGATGCACGATTATCCGAATATTAGCTGGCTGTCCGACTCGATTACGCGCCGGCCTGATTGGAAATTAATTGGCCTTTTAACTGCGAATGACTTCAATGAATTCGTCACTCGGTTCAGCTATCGGAAACACATTTCTTGAGCTAATTCAATCGCGAAGAATGAAATGAAACGATTTATAGGTGCAGGAATTGTTCGATGAGATTGGATCCGGATACGAGAAGAAATAACTGCAGCGTGAACTGCGAAATGCAATAATGTAAATGCGGCGAGAAAAAGTGCGACCGAAATGCATTTGTGCAACGTGGGAGCGCTTAATGGGTTAATTATGTGGATAATTACTTTATCGTGTTATGTCATCGGTCAGCGGATTTGCATTTGCTGCAAGAATTGATAAGAGAATTTCAGAACACTGTTACACATTATTTTCAATTTATTAGAGCTAGTGAAAGTACGGATACATTTTTAATTAACTCTCGTTTCATAGAGTTATCGAACAAAAGTTTCATTTTGCGCGCATTGAAGTAGTATTCTGGTTATGCCAATGTTGTTTGCCTCGTGTTGCATTTTCATAAGCATTCGTAATTAAGAAATCATGTGATTAAAAGATATCTCAATTATTATTTGCGATATTTTAACTATTATTTCAACTATTATTCAGTTATCGGAAAATCTGTCTTTCTTCTGCAATTATGTTACAGTTTGTTTCACGAGTATGAAGTATAAGATCATAAATGAAATACGATCGATGAAACGCAAGGGCGCAAAAACGATAAAACGAATTTCAGCCGAGAACCTTTAGCGGAATCGCTTCCAGGGATTTTCCCTGTAGAACGCGAGAGAGAATCGAGCCTGGCCATTTTCCCAGAGTTGAAACGCGGATAATACGGAACCGAGTTTCCTTGGCAGCTTAACAAGCTTTTCGTTTGTATATACTAAACAGACTCCGAATAGAAAGCGTTTTCGTCGATGGAAATGAAAGGGAAATGGGACGAGCTCGCCAAACGAACCTCGTGGATGCTTCAATTTCAGATGCAAACCGCTGACCGATCGAAATCAAAAGGAACGATAAAAACGCAAACACACGTGTTTCCTTTGAATAGGCTCATCAAGGGATTAATCAACTTAACACCTCCCCGCGGGACAGAAGCAATTGCCTCGACCGGCTCCATTTAATTACGCGTGCACGTGTTTTCTCTGTATATCCATGATTCACGGCTTATCAACGCGGACTCGAGCCAGCTACGAGGCGCGGCCATAAATCTAAGCGAGTGTTCCGAAAGTTCGCGAATCGTCGAAACACGTCTCGGGATTCGGGGAAGTCTGAAATGTCAAACCTTATTGTTCGCGGGGGCTCGCTGACCTTTTAACGAGTGGGCGATTCTTCCTCCCAGATCCTGATTACGCCGGAATGAATGCATTTGTACGGTACGGTGGATATCGTTTGGGAAAGGTCATAACCTGGGGTTGCTTGGGAGATTGTAGGCGAGTCGTAGTTATTGTTGAACGATGATTAAAACTGCAGGCTTCGGTCGACAGGCAGAAAATGCAGACGACTGTAGAATTTTCTTTCGCTGAAATTATGACTGAAAAATTAATCAATGCGTATGCGCGTGTGTGTTTTTGTGTGTCGTTTAATTGGAACAGGTACGATATGGCGACCCGTGGGACTGTCGCTGGTCTACTTGGGCCTAATGCTCTACTCGCCACATGTTCCGATACCAAACACGAAGACTATGGCCGGTCACACTGGCCTGTATCTGAAGACCGCCATTGGCCTGTCGTTTCTCACCGCTATCAGCCAAATCACCTTCCACATAGTCTTGCTGTCGCTGCCAGCTTATGGACACTTCCTCCACAATTGTACGTAATCAACCACTTTTGCGACGGAATCCATCGATTATCCATTAAAATGCTATTTCTGTGACCGAGCTGTTCTCTGGAAGAACAGAATCTGAAATGGAAACTGATGCAACATCTGCCAATTCGGATTGAAAATTCGCAATTCTAAGTTTTAGAAGCTTCACACACTTCTGATCTAAATAAAAAAGGATTTTAGTCGAACCCTTTGATGCATCTTGCATTCTGAATTTGACAATTATCTGCCGTCCAAGGTCGACTCCCCATCATAAGGCACTTGGGTTACCCCCTCCGATCTTCTATGAGCGAAAATTGGTCAAGGAAGGCGGAGTCAAGCAGCGTGGAGGAGATGCGACCTTGAAGCTAACTTCATTAAAGCACTGTTAACCAATTAGTTGTTTTTCGACGAGTATTCTCGTTGCGAAGGGATGGCAACAGTTTATGTCACGACGAGTATACTCGTCGGAAACTGCTCTCTGATTAAGTCAAATAAAGAAATAAATGTTAGAAGTAAAAGATTAGAAAATAAAATAGTCATTTTATTGGAACTTAATTCTTAATTTTCATAGAGATTGCAACAACTGTTTAATCGTGTCTCGAACGCTTCCAGGCGAGTTGCTGGAGCTAGTGTGCAGACACTTAGGCTTCGTGAGGCTAGATAGCGCGTCCGCGTGGGAGGTGTTCTTTTGGCTGATCCCAGAAGTAATTGTTTTACCGAGCACCGTCGCGATCTACTGCATCTGTCGCTATTTAACGAAGAAGCCCGTGACTGACGTGGAAGATGACGTCTCCGTCAGGGGAGCCGCGGCGTCCAAGAAGGCTGAAGACAGCACCGCGAAGGTTAGACCTGCGTTCTGACCTTGTCCAACAATTCTTAGCTCTTCGACGTTCGCACCTACGAATCCGTCACTTAAATCTTCCAACAGATAATCAATTTCCTGGGACGTATCGGGACATACTTGATCCTGGCCTCGTTGTGCATCGTGTCGTCCTTGAACCCATCCATAGAAGCTGGCTTTTACTTCTTGGTGTTCCTTGGAGCGGCCACCTGGTGGGCCTGCAACAAGGAGCTGAGGAAAGGCTTCGCGATGCTGTGCAGACTCGTGATGATCGTCGTGGTCCTCCACATCCTGACGCTGCTCAGCTACCAAAACCAAGTTCCCCAGGAGCTGGTCCCGGTGAACAGCACCTGGCAGCGTTACCTGGGCCTCTCGGCGATCTATCAGACGAACTGCAGCGATCCTAGGAACGTGGACTACACGGACGACGCCGATTGGCTGGTCTACGCCTACTGTCTTCGGCTATTCTGGCTCTACTATGTCTTGGCGCTGCAGGCGAAGTTCCTGAGCCAAAAGCCGGTGAGTTTGCCTTCCCCGGCGTTGCTCCGTATGTTAGACTAATCGATCTTGAAGGGTTGTAACTGAGATAAATGAGATCGAGGAGTCCCGAGGAATTTGCCAGGTTCAAGGAAGAACATTTGCCAGCATGATTATACTGATCCATGATCGAGCATTGCTCAGAGAAAGTTTCGCTGGGAAGTTCACTTCCTCGTTCAACGATCGAAACTTTCTTCGAACACTGTGCAACAATTAATCCAATCCTTTTGGTACTCCCCTCAAATGAACAACGATTTCAACTGTCTATTTGCCTGTATTAACGTGTCCACGGTTGAGGAGAACCATTAACACCAGTGTCGCCTCAATAACACAATTTCTTAAGCTTCCTTGTGTCAGTCTCTCGACTAACCGTTTACGGACACGATGATTAACACAAACTGTGCCCAGTTCCGAGGGACGTCGCTTTTACTAACAAGGCGTTGCAGGCTAAGAAAATGAAACGTTTGAGCGGCAGGCTGGAGAATCTGGACACTCCGTTGTCCAGACACGTTTCCATCAGGCGAAGGACGCCCTCCCAGAGGTGGCAATCGGCGCGGCGAAAGGCTCGCGTAAGGATCTCGTCCTGCATGAGCCAGATAGTCGACATTTTTCTCTTGGACACATTGTTTAGATCTTTATGTCAGTTTATGGAGAGTCTCGTATTTGCTCTGGTAGACCGTAGCAGACGTGTTGACTGTAAATTTCGTTGTCATCGGACACTTCAGTTATCCTTTCTGCGACTTTTTACGATTATACCGTGGATCTTCATAACACAAAATGCAAGAAAATTATGCACATGCATTTCATTTCTTTAATACAAGATTATTTTTCTTTAACGCTAAGCCCACTGAGCCCAACATTATTCAGACGATTTTTGTTACAACAGTCTTTATAGTTTCAGCAACTTTTAGGTAAAAGATGCGAAACCGGACATTTTCATTGGCTGAATGGGCTTAGGCGTTAACGATAGAAATCCTCTTTTCCGTTTTTATACATTAATTTGTGAACATATGAATTTGCACGAAGGTCCAAAATCTTGTGATGATGATCCAACGTGTAGATTTCTTGCAATAATGTAAATCCAAAGTAGAAATGAAATTGATAAAAATCAGTCGAATAACTTTAATTGTATATTATACAGTTAAAGTTATTATTATTGTACGATCAAAGTATCGGTATAACTGTAGTTGTTCATTCAACTTGAATGTTTTGAAGACGAATGTTCCCAAATGTAGACGAGATCGCAAGTTGTATCATCATGGCATCTTATAGAATATTCGTGACTTCTGTAAAATAGTGAACTCTACTGTAAATAGTTCGAAGCATCTACTGGGAATGGTTATGTTAATGTACAGAGAAAACCGTGTACAGTGTTAACGAATGTTTTCAACGCCCCTTCAGGTAACATCCGACTTTTGATTTTGCTGTCGCATTCCAGATTTCTGGTTGTTCATTAACGCTGAGCAAATTCGTTTTCCGTTTGGATGCCGCTATGTTTAGTTTGCCATTGTTTTAGACGCCGATCGTAAATTCGTCGTTTCCACCGGCCGACGAGCGCACACCCGTACGTATAACGATTAAGTTTGCATGTTTGATTATCGCTGCGGTCACTGCTAACACCGAATACACACGGATCACTTATAATAATCGACGAGGGCCGATATCTCGCATGCGTCGACGCTCGAGCGATCGTTACGATTTTTCTTTCCAACACTTTTGTTCTATACACTTCCGTTCTTTTCTGAAAATCGTTCTCGCTAGTGGTGGAGGTAAACAACACAATTTTTCACGTAGCTTGCATGTGTTTTATCCAAGATCTTGATACAGTCTTCTCTATGGGGGAATCGTGAGAGTAGATTTATAGAGTTAGTTGTAATTCTCTCGGCACGCATCAACAACAGAGTTATGTTTCGTAAATAGCTGATGAGGTTCGGGTCCGCAAGAACGGGGCTCCTGCAGGACTCGACGGGAAGCGTCATCGTTCAGGATGGTCATCAGGATGACAGCATCCAGATGCACAGTATCAGTGACGGTAAGACAAAGACAAAAAAAAATTAACCCCAATGATATCCAGCTTAGAGACGATTAATTAATATCCGAGTAATTTTCTTCTCTTCAGGAGGCGCGGATGAGCAGTCCGGAATCATCGAAGGCATCATCATGGCCGTCTACTCCATCTTCCAGTTGATAATCAACTCGTCCTACCTTGCTACGAACATCATAATGATGGTACGAATACACAGCTGAACAACCTCTTGGTCTCTTCAAGTAGTCTGGATTAACCGTTTCACTCGTCAGACTTGGAGCATAATGTACCACAGCTGGACAACCTTCGCTCTTCTTTTGTGGGCCCTGATTCTCTGGATGGTGCCCAACAAGCGCGCATCCATGATGAAATGCTCGCCCTTCATAGTGTTCTATGCGACCCTCCTGCTGCTCGGCCAGTTCATTTACAGCATGGATTTGACTGATGCGGAATTGCCGACGCAGATAAACGGAATGAAGATGTCGGAGATCGGATTCAGCAAGCCCCAAGAGCTCAGTCGCTGGCATTTAATAGTCAAGGTACGAATTCTCGCGTGTAGACCGCTCAGGGCTGCTTTCCTCGCTTATGACAACGTCGGTAACGCCTGTCAACGCTACATCGAAGTTTGAATAATCTCTCGGCGGCCTTGGACGATCTGCCAATCCTGAACTAGCAATTATTATCACGTATTCACTTCATGGAGCCTTAAACTCGATATTCCAGTGCCTCTTCATAACAATGTTCTGGATAACAATGAGACAATACACCGCCGAGAGAACTCGCCAGAGACGATCCTCGGCACTGAGAGACATGGTGGCGCCGTTGCACGTCTCCGTGTCGACTGCCACCACAGCGATGAACCACGAAGTGCCAGAAATCAAGAGCAAGTTCATGAAAGACGTTGGAATACTCTTGAAGAAGTTGCTGACCAAGTTCTGGATCGCCGTGGTAGCAATCATGCTGTTCATCTGTGGGATCACTGGGGAACGCATGACCATGTTCAGGATCGTCTACATGTCCCTGTTCCTTGTGCTCGTCATTACCTTCCAGGTAGGCCCCAAGCGAAGATTTTCGTCTCTTCCGTAGCAGATAGTCTTTCGAGAATGATGCAGAGAACCTGCGATAACATCGTTCCGCAGATGTCCTGGTACTTGTGGAGGAAGATGATGTACACGTTCTGGCTGACGGTCATCGGCTACTCGGTGATCATGCTGATCCTCGTGTACACTTACCAGTTCGACAACTTCCCAGAATATTGGAACTACCTGCACATCGACGAAGACCTGCAAATGGACATCGGCCTCGAGAAATACGCGACGAAAGATCTGTTCGTTAGACTGCTGACGCCAACCTTCTTCGTCATCATCACTGTTCTACAGATCCATTACTTCCACAAAGATTTCTTGGAGGTGACGAACATCGAGAGAGTTGGGTAAGCGATGACCGAGAAGGCAACGCGAATTTAACGTGGATCTTAATTCGGATCGTCCGGCGGTTTTTTTCAGAGCCGGGGAGAGTCCTCTCAGGCAAGAGACTACAAATCACTCTACGACCTTGAACATGCCGCGAACATCGGCTGGCGACGTCTTCCTGACTACGGAGGATGACCAGGACAATCGATACAGTCTTCAACAATTGAAACGTAAGTTTCAATGAATCGTTTAATCGATTAATTAGACCTGTTAACATGATAACCTGGCATTCAGGGATGTCGAAGATAGAGAGAATTGCCCTGTTCCGCAAGATAATGAAGCACCTAGTGAACTTCTACAACTACGTCTGGCTGTTCTTCGAGCTCCACATGCAGAAGATCATCTTCACCACTGTCATGCTTCTATGCGTGAACGACGTAAGTTGCAATTAACCAAATTGTCCCTAACTAAGGATCGATCGTCACCTAGTTTCGATTCTTCAGGTATGCGCCATCAATCTCGTGTTCGTCGTGATAATAGCGATAATGCTGAACACCAAGAGGAACGTTCAAATACTTACCGCGAACATGATCGCAGTGGTGATCGCCTTCTTGATAGTGCTGAAAATGCTCTACCAGATCCAATACATCGATCCCAACAATTGGAACGTCAATTGCACTGTGAGCACCCACGGATCAGTGTTAACGATCCACTATGCGATGAGCTAATTGTTTTATCGTTGACAGAGGCCGGAGGATGATAAGCAGATCCCCTTCGCCAGCAACAACACTGTCTACAACATAGCGGAGTGGTTCGGCTTGAGGAAAGCGGAGCCAGGACACCTGGCAGAGCTGTTGAAAGGGTACATAGGGATCATGGTAGTGACGACTCTGCGAAAGGTCATCAGAATTCGGCAGTGTTTCCATCGGAAGGAGATCGGAGAGCCTCTGGAGACGCCTCAAGTGATGTTCCCGTCAATTACCAGGGCAGACGCTGACAAAGGGCTGCCGGAATGCATCAAGTTCCTCTTCAACTACGGATTCTATAAGTTCGGCGTGGAACTGAGCCTGATCGGGATCGTGGCGCTCATTGGCACGAGGCTCGACTTTTATTCGGTCCTCTACAGCATCTGGCTTCTGCTGTTGTTCTCCTTGAAGAGGAGGACTATATCCAGGATATGGCCGATCTTCAAGGCCTTCGCTGTCATCCTGCTGCCTGTGCAGTATTCCTTGGTCGTTGCTCTGCCTTCTTGGCTTTGTATAGGTTGTTCAAATTTTCATACAATTCGCAATAATTTAATAAAGTTTCCAAGCACTGCAACCATAAATTTTCAGACTATCCCTGGAGCAATTCGGAGATGCTCAGGAGGCTGCAGGAGTGGATGTACTTCCCGGATCCCGACTTCCCTCCCAACCCCAGGAAATTAATGTGTGAGTCCTCATCTTATTTAGAGCAACCTTTCGAACGAGTTGTCCTGGTCCACGTAATTCGAAGAATTGTTATATAAAATTGATAACTCGCTTTCCTTCAGGCGACTTCATTCTGCTGATGATGCTGGTCAGACAAAGCCTCTACTTCCGCATCGAGCAACGATACGCTGCACAAGCCGATGAGTTCCATGGCGGTCACAATTACTCTGTCCACCAGAACATGGAGAAGCCGAACTTCGTGAATCCTGTGAAGGATTACGTTTCTCTCATACACTCGTGGCTGGACATCGTGAAGAGAGGCGTGCTGATGAGCCTGATGTGGGTCACTCTGTCGATCATGTTCCTGGCCGGAACGAAGAGGACGAATCTGTTCTCGTTAGGCTACCTGATCGGCGCCTTCGTGTTCCTCTGGCAAGGCAGCGATTTCTACTTGAGGCCGGTCAAAACGATCTTAAAATGGTGGAATATATTGATCGGGTACAACGTGGTCGTCATCTTCCTGAAGGCTGTGCTCCAGGGAGTCGGCTGCGTGCTGATCAAGAAGGTAGATCGATTGCTCCTCGGTTCAACCTTCGGGGAAATTAATTAGCCAATGTCTGTCGTCTTTCAGCTCGTGGTTTCAGCTTGCCCGGTGATCCAGCTATTCGGCATCACTTGTCTGAGGAAGTTCGAAAGCTCTGCCAGCGACATAGTGCCTAGCAACGTGGACTGCGAAGTCCCCAGAGAGGACATCGGCATGGTCTGGGACGGTCTATGCTTCGGCTTCCTGCTGCTGCAGAAACGACTCTTCAAGAGCTACTACTTCTTCCATATAGTCGACGAAACGAAAGCCATGAGCGTCTTAGCGTCTCGTGGAGCTGAACTCCTGGAAGAGCTGCACCATAAACGCATAGAGATCCAGGACGGGGTCGAGAAGAACGTGCTGCAGAAGCTGAAGTTCAAGATGGACAAGATCAAAGCCAGCCAGAGGAAGATACAGGGTCCTAGTTACAGGGAACCGCAGACTCATAAAGTTGGTAAGTGGCGAAATCCAGTGGTCTTCGTTTCTGATAGGTTAGGGACAGTCGAGAAAGTCAAAGACTCCGTCAGACCTCGTCTGAAGTATAATTCTTCAAATATCTTCTGAGAATTGATGCCTTCGATTTGACACCCACGATCCTGGGAACTTTGGGTCCTCCTTCGACGAGTCCTGTCTCCTACGAGTGCTTAGACCCTAATTCCTGGGAATCCGTCAGATCTCGAGTAGATATCCCTTAGACCCTATCCTGGCCCTAAATCATTCAGACCTTAACTTTTCCGGAGGTCTTAAAAAAAAAACTCCAATTTCTGGTTCCTAAACCTCAACACCTGGGAGTCCTTTGGATTCTATTATCTTGGGGTCCTCTGTATCCTACTTTCTGGGTGTCCTCAGAACCTAATTTCGAGGACTTCCTCGAAAATTCCTCTCCCCGTGAATCATCCAGCAGGAAAAGATTGTAGGGCACCCAGCCGACGTCTCGCGACCTAACACCGACTCTCTATATTTAATGCTCCCGCAAAAAAGAAGGCGAGGCGCCTCTGGCGAGGTCTTCCAGTGTGAGCTCATGCGTGTCCTCAAATCACACGCCTCCTCAAGGTTACCAGACGCCGATCGACGAGGACGACGACGAGCCGCCGCCGCTGACGCCGCGCGCCGCATCCCTATTGCAGGCGCCGACCCCAAACTCCGCGGTCATGACAGTCAGCCTCGAGGGCTATCTCGAGCCGACTCGAATTTCTTTCGGTTCTCCACCAAGTAGCGAGCTGAACCCCCGTGGACCGTCGCCGGACGAAACGTTCCCGGTGTTCTCCCCTCCGCCGTACGATCGACAACCGCCCGATCGATCGCTGAACTCTTCGGTCAGGCATCGCAGACAGTCGAGCTACTTCGGTCCGCAATGGGTGAACGAGATCCAGACGCCTAGGCAGTCGATCGTCTCCACCACGTCCCGATCCCCGCGGTCTCATCACACATGTAACGACACACAACCGGGATCAAGATCGTCGTCGTCGATCTGCTACGATGTCCTGTACATACGCTTCCGCCGACTGCACCTCTAGATCATCTACGATGCACCCATTATATCCTGGTCTCTTTTGTTTTTTCTTCATCTGTACTGGGCTGGGTGTTGGCTGATCAAACTGGTTCAAAATGGTCTATTGTTCTTGGACAAACGCGTGTGTATTTCGTTTGAGAACATATCTGTTTCTCTGGAGCTTTCAGAGAAGGGACATGTCACCCTTGGATACTTGAACAGTGTTCTTCTTCAATACATTGTTCAGTGCCTATGTAATAAATTTTGGGGCATGTCACACTGTTAGACACGTCTTTAAAACGCACCAAGTATACTAGTTATATCAGATCGTTAGGTGAAGAACTGTATATCTGTTCCTTTAGAATCTTTAGGAAAGGGGATTATTACCTTTAGGCAGTTTATTTGAACAGTATGCTTTTGAAGAGATTATTTAAAATCTCTTCAATAAATTGGAGACAGACGTGTCACTCTTAGACACTTATATGAAATGTATCCTCATGGAACGGATAATTCAAAATCCTTGGACCTAGATACTGAACTAAGAGGATATTTTTATTAGAACAGGGAAAAAGTTTATTACCCTAAGTGAGGGGACGACCTTGGCCAGCCAACACCCGCAACGCCCGTTACTTCTTCGATTTCCAAAGTCTCTTGACTTCTATACAGAGAATTGTACCAAACCTTCGAGACTGATTCCTTCGGAACCTCTTTCTGTTCGAGTATGATTTTCGTTGTCTGCTTTCGTCCAATTTCTACCGATCTCTGTTCGATGTCGTGTCTAGAAGATAGGTGTAAATACCATTGTGCAACAACTAGAGACGTTCTCAGTTTCCGTTCTGTACATTCTTTGATTTAGACTCCCGCATTGCGTCCTTCCCACTTCATCACCGCCCAGCCCCTCTTTAACGACCTGTTTTACAGCGAGCAACGGGGTTCTCTAAGCCCAGATATCTGTATTTTCCTCCGACAGATCCGTTCCGTTGAACCTGGCGGGGACCGGAGGATACGGCCGACCGATCTCGGTGTAACATAGATGTATACTGTTGTAAGATACAATTCCATGTACGCGCGGACGACATCCCCCCACACCGTCTTCTTTCAGTTCTCTGTCTCTACTTTTCTGTTTTTCTTTTCTGTTAGATACTCTCTATCCAGGGGCACGGCCATTGTACAGAGTTCGCGCGCCAAAGACCAACAGAGAGGGTAAATGAATATACTTTTCTTCTCTCCGCAGCTTGTCAACCGGGCTTTAATCCTAAACGACGTCTTCCACACATCCCTGACTAACCGTCCTTCTGCTTTTACAGAACTCCACACCTGTAAATAATTTTCTTTTGTACACTGTTAATATTATCGTTTAGCGAAACGGTGGACGCACATTCGACAGGCTTTCAAGGCAACTCTGCCACCCCCTCCTACAACCCCACCATCCCCCGTGTTGACACGCATATGGTGGAGGGACAGTCCTATAAGATGGCCTTGAACCGCCGATTCAGTTTGCGTCTACTCCTCTATAACAGAACTTATAATTTGTCGTGTGTCTGTGGCGTGTGCAACCGACCAACGTCTACGAGTCTAACCGATGTATATTATTGACCATTTAGCGATAGATTATTGGGACAACGTTCTTTTTTTTTCTAAGCAGTGCTATTACACGTGTATAACAAAACGGTGCATGGCTTTGGCAGTACGACTGTGTGTGCGCCTGTGCTGGCTCCGTACAAGCTGACAGGGTTTTCTGTTTTGGCCAGCCATACGGTCCGGAGATTACTATATGTTCGACGATCTGGACGACGACGACGTCACTGACATGATCCCGGACACCGAGTCCGAGAAGGAGGAGCGGGGACGCCGTCGCGAGCAGGAGCAACGTGGTCGCAGAATGACCATATCCGAAGTACGTACACCCTCGAAACGATCGAGAACGATTGCCGCGTGAGTACGGTTACAAGCCGAACTGTACGCTCTGAAATCTCACTGTACGATTTTCTGGTTTGTCCGCTGCGAGTTTATCGGCCAAGCAAACAATGACTAATAACGAATCCGGATCGCTTGATCAGCAAAATTCTTGACGACACACCCGGGGACGTTCATCGGTTTACTTGATCCAATCTCGGGACGACTCTGCCAAACAAGCTGAGACTCGGCTAACCCTCTATAAAAACCGAAATTTGTTCAAGCTCGAACGTGGGCTGCGACTTGAAACTGCGTTCAAAAGTATTAGCTGGACAGGGTTATAGCTCCGCTTCTGTTGTAGATAGAAGAAAATTGCACCGGCGATTTTACATAGTTCGTCGAGAGGCTCTCTTATCGGCCAGTTTTATTTTTTTTTTACGGAACTGCATCGGTATCGTTGCAACGTGCCATCGCGATCTTTCTTTAAATAGAACAACAGCATCGTTTGAGTCGTCGTGTGATTCCGATGCATCGATGTTGCATCCTGTTGCGTTCGAAATGACACGAGCAGGCAAACGGTGCAAGGAAATCCTAACTTTCTATTTAAGAATGAACTGCACAGTATGCAATCGTGCCGGTGCAGTTCAGTGTAAAAACGAACTGCCGCGGCTTAATAAACGAGCTCTAGGAAGGTGAAAAACTGCTCGAAAGGTTGCCGAATCATTATAGAGGGTTAAGATGCCATCACCCGTACACTATAACCGTGCCGATCATGCCCGAATGTTTGACCAAACACACGACAGAGTTTTGTAGCTACGTGTGCGCATAAATTCTGGCATTTCTTGCATCCACCCTCTCCCCCGCCACCCGCCCACATTCTCTCGATTGCCCCTCGCCCCGCATTCTCTGATCTGCCCTTCGACCAACCCCCCCGAGTATTTGGCCCAACGAGGAGTACCACCAAGGCGGACACGTGGAGGCAGAGCGTGGACGAAGACGCGAGAGATGGCTTTAAAGAGTCTGGTCGTTGCAGTTGATGAACACGCTGATTAAGACAGACATTGAGATCGCGACCCACGTAGCCATGTACGGAGGGACCGAAAAGGACGCGCTGAGACTTCGTCGCAGGAGCGTACCGTTGACTAGGAAGAAATCGTCAATGTCCTATCTCAGTGCACGCTCCGAGACCGACACTGCGATGGCCACCGATGTGAGACCCCCTTCAAAAGGCTGCATGTCACTGCTACAGGCTCTCTCTATCTCTCTTTGCCACCTCTCTCCACCAATGCCTTCTCCTCTTTCATTTTCGTTTTTAATCGACTGCACCGTCCGACAGACTATTTTCTCCGATCCGATAAAAACGGTGGGCCATTTTCACGGATTTTTGGGGTGCTGAGCACGTGTCCAATTTTTAATTCCATTTTTTTAATTATATAATATTTAATTTTTTAACGCCTCAAGTGACTAACCAGTGACACGTCGCTCTCGATAACATTTATTAAAAACTTAATCGTAATAAACCAAATCAAATAATTCGTACGCCAATTTATTTTACTTGTTTCTTCACATTTTCAAACTCCACGTTTCTTTAGCAAACCATGATTTAATAATAAAAAGAAACGATAGGCAACTTCAGTTCAGATTCTTGAACTTCGATGTTCGTTTAAAGGTTTAAGAATTTTTTCTGCTATTTTCTGATATTTTTAACAATAATAAATATGGTTGAACGTGTTTAAACAGCGATGTGAACGTTTAAACACGTTCTATTATAATGTTTGGATGCGTTTGAATATGTCCAGGCATGTTTGAACGATGTTCAAAAAAAAGTAACAAGTCAAACTCCTTGGACATTGTTAAAAAATCTTTAAATTTATTTATTTCATATATTTTCTCAGCAGAAAAAAATCCGTCAAAATTGAAACTTTAATGAAAGCAGACGATTTTCGTGTTCAGCACACAAATATCTATGAGAATAGTCCAGTAATTAACGAAACGTAGAATTAGGGTTGGACAGTGTTAATTTCGTTCTCCCACATGATCATCGACCATCGTCTTAATTCCTCCCATCTTCTATTTATTCGCTCTCGTAGCCTCTGTAACGTTGTTTCTAATATTGTTTAATCATCGATGTCTTAGTCCAGTAGTTCTTCATATTCTCACGTGTTAACCAATTTTAGTTAGCTTACATTGTATCCTCTTATTATTTTATTTTTGTTTTTGTTCAATTTTCTTTTTATCATTCGTATCTTGTGCCATACGTTGGGACGATGTTTCGTTTTTTTTCGGTATTGTTTCTGTTTTTGTTTCTCTGTTTTTTTTTGTTCATTTCGTTTATTTTGTATATTTTGTTTATTCACTCGGACACGCTCCCCCCTAAGCCGCCACAAAACATACACACACACACAGACACATATACACAGAGACTGGTGCGTTCAGATATTGTACAGTTAACGGCGAGATCCACGTACACTTAACACAATAATGATCACACGACGCAGGTGGTTCCAGCCGCTAGTTATTACAGCGCTTCTAAATAGTGTAAGACGAGATATGTATTATCTTTCCTATTTTACGCATCTTCCAGCTTTGTACAAACGGATGCGGATTTGTCCCCGAGCTATTATTTTTTTTTGTTGTATCTCTTTTTTTGTAATTATTTCTCTATCTTTGTTAATATATTGTCGTCCCTCGTTCGTGACGTAGTCGCAGTTGACAGCGGGGCGCCTCCGACGTTGGTGTACATAATTCGCTCGATATCTTATCGCTTAATTTGTTTCTCATTACGTTTACAGCCAGTTTTAGCACCGTAATCACTCGCTTGTTATAACAATAATCATCGATGTCGAGGAGCCGCCAATGGACCACGCAGGATTCGAAGCGGAAACTTTCGAACGTTCGAGTCAACGAGCGAAGTAAAACTCACGAAAATGTTCGAATAAAACAATTCTAATTCCATGATCGAGTCAGAAAATTTGAGAAACAGTAATTGCATTAGCCGCTGCAGCTTCGAGTCCCGCGTGCCGGGAAAACGGGAACCTCAGAGCAACGTTATAAATCATGTGCCCGTGAAATTAGGGCGGCGATAAGACCAGCCTAACGTCGGCCGACGTCGAAACCGAGGGGAAAGAAGAAACAACGGCGGAGCCTGCGAAAACTCCGGAATCTTCCGACTATGGCGAGGATAAGGTCGATGGACCCAAGAAGAAAGAGGGGGAGGAGGAGGAGGAGGAAGAGAAGAAGGTGTCATTTGTCACATACTTCAAATTCCTGGTTGTGATAATCAATAGTGGCCTGTCGACAATGACCAAGTACCTGAACAGATTTTCTAGAGATTATAGATACATACGGAAAGTCCTGGCCAAGGAGAAGAAAGTGTTGAAGGTACGAAACGAATGATTTCATTATAAACGTAATTGTTTTCGGTCGTTCTATCGATGTTCACGCTCAATGTAAATTCTCAGGCGAAGCCAGACTTTCGAATGGGGATGCGACTGGGCATCAGTCAGATGTGGCAGCCGATACCTCTGATGAAAACGAGGTGAGACAACGAATAGTAAACGGGATCGATCAGAATCTTATCTTTCTTAGCTTCTCGGATATCTGTTCGTAGACGCTTAGCTGTACAGAGTATCGGGATAGCGTTTCTCTGAAGATAGATCGAGAGGAGACCCCAAGAAATCACGAAGAGAGGATCGATACTGTCATCCTAACATTTTCAATTTAACTGATTCCGGTTCTTAACAATGTGCAATTGGCAAATCGTATAAAACAATACAGGCTGTCCCATAATTATGTTATCACCCGGAAAGGGGTGATTCCTGAGATCATTTGAAGCAACCTTTTCCTTAGCGACAATGCAATCCGCGGCTTTGTTTTAGAGTTATTAACGAAAAACACTGACCAATGAGAGGCGAGCTCGCCGCGGCTTCGACCGCTCGATGACTGGACCGTCTTGCGCCAGCTGAGCTCGCCTCTCATTGGTCAGTGTTTTTCGTTAATAACTCGTAAACGAAGCCGCGGATTGCATTTTCGCTGAGGAAAAAGTTACTTCAAATGATCTGAAGAATCAGCCTTTTCCGGCTGTTAATATAATTATGGTACATTCTGTATATAAGCAATTATGATGCTACGCTAGATCCCGTGTTGATCCTCTCGAGTATCGTAGTTCTAGATCGTCGACACATAGCTGTAGTAATGGTGTGCTTGCCCCTAGTACTTCGTTCATCGTAGAATCGTCCGTGAGAAAGGCTCCCTTTCAAGAAGACGCGATATTGACCCCGCCATTTAGGCTAGAGACTATACAGTAGAGGCTAGAGTAGTAAATGTGCTCGCTCTGACAGATCGGAAACTAATGGGAACGCTGAGGAGCAATACGATCCCGGCGAGGGTCCCAGTCGACCTCAATCTCAGGAGCCAAGGTACGATTTGGTTAAATCAGCTTCGTTTGTCTAGTAGATGTCAGTGCTGTGTCCCTACTCGTTTAACTTCCCACTACATCCTCCATCTGTCTACGTGCCCTGTAGTTCCATCATTCAATAATCGTCCGAGTACTAATGACTTCCAAGACTACTGTTGTAACCATTCTGCGGAACTTTGCGCAAAAGCAAAACATGTTGCATCAATCGTAAGAGAAAGATGCTGCATACAGATTCAATGTTTCCTTTAATAATTTCAAGAAGCTCACTTGAATTATTTTAATTTGTCCACTGTTTTAAGTTGCTGCTTTGCGTTTTCTTTTTGTCATAAATGCTTGAAATCCGCAATCCAATTGTTACATACTGTTGGACTGGATTCGTCTGCCCCCACTACGAGTTCCTGGCTTCGCCCCGCCCATTGTAGGCGGAGCTGCGCAAGGAAGTGGGGATACAGTGGCCTTGAGAAAGTTTAAACCCCGATCAAACAGTAGCTCCGATCACTTACGCTAACGTAGAAGCGCATTTAGACAATTAATCACGATAAAGCTAGATAAAAACTATTGGATAAAACTATTAAGATAAATCTATAACTATAACCATAAGATAAAATTATTAGTCGAAGCTGAAGCTCTGTGAATAAAGTTCAATGTACTCCAACCTTCCACGCGAACCTGTTGCACCGAACACCCACGAATCCTGCGCTGTGGTTCGGTTCGCAGAGATCCATGATGTCCCTTTTAAACAACAGGAATACAACAACGACATGGATCGAAGCGATCACTTCCCCGTCCGAGGAACAGTCGTCGTAAGTCCCAAACCCTTTTCCCTCCCTCTGTCTCTTCTCATTTATGTAATCGTAATCTCAGATCAGTGCTGTCCGCACACGGTTCCTTGGAAAACAAGCACTGACGCTCGAACGTAACTTGACACAAACGTAGAAAGAGAGTAGTATTATTTTTGCCAGGAAAGGAAGCTCGCTGACGGTCCCGCATATCCGAATTCTGGCGCCGAGTTTGGAGCGAGGATTGGACATGTCCTCCTCCAGGTATCGAGAATGCTCCCTATGAAATTTCTTACGACTGCTCGACGCACAATCTGATCATCGTATGCAGCACGTGCTCTATCAATCACATTTTGTTCGATGTTTGCTCCTCTTTTCAATCATGCTACGCCGAACGTTCGGTTTGCATACTGCAAGCTATTCATTCGTTAACGCATTATCCGCTGAACTATTTGTTGATGCGATGCGCAGCTGTTTTGGCATTCGAGAATGTTGTCATGAACTGTTCGACAGCAATTGTTCGACCAAACTGTTCTAGCGACTTCTTTTGGAATTGTTATTTAGAACAGATCGAATTTTATTTGCTTCTAGCATGGAAATTGCTCTGAAGACGAACAGTCGAGTTTTAATCAGCAGGAAAGAACGTCCATAGTCGGACGAACTTGGTCAGACTTGATTAATTAAATTCCGGTAGAATAGAAAATTGCGACAAATTGAAGCACATGTTTGGTGGTAAAATGGTAGCCTTTGAACCCTGTGGTTCGATGAAATTCAGAATGACGAGAAGATCGCTTTACAGAGTGAACCATAGAAATAAAATCGTTTATTTTTCGAAATATTCGAAATCACTGTACAAAAAGAAATATATTAGATTCGTTTGCAGAACTTTTTAAAGACATTCACATACGATCACGAGACAATGTTTTTGTTCTTTCAGCATCACTCACGGTGGAGGATTCTCGCGATCCCCAGCTTTCAATGTGCTTTTGATATTCGCATCACAGAAGAAAATAATTTATTTTCTTTCCTCTGTGTATCGCTGTCGAAAATCATCGACTGACAGTTTAAGATAATTAACATTAAATAATTCCGTGTACAGCACCCTATTCTCGGAACTATCGCCGGTGCAACACGACGACGAGGGTGCAGAGCTGTCCGAGGTCGATCAACCTCCGATCATCCAAATGCTGGCGTCCATTTGGTTCGGAATTCTGGCGCATTCGAGCCTCCTCTGTTACTTCATGGTGTTCCTTCATCAAATTAAAAACGCATCCGTCCTGTCCACCCCTCTGCCTCTCATGGTGTTCTGCTGGGGTTCCTTAACCATCCCCCGTCCGTCGAAAACGTTCTGGGTCACTCTGATCGCTTACACCGAGGTGAACCATACCGTTCTTCTTTTAACAATTCGCCCAAAGATTCGAGCAACCAATTAATCGAATGTCTGTCTCTACAGGTGATTGTTATTGTGAAATGCATTTTCCAATTGGAACTACTGCCATGGAACAGAGACGCAGCTCCGAACAATCCTCTTTTCGCACCTAGGATCATTGGCGTCGAAAGGAAACCAAATTATGCACTCTGGGACCTCCTGCTTCTGCTCATGGTGTTCTTCCACAGGTGAATTGTTTTAAACATTTTCGACATATACATTGCGATCAGTATTGAACAATGTTCAGTCTCAAATCTCAATGTTCAAAATCGATGTGACAAATGTCGATAAAGGTACAATGGAAAAATCTAGATGATTCTAGAAAAATCTAAAATAGGAAAAGTGGATATTTAAATTAATTGCAGAAAGCTGACGAAGTTTATGCTTCCAGGTTCATGCTAAAATCATTGGGACAGTGGACATCGCCGTCTATCAAGCCGAGGAAGATCATCCCCTCTTCCTTAACCATTGTCTCGGCCAAACCGCCTGACAAGGGGCAAGGGGAGCCTGTGTCTCGACAGGACGAGCCAGAGTACGTTAATTTGTTCTATTAATAAATTATCTATATTTCAAACATCGACCAGGTAATATTTGTTATCTTCCCTCAGCGATGGAGTGACTGTAGTAACGCCTAAAGGGAAGAGATTGAACATGCAGGCAACTGGCGAAGGCGAAACCGTTCCAACAACCGATGAACACGAGAAATTGGTCGCAATTCAGGGCGAAGAAGTAGATCCTTGCGTGGAAGAGGTGCCAACAGCTGTGAACATGTCGTAAGCATTCTAGAACATGGAATTTATTTCTTGAGACTTCAGATTCATTTTTGATAGACTTGAAGATTCATTTTTGTAAGCAGCGATGCAAGAGACTTAGAGACCCAGAGACTTCTTCGTTTCAACGAATAAACTGCCCCGAATTCCCCTAATTTTTGCGACTGCCGAGTCCTAAGTTTCAACTAATTTTCAGGGTAAATAAGTACGTCCAGCCGACGCAGCAGTTCTTCAAGCAGATCCTCAGTCCATTCGGCAAAGAGAAGACGAACGTGTACGCGTACATGTTCCTCTGCGACTTCTTCAACTTCCTGCTCCTGATCTTCGGTTTCTCTGCATTCGGAGTGAGTGTCCTTTATCTTGACGCCATAATATCAAGCGCTGATCTCTCTCTGACACGTAGACGCAGCAAGGCGACGGTGGAGTGACCGCCTACCTCCAAGAAAATCGCGTGCCAATGCCTTTCCTGCTGATGCTGCTGCTGCAGTTCGCCTTGATAGTCATCGACAGAGCTCTGTTCCTGAGGAAATCGATCCTGGGAAAGCTGATCTTCCAGTACTGGCTGATATTCGGCGTTCACGTCTGGATGTTCTTCATTTTGCCCAGTGTAACCGAAAGGTAATTATACCAAACCCCGACCGATCGGATTTTCTGCGAATAATCATCGTCATCAACGATTACAGGCAGTTCAACGACAAACTTCCGCCGCAAATCTGGTACATGGTGAAATGCTTCTATCTCTTGCTGGCGGCTTATCAACTGCGACAGGGTTATCCGACGAGGATATTGGGCAACTTCCTGTGCAAGAAGTACAGCATCGTCAATTACGTCTTGTTCAAAGGGTTGGGACATCTTCTGTCTTTAGTCTTTATAGCTTTAGGCTTCATAATTAGTCTGAAACGTGATTTGGTCTTTCAGATTCATGCTAGTGCCGTTCTTGTTTGAGCTGAGGGCTGTGATGGACTGGATCTGGACGGACACGTCCATGACGATCATGGACTGGTTCAAGATGGAGGATATTTTTGCGAGCATCTACCAAATTAAGGTACACTCTACTATTTCTATGAAATCTGTGCGAAGACAATGATTAAAATAGTATTTTAAAGAAGTCACTACAATAATAATGATTCAAATAGAATTTCAAAAAAGTTTGTACAAGAGCAATGATTCAGATACAATTCCAATGATACCTATACAAAGGCAACAATCAGACTAGAATTTCAAAGATGCTTATATATATAATAGATATTATATACAATATAGTGATATATAGTAGTATATAGTATATAGTAGTAATAGTATATAGTAGTATATAGTATATAGTAGTATATAGTAGTATATAGTATATAGTAGTAATAGTATATAGTAGTATATAGTATATAGTAGTAATAGTATATAGTAGTATATAGTATATAGTAGTAATAGTATATAGTAGTATATAGTAGTAATAGTATATAGTAGTATATAGTATATAGTAGTAATAGTATATAGTAGTATATAGTATATAGTAGTATATAGTATATAGTAGTATATAGTAGTATATAGTATATAGTAGTATATAGTATATAGTAGTATATAGTATATAGTAGTATATAGTATATAGTAGTATATAGTATATAGTAGTATATAGTATATAGTACATAGTAGTATAGTAGTATAATATAATATAATAAATGATTGTGAATTGATTTTTAGTGCATGAGAGGGTTGGAGACGGACTTCCCTCAACCAAGGGGCGTGAAGAAGAAACAATTAAGCAAGTATCTAGTGGGAGGCGGTGCCCTGTTCCTCATTATCGGACTCATTTGGTTCCCACTGCTGCTGTTCGCACTTGGCGGCACAGTCGGCGACTCGAACCTACCTTACGATGTATCCATGAAAATTCGCATCGGTCCTTACGAGCCGATCTACTCGATGTCAGCGCAAACCAGATCGATCGTCGGATACACCGAGGCCGAATACACGGAATTCCATAATGTGTACGCGAAAAATAAACCGGCGGTCACATTTCTCGAGAACTACATTCATTCCGACGTCGCCGCGGTGAGATTAAGCGGATCCTCGCGGAAGCTATGGAGCATATCACCGCCAGACTTGCAACGGTAGGGGAAAAATGTGTGAAAGTTTGATGAAGCAAAAGCTCACGTTTCTCACCTCGTTCGGCAATAATTGCAGAAGACAGTTCAGAAACGGAGAAAAGAATAATTACAAAACGGACATATTCGTTCCCATAATTTGTTAGATCAACGTCGCTGATTGCAGATTGAAGGCAGAGCTAGAAGACAACAGTACCACCGTCGTGATCCACGTGGAGTGGACAGTGTCGCGGAAAACGTACGCGAAAGACGCGAGCGAGGTGACAAGGAAGTTGCGGGATATTCCGTTGCCACCGTACGTCGATGGAGAGTTCAATCCCGTCAGGCTGAGACTGGCAGAAATACTATCGACCGACGAGGCGACGCCCCATAACGGGACCATAACGTTGCCGAGCGCTTTCCCGAAGTTCTTGAAAGTGACCAGCATAACTACCGACGTCGTTCCCCAATTAATGCAGATAAGTGAGTAACGACGGATCCAACGAGACGGAGCAGATCTGCAGCTTGCACAATTGTGTTTCAGGAAAGGGGCCCGACGATGAGGAATCCGAGCCGAACGACAGCTATCTCTACAGGAGCATCAACCTGCACTTGTCCACAGATGCAGCTTGCTGCGCTCGCCAGAAATGGTGGGTGGTCAAAGAAGTCTGCAACGACGACCTGTACATTAACCAGCTGTACAAAGTGCCATTGAACAACTGCAATTACATCATGATGTTCTTGTTCAACGACAAAACGTTCCCCGAGGAGCTGAGCTTCATCAGCGGCTTCGGGTAAGCTCGAACGAATCGCCTGATGCTAATCGTTGGCAACTTAATTTCTGGCCCGGACAGTGGCCGCTTTTGCTAAGTATGGAATTTGATCTACGCGAGGAAAGGGGGATGAACGTGGCTATGCTTTTATAGAATCCTGGGATTGTACACCACCGCGGTGATAGTGATAAGTCAGATGATGAGGAAGATAGTGAGCGACATGGCGCCGAAGATCATGTTCGACGACCTGCCCTACGTGGACAGGATCCTCAGGCTGTGTTTGGACATTTATTTGGTCCGAGAGAGCGGGGAATTGTGTCTCGAAGAGGATCTGTTCGCCAAATTGATCTTCCTCTATAGATCGCCGGAGACGTTGATCAGGTCTTGCGCCTAAAATCATTGTTGATCTTTGTTAATCACTTAATTCGAAACAGGTCTGACGAGGATTGAAATGATTCCAGGTGGACGAGACCACCGGAAGAGGGCGAGAGGACCGACAACGAAGACCAAGATGAGATAGAGGATGACAGAGAAGAGTCCCAAGCGTAAACGAGATTATGGGAAAGCTTGCTTCGCATCCTGCTCGGTGGGAGAATCCCGGAAAGTGTTATGATAATTATTATAGGCAATTTGTTACCTAGGGAAGAGAATATTTATGACGAATCCGTCGACAATTCGGAACGATGACAATAGAAAGCGCGATTGTCGGCAACGCCGTATCCGAAAATGATTCGAAACTCAGGAATTTATGGCCACCGCGTTTGTTGCGATTGTTCCTATCTTCGAAGAGTCTATTGCAAACGAGCATGTATATAAAACAGGTTGAACAAAAAAAGAAACAGGGAACACGCGTGGGGGGGATGCTAACGTGACGATAAGAAACGGCTGATAATTGATGAAAAATATCGAGAATTCCGCCGTGTTTGTTTCACAAAAATATACCACGTTCCGGTGATCTTTATTTTAATATTTATTATATAGTATTTATTAACGTACGGATTAATATTCTGATCATCACACGTAACAGTAACGCAAGGAAATGATTTTTACACAAGTGCTTTGAACATTTCACAGTTCTTGAAACGTTCACGTCGTACCATTCTAGGAGATAGTGCTTTTCTTTTTTTTTTAATTATTATTTGTCAGGTCGAACCGACGGGCATTTCTAGCAGTGATGCACTTAGTGTCGCATTCGTGTAGGTAAGGAAGCGATTATCTAACCCTCGGGGATGAACAGTGTATGTCCCAAAAACTGCCGTCATCGCAGAATTTAGTTCTTTTATACCTTTTCTAATCATCGACACACCTAGCTCTGTCATTCATCTCTGCCATGATCCGGCTGCCTAGCCAAGCGTCTCGCGCTCGTTTTATATGTATATCGATTACATTTAAACAAAGATTTAATACCGCAAAAAAGAAGAAGTCATTGTTTGTACATATACATTTTACGATCTGCATTCGTCGGAACATTGTATCACGTCGCCTTGATACGTCTTATAAAAATATAATTCAAATATAAATTGTTTCGAATCAGTGCTGACCTATTTTCTTCCACCTAACAGTTCCGTTAATTACGAATGAGAAGAAATTACGGTACAACGTTGAGCGTGCTGTCGATATAAAGAATTTTATTCAACAGTTTCGTACAGAAAACGATCGTTACAAATTTCCTCAATAAATATATCAACCACAAACGAACGCAAGCTCGACCATTCGAGGACGCGAATCTTAAAGATGGGCAATGCATTTCTAATGACTAAAAATATTAGTAAAAAATAGAATCTTTTATTAATCTCGGTATACTTAAATATCACTTAATACGTAACAGTTTTAGAAAGTACTGTGTTGGTAAAACATGTGCTGGCAATAGAATGGAATGGATCATCTCTTCAACAAGTTCCTAAGCACCTATGATTGCCCTAGGGACCTCTAGGGGCAAATAAGCTTCGCTGCAATTATTTAAATAGCTCCTTACACTTCAGCTTCAGCGTAAGGTTCTCCTGCTTAAGATGATCCAACTCTTCCAACTTTTTCTGCAGCTCCGCATTTTGTTTCTGTAGAAAGACAATATCTTCCTTTAGTCTCTCATTTTGTTCCATTAGGCTTCTTACTGTACTAGATTCTTTACTGGGACGTATTTCATTAGTTATCTCATCCGTCTGAACTAGGATATTCTTAATTAGGTTCGCCTGAGAATGAAAGTGCAACTCTTGCATGAATCTCAGGATTTTGGAGCTCTCCTGTTTGGTATGCGTGCTTACAATGTCCTTGATGGCATCTAGCAGCGCATCAGGATTAATTCCCTTGACATCAGACTTGTTCGAAGATTCGTGACTCTTTGCTTTCTCTTTAGCAATTTCTACCTGAGAACTGCTTCCTTTCGAACCATCCGAAGGTCTGTTCTCTTTAGCACACATATCCCACGCTTGATTGCTCTCCTTGCAGCTACCAGAACGTCTCATTCTATCTTTACTCGCAGTTTTACTCTCTGCAATTCTCACCTTTGTCTCTCTAATCTTCGTTCTGATATCGTCTTTAATTTCTTTCTCATCGGACTTTACTTTATTCTCAATGGGCTTCAGTTTAGTATCACTGGCTATTTTATCTCTCTTCTCGGATATCCTAACTTTTGTCTGTTGCTTTTTAGCATCTTGTTCTAATATCTTTTTCGTCTCCCTTATCGAGTACTCTTTCAGAACTGACTGCTTCTCTGAAAATGTGGGTTGCTCAATCTTTTGATTCAAAGTGTCTCCTTTAGGTGAATGCAGTTGGTGCAGTGGAGTAGAAGTAGCAGTCCTTGTTGTTATATGTCTATCTACCGGGATAGTATTACTTTTAGTATTTGTAGGAGGAAGCAGGCCCAAATCTTCTAAGAAAGAGTCATTCATTTTTCTTTCTTAGATAAAGAATACACGGTATCAACAACAATGATGATACACAATGCCTGTGTGTGTGTGTGTGTGTGTGTAGAAATATATCCTTCCTATGAAGATCACGTAAAAAAGTTAATTAATTAAGGAACATTCCCTAAGCATCAGTATTCCACAAATTCTTTCGATAAAATTGCTATTTTATTTTGATTGTTTAATCACAATATCCAACAGAACAGGCTATTCTGTCGCTCCGAACGAAAATTCGTCGTGCAAGTTCAATGATCAATAATGCACCAGACAATCAGAACAGCACAACTTTATTATTGCGTCAGAGTCTTTATACAATTCAAAGAGATAATGCCAGCAACAATTCTGTGCTAACCTTCGATTAAATTGAAGGACGCAAAACTTCGACGAACGACCAATTCAAATTAACTTGTTTAGTGAATCAGCTGATGCAGATTCATTACCAAATGTATAGCATCAATGTCCCTAATGATCCCTAACTGCAGGGGAAATTTAGAATCCCCTCCTCATAAATTTCATTGAATAGCACAAATTGCTCTTATTTCTACTTTAATCATTGCAAATATCTATACGTAATACAATAAAATTCGTGATAGAACGTTTCATGTATTTTGTCCAATTTTCTGAACGATGGAATATCAGAATGGACCATATAGTTTCGTCTCACACGTTCTGAAACATCGACAAAGTCTACGCCAATGGTTTCCTCGCGCCATCTGTCCAAATAGAACGGTCAGCGAGTGAACTACGTAAGACGGCAATGCAGAAATTTCGTTTGTATTTTACAGTGTTGCCGTCTCGAAAAATACAATACAC
Source organism: Megalopta genalis (assembly GCF_051020955.1). Classification (NCBI taxonomy): domain Eukaryota; kingdom Metazoa; phylum Arthropoda; class Insecta; order Hymenoptera; family Halictidae; genus Megalopta; species Megalopta genalis. The sequence continues at coordinate 8,563,913 of NC_135016.1, read as the reverse complement.
AATGTTGAAGCGTGTGCTCGAGACTTTCCAACTCAACGAATCACCGAGGCAAAGTAACTGAAAATTTAGAAGAGTTTATCTATATATAATTATAGATATATCTATAAATATATATAATTATAGATATCTATAAATATATATAATTATAGATATCTATAAATATATATAATTATAGATATATCTATAATTATCTGTAACAAAATATTATTTCATAAATATCGAAACTCCGTTTGCAAACTAGAGATATACAATTTATTATCATTTCATTTATCATACTTTATAATCATTTCATTTATTCGCATTTAAACAATTTTCTAACATCATTAGTTTTTCTAGAAATAAAGATTACTCTTAATGCTTTAGAAAATTTTGACTAGAAGCGATGTAAATGAAAAGAAAAGAACTAATTAAATTACATTTAATACGATCTCGATTGTCAAAAAATCTGAACAAACATCAATTACGATCAAATAGGATCTTCGAAAAAGTTAGGAGTCAATCTGTCGAGACTTGAAACAATTGATCTATGTATTAGTTCGAACTCATTTTACTGCCGGCTTAAATTATAGTTATAAATTGTAATTTCTTCATTCGCGCTTTATGCGTGAAAGCTGCCTATACTTTCGCATTTCAGCAACGTGATAAACCGCCTCTACTACTGCAGAAACGTCGCAAACGTAGCAGATAGATAATGATCGCGAATCTAATCGTGTCATTGGATAACGTAGCTTGAAAACAATCGCGATCATTGCATAATAAATGTGCTAGGAAAATGCGGCCGTCGCCGAAGGCTCGAGAAAAGAAACCAGGGAGAAGGAACTACTGCTCCACTTCTTTCGAACAATTTCAAGCAGCTGGTGCGAGCGTTGATCTCGCTCCTCTCCCGAATCGTTTAACATTATAATGACGAGGTCCCCGAGAGAACAGTCGCGACAGGTAGGAACATGCCCGGAGACCTGTTGCGAGAGAACGGACCCCCCGCAGCCTGCGTTCACCGTCAAATGTTATCTTCATCTATCCCGGCCTAGAGACACGAGCAGTTAAAGATCTTAGACTCCCGAGCTCCTCTCATTCGGCCGTGCAAAAGTATTTCGTACGAGTTGCCGTTAGCATCGGCGTAATCCTCGGGGCCATTCTTTGGTACGCGAAAGCATCGTTGGTCGAGACATCCGTTGGTTGGTCCCGAAATCTCTCCCTTCGCGGATCGCGATCGGAATTCACGGTTCGGGATCGCGAAGGCGATTAAAATCAACGAATTCACAGACAGGCGAAATGTCACCAGATTAAGAGATTATCGGGACGTGACAATCAAGAACGCGGGGGTAATTGCCGGCAGCTTGTAACACAATGATCACGCGCGATAATGGCATGCTAAGACCTGCTAGACACTGGACGACAACGTGTGCCGCGATCGACTTGCGTCACGCACGCACGCTGAATAATTAATGATACCGAATGCCGAAAGAAATAAATGTACGCCACGAGGAATCGAGTAAACATACCACGGAATTAATTTCGGCGTGTCGCGAGCCCGGAACCTGCTCGTGTTAATCGATCGGGGTACACGTCCACCTGGAACATTATCATTCGGAAAATTACCATTCGCCATTTCGGCTGATAGATCCCTTGCGTAAGACGCGCCACTGTCTACGATTGTTGCAACATCGCCTAAAATCGTGTTCTGTATTTTGTGCTTAACGCATGGGCGGCGGAAGTTATGGGCAAAAATATACGTACGTGATAATTAATAATAAATAAATATATAAATATATTTATACATTTATAATAAATATATATGTATATAAAATGTAATACATGTAATAAATAAATATACGTAATAATTTGAAATAATAAAAATAGTATAAATAAATGTATATAGTATAAATGGTATAAATAATGATGAAAACATTTATAATCTGGGTCCACGTAGACCCGAACACAGCCATTCGAGTATTAATCGTGCACTTTTGCGATATTTTCTGTTGCGTTTCTGACAAGATGATAATAAATGTTTAACTTCTTCTGAGATTTAATTTAATTGATCGCTCTATTTGCTTCTAAAGAAATCAGGAAAAATTCCGCGGCTCATCAACCCCAAAAATTCCCACAAAATCTGAGATCAATTAAACTGAATCTAGAAAGTTAAACTTTATCGTAGTGCACGATGTTTTGACCCTTTCGCTTTCTAAATATCCTAGCAAAATTCAATTAATCCCAATATAATACAATAAAAATTAATTTTGAAAACTAGTAAATAATTATTGTCACTCATTAAGAGCTCAATGAAGACCAGCAAGAAATTGGTTAATAGAGATATTAATGATTAACTACTAAACCCCTCAGCCTATCATTTCTTTCACTTCTACATTAATGACAACGTTTTACAGTAAGAAAATATATATTCGTTGTGCCAAGTTTATTTTATATAACATGAATGTTCAAGTACTGATAAAAAACAAATTAAATCTTATTTCAATACAAAATAAATGAATAACGTCTAAGTGTAATAAATAATAATTCTGTTCGAGATCTTCGTCACGAGACTGACACAATATCGTGGTACAAGATCTTAATTATTCAATAAAATTTTATCGTACATGAACGAACTAATAAGAAGCAAAATCTTGAAAATAGACGAATAAATAATCTTCCCAATTCTAAGGTTGGGGGAAGAGGAGAAGGAACGAAATCGCGGAGAGGGCAAAAAATAAAATCGGGTACGCGAACACATAGATCGGGATCCACGTACGCGATACACGCGTTTGTTTACGTAAGAGCGTGCGGGTGTACGGTTTTATCTGATTGCCTCGGCCCAGGAGTCGTTTCAAGAAAGTTATACGACCGTCATTACATCGTAGAGACGCGAGAGAGCAAAAACGAATATTATAATCGAGCGAACGGCCGCTTTTGAACCATTTCTTCTCCGCCACGGCTGTCCGATCGAACATTCCTCCGCGAGTTGTTAATTATCATCCCCGCTGTTAAGTAATTGTCACGCAACGCTTCTGTAACGGGACGCGTGTTGCGCAACCTCTTAAATTAATAACAGAGAGTAAAACAATATTTTGCGGTTGCGCCGGAGTGATAGATCGTCCGGCATTATTCTTCCGCTTTTGTTTCTTGCGGAGATCCATAACCGTCTGTGTTGCTTTGTACTTAGCTGCCAACCCGGAATTGGCAGTCCCTGTGTCAGTCGACGAGTGGAACGAATTCTTTTGTCCGTTTTGCGGGGTGGGGGACAGTCGCGGATTCATATGGGTGCCATGTGTGGGGAACAGAACGCCTTGCTCACGGCAACCGCGTTGCTCTCTCGTGCATCGGGTGGCCTGAGTCTCCACCCAATGAAGTAATTAAGAGATAGAGAGATTAGCATCCTCGGAAGAGGATTGTCTAATAGTATTGTCTAATATAAACGTTACCAGTGCGTACTAATATATATTATATTATATTACATTACATTACATTTACATTGCGTTTACATTGCGTTTACATTGCGTTTACATTGCGTTTAGATTGCGTTTACCTTGGGTTTACCTTGCGTTTACCTTGCGTTTACCTTGCGTTTACCTTGCGTTTACCTTGCGTTTACCTTGCGTTTAGATTGCGTTTAGATTGCGTTTACATTGCGTTTAGATTGCGTTTACATTGCGTTTACATTGCGTTTAGATTGCGTTTAGATTGCGTTTAGATTGCGTTTACCTTGCGTTTACCTTGCGTTTACCTTGCGTTTACCTTGCGTTTACCTTGCGTTTACCTTGCGTTTACCTTGCGTTTACCTTGCGTTTACCTTGCGTTTACCTTGCGTTTACCTTGCGTTTACCTTGCGTTTACCTTGCGTTTACCTTGCGTTTACCTTGCGTTTACCTTGCGTTTACCTTGCGTTTACCTTGCGTTTACCTTGCGTTTACCTTGCGTTTACCTTGCGTTTACCTTGCGTTTACCTTGCGTTTACCTTGCGTTTACCTTGCGTTTACCTTGCGTTTACCTTGCGTTTACCTTGCGTTTACCTTGCGTTTACCTTGCGTTTACCTTGCGTTTACCTTGCGTTTACCTTGCATTTGCATTGCATTTGCATTGCATTTGTATTGCATTTGCATTGCATTTGCATTGCATTTACATTGCATTTACATTACGTTATATTATATTCTGCAGAAATTTATACAATTATCTGCAGACAGCGAGTTCTACAACAAACAATTTGTCGATGTCCTGCACTAGCTCGTCCAATAATTATTACATGATTTATACACTGTGTTCACGAGAAGAAAATGAAATAACCTTCTTCAACCTTACACGTCCCAAATTGAAGGAAAATTAAAAGTGATAGAATTGTCCTCCAACTCTGCAGAAGTTCGCACAACCATCTCTAAATAGGATATTCTATCACAACGAAATTAAAAATGTTTCTTATCAATATTCTTAAAAATCTTCATTAATACAACGTCTATTGATCTGTATAATGGTCGTCGGAAGCTTTTACTCGTATAAGAACAAAATAAAATGCTCCATGTTGAATCGTGCGCCGTACCCTGTGAATAGAAACGCGACAGAATATCTTCGAAAATGTCGCGATGGTTCGTACAATTGCCACGAAACAGGAAGCTCGCGGAACAGACGGAAAAGCTCGCGGTGCAACGCGAACCCGGCGACAAGATCGTTAGGACAAATTACCGCGGCGGAGTCGTAAAGCACGGGACTGGTTTAATTACACACACACACGGTGTTCCGTGGTCGCGGGCGAAACGTTTCTGTCGCAACCGCGAGCCAATAAACCCGCCGGGGGAAAATCTTTGTTAAAAGATCGCCGTGAACCAGATAAATCTCAATACAAAGTCAATTATAGTTGGCAGCTATGGCCGGCACGGTGGGCGTGAATGGGTCGGGCGACGCGTTTGCATCACACGCGCGACCGTGGTCCGCGTTGATTTACAAATTCTAGGGAAGTTGGGAAACCACGGCTGACTGACAGCCCCGACGAGACTCGCCGCCTTTACGACGTCTTTCTTGGCCCCTAACTACCCCATAAACGTTATTTATCAGCGGGCCCGAGAGTTTCGCACTTGACAGTGCAGCGAATTAGGGCTGCTAGTTGTAGGAGCACTCGTTGCCAGCTTCTCGGTACCGATTTTTCGTTGCTCAAGTTCAAGTCACAGAGATTAGCTAAATGCTGTTTCATTTAGGGAGATTGCATCGTAACTTGTGGTCGAAATGGATGCGTAACTTCATTCAAGATGGTCGAGATTATTCATTTAATGCCGAACATCTCGAAAATAATGTTGAAAGGTATTTAATGCAGGACGTCGTTCGTGATTTTTTACTATTAATTTGCAGCATTTGTTCCTTTAAAAACATAGTTCACCATTCTTTGACTACGGCTATTTTGCCGGACGGTACCTTGACAGGTTCGTTACGAATTTTCGAACAGTTTTAAGTTAACGAAGAACAGTTTCTAAGCGCATAAACTTTATTAACGCTTGGAATGAACGTGATCACAGAAATCTTTTAATTTACGATTATAGAAATAGTGAGCATTTACTAGGAATTTATTCAATATATTATATTCTTAATATATATTAAAATAAGAACTTCATATTTGTATATTTCTATATTAAAAATAATAGAAAACAAAAATACACAAATATGATATTTTGTTAAATTTTCGTTTGGACATCAGTAAGAATATAAAACTTACTTTGAATTTAGAAATATGAACACTGCTGTATATATTGCAATAAAAATAGCCAAAGATCTGTATCAGCATATGCTTGTTACATTTATGAAGCAACGTGAGTCAATATTAAAGTTTCTAAGGCAATCAACGACGTTATTTATTACTTCGAAAGGAAATAATCTGTCCGTCACAGCTCGCCTGTTCTTCGAAATTGTTATTATCAGAGCGATTAGTACAGGTGCGATGTTATAATCGCGCCAGAGCATTTGTCATCCTAGAGCAAGAAATCGCAAAAATTTATCAAATTTTTTTAATTTAGCAAATATTTATTTTATTATTAATCGCCGTCTTCTCTCTATCATTTTTATTGTAGCCAGCTTGATAGGGAGAGCGAAGAGCACTCGCATGTTGAAAATTACATGAAACTAGAGAGTTATAAAGTGTTCCAAGCGTGTTGGATTTTCTGAAGTCCTTACATGTTCGGTTTTATGAAGATTGAAATCGTGCAAGATTTGAATAAAGTTTCAGCTCCTCGACAATGTGACGTGAGGGAGAACGACGAGACATAGAAGCGCGGAGAGTAAGGATTAATAATTGCAGGCCCTTAGCCCGATTGCTCGAGAAGAAGCTCGGGAGAGGATATGACCGAAGAAGCTAAATTGAAACGTAAAAGCGAACTAGGAAATAATCAAGGAGCGTTCCGTGCGCTTCTTCTTCTACAAACAGGGCATAAAACCCGGCCGGCCATAAATCCGCGACCTACGGCGAGCACCGACCGAGTCACTCGCTTCAGCTCGCCTCGTGTTTCTTTACGTTGCACCACCTTTTCCTTATGTGCAGAACTAATTCTGTTGTCTAATGGACAGTGGGATCATCCTCCTACCGTCTGCCTCGCGAATAATCAGAGAAACAAATTTACCCGTGCCTCGAACCGTTTTCAAGACTGGAGAACGATTCGGGAACGGCTTACAGTAATTTCTCCCTAATTCGCGTTCAGATTGCCCACAAAAATGGACAATTTGGACAAATGGATAATCGTTAATTATAAAATAATAATAATAATCGTATCTCCTCTTTCAAAATGGTCCATTTTTGTGCGCAATCTGAGCGCGAATTATGGAGAAATTAGTGTATATGGATTTGCGATGGAAATGTAGTCGGTGAAATTTAAACCTGTCGACAGATTTGAAGGAATTAGGAACCTCGAATTTTCACTAATTAATTGATTCTTTTTCTTCTTCTCCATATTTCATTAATCCCATCGCTGCAGTTTAAGGAGAATCATTTAGCTGAAAGCCAAACACTAGTAATTTTTCAAATTAAATTGTAATAGTATATATATTTTTAAAGCATTTTTTACGCTGAATCGAATTATGAAGAAATTAATTTTCCAGCTCTTTGATTCTTTTATTTAGAAAAATGATTATTTTGTGAGAAAGTTATCGACTCGAAAAGATGTTTTCTTCAAAAACTTGTACATAAATGACAATAAAAGTTTCAGCTTGAAAGCTTCAGTTTTGTTCGAATTATTTTAATTTTAACATTACTTGACTTAAAGAACAATTTTCTCTTTCCGTTTCACTAGATCGTGAGTAATGATCTAGTAAGCTTTACGAAGATCCAATGAAAATTGGAAGAGAGTTTGGAAGATCGATCAGTTTCGTTGGTCGCGCGATCAAGTTTGCTGCATCGAATTTGCGAATCGCGTGTTTAGCACGTTACTCGCCTAAGCCTTCTTCCATTTACGACTTCGCGCAATCATTCAGCTAATGAAATAAACGAGGCGAGTTACGGATTTCGCAGCGCAGCGGGTGATTTACTGGGAGAAACTGCTTTCGATGGAAACCATGGGGACGTTCCCTCCTGTTGCTTTAATGAGCCATTTGGCGACGTTTAATGCAGGCACTAACGCCACAGCGATCGTAGGTCAAAATGAGAATAGCATTTCGAAGTTAGAGACTTTGCACTTTGAAATGGGCCACGAACCATCCCCAAACGATAATTTTCAACGAAGTTACAGTCCCTTGAAGTTTGTCTGATTTCGGGTCCCCGGAAATCTGCTGACATCACATTCTCGATTCAAGTAGCCATAACATAGCCAAAAAAAATCGTAGATCAAAAATTTTGAGCTTATTAGAACGACGAGACTTCGTCCTTGGAGATCATTCTAATTTCATTCGCCAAAAAAATTTGTTGCGCTTCCCAGAGGTCTGCGAAGTTGAATTTTCGTAAAAAGATAAACATTGTTACAAAAAGTACTGTCATTAACGGTCCAGCGATGCTATTTCAAAAAAGTTAAAAGATCGTTAAAATGTAAACTTCTCCCTTTAAAATGAGCCTAGAAGCATGGCGATACGATCATTTTCAACAAAGTTACAGCGTTTTGAGGTTCGTCAAACTTTGACGTATTATTTTCACCGCTGATTTCGGGTTCCCAGAAACACTCACAGCACACTTCTGATTCAAATGGCCATAACTTTGCAAAAAAAAAATCGTAGATCATCATTCTTGAGCTGATCGGAAAGGAAAGACTTCCCTCTTTGCGATCGCGTTCGTTCCATTTCGAAGAAAAATTCTGCCGATTGGATATGCGATTCGTAATACTGCGGTGTTTTGTAAACATTCGTAAGGCCCACGTCGCGGAAAAGAATGGGCCTGGAGTGGGGCACAGTCGCTGTACGTTCGAAACGGGGGCCCCCAGGGGCCGTTTAAAGTCCCGACAGCGCGATATATATCGATCGGGCCGTGGCGATTGCGTAATTGCAATTAAAGCGATCTTGTAATCGTAAGGCCGGGTATAATTAATGAACTAAATCGTGCTGACGCTCCGAGCGAGTGTCTATCGCGCGGCACGATCGTGTTGCGGGCCGTGAGTAAGCGCAATTTGCCATATTGTCTCTAATAATCCCGGCTAATTAGTTTTGTCTCCCGTTTATATCGGTCGTCTGCCTGGCGCGGCTTCCACCCGCTCTCTCGGCCTCTCCTTTGCGCTCTCTCCCGCTCTCTCCTGCTCTCTCTCTCTCTCTCTCCCTCTTTCTCTCTCTCGGGTCCCGGCAGACGGAAGAGAAAGCATCGCCCACGCGTTTGCCGTGGTCGTTGAAAAACTTTTTTTCGGGACGTCGACGGCACGGCGCGCCGGCCGCGGAAATCGCGAGAACCTTTACAAGCTTCTCTCCTCGTCGCCGCCGCCATTATAACGCTAATAATAATCGTTATTATTACACCTACGACTCGGAAACACGTATCCCATCGGTCGTTCGTCCGACCAGCCAAGTTCACCGAACAATGCGGACGGATGCTTATGCTTTTATTAGCTTGTTACAATTGAATTGCTCGATTTTATGGCGCCGATCTTTTACAACTCGATTTGAGCGCTTCAATCGACACCGATCGTCCGCATCGTCGATCTTCCCGTGAATTCAAGCATCGATACTCCTCAGGAAATTGATCGTCATGATCGCGCTGCTTGAAACCGATGAGAAAAAGTCTATAAATAACAGATTTGAAAGGCGACAACTTTTTTTGGAACTGGTCTAAAACGACTTGAATTCGTTTTAGACGACAGGACTAGGAATTTCGAACGACAAGAAAAGCTCTTGTTCTTTACAGATGTACAAATTGTAATTTTTGGTACCGAAAGTATCGAAAGTCGCGACAAGACTGCGATTTCCGATTCTTTCCGACCCATAAAAACGTGAACTGATTCCGATAAAATTACCGAGATCGACGAAACGCATTTCTTTAAATTTCTATTATAGGACGTGACAAAAAATTTGTATCGTCATTCCAAGTAATAGCAAAATTTTAGAAAAAATATCGGAGAGTGATTGTCTATCATCTAAAGAAACATTCGATTCGTTTAGATTATTTTTAAGAATGTTATACCGTACTAAAAGCAATGCCAATATTTCTTTCGCCCGTTGTACACATGTATCTCGCGATTATGCCTCCATTAAATCTCCACGAAACCTTCAACTTCCTCGCAATGCATGCCTCTTTCGTTTCAATTTTCGCAATTCGCAGTAAACTCATTTCAATTTCGTGTTCCGTACGCGTGAAATCCGATCCGTGGAAAGTGCAGCGCCGAGGGATCGATCGATAAGAGTTTCAATTTAGAAGCGACAGAGGAAACAGGTTTCGTTATTGAAAGCACCGGCCACTCTCCGGCACGCATTGCGTGGGTAATTTAATTGTCGATTAACTGGCCGTTCAATAACAATAATATTAAATCGACTTTTCCGACGAGAACGGTTCCAGCACCGAATTAGTCGCTATCAATTACACGCGGCCGATTTCACGGCGCGAGCCGGCCGTTGAGCACGGACAATTATGCCGATCGAATCGTATCAATGCTCGGTGTGATTTAATTGGAGCGCCTTCGCCGCGTTATTCGATACGTCAAGGATAACGTCAGCCCCGAGCCGATTCGGCGCCGTGCAACAGACGAACGCCGAATAAGTTAATTAACGCCCCCTTTGGTGGCGGATCGGTCGCGCGTGTGCCGGCCAGCATCGGATCGATTAGGTCGAAGGAACGGCGACCTGGAGAAAAAAGAGCAACGAAAGTATGTCATAATAGACGCGTTGGACGCGCGTGCAGGCTCCGCGCGCCGGTGTTCGCGCAATTATCGAGTCGAAATCGCGAACGTTGTCATAATTAATCAATTTGCTGAAAGAGCTTTTACCTGAAAGGAAACGGCTGCGATACGCGTTTCCCGCATAATACACTCGCTGCAAAGTGCGCGCCGTTTAGTGTTGCGGTCCATGCAGCGTTTGCACGGCGCACAATCGACGGTAACAATAACTCAGCGGCGGCCGAGTCAAAGAAAATTCTGCGATTGTTCGGAACGGTCCGTCGGGAACCGCGCGAGCTTCGGAGCAGCGCGGATGTGGTACGCCCATAGGAGATGGTTTAATGGTTTCATTAAATCTCGGTGGGACCCGATACACGCGATTTTACGATCATTAGTCGTAAAACTCGGCCGCGAGAGTGTATCAATAATGAGATCAAGGTGGCACCGATCCGAGACAAAGTTTGAAAATCACTTTGCCCGAGCGATCCAGATCGGAGGGGTACGCCCACGTCCCGGGGAACAGGCGCGAGTGATCTATTTACGATCAGGTGTGATCTATCGGCGATCGACGCCCGTGGGTGGCGGACATTCGATCCACGGCACTCGATCTCCGCGCCGGTGAGAGGTCATTCTGACTCATTTGAGCCACCAACGTGTGACGTATTAGTGCGCTCCGAGCGCGAGCTGGATCGAGGGACGCGCACTCGTGCACCGGCAAAAATAATTAGCGAGCATTAGCCGCGATAGATCGGACCATCTGGACGGCCGCGCGAGTTAATTGATGTCGAAGAGCCATTGCAGCGATGCCGAGGAAGATTTATAGATGCAGTTTGTAACGGTGCGTTCGCTCGTTTAGGATCGACATCCTGCGCAGCGCGGCCCGGTGCAACAACTTCATCCTAATTGAGATTTTTCTGCTGAGTTTGCAGAATTTTTGGGTGCAAGTTTTCTGGTAGAAACTGCAGAAGTTTCAATGTAATTAAGTATTGCGCTGGAGACGCTTCGTTGCTGATCTTCACGCATTCAGAATCTGTCCAGAGTTTGTGGAAATAGCATAATTGATGCTTCGACTTTGTTTAACCCTTCTGCGACCTTTCGTATCTATTGGGTGGTGCATTAGATTTATACAAGTTTTTATAGTGATCACATTATCGGAGACAAATTCATCGAATTTTGCACAAATCAATTTGTACTTTCTTTCGTATTTACATCTTCCGCGAACTAGGTGAAGAGAAGCAACGTCCTGGTCCAAGTGGGATTAGTTATACCCTGAACTAATTATAGCCTAATTATACCCCAATTATACCCTAATTATACTATCCATCTACAGGTGTACCGTCGTTTTCGTAATAACGGCAGCCCTCGATAAAACAAGCAATAGTTTATTAAAAATAAACGATTCATTGCCAACGGTTTTAAAACCGCTAGGGGTTAAATCTGACCCCACGTTCGCAGAAGGTTCGTTAATATATTCTTCCATACAAAGTTAACCAAATTAATTTTACACAAATTGCTATGTTATCTGCTGTTCAAATAGCACGTTGCTATTCAAAGTCAGCACAGAAGAAGCCTCCAGCTTTCATTGTCGAAATCGTATTAATGATTCGCAAAGAAGACACTTCCTATTTCATAAAATATTTAACCAACGAGAAACAACTATTTCCAATATTCTAAACAATTAAACCGTTTCTAATCTTCTAAATGGTTAAACCGTCTGCCATCTTCATCAAGAATAAACTACCTCCAGCTAGAAAAAGGAAGGCAAAATAATTCTAAAAAATCCAATTCTTTGTCGAAAACGCCACCAAAATGTTCGACGATTCCGAAGACACGAAGAAAACGAAGCGATCCAGAGCCGGTTACGATACTGTCGGCAGTGATTCCAACGCTCGCGCAGGAAGCAACAAACGGCAGCCAGGTAGCCAGTTTGCTCAGGGTCAGCGCGAGTCCATTAAAACCGTGCAATCGCGCAAACGCGACGGTTAAACAATTTCCCGAGCGTGTCCAAAGGCGAATTCCTCGCCCCCTGACAATGGCCAATCGGATCGGCCATTAAAGCCGGGCATTATCGAATCGAACCAGATGAGTAGGTTCTAACGATCGTTTCTGGTCAACAGATACCGATCGTGGCTGCTCCCGATCGATCCCGCGGGAAATAACAGCGAGTTCCGCGCGCTCGCGGCGGGACCGGGAGGTGGGGGGGTTGCGAGTTCGCGAAAATTATTATGCAGCGTTAACGACCTGCGGATAAGGGGATTGTTTACGATCGTCGTAAGTTAGCCATTGTTTGCTCAGGAGAGAATATTGTCTCTCTATCGTTTGCTTTATGGCCGTTCTCCCGGTCACCCTGTATTGTGGCACGCCGGAGCCACGGGCGACGCCGCGCTTCAGGAAAAAACGGCCCTACGGGAGGGAAAAGGGGAGGGGAGTGGGGGTGACGGAGGGGACGAGAGGCGAAATCGCGGAGGCAAGATCGAACTCCGTGGTTCGCGGGATATCGAGAAATCTCGTATCCAGGAACGTCGAATAATTCTCCCTGCGGCCGTGTCCCATCGCCGGCTCCGATCGACGGGAACGTATGCGCGAATTTTTATGCGCGAGCCTCCCGCGGAATTTCGTCGATTGTGGTCTTTCTCGCTTCCCCCTCGACGCTTCTTTCGCACCGTGGGCGGCGGGGAAAGCGGTAGCTTTCCGAGAGAAATTTTAGAACATTTAGTTTGTCGAAGGTCGTAATTTGTTTTTTTATTTTATTTTATTCTTACGTTGTTTCTACGATAACCCTTTGAACTCGATTATCAGGCGTTATTACAATGATCGTGTAATTCGAAGCAATTTTGATGTTATTGATTGTATTTAACGCATATAACAATTTTATACGTTTTGTAGAAATTCTTTTTCTTTTGTTATTGTACCATCGCTTGTATTGAAACTTCAATATATTCTTATAAATGTACGGTAAATGTTAATAATCTTTGAAGAAAGAGAGGAATTTATAATGCATTCTTTTTTAAATTGTTTTTCGTTTTATTATCGTTATGCTCTGAAAATGTACGAAGTTGTTTATGTTAAAACAATATTATTAAAATTATATCGCGGAAGTCTGGAGCAGGATTGAAATAAAATATTGTAATAATTAAACGATCTGAAATTATTGTTCTTGATTTATTTATTCGCAACAGTACGCTTTCATACAAGTGGCAAGTAAACATGTTTAATTTTCTCTATTCGCAGAATATAAAGTCGTGCGTAATAAATAAATCGCAAATTTGATGCATTTATGGCACAATTGGGCAGATGAAATGCAAAGCAATAAAAAAACATAAAAAACATTGAGAAATATCCATGTGTCGTCTCTAACTTGATAAAGTTATTCAGAGCAGAAGGAAATCTTTATTTAATTTCTGTTGCCTGTAATTAACACAGATAACTTTTATTTTGCATAAAAGCTTAGCAATAAAAACATTTTAGATCAGTTGAGATGACTGTGTTCTGGAATTAAAATAGCTTCGAATACAGAAGATTAAATTATTGCATCAAACTCTACAATTTACAGCACATTTTATTCTCACCCTTCAACGTCTGTTACTCAACGATTTCTAAAAGCACGGACTTCTTTGGACATTGTTCTAACAAAGACAAATAAAAAAATCTCGATTTTTCGACATCGTTAAAACACTAATGGTAACGATTTATTTGTCACGCCCGTCGTAAATTCTACACCTTTAGCCCGCAGACAAGGGTTGTCACTCGTGTCTACCTGTTTAAAAAGAGCGGAGAACGGTGTGATTGTGTGTAAATGTCTATTAAACTCTCGGCCGCGACCCGAGTGCCTGGCTCATTACCGTTCCTAATTATGTACACCGCAATCACGAGAATCCCTCTCCGCGGCGGGGTGATCAGGTAACTTTTCTCCGCGAAATCTCGAAGGATTCTAGTGTAAACCGTTGTCGAATCCAGGTCTCGCCGGGCTGCACCGTTGAAAAATCGTGGACACGAGCGCGGGACAGGCATTAACGACGCATTGTCTTAACGGAGGAACCATTGTTCGACGTTTGTTCAGCGGCTCCGAGTCTGTGACGCATTGTCTGGACCAACTGAGGCGCCAGGAAGCAGTAAATGGTAACTATCCTAACGATTTCGTTGCCTAATTCGCGAATTTCGACTTCCATAAATCCCATGGTTGATCCAAATCTGGAGTCGTTGCAGTATTCATTGATTATGTGATATGAAAAATGATGAAAAATTTCATGGAAAATGCAGAAATAATTAGTGTTCAGTAATAGCTGTTTCATTTGTTAATTAAAATCGTGTATATTATCTTTCACGTGAGAAAATGATACGGAATCCAGCAACGAATTAGTTTCTTTAATATTATTATAACAAATGAGACACTTAATTTAATAATATACTTTGTTCATTGGAAAGTGTTGACTAATTATCTGAATGAGTACTTTCAATACGAGATATCATAATTGCCTGCAATAATGGCCCGTGATTATTCGTCGCAAGAAGTGCAGTTTTTCGTTGAAATTATGTTGTCACCAGACCGTGGATTTTTATGCAAAATAAAAATTTCCAGCATCAATTGCAAAGGATATAAACCAAGTGGCAATTTTCTTTTTTTTAATGATCTTAATAGATTCAAGATGACACGTTGACGATTCAAAATGCTTTTAATTGTTACACTATTTTAAAGTGTAACTAACAGATTTTGCCATAAATGCCTGAAATCCGCAGTCCAGTTATCACTTTATTTTTTGAAAATAGAGCTACATACTGTTTTTCATTTTTTTTATGAAGTATTACACAAACGTCCAATTATCAGAACATGTACGAAAAAATTTCCAGCATCAATTGCAAAGAATATAAACCAAGTGGCAATTTTATTTTTTTTTTAATGATCTTCTAATAGATTCTAATAGATTGAATTGAATCTAATAGATTCAAGATGACACGTCGACGATTCAAAATGCTTTTAATTATTACACTATTTTAAAGTATAACTAACCGATTTTGCTATAAATGCATGAAACCCGCAGTCCACGCAGTTATCACTTTATTTTTTGAAAACATGCTACATGCTGTTTTTCATCTTTCCATGAAGTATTAAGCAAATGTCCAATGATCAGAACATGTACGAAAAAATTGAACTCGTGTCGTTCGTCGATTAAAAGGCCGAAATGGCCTAATTGCGACAAGAAACAGACAAGATAACGCGCAAATCGATTACCATTGCTTTTCCGGCGCAGTCTGGGTCTCTCTTTTCCTCGCGAAGCCCCGCGATGTTAAAACAGTCGCGCGGCACCGCTCACAATATCGCGAGACGTGACTCATTCGGCGTCTCTCGCTCGACCACGCGTGATTATTTCACGTTTGAAACCACCTCCGCGGTGGCAAGCATACGCCGCACTGTCGACATTGCTACCTCTCCTCGTGCACCGACATTTCTACCCGGTCGGCATCGATCGCGTTGGCAGAGACAGCTGAAAATCTCTGCCTGGGCACACCGATAAACTGTGTTTGCTACCTACTGTTGCATTTCTTCGCCGGCATTTACATCGCCGAACACGGCGCAGAGAACGGCAGACGGCATTTTATGGGATGGCATTAGCCGACTGGAAGTCTCGTTTCACGGTGCTGTCGCTGGCTCTAGAATGATTTCCTGTCTCAAGGTCTAGGTCCTCTAGTGCTTTCGTTATGGCGGAAAATAGGGATGGAAGGCTCGTGCAAGGTTTTCTGCGGAATTCGAGTCACTCGTTGATCTAGTTCGCGTCGTTCTTGATTAGGTAGTTGCGGCGCGGTGTAAGAAGATCGTTGATTTTTTGGCAACTATGAAATGCAAGAAACATTTTTTAACACAAATTTTTGCTCTTCTTATGCTTTTATGTGACGAATGTGTGGATCTTTATGTGAAATAAAAGTCGTTTACACAGAAACTTTTAGAAGTTTACATGGGAACGTTTATTTCGTCTGTTAATAATTTTAGTGAGCTGACAGTGACACAATAATAGTATCGATGGCTCTCTTTTCTGATGAATGCATAAAAACTGCAGTGTGATTATAAATAATGAAACAGAATTTTTGTGAATAAGTAGATGCAGGGAAACAGACTGCAGAATTATAATGAATGCATAAAAACTGCAGTGTGATTATAAATAATGAAACAGAATTTGTGAATAAGTAGATGCAGGAAAACAGACTGCAGAATTATTAAATAAAGAATTGTGTTCGAACAAATAATTATTGGATAAAGAATTATTCGAATAAGGAATTATTGGATAAAGAATTATTCGAATAAGCAATTATTGGATAATGAATTATTCGAGCAAGCAATTATTGAATAAGTAATTATTGAATAAAGAATTATTCGAATAAGCAATTATTTGATAAAGAATTATTCGAATAAGGAATTATTGGATAAAGAATTATTCGAATAAGCAATTATTGGATAATGAATTATTCGAGCAAGCAATTATTGAATAAGTAATTATTGAATAAAGAATTATTCGAATAAGCAATTATTTTATAAAGAATTATTCGAATAAGCAATTATTGGATAAAGAATTATTCGAATAAGTAATTATTTGATAAAGAATTATTCGAATATGCAATTATTGAATAAAGAATTATTCGAATAAGCAATTATTGGATAAAGAATTATTCGAATAAGCAATTATTGGATAAAGAATCATTCGAATAAGCAATTATTGAATGAAGAATTATTCGAACAAACAATTGTCCGAATAAAAAGAAGTTATAATTATTTATGACGAATAACGAGTAACTATTATTCGAATAAAATACTCTGCTAAAAAGAATTCATTCGGATAATTGTCTTACGAAAGTACCAGTTCAAAACAATTCGAAGAATGCCCGGCTCTGCTCGCAACTACAAAAAGCATCGATAAAGTACCGATTTCACGAGTCTCGAGAAAAGACTATCGGTCCAATTCCATAAGATACGAGGGCCATAGTGACGGAGGCGAGTAAACCAGCTTAGCCGAGGACCGCCGGATTTCCCGGGAGCGGCCATAAATTTGCAATTAGCGGAATCCGATCGTGCCGTGTCCGATCGATTCTACACGCACCGTGAACTTCCTCAGGTACTGCACGTGGGTGTCCCATTAAGATTGCCGATCGTCCGCCGGCATCGATCGCGACAAGTGTTCCCTGGATCGTTCGCTCATAGAATAGCGAAACGATCGGAAGGAAAAGAAACCGGCGTCTGAAAAATGATGGAACGAGTAGTAATAACAATCGCGGGCCGGCCGTGAGAGATTAGATATTGCCGGCTCCTTGATCCGCCGCGGTGCCGGTTCAAGATCGTGAAATACCTTTATTTCAATGGCGTCCACGATCGGCACGAAGGACTTTTCTGCCTCGAACTTTATAAGCCTGATCGGATCACAGCGATCCTGTACAGGAGTCGCTCATAAACGAGATCGTTATCGGGCTGGCTCGAGTTTATCGTAATCGTCTATTCGCGGTACACGTACAGGCTACCGATATCGTGATATCGTAGATAGAGACCCCGTTGACATCCCCCGTTCGTCCCTCCCCTGCCGCGGATAACAATAGTGATAAGTATATGCCTAGTATCGGATCACGATCCGCAATTGTGAACCGTCGCGCCGCGGCATAACTCCTTTATTAATATATACGATCCCGCCCGGACGAAATGTTGATGAGTGAGCAGCTGACGTCTGACATTTCCCACGTGCGGGCCCAGTAATTCGATGATCTTTATGATGATCCTGCCGAAATGTCACTCTCATTAGACGTTATCTGATCCCGTATCGTGCGTGTGCACTTTCATCCTGCGAAGCTTTCTAGGAGAATTCGAAAGGCTAGGGGACAACCGAACTCCTTATTTTTTTTCTGCTTCGAACCATCAGCGTCATCTTTGCGATACGAGTCGGTGAAACTGAAGGGAAAGCTTCGGCGATCGTCGCAGACAAAAGGGAAATGATAATGAACAAACATGGGAAAAATACAGAATTTCTTAAAAATTACACGATTAATACTAAACTTATCGGCTCTCATTGTTTCGAGTATATGGGAGTTCGGAATTAAGCTAATTAATTTTCAAATAGAGTAGCTTAATCATTTTTTAAATAAAATACAAAGCTGGAACGATTGGTAAATAAACAAATATTATTTCTTTTAAGGAAATTGCGATAACATTGCTTTTATATTGAATAGAACGTATTTGACAATTTATTATAGTAGTATATTATAGCAGTATAAATTTTTAACTTTTACTAAAATAATAATTAACTATTTACATCGAAGCAGCCTAAACTATCCTGTACTTAAATTCGTGCTTTTTAATTTAATAAATTTAACGAATTGCTAAAATTTAAGTGTCGCTTGCGTAAGTATCGAATTCTACGTGCAAAAGGAGTAAATTATCTAATTACTGTGTTTATCGATTAAATTTAATTCTCAATTAATTCTGAATCATTTTGAAGTTCGTCTAGCATACTGATTTACGTAAGCTCCGATAGACAGTAATGGATTTATCTAGCGTGCTATTAAGTGAAACGCAACGGCTCTGATGAGACAGTTGAACGCATGTTCGACACATTGTTATCGATTATGCGCAGAGCATTGTTGAGCCGGTAAACAAAAATGGCGAATCCTCAGACAACCCGTCGGAGATTCATGACTCGACTGGCTGGAGATTTGCGAAGGTGGCGGGAGTCACACCGTAAACTACTCATCATGGTTCGCCCGTGTAGGCCGTCGGGCCATTGTCATTATGAAAATGACGGCGTGGTCCGAAGTCAAAGAGTGGTAGTCCCGCACGAACACCTTGCCAGGCATGCCTCACCGTTCAACGAAGAAATCAATGTACGCGTTCCAGCGATTTACCAAGCGAATTTCCGTACCGTCTCGGAATTTCGGAAACTACCCTGTAATTTCGGAAAGTACTCTGCATCGTCGTTTCAATTTCGCCTTGACACGGCGACTTCGCTCGCCGTTTGTTCTTCGACTTCGATTTCATCGTGATGTAATCTCTTCCGAACTCGAAATTTTGTTCCAGAGATAGTCTAATTTTATTCTATCGAATTCTCAGATTTTTATTGAACATTGAAATCTGCCATTTGAAAAGAAATCCGCCATTCAGGGTAGAATTCTTTTGGGAATTATTTTTGGGTGTCAGATCTACGGTGGATCGAAGATCGGATGATCAAGATTCTTGTAAATCATAAAAATCGGAAAGTTGTTTTAAAGTTTTAGGGTAGATTCTTGTATTTCGATATAAAAATATTGTATTCGAGAATTTGTTTAGCATAGCAGGGTGACAGATATCAATTAGCGACCTTGTGGACAATGATTACCAATCTTTTAGGTAACAGAATGTAATTTTTGTAAGTCAGAAATTCGAGAATGATGACCGCCGTAGTCGTTTCCTCAGGGTCGCGTAATGGAGACGAAACTGGAAATTGGAAACTCGAATTGTGTTATCGAATCTTCTCTGAAAGATTGCTCAAAATAAATGAAATGAAAAACTAATTCGAGTATGTAGAACTGCTTAAACCAACCAAATGTCGATTACAAGTGACAATTTTTCATTAATTATGGTAATTCCCAGAGATCTAATAAGTATGCATCAACAAATGGCCTCAACTATTGCACCTTTCCTCGAAAAATGTTTTAAATCGATTAAAATTTTAATGTTTATCCAAGTTTCTAAAATAATTTAGTCAAAACATAATCACATTTCAAACATCAAAATTTGACACAACGATTCCATGAATTCTTTCGAAGTTTATTTTACGTAAAAATATTCTGACAAAAATGATCTATCGAGTGATCTATGCGATGAATGACAGCGTCGCCGGGGGTGCAAACCGGAAGTTCCTCAGAGGGTAACTCGGTAATTAAATCTGCGAAAGACTGTGTCCCACATCCGGCGTTATCTCGACCAGAGATTTCGAGGTCGATCGGGTCCTGGAAGCAGAGGAGCGCCGTCTCTCCGGACGACGGTGGTTCTCTTCGAGGCTTTCACGATTTGCATTCTGCGTTCGAGGAGGCACGTGGGCCCGTGGTGTCGGTGAGGCCTCCGTAATGAGTCGCGCTTATGCATACAACCAGTGACACCTTCTCCGGCGAGAGTGTGAATCATCGGCCGGCTCGGCCCCGAGAGTTTCTCTATTCTATCTTTCGTCGTTCTCCTCGGTTTCACGGGCCGCGTTCCTCGTCTTCGCTCTTTTCATCCCTCTCTCGCTCTCTCGCCCTCACTCTCGCTCTCTCTCTCGCTCTCATGCTCTCTCGCTCTCTCGCTATAGCTCTCTCTCTCTCTCGCTATAGCTCTCTCTCTCTCTCTCTCACTATAGTTCTCTCTCTCTCTCGCTATAGCTCTCTCTCTCTCTCTCTCTTACTATAGTTCTCTCTCTCTCTCTCTCTCTCTTACTATAGTTCTCTCTCTCTCTCGCTATAGCTCTCTCTCTCTCTCTCTCTCTCTCTCTCTCTCTCGCTATAGCTCTCACTCGCTATAGCTCTCTCTCGCTATAGCTCTCTCTCGCTATAGCTCTCTCTTGCTTTCTCGCTCTCTCGCTTTCTCGCTCTCTCGCTTTCTCGCTCTCTCGCTTTCTTGCTCTCTCGCTTTCTCGCTGTCTCGCTTTCTTGCTCTCTCGCTTTCTTGTTCTCTCTCTCTCTCTCTCTTGCACTGGTCACACAATGCACGTGCATCACGCGGCGCCCCGGCCGACTGCAACTAGTTATTATAACATTAAATTATAGGTAACCCACGTAGGTGACATGCAACGCTCCGATGCGTGAGCTCGCGATTTATTCGACGCGGTTTGTCTCGCGGCGCCGAAGACAACAAGTGGGCCGGCGAGATTCACGCTCGGTCACCGAGCGGTAATTAATTAATGATCGCCGCCTGGACCCGATGATTAGACGAGCCCCGGGGTGCACGAGTACCGTGCGATATCCTCTGTGAAAGGCAGTGTTCGAGGCTGAATTTTTTGAAATGCTTGAACTTGCGAATTGACACATTCTTGTGAAATCTATTCGATAAGACTAATTGATATTATTATAATTATATGTCAAATGAAAATTGTTTGCACGCTGTGCGATAATCAGGAGCCGTTTTGTATAGTTTCTTTCTTCTGTAATTTTAGTCGAAAGTAGTACATACATCGATACATTTCAAGAATTTTTAGTCTTTTATTCTACTAAATTGCGAGGTTGAACTGTGGTGCAATTCCTTGAAGATTAGGCAATGCTTGCAAAAATTTTGGGCCTTGATTGTAATCGTATTTCACGAACAGTACAGTGGTTACAAAAATTGCGTGTTTTACGGAGTGCAATTAAATACAATGCTACTTGTATGCAGTTCTGTGACACTTAATTTCGTAAACGATGATTAATAAAGTTGGTCTTCCAGATAGGACGAAGTGCGAACGAACGTCCAGATTTTATGTAGTTGCAACAATTAAAGGAGAAAGCCATATTAATTTACTGCTATTGAGTAGTACTTTAACACTAGATTTATGGAGCACAAAAAACTAAAGCTAATTATACATTAGTTTATAAAAGCAACAATTAGACATTTATTCTGATTTTTAACAAGTGCTATTGTAACATTCGCCGCAAGTAACATATAAATTGTATAAATAATTATTAAGTTATATTTAAATAAAATAATTGAGTAAATTGAAAAAATTAGTGATCCGCCATTTTGACGGGTTCTGTAAATCTAGCGTCAAACATTACACTGCTTACAAAACTCGCGCGTCCAAAGTTCACGATGGTTACAAAAATCGCCTATCTCAACTGTATTCCAATTTCTTGACCCCTGTATAACGGCTACGAAAATGGTAACACCGGACCACGATCTACTACCCTGATCAGTGTACAATGGTTCCAGAAGTTCCACGTTCGAACAGTGGAATATCTACGAAAATTACGAGACAGGCCAGCGGTCCAATTTCCTGGCGACGCGGGGCAGTTACAAAAATCGTGCGTTCGATTTCCAAAGAGCATACTCGGGCCTGGCAAATTCCGGGCTGCCACGGCGGGTTCGCTTTAACAGACAAGATGCAACCAATTACGGGAGCCCGCCGGGTATCAGCGACCGAATCTCGGCTCTTATAAATACTGCAATTGGCAACGGAACCACGGTTCCACCCTCGTTAGCCGGACGAAATCTTCGGCCGGGCTTCCCGGGACTCTAATTCGTTCGTGGTACCCTCCGCGACTCATTGTACACCGTGCGGGGGCGGCAGAGGGGGGGGTCCCTCGGTGTTATCACAGCGGTACCATCCGGCGGAGCAAAGCACCTGCGTTCAAATAATAAGGATCTCGAAAGGAAAAGGTCGCCGATAGCCGTTAGTGTCCGGGTGCGCGAGGTTATCCGTGCCATGGATCGGGCAAATGGCGTTCTGAATTCCCCCGTGTTCGCCGATCCAGTAGAAAAGGAGGATAAGCCGAGAGGAAAACGCGGGAGGGGTATGTCACCTGGGTGGAGGGGAAACGAGATAAGGAGAGCGCGAGAGAGACGGGAGACACACCGCGACACCCACTTGCGTTTCATGCGACCGTGGCCCGGGTAAACGTGCAATAATGTACGCGCAACCGGATCGTCGCGGTGCAACGCGGCGCAGCGTGCGCCGTGCAACGCGGCGGGACGCAAGGATGCATATAAATCGAGGTGACATAATTTGCTTAATTCGCTCGGGGAAAGGGCGGCCTCGATCGCGACCAGCCGCAGGGATTTAGGCTATTCGACGGCGATCGAATTTCACGAGATGCGATCATCATGCTTTTGCAACAGAGTTCTGCATTTTTCTACGTTGTTTCTTCATTTTTTTTTTCGTGGATTTCGTTGCTATATGCTTGCTCGAGAGAGACCACACTTATTATCAGTACCATGTTTCGCATTTTTATCGCGACGTTTCAGGCTAACCCCCTGCAACGTGATTTCTTTCATCATCGTGTTAACCTCGAGCCGTCCGCCATTTTCCTGACTTGATTTGTTCCTTCGTGTCGAATTGACGCAATGGTAGAATACCGATCTCTTTGTAGAAAGATTAATAGTTATAAATAGTTTATAAATCGCTCGTTAGAAAGCGAAAAGTTGAGACGAAATTCGATCAGTTTTAAATGGAATTATTACTCGCGTTTGTAACTAATGAAACATTGACTATTGTAACTATCAAATATTAATCATTGCGTTTGTAACTAATTATGTAAAATGTAGACCGTATCATTCATTTGGAATCAGTAAGAAATGCAGTCTAATTGATACAAGGAACGAATAAGAGTTAAATTGAACTCACAGCGAAATTCGATCAGTTTAAAATGGAATTATTACTCGCGTTTGTAACTAATGAAACATTGATTATTGTAACTATTAAATATTAATCATTGCGTTTGTAACTAATTATGTAAAATGTAGACCGTACCATTCATTTGGAATCAGTAAGAAATGCAGTCTAATTGATACAAGGAACGAATAAGAGTTAAATCGAATTCACAACGAAATTCGATCAGTTTAAAATGGAATTATTACTCGCGTTTGTAACTAATGAAATATTGATTATTGTAACTATTAAATATTAATTGTTGCGTTCGTAACTAATTATGTAAAATGTAGACCGTACCATTCATTTGGAATCAGTAAGAAATGCAGTCTAATTGATACGAGGAACGAATAAGAGTTAAATCGAAATTTCTCGTCATAAATGCATAAAATCCACAGTCTATTAACAACTATTGTCTAAAACAGATTTATTCTCGTCTGCACAAGAATTGAGATGCTGCAACAGTTCAATACAGTTGCAGCACAGTTGCAGTTTACAAAGAATTTGGTTCACGTTCGCTCTCACCTTTCACCTTGGAAGATAGACAACAATTCTCCAAACGCACCTATCCACCAAATTAATTTTTTACGATTCCGTGAGCGTGACCAATGGACAAATTCGGCCGGAAAAAGTGTGGAATGGTTGGTTTGAGAACGATTAAGGATTATTTCTACGTTGTCGACGCCGATTTTCGATGGGGAGAGCGATCGATTCGTAGATCGTTGCCGGCTCGGTTGCACAGTTCGCTCTAGGCATGAATGAATGTGGCGCCAAGTGAATGGAGTGCGTCTGTTCGAGCATGCCTACGCACTCGCAATGCGGTCCGGTCGCGTGCACCGGGTGCACGCGTGCAACGAACGCATGTAGCCGGCGTTTAGTCGCGAGGATCGGTGACTAATTTGCACGTACTTTACCTCGGCGGGCTCGTTGTTGCTCATTTGTCCAGGGCGATGGACCTCCGTCGAAGACCATTGATAATTTCAATGGGGATACATTCGGTGTCCCTTATTAGGCTGCGCTGATCACCTCGCAGTTTTATTGGGAAAAAGTGCCTTCGGTGTTACCTAACAGGACCATTTGATAGAAAGAATTTTTCTGGTCGGTTTCAGTGTCATTTTGTAGACATTCGCTAAATTTATGCAGTGAGAAGTAAGTATACAGTAAAAAGTATTGCTTCTTGATGATTTCACTCGATTAACACTATACAAATAGGGTTGGTTATAATGAGAGAGTATAGTTGAAGAAATATCTACATTTTATGTTATTTTTATTTTATCACTTTTATAATATAGAGATCATGGTACATCGGATTTTTCATGACCAAGTGTCACAAAATATACATTGTGACACTCGTTCGTATGAAATAATCACTCGAAGGGTTAAATATAAAAAAAAACGAATAATTGAAATTTATAGAGATGTTCATTACACCACAGAATTATTTGCTATTAGATTAATGTATTTTTGTTAAGTTAAGTAGGTTACCATATTTTAGTGTAACATATTTTGTTGAGTTAAGTATGTACTGTTAATTTAATATATTCTTGTTAAGTTAAGTATGTACTGCTAGTTCACTATATTTTTGTTAATACCTTCAGAAAATTCATCGATCATCTACAAACGTATTCTTGCTTCTCGCAAAAAGAAGAAATGCATTTTTCCTCAACATCTGCTTCTCCTATTCAACTCAAATAACTAATTATCTCTTATAAAAGTTCTCGATCTGTCCATAAAGTGCAGCAATTATAGTGAAATAACTTTTTGTTAAGTTAAGTACGTTACTGTTAGTTTAACCTATTTTGTCGAGTTAAGTATATACCGTTAATTTAATATATTCTTATTAAGTTAAATATTTACTGCTAGTTCACTATATTTTTGTTAATACCTTCAGAAAATTCATCGATCATCTACAAACGTATTCTTGCTTCTCGCAAGAAGAAGAAAAGCGTTTTTCCTCAACATCTGCTTCTCCTATTTAATTCAAATAACTAATTATCTTTCATAATGGTCCTTGGTCTATCCATAAAGTGCAGCAATTATTGTGAAATATATAGCACTCGCGTACACCGCTATAACCCTAACTGCAGCCCCCTACTCGCGCGTTCGAGACCGTAGCATTGAAAGTTCCTCGAATTTTCACACGCATCCTGGAAAATTGATGCAACACCCGCCGGTAATCTGAAAAATCGTCCGGTATGCGGACGATAAACGCGCTAAAAATCGATCGCACCAACCGGTCTTCTTCTTTCCTCGGCACGGGCGAACTCCATTCCAGCCGATTTTTCCCCGGCCTGTCTCGCGGCGAATATTTTGGAGTCGCGTCCACGACTTATCGACTCGATTATCAGTTACTAGATCCGCTCGATTCCCTCCGGGCGAACGCGTTCAGTGACTCCTTAATCATGGCCGATAGCCGATCGCTCTAAGCGACAGCCATGGACAGTGGTATCGTGCCCGGCGAAATGCCAACCGGTCGGCAAACGAAAGACCAAGCGGTCGAGCAACTTTGATGTGACGTGACCAAATTGATTCATGGCTCATTGTCACGCACAGCTCGGTACGATCGCGGCGCTAATTATCCGCGACGCTGCCCTGGACGCGTCTCTCGCTTGTACATCTGGTCAGTGTTCTTTATTTGCCGGTGGCCCCTTTTTTCGCGGCTTTTCATCTTCCTTTTCTCGTCATGCTGGTACCAGCTTCTGTGAGTGACTTTGACTACCAGTCTCTACCAGTAAACTATCAGCAGATTACCAGCAGATTACCAGCAGATGATCGATGGTATTAATTGATAGAGGATTCTGTGGATTTATGAGGAAAATTGGCAAGTGATACGCGCAAGGAAAACTGCAGATTAATTTCGAGATTCAGCTTGTTCAAAAACTGTTAGGCGACAATGTGACTATGTGATCCTGTTTTCTGCAATCGAAATTATTGGAAACTTAATGCACTTGTTAGAGGAGTAAAGGATTGAAGGATTTATCATCTTTCTATAAATAAATGGTGAATTTATTTTAAAATAATATGGAATTAATGAAATTGATGCATTATGTATGTAAGACAGATGTAAGTAGATGTAAGAAGAGACTATCTGGTGATTGACAGCGAAAGCTGAAACTAATAAATTTGAATATATTTATACATTTATATCATATTTATTATATTTATATATTAATAAAGTATGTCAAGTATTATTATATTATATATTTTCTTATGGTACCGAATTAATTTCCACAATTAATAAAAATAAAGCCTAGTTCACCAGTTAAACATGTAAAATTGAACCGGATAAAGTGTCAACGTAAAATCTAACATATTAATATTTCTAATAAAAAGCATATCAAGATTAATAAAATAATTTTCAGCTTGCGAGATTTTTATTACAGATTTGATAATGTGAAGATCATTTTTATCATATCAGTTACGGGCCCCAAAGTATGTAGGAACTCCTAGACGCCATCTTGGTCATCTCGAGGGCTTCGGCCAAGGTTCGTTCACCTTCCAAAAAACCCGGCAATCACGGAGATTATAGGGGCCTCAGGATTCCCCGATCGTGATCGATGAATTACGATTTTCGATGATTCCCCCGTAATCCACGTGCATCATATTTTCGGTGTTCCACCGTCGAGAAACGGGGCCCGTTTCTGGGCCCGTCGACGATCGTTATTGCCCAGTGGTCGCAGCGACAATTATCGCGCTCGGTCGCGCGATATAAATTGTCAGCGGGAGTAATTAGTGTCGGGCAGCGGTGCGCCCCTGAGTAATTAGCAATTAAGCGGCGCGTAATTGCCTAATTCCTGCCCGTCATCCGACCACGGGCCGTCGTTCGATAAGATCGCCGGCCTGTGAACCTCCGGGCAATCGTTAAATGTGTATATGTATATCTCGTTGGTCGATTTCTCCGTGGGGGCCCCCGTTCCTGGGCCTTATCTTCGCCGGCAGGTAGCAGGGAGGCCCTCGATTTTTTGAAGTTCCACCGACCTGGATGAGTCTGTTGATTTTACCAATGAGAATCCTTGTTGGAGCCGTTCGCCCCGCTTAGGGGACCCAGGAAGTCGACATTTCTGGGCCTTGAAAATTACGTTCATCGGGACCAAATGTGTAGACTTATCGGCAATTTTTTTTACGCACGATACAATTTTTAATTTTAAGTATTTTGCAATGTTTTATTCGTCATTGTATTTATACTTTGCGGTCCCGATCCCTCTATGTTGTTTATAAAAAATTGTACTAATAATGCCATGTAGAACCGATTAGAAAATTGTGTGCAGATTTCTGAAAGCTGAACTGTAATACAATGTTTTTCAAGTTTGTTATATGAAGGATATAATAATTCATGTAAAAATTCAAAATAAATGTAAAAATTTATTTACAGTATTTGATAAACTTGGTTCCAATAAGATGGTAATTAAGAAAGGACCCGAAAATGTCCTACATTGTGACAGTTTAACAAATTGAATTGTTGAAATGCCTATTAAATGTTTCTAATTTGAGACAGATGGCACAACGACGTTTTCTGTTACCATTTCGACAAATCCCCGTGATAAGATGTCGAACAATTTTGTTAACAAAATCATCAGAGTCGCCGAAGCCAGGTTGCGCGCAAGAAGATCGCCACGAATCTGCAACGCCGAATGCTTGAAATTTAATTACGAAACAGAAGTAACTGCTGCAAAAGCTGGTCTAAGCTCGCCGGTGCTTTTTCGCGATTGAAAAGTCGACCAGTGGCAGAAAATGAGACCGCCCACGTGACATTACCACGGGGCCGCCCTCGGAAGTTGAACCCCGGCGATGCCCGTGCATCTTGAATTCGCGCACACGCATACATATATGCATGGAAACGGTGCCCGTGTATTCCATTAACGTGATCCATTGCGTCAAAGAGGAAGGATACCGGGCTCGCGCGGCGTTATTTATGTGACGTTCCATTACAAACTCTTAATTGTTTGACTAATGCGCGGCTAAGTGTGCCGGGGTGGAGGGCTCTCTCTTTAAAATTCCCGTTTTTTCTTTTCTTTTTTATTAGCAATTTTCCCGAAGACGATTTCTGGTTACGAGCGGCCCCCTTTTGTTGGCCAATTAAAGGGGAACCCTTTGGGGACACGGCGTCACGGCCCGGCGAAATTGCGCTCCGCTGACTGAATTCATAAACTTTGTTTAATAAACGATTAACATATTTATGAAGGACACGCGTGGTACGTTTGCGGTGGCCTCTATATATGGAGTTCGGGCCGAATGTGTCACCATTTCTTTCTCGCCTTGTCGAAACTGCCGGCGAAGTTACGCGAGAATTTGCACGTGAACGCTTTTACTCGATTTTACCATGTACTGTAGACGACGATAGTTAAGTTCTTGTTATTTTCGATAAATTGTTAATACAGTGGTGTAAGATGATAAGTCGTGGTTTAATCGAGGTTCTTGAATTGATTGTTGAATAATCAAAATTCTAAATAATGAAGATCGAGGAAAATCTAGTTCGGTCAACCGAGGTTAACGATTTGGCAAACGAAGATGTTAGGTTTCAGACAATTAAATAAACGAATTAGAAATTTTAATCGCGAGGTCGTTTCCATTTCAGGAGAACAGGTTTGGAAATTGATCCACAAATCTCTGCTATTTGGCCCTACTATTATTTATACTTCTACTCAAAATTTAAAAAAAATGTTAGATGCATAAATAAACGAGTGAATACTTCATAGAAATTATTACTTAACTCTGCTATTCCAAAATTAATTACCATATTACGATTTTATGCATTTATGAAAAGAAAGGATAGGTGAAATTCAAGACAGTTGAAAGATTACATAAATTTAAAGATATGGATATCTTCAACTTATTCAAATAAGTAAAGAAGAAAAACCAAGATGGCTTCCTCCCCCTCCGCAAGTTGCCACTGAAAAGTGTGATATTTTTAACTTCACTGTTCTTCTTAATCAACATATTACTTTCTATTAAAACTACAAATTTTTATGTACCTAAATAAATCAATTTTAAGTAGATATACTTACAATACATATACAGTAAATTCTTTATGTAAGTATCTTAATTAATGCTGCTGTATCTCTTAATTTTTTTCCTCTGCCAATAACTTAACATACAACACCTTACTTTCTAATAAAACTACAAAAAACAAGAAGACCTGTAGAAGTTCATTTACATGTCATCTTATAATAAAAATTGTACTTTGTAATATTAGTCTTTTTGCAGCTAATTTTCAAAATCCTTATTTATCTCGACATTGAGATTAATGGTCCGATTGGACCAAATGGATCAAATAAATCAGTTTTGAACAGCTCCGCGATCAAATCAGTTTCACATAACGCCATTGTTCCTCCTTTGCATATAAAAATCTCAAATGAAAAATAACAAATGAAAAGCAGTATGAAGTTGGAGCCGAAGAGCAGGCCACCCCCCGGCATCCCGAAAGAAAGAAACCCATTAGTCTTTCAATTATTTTTGCTGCCCACTTGCAACGGGGCTGCCACGTTTTGCAATTTAATTCGACGGAGCCTGCGTCGGCGCGTTCTATCGAGGGGCACACGCGTTCCATCAACATATTCAATGGTCTATTAGCTGGCCTCTGGAGGGGCCAGGGGGCTGCGGAGGTCAGCGTCGCGGGAGCGTATAGGGGCCACGAAGACGGGGCACCCACACTCCATTATTGATGTATCGATAAAGCGGCGTGTAACCTGCGGAGACCACGGGGCGCCATTCGCCAGAACCGGCTCGCAAAAACAATAGCTTTCGGAGAGCCGGTCGCAGAGTCATCATCCGAAATTGGCAGGTGCCTCGAGCGTCTTCGGGGCTCATCGCCCCCGCTGTTTTACCCCGATGTTCCTCAAATTCTCTGGTCCTAGGCCAAAATCAATATTTAAGGGAAGGTTTCGATCTAGAACCTGTAAAAACTCGGTCTTCTTTGTTCTTCAGTTTTCATGGTGCTTCGAGAAAATGCAGTTGAAAGGAAATTTCCTAATTAAAAAAATGATCGAAGTTGTAGGTTTTTAAGCGGCAGGTGCAGCATCTCCAGGCAGTTAATAAAAATAATTTTTTAGAATTACGCGATAATAAATATAAAATAAATCAAAATTAACGTTTATGTAATTATCTAAATGACTGTTTTATGTAAATATATAAAACAGTACATAGAAGTTCATCATAGGGGTAGCCGGGGAAATCCTAGTTATAAAACAATGTTACATATATATAAAAAAAAGTAACTGATCATGAAATCATAACTGATCATAAAAATGTCAGAAGATGATTTTAGAAAAGAATTTTTTATACTTTCATAGGTTCGCTGCCTCGGAAATATCGTGCAATTTAAGAATACATATATTTTCTTTTCTTTTTGTTTCGTATTAACACCTATGATATCAGGCCTGTTTAATTCATTCTTATTAGTTAGATAAAATAAAATAGTATATAACTTTTTGTATGATCAAAAGATACTCAGTCCGTCGAAACACCTAGATTATCATCTTGTTTGCATTCATTATAAAAAAATTCTGAAAACGACCGCCTTTTTAGCTTCCTAGACCGGAGCCTCTCCTTAATCGGATCCCACCAGGTGCGAAAAACCATCGCGGCATTGTTTTACATCGATCGTTTTATAATGACTCCGCTTCTTATTCTTGTCTCGCGAGCCTCGTTCGTTCCTTCTCGACCTTTTTTCTCGTTCCCCGGGATAACGATCGTCTCGGAATAACGAGGAAACAGATAATTGGCAGTCTATCTTCCGATCTCCGCGGCGTTGACTTTGAATCCGTGGCGCCTCCCCTTTTTCGCACCCTGCGGAACCGGCCGCAGGAACGATCCTCCGACGAGTGATAAATTGAAGTTAGAGCGGGCATCCTGGCAGACAAACTTCGCCGGAGAGCCTTAAATCATTTGCCTGTGCACGGGAAAATTTAATTTAGCTGTTCGAACGTTGCACGGATTTTTAGCGAATTTATTAGACAGTGTACCTACAGAGCTCGCTTTGCTCTTCCGAACTGTACAAAGTGATTTACATTTGCTCGGTTTCCGATTGAAACACGAGGGAGAAATTCGAAAGGACTTATCTGAAACACGTCTGTAGATAACGAATCTTCTAATCATGATAATTCTAGCAACTTTAGTTAATGATAATTTCAGTAATATAAACCCACGACATATTTTTACGAGTCTGACTCGTGATGGAGATTTTTTAGTAACAATAAGTTAAGTGAAAATACAATTACAGTAGATATAAATAAATATAAATTTTCGTTTCCATCGAATAGATTATTGCAATCGAAAAATTTTTAATTATTGCGAGATATTTTTAATTATTCTTCCTCCGATCGCGGAGGAATGCCAATTTCAACAATTTTCGAGCGAAACATTATTTAGATCCCCGACTTAAAGTATTAATCCATACACTCTTACAATACACACTATTTTATAATATAAGATTTGCAGCTATTAGCTCGGTATCATCCTCGATCCAGAAATTCATTGTAATTCTCAATATTTCCTGAACCGAGGATGATACCGATTGCCCGGGTCTCACCACGAGGAGGTTGCTGCTTTAGAGACCCGAAAGGGAGTCAGAACGAAGCCGGAATTCGCTATGGCTCCCTTTCTAACAACGACGACTTATAAACTAATACGCTCGCTAGCTAGCTATCACACATTCCCACACACTCACTCGTTCGCATATGTCAAGTACTATCGCGGACCAAAGTGGATCAAAGAAGAAGACTCTGATCCACGGGGAACAAAATGAATCAGTGCAGAAGGCAGTGATTCTTTCAAAGTAAGAAACAAGTGCGAGTCAGTGCAGAAGGCACTGCTCGAGGGTGACGCGACGCGTACAATGCTCGCACAAGACTGGAGCCTCGCAAATCTCGATGTCCGGCGCGATCACATGAGGAGTGATGATCCACAATTGGATCCTCCCACACATTGGGATGCCATTTCTCGCCCTGCGACCTAAAACTAACTTAGGCCGCCTTACCCGTCTGAATCGGCACTAGACGAGAGCCTACACAGGTAAACCTGTGTGACCATTTCTCACCCAACACCCCGCCCCTCATAGGAGCTAAGGGCGGATTACTGGCCGAACAGCGACCAGGGAAGAGCATTCACGCCGCATGATCACTCGCCGAACATCGAGAAGTGCTCGTACTTACCCAAGAGATTGCGCAAGCAAGGCCGCTACAGCAGAAGGCTGTATCGGAGTCAAACACGAAACGCGAAAAAGTAAAGCTAAGGCAATAACACTCGACATATGCGAAATTAGAGAATCGGGTACCTCGGGGACGCTACCCCCCGTGCCCCCCACGGACGCTCCCGTGGGTCGGGGGCCCCTGAGGGAACATAACCCCTTGCCGTACCATTCTCTTTAAATTTATGATGACTAGAAATTTCACGGCTGTAATTATTTCTCAGAAGGAGAAGAAAATTTTATTTTAATGTGAGATTACACTTTTTTGAACGAGCAAAAAAAATAAAAAGAGAGAATAAAATAATGTTCATTCTCAAGAAAAATCTTTATTCAAAGCTAGACCCGTTAAAGTACGGCAAGAGGTTAAGAATCTTAAACTAAGCCACACACACACACATATCAACTAACTCGCACGCACTTAATAACTAAGACGAATCCCTCGGCGGATGATAATCTCTGTAATGAACCTGAAATGATTGAATTCAAGTTAGTCTGAATACAAGGCGAAATAGGAAACCTAAGACCAGCACACGAGTGCCAAGCTAACCAGCACACGAGTGCAATTTTTGGGAAAATGAAGGAAACTAAGGCGCATTCCACGGCGGATGATGATATCTGTAATGAACCTGAAATAATTGAATACTAGTTAGTGTGAATACAAAATAGGTTACAAGTCGAAATGGGAAACCTAAGACCAGCACACGAGTGCCAAGCTAACCAGCACACGAGTGCCAAGCTAACCAGCACACGAGTGCCACACTAACCAGCACACGAGTGCCAAACTAACCCGCACACGAGTGCAAATTTTGTGAATATGGAGAAAACGAAATTCAGCAAACATAAATTAAGAAACCTAGCAACCTACAAGCGCCTCGGGTACCTCGGAGACGCTACCCCCCGTACTCGCCCACGGGCCCCTCCCGCAAGCGAGCCCCTGAGGGACCTCCGATCGGAGGAATTACAATTTCGAACGAAGCATTATTCAGAGCCCCAACTTATAGTATAAATTCACACACTTTTACAATACATACTTGTTACAATACAAAGTTTGCAGCTATTTGCTCGGTATCATCCTCGATCCAGAAATTCATTGCAATTCTCAATATTTCCTGAACCGAGGATGATACCGATTGCCCGGGTCTCACCGCGAGGAGGTTGCTGCTTTAGAGACCCGAAAGGGAGTCAGAACGAAGCCGGAATTCGCTATGACTTCCTTTCTTACAACGACGACTTATAAACTAATACACTCGCTCGCTAGCTAGCTATCACACACTCCCACACACGCACTCATCCGCATATGCCAAGTACTATTGCGGACCAAGTGGATCAAAGAAGAAGTCTCTGATCCACGGGGACCAAAATGAATCAGTGCAGAAGGCAGCGATTCTTTCAAAGTGAGAGACAACTGCGAGTCAGTGCAGAAGGCACTGACTCGAGGGTGACGCGACGCGTACAATGCTCGCACAAATCAGGAGCCTCGCAGATCTCGATGCTCGCCGTTTTCACATGCGGAATAATGATCCAAAGTTGGATCATCCTACAATGAGTCGGATCGCCCTGCGCCCCGCCCCCAAAAGAGAGCTAAGGACGTCTTACATTGCGAATACGCGAAGCGAGAGCCTCCCCAGCAGGAGGGTCCGCGTTCGAATCACCATGCCGCATGGTCACTCGTCGAACAACGGGACGTGTCCGGACTTACCCAAGAGTTTGCGCAAGCAAGGCCACCACAGCTTTCTGCTGTGGCGGAGTCAAAAACGAAACGCGAAAAAGTAAAAGTAAGGCAATAATACTGGACATATGCGAAGTTAGCAACTCGGGTACCTCAGGGACGCTAACCCCCGTGCCCCCCACGGGCGCTCCCGTGGGTCGGGAGCCTCTGAGGGAACTTAACCCCTTACCGTACCATTCTCTCTTGAGCAATTAAATATTGTGGTGAAAAGAAGAGAAATTTAGATAAAGTTGTAAGAGCAAAATAATATTCATTCTAAAGAGAAATCTTTATTAAAAGCTGGACCCGTTACAGTACGGCAAGAGGTTAAGAATCTTAAACTAACTCACATACACTTATTAACTAACTCGCACGCACTTAATAACTAAGTCGCACGCACTTAATAACTAAGTCGCACGCACTTAATAACTAAGTCGCACGCACTTATTAATTAAGACGTATCCCACGACGGATGATAATCCCACGGCGGATGAAAATCCCACGGCGGATGAAAATCCCACGGCGGATGATAATCCCACGGCGGATGATAATTCCACGGCGGATGATAATACCTGTAATGAACCTGAAAAGATTGAATTAAAGTTAGTCTGAATTCAAGTCGAAATAGAAAACCTAAGTCCAGCACACGAGTGCCAAGCTAACCAGCACACGAGTGCCACACAAACTAGCACACGAGTGCATGTTTTGAGAAAATGAAGGAAACGAAATCTAACAAACTTAAATTAAAAACCCTAACAACCTACAAGCGACTCGGGTTCCTCGGGGACGCTACCCCCCGTACTCGCCCACGGGCCCCACCCGCAAGCGAGCCCCTGAGGGACCTCCTATCGGAGGAACACCAATTTCAACAATTTACGAACGAAACATTATTTCGAGCCCTAACTTGAAGTATAAATCCACATACTTTTACAATAAATACTAGGTTACAATACAAAGTTTGCAGCTATTTGCTCGGTATCATCCTCGATCCAGAAATTCATTGTAATTCTCAATATTTCCTGAACCGAGGATGATACCGATTGCCCGGGTCTCACCGCGAGGAGGTTGCTGCTTTAGAGACCCGAAAGGGAGTCAGAACGAAGCCGGAATTCGCTATGACTTCCTTTCTTACAACGACGACTTATAAACTAATACACTCGCTCGCTAGCTAGCTATCACACACTCCCACACACGCACTCATCCGCATATGCCAAGTACTATTGCGGACCAAAGTGGATCAAAGAAAAAGTCTCTGATCCACGGGGACCGAAATGAATCAGAGCGGAGGGCTCTGATTCTTCGAAACTAAGAAACAAAGGCGTGTCAGAACAGAAGGCACTGACTCGAGGGTGACGCGACGCGTACAATGCTCGCACAAATCAGGAGCCTCGCAGATCTCGATGCTCGCCGTTTTCACATGCGGAATAATGATCCAAAGTTGGATCATCCTACAATGAGTCGGATCGCCCTGCGCCCCGCCCCCAAAAGAGAGCTAAGGACGTCTTACATTGCGAATACGCGAAGCGAGAGCCTCCCCAGCAGGAGGGTCCGCGTTCGAATCACCATGCCGCATGGTCACTCGTCGAACAACGGGACGTGTCCGGACTTACCCAAGAGTTTGCGCAAGCAAGGCCACCACAGCTTTCTGCTGTGGCGGAGTCAAAAACGAGACGCGAAAAAGTAATGCTAAGGCAATACTACTGGACATATACGAAATTAGCGACTCGGGTACCTCGGGGACGCTACCCCCCGTGCCCCCCACGGACGCTCCCGTGGGTCGGGGGCCCCTGAGGGAATTAACCCCTTGCCGTACCATTCTCTCTTGAGCAATTAAATATTGTGGTGAAAAGAAGAGAAATTTAGATAAAGTTGTAAGAGCAAAATAATATTCATTCTAAAGAGAAATCTTTATTAAAAGCTGGACCCGTTACAGTACGGCAAGAGGTTAAGAATCTTAAACTAACTCACATACACTTATTAACTAACTCGCACGCACTTAATAACTAAGTCGCACGCACTTAATAATTAAGACGTATCCCACGACGGATGATAATCCCACGGCGGATGAAAATCCCACGGCGGATGAAAATCCCACAGCGGATGATAATCCCACGGCGGATGATAATCCCACGGCGGATGATAATTCCACGGCGGATGATAATACCTGTAATGAACCTGAAAAGATTGAATTAAAGTTAGTCTGAATACAAGTCGAAATAGAAAACCTAAGACCAGCACACGAGTGCCATGCTAACCAGCACACGAGTGCATGTTTTGAGAGATTGAAGGAAACGAAATTCAGCAAACTTAAATTAAGAATCCTAACAACCTACAAGCGCCTCGGGTTCCTCGGGGACGCTACCC
Organism: Megalopta genalis; assembly: GCF_051020955.1. Lineage (NCBI taxonomy): Eukaryota > Metazoa > Arthropoda > Insecta > Hymenoptera > Halictidae > Megalopta > Megalopta genalis. The sequence continues at coordinate 8,527,094 of NC_135016.1, read as the reverse complement.
CCCGTACTCGCCCACGGGCCCCACCCGCAAGCGAGCCCCTGAGGGACCTCCGATCGGAGGAACACCAATTTCAACAATTTACGAACGAAACATTATTTCGAGCCCTAACTTGAAGTATAAATCCACATACTTTTACAATAAATACTTTGTTACAATACAAAGTTTGCAGCTATTTGCTCGGTATCATCCCCGATCCGGAAATTCATTGTAATTCTCAATATTTCCTGAACCGAGGATGATACCGATTGCCCGGGTCTCACCGCGAGGAGGTTGCTGCTTTAGAGACCCGAAAGAGAGTCAGAACGAAGCCGGAATTCGCTATGGCTCCCTTTCTAACAACTACGACTTATAAACTAATACGCTCGCTAGCTAGCTATCACACATTCCCACACACTCACTCGTTCGCATATGTCAAGTACTATCGCGGACCAAAGTGGATCAAAGAAGAAGACTCTGATCCACGGGGACCAAAATGAATCAGAGCAGAAAGTTCTGATTCTTCGAAACTATGAAACAAGTGCGAGTCAGTGCAGAAGGCACTGCTCGAGGGTGACGCGACGCGTACAATGCTCGCACAAGACTGGAGCCTCGCAAATCTCGATGTCCGGCGCGATCACATGAGGAGTGATGATCCAAAATCGGATCCTCCCACACATTGGGATGCCATTTCTCGCCCTGCGACCTAAAACTAACTTAGGCCGCCTTACCCGTCTGAATCGGCACTAGGCGAGAGCCTACACAGGTAAACCTGTGTGACCATTTCTCACCCAACACCCCGCCCCTCATAGGAGCTAAGGGCGGATTACTGGCCGAACAGCGACCAGGGAAGAGCTTTCACTCCGCATGATCACTCGTCGAACATCGAGAAGTGTTCGTACCTACCCAAGAGATTGCGCAAGCAAGGCCGCCACAGCTTTCTGCTGTGGCGGAGTCAAAAACGAGACGCGAAAAAATAAAACGAAGGCAATAATACTCGACATATGCGAAATTAGCGGCTCGGGTACCTCGGGGACGCTACCCCCCGTGCCCCCCACGGGCGCTCCCGTGGGTCGGGGGCCCCTGAGGAAACTTAACCCCTTGCCGTACCATGCTCTCTAAATTTATGATGACAAGAATTCTCCCGATTGTAATTATTTCTCAGAAGGAGAAGAATATTTCTAATTATTGTGAGACTACGTTTCATTGAACAAGTAAATATTGTATTGAAAAGAAGAGAAATTTAGACGAAATTGAAAGAATAAAATAATGTTCATTCTTAAGACAAATCTTTAGTAAAAGCTAGACCCGTTAAAGTAAGGCAAGAGGTTAAGAATCTTAAACTAAGTCACACACACTTACTAACTAAGTCACACACACTTACTAACTAACTCGCACGCACTTATTAACTAAGACGCATCCCTCGGCGGATGATAATCCCACGGCGGGTGAAAATCCCACGGCGGATGATAATATCTGTAATGAACCTGAAAAGATTGAATTCTAGTTAGTATGAATACAAAATAGGTGACAAGTCGAATTGGGAAACCTAAGACCAGCACACGAGTGCCAAAATAACTCGCATACGAGTGCAATTTTTGGGAAACTGGAGGAAACGAAATTATGGAAAGTTTGAACAATTTTGACGAAAATATGGAACCTACGACGCATCCCACGGCGGATGATAATATCTGTAATAAACCTGAAAACATTGAATTCAAGTTAGTTAGAATATAAGTCGAAATAGGAAACCTAAGACCAGCACACGAGTGCCAAGCTAACCAGCACACGAGTGCCAAACTGACCAGCACACGAGTGCCAAACTAACCAGCACACGAGTGCCAAGCTAATCCGCACACGAGTGCATTTTTTGAGAGAATGAAGGAATGAAATCTAACAAACTTAAATTAAAAACCCTAACAACCTACAAGCGCCTCGGGTTCCTCGGGGACGCTACTCCCCGTACTCGCTTGCGGGCCCCTCCCGCTAGCGAGCCCCTGAGGGAATAAGACGAATCCCTCGGCGGATGAAAATCCCACTGCGGATGATAATATCTGTAATAAACCTGAAATAAATTAATTCTAATTAGTATCAATACAAAATAGGTGACAAGTCGAATTAGGAAACCTAAGACCAGCACACGAGTGCCAAGCTAACCCGCACACGAGTGCCAAACTGACCAGCACACGAGTGCCAAGGTAACCAGCACACGAGTGCCAAACTGACCAGCACACGAGTGCCAAACTAACGCACACACGAGTGCAAATTTTGTGAATATGGAGAAAACGAAATTCAGCAAACATAAATTAAGAAACCTAGCAACCTACAAGCGCCTCGGGTACCTCGGGGACGCTACCCCCCGTACTCGCCCACGGGCCCCACCCGCAAGCGAGCCCCTGAGGGACCTCCGATCGGAGGAATTACAATTTCAACACTTGTCGAACGAAGCATTATTCAGAGCCCCGACTTATAGTATAAATTCACACACTTTTACAATACATACTTGTTACAATACAAAGTTTGCAGCTATTTGCTCGGTATCATCCCCGATCCAGAAATTCATTGTAATTCTCAATATTTCCTGAACCGAGGATGATACCGATTGCCCGGGTCTCACCGCGAGGAGGTTGCTGCTTTAGAGACCCGAAAGGGAGTCAGAACGAAGCCGGAATTCGCTATGACTTCCTTTCTTACAACGACGACTTATAAACTAATACACTCGCTCGCTAGCTAGCTATCACACACTCCCACACACGCACTCATCCGCATATGCCAAGTACTATTGCGGACCAAGTGGATCAAAGAAGAAGTCTCTGATCCACGGGGACCAAAATGAATCAGTGCAGAAGGCAGTGATTCTTTCAAAGTGAGAGACAACTGCGAGTCAGTGCAGAAGGCACTGACTCGAGGGTGACGCGACGCGTACAATGCTCGCACAAATCAGGAGCCTCGCAGATCTCGATGACCGGCGTGATCACATGAGGAGTGATGATCCAAAGTTGTATCCTCCCACATTGGGAGTGAGTGGCCATTTCTCGCCCTGCGACCTAAAACTAACTTAGGCCGCCTTACCCGTCTGAATCGGCACTAGGTGGGAGACTACACAGGTAAACCTGTGTGACCATTTCTCACCCAACGCCCCGCCCCCAAAAGAGAGCTAAGGACGGATTACTGGCCGAACAGCGACCAGGAGAGAGCCCTCCCAGAAGGAGGATCCGCGTTCGAATCACTACGCCGCATGATCACTCGTCGAACATCGAGATGTGTCCGGACTTACCCAAGAGTTTGTGCAAGCAAGGCCACCACAGCTTTCTGCTGTGGCGGAGTCAAAAACGAAACGCGAAAAAGTAAAAGTAAGGCAATAATACTGGACATATGCGAAGTTAGCGACTCGGGTATCTCGGGGACGCTACCCCCCGTGCCCCCCACGGGCGCTCCCGTGGGTCGAGGGCCCCTGAGCAATCTTAACCCCTTGCCGTACCATTCTCTTTAAATTTATGATGACTAGAAATTTCCCGATTGTAAGTATTTCTCAGAAGGAGAAGAAAATTTCTAATTATTGTGAGACTACGTTTCATTGAACAAGTAAATATTGTACTGAAAAGAAGAGAGATTTAGGCGAAAATGAAACAATAAATTAATGTTCATTCTTAAGAAAAATCTTTGTTCAAAGCTAGACCCGTTAAAGTACGGCAAGAAGTTAAAAATCTTAAACTAAGCCACACACACACATATCAACTAACTCGCACGCACTTAATAACTACGACGAATCCCTCGGCGGATGATAATCCCACGGCGGATGATAATATCTGTAATGAACCTGAAAAGATTGAATTCTAGTTAGTATGAATACAAAATAGATGACAAGTCAAATTAGGAAACCTAAGACCAGCACACGAGTGCCAAACTAACCCGCACACGAGTGCAATTTTTGAGAGAATGGAGGAAACAAAATTTAACAAACTTAAATTAAGAACCCTAACAACCTACAAGCGCCTCGGGTACCTCGGGGACGCTACCCCCCGTACTCACTTGCGGGCCCCACCCGCAAGCGAGCCCCTGAGGGACCTCCTATCGGAGGAATAACACTAAATTAAAACGCATCCCACGACGGATGATAATCCCACGGCGGATGATAATCTCTGTAATGTACCTAAAATGATTGAAAATGATTAGTCTGAATACAAAAAGGGTGACAGGATAAAATAGAAAACCTAAAACCAGCACAGGAGTGCCAAGTTAACCCACAGACGAATGCAATTTGTGTGAAAATCATTGGAAACGAAATCTAACAAACTTACATTAAAAACACTGCTTGACTAAGACGCAGGCAATTATGAACTAAGACGCGCGCAATTATTAATTAAGACTCATTTTTCGGCCGATGATCCTCCCTCGCGGATAAATCGTCGGCGGATGATGATCTCGGCAGAAGGAGTTCGAAGACTTGGACATAAGTAACGTGCATCGCGATTTTACGCCAACTGCTACGACTTGTAAATTCTCGGATCGAAAAAATGAATTCCTACTGCACGCAGTGGTTCCGCGGGCATTTGCACCACGTGCTCGGTCCTGGCCTAAAAAAGTCCGAAGGTAGGAATAAAATATTCTCGCTCCCTGTGGTGACGATCTTCCACTGCTTTGCAAAGATATTGTCTGCGAATATAAGAATTACGATTTGATTTTGGATGCCAGAGAGGAAATCAAAATGAAAGTGGCAGAGAAACGCGGACTCCTTTCTCGCGACGCTAATCCACGAGAATTAGAAGTGGATATTAATTCGTGCTAATTCGTCTAAATATTAAATCCGATGTTAATTCGTCAGATCCGGTAGCGAAAACACCCGCGAGCTTTGATTTGTTTTCACGCAACTCTAAAGGGAATCGTCGACGATTGCGAGACAATGCTGCGATCCTTGGAACGGCAACTCGCAGTGCGGCATTTATTTCGCGACTCTAACACAACGCGTTGGCAGTTTTCGCAATTCTGATACAACGCATTGGCAATTTTTCGCGACGCTAATATAACGCGTTGTTAATTTCGTCTCGCGACTCTAAGGAAAATCGCGAATGCCTGCACTGCGGAGCGTTGCAACTGCGGCATGGGCTCTGAAAGACGAACGAAGCTACTGCAACGCGATTATTCTCGCAACGCTAACTTCGAAACTAATTCGAAGACAAAACGCGGTAATTCATTTCGCAACGCTAGGATGGAAAAATCGCGATGTGCCCAACCCAGCTGATCGTTGGGACCTCGGTCCATTGTTGCAACTACGGAATGGGCGCCTGGAAAGACGAACGAAGCTACTGGCAACGCGATTATTTCGACGCTACGCTAATGCATCGAACAGAAATCCGAAAGATTTAACTTTACTTTCTGGAAAGAACGAGTCTGTAGACTTCGAGAAATCTGATAGAATTGCAAAGTTGAAACGCGATTAGTTCGCAACGCTATATTCAAAGCTATTGTGCTTGATTATACAAAGAAAAGTCGCGTCTATTTTATTCGCAACGCTATGATTTCTGTTCGAAATTAATTATAACAACGCGTGAATAATTCGCAACGCTATGGCAAGTCGCGGATGTGCCCATCCGAGCTGTTGTTGGGGCGGCGAGGCCCTTCGTTGCAGCTGCAGCATGGACGCCTGAAAAGTCGGAAGGTAAACTATTGCAACGCGATTATGTCGTCGCGACGCTAATTCAATGAACAGAGATGCAAAAGCGAATGGACTTTAATAATCTTTGAAATTTTCTAACTATTTATCGCAATACAATCTTTGGAGCTATCTTGCATGTCGAACGAAATGAAATCGCGATTGTTTCACTCGCTACGCTATACTTTGAACAATTAATGTCAATGCTAATAATCGCGATAGTTATATTCGCGACGCTAACTTTGGATCTCTGTTGAAAATAAAGTGAAACAACGCGAGATTCTTTCGCAACGCTATTGCAAGTCGCGGATGTGCCCATCTGTGCTGATCGTTGGGGCGGCAAAAACAAAAGCCTGCCCAAATACTACTACTGCTACAGGAACTACTATTACAATTGCAACGAGTACAGTGACCAATTAACAATACATATACATAATAATACACATGATAATATACACAATAATTTTTGTCTTACGATAGTAGTAACCTGAAAATAAAGAATCTGAAAATAAAGAACCTGAAAATCCTAGCTAAAATGGGGTTATTAGTTTCGAATTATTCTTCAAAATTAATCTGTTTCGATGACTACGCGTGAATTTAATTGCTCGAGAAGTAACGGCAATAGCAATGGCAAAAAAGTAATGGAAGTAACGATGATAGAGGTATTGGCGAGGGTAACGGCAATAGTAATGTCAAAAATTTAATGGAAGTAACAATGACAGAAGTATTGGCAATGGTAACGGCAATTGAATTCGAACGGAAAACGCAAGTCATTGAAAAGAATACATCCTAACTAAATATACAATAGAATTCGCAACAAGTATGTGGTCACTGTACTCGAAAAAATTGAGAGAACTACTGGTCAAATAAGATCGACTTACATTTCGATGCGATGTTGGTCCTGGAATTTGTAGTAGGAAGAAGTAGAAGAGAGTAGCAGCGTAGAGAGAGTAGCAGCGTAGAGAGAGAGTAGCAGCGTAGAGAGAGTAGCAGCGTAGAGAGAGTAGCATCATCAAGAAGTGTCCAAGTTTCCATAGCACACGCATTTAAGATTTTAATCGAAAATATTAATTTCCATTCGCGGAAAAAATTTAGAAATTATCGGAAACCATTTGGAAATTCGCGTTGAAATTAGAGATACGATTTTGACAAATAACTATTAATAATTTTACCGAATGTTAAGTAAATTTAGATTCGAATTAGATAGAAAATTAATTAACATTGATCTTAGAAGGAAGCAGAACGAATTTCGATTAACAATAAACTTTCCGAAAAATAAAATTTATTGTGCACTGCCTGACACGTGTGAAAATATCCAATTTACTTCGATTCTGTACACTTTCTGTTATATTCTATTATAGTAGTTGTTCCAACAATTAATTAAGTAATTTAACGCAATAACGTTCCTTGAAAATTATATTATATCTTTATTCTTAACAATTTAATTTATAATAATATCACTTTTGCAAGAGCTTTCCTCAAATGCAACTGATTCTTCCACTAAACGAGTAACGACTAATCGAGCAATGACATTGAGCCGAGCGAGCACGAAGGGTACACCCCCCCCCCCCCCCCCCAATGACTTTGACGATCGACATTATTGGAAGAGCTGTCTTGAAACACGTCTGATTCCACCATTAGTCAAGTTCAGACTGATTGAGCTTTGACATTGAGCCGAGCGAGCACGAAGGGTACACCCCCCCCCCCCCCCACCCCAATGACATTGACGATCGACATTATTGGAAGAGCTGTCTTGAAACACGTCTGATTCCACCATTAGTCAAGTCCCGACTGATTGAGCTTTGACATTGAGCCGAGCGAGCACGAAGGGTACACCCCCCAACCCCCCTCCCCAATGACTTTGACGATCGACATTATTGGAAGAGCTGTCTTGAAACACGTCTGATTCCACCATTAGTCAAGTCCCGACTGATTGAGCTTTGACATTCAACCGAGCGAGCACGAAGGGTACACCCCCCCACCCCCCCTCCCCAATGACTTTGACGATCGACATTATTGGAAGAGCTGTCTTGAAACACGTCTGATTCCACCATTAGTCAAGTCCCGACTGATTGAGCTTTGACATTGAGCCGAGCGAGCACGAAGGGTACACCCCCCCACCCCCCCTCCCCAATGACTTTGACGATCGACATTATTGGGAGAGCTGTCTTGAAACACGTCTGATTCCACCATTAGTCAAGTCCCGACTGATTGAGCTTTGACATTGAGCCGAGCGAGCACGAAGGGTACACCCGCCACCCCCCCTCCCCAATGACTTTGACGATCGACATTATTGGAAGAGCTGTCTTGAAACACGTCTGATTCCACCATTAGTCAAGTCCCGACTGATTGAGCTTTGACATTGAGCCGAGCGAGCACGAAGGGTACACCCCCCACCCCCCCTCCCCAATGACTTTGACGATCGACATTATTGGAAGAGCTGTCTTGAAACACGTCTGATTCCACCATTAGTCAAGTCCCGACTGATTGAGCTTTGACATTGAGCCGAGCGAGCACGAAGGGTACACCCCCCCACCCCCCCTCCCCAATGACTTTGACGATCGACATTATTGGAAGAGCTGTCTTGAAACACGTCTGATTCCACCATTAGTCAAGTCCCGACTGATTGAGCTTTGACATTGAGCCGAGCGAGCACGAAGGGTACACCCCCCACCCCCCCTCCCCAATGACTTTGACGATCGACATTATTGGGAGAGCTGTCTTGAAACACGTCTGATTCCACCATTAGTCAAGTCCCGACTGATTGAGCTTTGACATTGAGCCGAGCGAGCACGAAGGGTACACCCCCCCACCCCCCCCCTCCCCAATGACTTTGACGATCGACATTATTGGGAGAGCTGTCTTGAAACACGTCTGATTCCACCATTAGTCAAGTCCCGACTGATTGAGCTTTGACATTGAGCCGAGCGAGCACGAAGGGTACACCCCCCACCCCCCCTCCCCAATGACTTTGACGATCGACATTATTGGGAGAGCTGTCTTGAAACACGTCTGATTCCACCATTAGTCAAGTCCCGACTGATTGAGCTTTGACATTGAGCCGAGCGAGCACGAAGGGTTACCCCCCCACCCCCCTTCCCCAATGAGTTTGACGATCGACATTATTGGGAGAGCTGTCTTGAAACACGTCTGATTCCACCATTAGTCAAGTCCCGACTGATTGAGCTTTGACATTGAGCCGAGCGAGCACGAAGGGTACACCCCCCCCACCCCCCCTCCCCAATGACTTTGACGATCGACATTATTGGAAGAGCTGTCTTGAAACACGTCTGATTCCACCATTAGTCAAGTCCCGACTGATTGAGCTTTGACATTGAGCCGAGCGAGCACGAAGGGTACACCCCCCCCACCCCCCCTCCCCAATGACTTTGACGATCGACATTATTGGAAGAGCTGTCTTGAAACACGTCTGATTCCACCATTAGTCAAGTCCCGACTGATTGAGCTTTGACATTGAGCCGAGCGAGCACGAAGGGTACACCCCCCCCCACCCCCCCTCCCCAATGACTTTGACGATCGACATTATTGGAAGAGCTGTCTTGAAACACGTCTGATTCCACCATTAGTCAAGTCCCGACTGATTGAGCTTTGTCATTGAGCCGAGCGAGCACGAAGGGTACACCCCCCCACCCCCCCTCCCCAATGACTTTGACGATCGACATTATTGGAAGAGCTGTCTTGAAACACGTCTGATTCCACCATTAGTCAAGTCCCGACTGATTGAGCTTTGACATTGAGCCGAGCGAGCACGAAGGGTACACCCCCCCACCCCCCTCCCCAATGACTTTGACGATCGACATTATTGGAAGAGCTGTCTTGAAACACGTCTGATTCCACCATTAGTCAAGTCCCGACTGATTGAGCTTTGACATTGAGCCGAGCGAGCACGAAGGGTACACCCCCCACCCCCCCTCCCCAATGACTTTGACGTTCGACATTATTGGAAGAGCTGTCTTGAAACACGTCTGATTCCACCATTAGTCAAGTCCCGACTGATTGAGCTTTGACATTGAGCCGAGCGAGCACGAAGGGTACACCCCCCCACCCCCCCTCCCCAATGACTTTGACGATCGACATTATTGGAAGAGCTGTCTGGAAACACGTCTGATTCCACCATTAGTCAAGTCCCGACTGATTGAGCTTTGACATTGAGCCGAGCGAGCACGAAGGGTACACCCTCCCCCCCCCCAATGACACTGACGATCGACGATCGCGCGATCGACGGCGATCGATAATATCGATAATTTCGATTATTTCCAATGATTTAATATTTGCGGTAATTTATTTTGCAATAATGCTATCCGGTGCCCGAGAAATTATTTCATCACTTAAATTGTTCATGAAAAATACTAACGAGGTTTAATTAACAAGAGGCTTGCACAAATCGATCGAATTGTTTAAGTTATTATATCGAATTGCTTTTGTTAATTAATTTACTATTTCTCGCTTCTTAATATTTACAACAATTCCGATTGTTAGAAGCATGGTTAAGCACCTCACTGGCTATTTTGACATTTAATTTGTTAGTGAAAATAATTGATAGAATCAGACATATGGAGTTTCACATACTTCATTAATAAATTGATTGCTTTTCGAGCTGTTTAATATTTAAATACTTCCGTGGCTATTCCGTCGTATTATTTTGTAATGGAAGTAATTAATAACGTCAAACATACAAAGTGATTTTTAAAGCACGTATTTATCGAAGAATAGTTACATCAAATATATTCAATCTGTTTAAATGCATCATTTACCAATGTTTTGATATGGTTAATTAACAAGAAAACAAGATTAGTGTCACTTGTATTTTTGAAAGAATATAAAGCTATTTTCGTCAGGAAAAATTAATGTAAAATCTTTGTCTGCCTGTCGCCGTAGATCTAATTCGATTGAAACTCTTAACGAGAACAAATGAGAGTTTGTCATCGAATATATCAGGATTTGTCTAAAATGTATTGTTGCTATTCTTACAAGTTACTAAACGATGCTATTGATTAAGAATAAATTAACACAAAGGACAGGTGTCAACAAAAGAGAAGGTTGTTTAGAATTAAATACGCAGATATTAATAAAATTATATTTAGAAAATTATATTTATAGTTAGAAATTCCAAATTCAACCAGAAAAAAAGTACACGTAGACAGTCATAGTTTTGAATGAGACTATTTATTTGCTGAATCACACCGAACCTGACAAAAAAATATCAACGGAACACTGAACGTTCCGTGAAGCAGTAAGCAATGTCTTCAAGAAAATATAAAAAGAGAATAGAACATTAGAAATGATTAGTCTGCCCAAATAAAATTTGACAGAATATTGTATTGATACAGATTGTATAAAATAAAAATTGTTAATTCTGGAGTCCCTTGAGAGGAACGACCGAGTGCAAAGAGTTAAAGCGCTATTAATAATTTTAACGAATTAAATAATTTTGAGAAGATGTGTAAATTATTGTGAACATTAAGATCCTTGGAGCTACGTTCCTTGAAAATCTCACAATATTCAGCCAGAGCACGGCTTTCAGAAGTAATTAGGAGAACGATGAATTTCGAGGAGATGGAAACCGTCCGCGAAATTAGTGGCTGGAATGCGAGACCAAGCGAGAAACTGTTCGAAGTTCGATAACTAGGCTGTTTTCCATCGAGCCACGGTGCTCGGAGTGCAGAGAGCGATTTGCATATTTACAAGAACAAGAGTGGGACCGTAAAGTTCAAGTCGAAGAAACGGCGGGACAAACACGGCGCTCGAAGAAAGCGTACAGAAGAACATAAAGTCCGCCTTTCGTTTTCAATTTTTGCCGGGCTTCAGGGCCGGCGATTTTGCAATTGATCTTCGATCGCCCTCGGCACCGGGTCCCCTCGACAGGTGGGGACGTGTAGGACGATCGTGGTTTATGGCAATAGCTCGCGAGCCTCGCCCATTACGCGCCACGGTACATTCATTCGTTCAATACAACACTGATTTTACATACAAGAAGGCCATCGGCCGCGTGTCTGCTCCTCGGCTACCGGAAGGGGCTGTGCGCGATGATGATGATGTCACTGGGACACTCGGTGACTTTAATCGATGTCGCAGCGAATAAACATCGGCGACAAGTGAACACTCCGGGAGAAACCGGGCACATTCATCTTCTAATTACGTATGGAATAAGCGTAGAACTTTGACTCATAATTTCCAATGTATGTCGATCGTGATGTCACTGGGACATCATCGGCTATCTTTGCACACGTATGTCCTCTCTAAAGGAACGTAACATGACTGCGGTTAATTATGGTGATGTCGAGATACACAATTTTTATTTTCCAGCATTTTTATTCACACGCTTTTGTACCAAGTTCTATTCGACGCTAAGATTACTCTTTAAAATTGCTCTTAACTGGAATATATATAATATAATATAATAATATAATATATATATATATATTTTTTTTTTAACTGGAATAATATATATTATTATATATAATAATAATAATATAATATATATTATTACAGTTAAGAGTAATTTTAAAGAGTAATTATAAATAATAATAATATAATATAATATATATATATATATATATATATATATATATATATATATATATATATATATATATTATTCCAGTTAAGAGCAATTTTAAAGAGTAATCTTAGCGTCGAATAGCACTTATATTATATATTATATTATATGATATAATAGCACTTGCATTATAATGACAAGATTGAATATATTTAAACTCCGCACGAATCCTATAATAGTCTATGCATGATGAAAGGAGTTCGTCTAAAAAATTCTCATAGAAGCATTTTAATTAAATCAGGAGATACCTGTAGAAGAAAGTACCATAAGCCAGCTGTTTTGCTCGATCGTCGAAGTAAGTATGGAAACAAAAATTGCAGAATGAATGTAAGTAGCTTCATAACTTGAGCTTGTTAGTCTCAGACAGTTTTTGCTAGAGGAAAAAGCGTTTGGAAGATAGTTTCACCAAGTCATCTAGAAGAGGCTTTGCTTCCTTTCTGTCCTGGGATCTTCTGGACACCCGTGAAATCATTTTGTCAAGGAGCGGCCTCGACATCCTGTGGAAAGGATAATTAATTTCAGGGTTCTTTGTTACGTAAAATTCGAGTTCCTGTGCTAGATCACTTCCTCGGTCGATACTTCCTGAAAAGTAAGAACGGCCTCCTTCTGAAAGAAGAAAGACGCTATTCATGCAGCGACAGTTCCAGATGCTATTTTTGGAGCAACGAATCAAGATGCTATTTTTGGAACAACAATTCAAGACGATATTTTTAGCGACAAATCGAGACGCTATTCTTGGAGCAACATTTCAAGAGGCTATTTTTAGCAACAAGTCGAGATGCTGTTTTTGGAGCAATAATTCCAGATGCTATTTTTGGAGCAAAAAGTCGAGATGCTAGTTTTGCAGCAATAATTTAAGCTGCCATTTCCGGAGCAACAATTCAAGCTGCTATTTTTGGAACACCGGTGATCGAACTTGTCGCGCCGAATAATACGAGAACTGCGATATCTTGTCGATCGTATGCGGTTCGGGTTCAGGTTCGGGTTTCCGGGTAGCGTGTCAACCTTGACCACGGCCGATAAGGCATGAAAACAAGAAGAGATCGAGACACTCTTGACCCAGACTCGTTTCTACGTTGCAAGCGCCATTTTATCGTGTCATCCAACAAACGAAAATTTCTATTTCGCATGAAAATCGCAGTCTACTTCTGAATTCACTGTAAAGTGTAACCAGAGAACTATTTAAAATTTGCTGGTATTGTGACACATTCGCAGAAAACAATCTTGACTGGATTTCGCATATAGATGAATGATTAAAGAACAAAATAAATCATTACCCATACGTAACCGTTGAAAGAATCTGAACTAGAAAGTTACTTAATAATCCGCTCGTATCGTGACGAATTATCACGAATTATGACGACCGCCAAAAAGTCGAAGACGAAAAGTCACTTCGATATCGCGAAACATTTTTGTCTCGGCAGCGAACGTTTTAATCACCTCTTACCTAAACATAACCTTTCGAAAATCGTTCAAAAAAATCTCGAACGCCCATTAAAATTTCCCGCTACGGAACAATGCGGAAAAATGAAATCGCGAGACCCGCGCGTGTTCCTGCTCTCCGGAACGCTTTGTCTCGCAACGGCCGAATCATTAATCTTAATAAATTAGAGTTTCTTCAATCGCCGGCGTGTTAATAGGTAAAAAAACGGATTTGAAAGGAATACCGGACAGAAGGAAGCTGTCAATCGTCATCGATGCGACAATGAATCACAGGATCGATCGTAATTTTCCACGTGGCAGGCGGTGTAACGCGCGGCAGCGGCCCCGGCCCCGGCGCCCGGCAAAAAGAATGCGAAGGATACGGTCGAACGGCTCCGACAATATGGCCGTTATTACATCGTTTTGTTATCTATCGATCGTTGCATAGGAATAGGCGTGTGCGGTTCCAGAAGTTATAACGCGTTTTACACGATCGGCCGATCCCGGCACCGGCGATCCAATTGAATTCCTAATAAACGCGCAATGAAGACCGGGATTTATGCTGTCCGACGCGGACGTGAGCGTTGCTCCCGATCTAAAACCGGGCTTGCACGCCGGCTGAAACTTTCCAGACACAATTTTCAGCTACGTCGTAAAGCCCTCCCGCCCCCTCCCGCCCCGCCCGGCGAAAAAGAAAGCCAATAATGATCCGATCGATTTCCAATCCCATATATACGCGAATTATTTCACACACGCTGCGCTCATGCGACCCGGAATCGTTCCGTTGTTTCGTAAGCCGATTCGCTCTGACGGCGACCTGCTTCTCTATGTATAATCGAATGCCCTAAGTGTTCCATGTGGATTATCTAATTTCTGGGTAACATGGAAGCTCGGACTTTCACGGATTTCAATCGGGCTGGGACGTTTCATGCTCCAACGGCTGATCGGGTTTCTATATTCTATATATGTACATATATGGATATGTCTTCTATCGTGCAGAAGGAACGATTTAATCATTTTGCCGAGATTTTGCTACATTCTGGCTAACTTGTTCATGGCAAAGGTATTTGTTGTTGCGTGACTAGGCAGTAATTGTGGAGCCGGGTGGTCATTAGCGTCAAACTCTGTACACCAGTCATGGTTGGCAGTCTGTTTCCGATTCTTCCAACTCTCTCGATGTTTCTTTTTTCGACAATGAATTCGTATTTTCTGAAACGATTTCGTATCATCTAGCTTCTTATTCAGCAATGGAAACCATTCGAAAACCATGGAAACCATTGTTGCTCTCAGAAAGTCATTATTCTCCAGCATCCAGCGGCCTTTCCGTGAATTAGAAAAATTTTCAACGATAGCAGACCCTTCGACAATCATTCTACAGTGTTTGCACTTTGAAACATTGTTACTCTGCGAATATAAATGTTTTCCAGCACCCAATGCAAAAATTGGAAAAATCTAAAACGACAGCGTACCCATCCTTCAACAATCATCGCGCAGCGAAACCAGTTCGAAAGCACCCAGCACTCGAAAACTCGGTCCTCCGGGAGCCACCCAATAAATTCGACGAACTTGAAACAACGTCGGACCTTTCAACAAGCATTCAGTAACGGAACCCGTTCGAAACCTCGTTGCGCCGGAAAAATCGGTCGCCGAGCAGCCGGCATCTCGTGCAGCCGATAGCGGACATGGGAACTCCGTGTCCATTATCGTCGCAGCTTAGATAATTGAACAAACCCAGCCTAGTCGAAACAAGCATCGCGATCGGGTCGATGCGTGTTCTCGAACGGTGTACATTGTAATTGATCCGATATAACGATCCAACCTGTCAGAGGAAGGCGTACGGTGCAGCTGCTCGCTGGAGCAGATGGAACGACGCGAGGCGACGGGACGGGACGCGACGCGACGCGACGCATTCGCGGACTGCTCACGCATAAATGCATCGGAAATGCGGCGGGTGCAGCACCGGCCTTAGCTGAAGCTCCAGATAAAAGCAACGGGAATCGGCCGCGGACGGTACCGGGAACGCGAACGTCGAGGACATTCGATCCAATCTTCAATGACTCCTCGACGGTGCCCGGTTCCCGCGGGGAAAAGCAGGAGGCTGGCGATAATCTGCACGTGTCGCGAATATTTCGCGGGCCGGAGCACGCGCGGGCGAAACCCGAGACGATGCGCCAAGGCGCGAACGGAGGTGTCGTCGCCTTTTGCGAACAGGCCTCCGGAAAAAGGGGCGAACAGGGGTCCGGAGGGGTCCGGAGGGATCCGGAGGGTACCGAAGAGGTCCGGAGGGGTCCAGTGGGTAAAGCTGGAGAACCGTCGATAGTGGAGAACTGTCGACTGGTTTTCTTACTATCGATTGTTCCCATCGGAACAGCCAACTTTGCCTTAAATCCTTTGCCAGAGTTACGCGAAAAATATTTTTGCATGCAATATTTTGCATCTTTTTTGATAGGTCTCACTTATCTAAACTCTCCCATCGATATTATTATAAATAAAATCTTCTATGTTTTATAACTCTATTTATATTATCTTATAATCATATTATTTATTAATTGCATTTTCGAGTGCATAATTCTCGTTTATATTCAACTCGTGTGTAAATTTTAATTTAGCATCGATATTAACTACATCGATGTCTTTTATTACCGATGTCATGTGTATCGTATTCTCTGGATATTAATGCGTACATATACGTATATCGATACTTAATATCGATACACTTCGGACGTATCGCCATCACTACCGAGGAGACCTCGGCGAATACCAGCTCGAATGACACCTGGACCTGTGGTCGACGCGCGTTTAACACGTATGCGAGACTCTTATCTGCGCCGTGTATCGGGGAAGCGTGCATTATCATTCGGATTTATGCTGATCTATGCGCTACTCGGACCTATCGTGTTCCTCGGTGCCCGATGACGCAACCATGAAATTCGGAGGGAAACACTTGCTTACGATCTATGGTTCTCTGGGATGGTTGAAAGGAATTTTTGATTATGAATGTGACAACGTTTTGAGAAAGTTTGCTGCAATCGTTCGGACAGATATGGTGTACACACTGGTCCAAAAGTAAGCATGCATGTTGATAATTATCATCTTTAACGAATGAGTGATATACAATATGAATTAATGATGGAAAACCACAAATGCAAAATAATATAAATAAAAAATAACTGGAAAACTTGATAGCTAGAATGCTGAAATTATTTTTAAAAAATAATTTACAATATATACGTGTCATTCTAAACTATAAATCAATGTTTGATCAAGGTTCTTGCACGTGAATAAAAAAGCAGACAACGTTTCGAATTTAATGCATGGATTTTGTGCATTTACGACGAAAATGAGCAGCTGCAATTTTAAACAGTCGACAGATTTAGAGAATAGAAATGTTTCAGTATATAATTTTCGTGCTACTAAAATTATTAAAAGAGGCAGAAAAATTCCATAGTAGCCTCTGTACTTTTTAATACATGCGCAAATATTTTATTTTGTATAAAAATCCGCAGGCTGCTATTAATAATAGTAATTGTAATCGTAATAATAAATACAGCTAATCATAGGTTAAGAATTGAATTTTTGGTACTTTTATTGTATTGAATTAGCTTTTCTTTCATTATAAGCTTCCAAATCTCAGATCAGATTTATTCGCTATACAGTAAAGTGAATGTACTTAACCATAAACCTAAAATAGTAATTCATGTCTTATTTATACATTTATATTACACGTTTTTAAGAACAACAGGGTGCAATTGAATTAGCTTCTGATTAAAAATGAAACGAATACTTACGATAAACTAATCACCTTCGCTCGATGTTTCCACTCTGCTATCATTATTATCGCGCTACGATATGGCAAAGTGACGATAGCGAACTGCAATCGGCCGTGCACGCAGTTCACAGGTCGCCGGGAGGACGGCGACGATGACGTTGAAGACACTTTGAAATCGAGAAGGGATCAACAGATTAAATTCCTCGGTAATCTTCGACGTTGTTGCAGCTCCATCGCCTTCGGGCGATCGTGCGAGCGACGTTCCGCGCCTCCGAGTAATGCATCGGTAAACATTTGCTTACTAGTAACAATATAATATCGGTCGGCGCTCACCTGTGTTGTTTAATTGCACCCTGACACGTTGATAGCCTGCCGGTGGTTCGTTTGACGCGGAACATTGTGTTGTCATCTTCGGGTGATCGTCTCTAATAAGCTCGTACGCGCTCGCCGCCTGACACTTTCATTCACTTCACTCGCTTCAATCATGCAGCTTCATCATCGTTCTGTTAAAAAAATTATAAAGCAGCGCCGAGCTGGCCTGGCTGCACTAAAAATACCGGAGGCTTTCAACAGCCGCGGTTTTAACTAAATTGAGGATTCAGGAATTTCAGCCAATTTGTGGATTAAGAAAATGAAACCTGTGATCAACATAAATTGCCTATCGTATTATAAGTTATGAAACCCTGGCATCTCAGGATTATAAACATCCATTTACAGATTATTTCGGATAATCGAGGTTCCACTGTAGGCAGCGGCTTCATCTCGATGCTAGAACTACCGACCGCTAAACGCCACTAGCGTGTATAGTTTCATACAGCAATAAGATTAGATTCATTTGAACTTCGTACGATTTTTACAATGACGTACGCTTGAATGAAAATGTTCGTCCGAGAATTTCTCGGAGCAACGTTTTCACATCAGGAATTCTCGTACGTAACGTTCGCCGATCGACGCATCAATTTTTATTAGAAAACAGGCATTTTCGTTGATCCGTCAGTTCTGCTGTTAATCGACTAGCGGGGAATTCTAATAAGGATGATAAAAATGAATGCGATGGAAATAAATTCCCTACGACGTTCGAGTGTACCATACGCATGACTTTGCTCCTTTAATGATTATAATAAGTTGAAAATATTGTAACAATATCTTTCGGTTCTCACGCCACAGTTCTGTATTTCAATCGATTTAATTAAATCGTCCATTATGTCCCGATACATCCGTACGATTTCCTGCAATTATAATATCCTCTATATCATATAAATTAACGTCCGAGGACGGCAGAAGTGAAACTCGTTACAATTTCTCTCTCCTATCCGAACGTAACGTTGTCAGATCCGTTTAATATCTCGGATCAAATCAACGCGTACTAATACAGGTGCGAATGAAGGTACGTACGCTTCGAAACACAAATTATGCAGTCGATTCAGTGTTACGTTCCAAAAATTGTAATGCGTCTTTACATCATGCATTCATGGTTAATAAACGCGCAATGAAGACCGGGATTCACGCTGTCCGACGCGGACGTGAGCGTTGCTCCAGCAGTGTTACGTTCCAAAAATTGTAATACGCCGTTACATCGTTGTAAAATTGCATTCATGGTTAATCTCATTTAAACAATAGGTATGTTACGCGCGCGTATTTCCCATCGAATAAGCCAAGAAGATCGACCGACCGAGGGAACGGTTTTAGGTTCTAATTTAGCCTAATTTGAATTCCAGCGAGTGGTTAATTTGCCAATCGCATTGGACGTCGGAGAGTGCGCCGTGGCGGATGGACAGCATAAACCCGGCACGGGTAGATTAGATTACCGTCTCGGAGACTCCGGCGTTGTTAGTCACTCGTTACGTATCTCAGCCTACCAACGCTCCTCTCCTAATATATGCACGCTCGCTGGGTTACCTGCAATACCTGCATTCAGATGCACCGCTGCGTGCGGTGCGCCTACCTCTCGCGTGGCCGGTTCTGTGTCGCCTATCCGCGAATCCTACACTCCTCCCCGTGTAAACGTTGGATATCGCGGATTCCATACTCATAAGTAACCGCTGTTAACACCTGACCGGCCGACAATGGAGGCCGGCGATCGAATTTACCGCGACAGGGCTCGCGTTTCGCGAGCTTCCTTATCGAGTATCTACGGCCGTACGCCTTCGGGAGAGGGTTTATAAACAGTGAAATGTAAGGAGATATCATAATTAAAATGATTCATTCGGTTTACTATCGCGCGGGACCTTTAACGGCTCGGCTTCGCCTAAAGGCCTCTCAACCGTTGCGAAACTACGGGATCTTTAGGAATTTTTTTCTCGGAAACTGGTTGCGATTTTGGAGCATCGTTTCTCGGGATTTGTAGGCACGTTCTTGGACTAACTGACGGTATTTTTTTTAGTCGCAGGTTTTTATGCTTTGCACATGGTACGATGCGAAGCGTACCGTCCTGTAAAAAGGCACTGTTCTCGAGAAGTAGAGAAGAATGCGATGTTCGAGGATTTTTCTCGAAGGAACTGGTAGGTTTTGAAAAATCAGTCTTCCTGCATCCGAAAGACGACGCTTTCTACTAGTTCTTATAATTTTTTTAATAAAATGTGTTATTAATTGTGAAAGTTGCAGCAGCTATTCTAAATGTCCTTTCTCAAGACCATGATAGAAAACGTCGTACAGAAAACTTCTCTTGCAACAATTACTTCCGCGCTACTTTGCATAAAACGGTACAATTTTTCGTGCAGGTAACACAGTTGAAAGTACAATGAACCGCGCGGTCCCGGCCGGACCGACGATTTCCAGCTTTCTCTTATTTGCATGAATTTTTCCAAATCGGAAACCTCTCAACAGATCGTATAAACCTATCAGAAAATGACAAACGACTGTGAAACGGGGCCCGACGGAATTCTAAGTGTTAATAGAAACGTTCGCGCGCGACATTCTACCGGGGCTGAATGAAATATCCTCCGTCGAAAATTTCGCAGTCACGAAGCGGCAATTCCCTTCAACTGCGGAAGCTCGGAGCTGCCAATAAATAATAAAATTATTGATCAATTAATTAGCCGGCAGGCTTTCGCGAGGGGGAGGAACGCGGTACAGGTTTACGGTCCCGTAGAAATATTGTCCACGGGTTTCCTCGCAAATTACCGCTCGTGCTATCCGGCTTTTTCTTGTCGTACCGTCCGCCGGACATTCGCCGGTATCGTTTTCCAGCGGCGCTGGATTTACCGTTACGAAAGCACGTGTGACTGCATTAAATCTCCCGCGAAAAGGGGAATGAGGAGTGGGGGCAGGAAGACGGATAAGTAGCGATGGGACCAAGTCCAATTTGAGGACAGATTTTCCAAACGATTGGACAATCTTCGAGACATTCGAGCCATCGTCGAACCTCCAGAATTATTCGCTTTTCAAGTGTGTCGAAAGAAAATCTTTAGTTGATCTGAGCATTTTCTGAATTATATAAAATACCATTTCTCGTAACCCTTTCACATTAAAATTTATCTGGTTCTATTATACACTCATGGATGTCCTGCAAACTTTATTTTATAAAAACTTATGTTATTAAACTTTATGCTACACTTTTACAAGATATAATTAGCTAATGTAATATATTAGATATAAAAAATATATAATATAATATCTACAATATATAATATATTAGATATAAAATATAATAGATAATTTACAAACTAGTATTAGGATTGTAATCAGGGACGAATGCACTTGAAACAGTTTAATTACGATAATATCATTCAGGGTATTAAATAAAGATTATTTTAACAAACATACAGTTTAAATATCCATAGCCTGGACGGGTCATCCTACTTCATTTTCAATCCCACAAGACTCGTGGAATTTCTCAAGTCAGTGCTGAATCAACACTAAATCGAGCAGGAACGTGTGCTGCCTCATAAGAATGGCAAATCTGAATTTCTTTAGACTATTCGCCTTTTTTATTATAACGCCGAGCTTCGATAAAGGAATTTACCGAATCGTTTTTACAAAAATAGTCTTCACTGATCTGAGTCCTCTCAAGACTAGCCATTTTAAAATGTTAGGTTTAATGCCAACCCCTTGCACTCTAACAACGAGTCAGACCGAAATGAAGGAAATTTCATTCTAGACAGATAAAATTCGTGAAAACTGATCGCACCGATCGCGCTAATTCGTGCAGCCGTGCGGTTGGTCCCATCGCTAATCGTAAGGTGCAGCCATGCAACCCGGTTGCCCACGCCTCGTGATCCTTCACTGTTCCTCAACGTCGATATTCAAATCAGCGCCTCCTCCACCCTGTCCTTTCTTTCCCCGCCGCTACACGTCCTCTTTTTACCACCTTTTCGTGCCGTAATTTACCGTTACAAAAGCCCTCGCCCACGCGCCCCCCTCCAACCCACCCCCCTGCTCCTCCCCTTCGCCGAGCATAATCGCCGGATCGATCCGTCGATTCACGATGTGCCATTGTGCGCTGCACGGGCCCCGATGGGTCCTCCTCCGATCGAGCGCGGCGCAACGATCCACGTCGATCCGACGTGTGGCAGGTGCCACGGTGACCAGACATCCCGAGAAAAATGTCCTCGTCACGATCGACGGAATTCCAGCAGGTAGGAACCCCTTTCGACGTTGAAGGGACACTGATTAGCACCGTTTCGTGACCGCTGTCCGAACGATTGGCCGGCTGACTTCGTTCCCCCCCTCGCCGCCACCTTGCTCGTCTTCTTTTTCTTCGTGGTCGCTTTTTCTTTTCTCATCGCGCCGATGAATCGGGACCGTGAAAAGGGGCCCGGCGACCAGGGCTACCTGTTTCATCGACGGATATTTTGACTCGGACGTCTTCTTAGCGTCGGATTAATGCGAGCCCGAGAGCCGGCCATTGTGGTCCGGTCGGGGGCGGAACGATTTTCTTGTGGAGAAAAGCTTGTTGCCACGGAGCTATTCTGTTCGGGATAAACTAATTAGGTTCCAGTTAGGGCCCTCCCCTCCGGAGGGACCGTGTTTTCGATTCCTTTAAGCGGATTAATCGGGAAAAAGGAGAATTGGTTATGGTTATTGATACTTGCGGGTCTCGAGTCGGTTTCTTTCAAATATACACGGCTGTTGATGATAAGTTTATTAATTTGTACTATTAGTAGACTGCGGATCTCTATGCAAAATAAAAATTTCCTATAATGACTGTGAAGAAGAAGAAACAAATGAAAATTAATATCTTCTTTTGATAATTTTATGAAGTCGACGACGAAGCAACTGTGTTAAATTCTTTCAACATCTTCGCAGTTTTTTGGATTGCAGATCTCTATGCGACAGAAGAATTCTTTAGATTAATTACTAGAACTAGGAATTTAATTTAACAAGTGACGCCGACGTTGTATTTTTATTTTATTTTGCAGTAAATGAGTCAATTTTCAATGCCTTCGTTATTTTATGCACTAGCTAAGAATAAAATATCATGGATTGCTTATGTAGACTTACATTAGCACATGTTTTTTGCGATTTTTATTCTGGGTCTGTCATGACCCCGGTTATTTTTGCGATAACGATCGTAAGTGACAGTGTAACAGCTTCAAAAGTTCAGCTTCGCAGACCTCTAGAAACTGTAAAGAATTTTTGTATTTAAATGAAACTACATCATTATTGAAGAAAAAAGTCTCCTTTTTCGAACGCGCTCAAAAACGTAGAGCTACGATTTTTCCCCACCGTTCTATCGCTGTTTGAATCGAAAGTGTGTCGCAGTGACTGAACATCAAACTTTCGAGAACCACAACTCCGTGGGAAAAATGAAACATTTGACGATATTCAATGGGCCGTAACTATGTTGCAACTGATCGTATAGCGATGATTCTGGACGGCTCTTTAAAGAGCGAAGTCTCCACTTTCGATATCATTTAATCACTTCAACCTAGTGTTACAGCTACGTTAGCAAGCGCACTTTCTCCGACGAAACGTGCGTTCCTTGTCAAAAATTCAACTTCGCAGATCTCTGAACAGTTTAAACAATTATTTCCGCGTGTTAAACCAACGCGAGCTGAAAAATTGCAGTACACGCAACGAGAAAGAATTCGTAAAAACGGAAATCGGAAGCGAACTCCCGATAAATTCAACGCTATAGCCTGCAGGAGCTCGCTCTCACCGCTCGAATACGATCGCGAGCGTATTGTCGGAGCGTATCGGCGAGCGCAAGGCGTCCGTTTTGTCCCAGATACGGAAAGATCGCTGGGAGTACCGTGACCGGGAACGACTGTTAGGCGAATTCAATTTCACGGGGCGAGCCGTTAAGGCTCCGGTTAACGAGAAAGACGCGGGGACTTCTGTGCGGTTTCGCGCGGGGTTTTCTGCGCGGCGTCGCGTCGCCGCCCTCGTTCGTCACTTAACGACCGACTGCCACACCTGTAGAGCTGCGTGGACCACGGAGGAGACGGAAGACTTCCGGTAGTGGCGGCAAACGATACAAGCGAAACTCGTCGCGGTCGTTAAACGCCACGCAAATCCATTCACTCCGCGTGGCGCAAGGGTTCATTCAAGCTCGTACGCCGGCCGCCCACGTGTCGTTATTTGCATAGATCCGCACGGCGTATGAACCGCTCTCATGCGCTCTCCTGCGCTCTCGAGCGCTCTCATGCGTTCTCTCGCGCGAGCAGGAGTTTACATGCGGCCTAACATTTACCAATGGCTGCGAGCTGCTCGCTCGATCGGACGACACGAGCACGCGAAAAGCCGAGCCTCGCGGATATTTACATACTAGATTCGCTATCGGCCACGAGGCCTACGATCGGCGATAGGGTACAGGGACGGCCCTAAGGGGCCACCCTTCCGATGCTCCTCGTTCTGGAAACCCTAAGTTCATTTATAAGGCAGCGGACCCACTTACTGCGAGGCAACCAATTACTGTGCCTTTTGTTCATTTTCAAGCATAATTTGTATCTATGGAATAAGATGTATGATTTTTTTTCATTTGAATTCGATTAATTATTTATTTTCTGAAATTAAACATGTAAAGACGGAAGTTTCTTGAAATATCACAAAAATTATTTCGAATCTTTCATACCGAATTCGCGAGAGTTTCTGTATTGCTAAAAATCTTAAGAAAATACCGAATAAAGATTTATATTCAGTAAAACAAATCGTTTTAAGATATCAGAGTGTTAATTGTGTTGGTAAAATGTATTAAAATTAAGGGAAACAGTGATTATTTATCAGTGATTATTTAACAGTGATTATTTATTTGAATGTTAGCTTTTTATTTCAATTTCAGTAGTTCATTTACTGTGCACAGTTGCGTTAATTAATGTACAGCTCACCACGGGATAAGCCTACATAACCTAAAACCTCAAATCGTAACCGTTATATTTTTAGAGAGGAGAAATGTAAATGGGAAATTTTATTACAGCAAAGTGAATTAGTGATAAATCGTTTATTCTTCAAACAACAATGTTCGTTTTATTCAGATTTGTTCAAATAAAAAGATTGAACGTATCTAATTAAATACATCTAATCGTTGCAGAAACGATGAAACACCATTTTAACGCTTATCCTTAATAATATTATACAAGATGTCCAGAAAGATAGATAAAAGAGCTTCAAATGAACTTCTTTCCGAAAATGCATTATTTAAAAGATATGTAAGCTTTCAAAGATATTTATGATTTATTGCAGCAATTATAAGAAATGTTCGAAAATTCCTCCCATTGCAAGGTATGCATTGGAAATGATAGTAAATTCACTTCGAGTACATTCCTAATATTGATCATCCCTTTTTATTATATTTTTATAATCCAACGCTTATATCTTTCCAATGAAAAATTTTCAGATACAAGTTTATACGAACATCTTTCATCTATTTAGCTTCAGTAGCAAATAGCAAAAGTTTGATCCCAACCTTTCCGGACACTGTATACTTCCCGACGAGTAATGTTCATAATTTTACCGCGCGCGTACGGTTCGGAGCGTCACTTTTTCACCCCGTTTACGGACGGTCAAATCAATATTGAATCCTAAGAGCGCCAGCTTACATTTGTGCGAGAAACGCAACGAGAAGCCGAGGAGATGAGCATACAAGTATGTACGTATCGGCGCAACATGTGCGGCCCTGACCACGGGAACTCTCCCTCGTAATCTCGGCGAGCACAAAACCGATATTCCCCGTGGCACGTGAGCCTCGTAGTTCGCCTCGTGTGAATAGCTCGTTTAGATGTTAATAGAAAAGTACTGGTTATGTCATAGCTGGCGACGTTTCAGGCATTAAGCGAGTGACTTCGAAATTCCTATTGTGACATTAAACCGTCGACGTTCCCTTGTCCGCGGTGAGATAGGTCCCTCCCCCCCGGTGCATAATAACCGCGGGCCGGCAACACGTGAATCGAGTTAATTTTCGCCGGTGTAAATAAAACGTTTAGCAGAGAAGAAACGTTTCCCCTTTAACCGGCCGGTGGACCCCTCGCACGCGAATCGCGCGGGAGACCGGCTCGGCTGATTTACGAGTGCCTAATACGATGCAACCGATCGTGAATTACATTCCTTTATCGCCGGGGCTCTATAACGTTCCCCGGGCACGAACATTCAGGTTGAAAACTCGAGAGATCTGCTCCATAACAGAGTAAACGAGTCGTTGTAAGCGACCGCTGCGCTCCAGCAAAACAGGTATACTGTTAGCAATTTATCAGACCGAACTGTCACGCTACTTATCTGCCCCTGCTTTCTATGCCGTCCGCTCTATGCCCTATCAGAAACGGCTCCGAAATCCGTATTCAATGTACTCTTCCGCTTCGCGCGAGTGCTGTTCGGTTGTTCGGCAAGCTGTTTCGCGTTTCGTTCTTTCGCGAGGAAATCAGGGACGATTCTTTCGTGTTTAGAATTAATATTATTTGATATGATCTATTGTTTTGTAACTTTGCGTCATTTTTCTGGGAGCTCTGAAATCTCACGCTCGTAGAAGTTCCGTTTTTTTTTTGTTGGAGAAGTACTGAATCGGGCGTTGTTGTACATCCTTGCAAATCTTTTTGAAGAACGAAAGAATTTTCCGAACAATCTTATTTTCTTCGACGCTAACAACTGCAATACTGATCTTGATGCAGTTTATTATTTTTGCATGCATAGAGCTGGGGGGTTCGCGTAGGATTAGGCTTGGAAAATCAGTAGAAAAGAAAAGAAGTCGATTTTCTCAAATTTCAATAATGCGGTAGCTAAATCTTTGCACTGGAATGGCGACTTCGAAAAAACGTTTACATTATCTTATCACTATCTTTAATAAATTGCCGAAAATGTAAACGTTGCATGAATAGACTCGCGTTACATGCACAAAGTTAGAAACTAGCTTCGAGCAAAATGTTAACGTTGAACTTCTATTTTAAACACCGAAAGGAGAACGTTCTTTGAGATATCTTTTTCCAAAGAAACAATGAAACGTATCTCTTTGATTAATTCAATCTGCTGCAACAAGAAGATCAAAAGATCTAGCCGAACTAGTACCAAAAAAGTATTTTAAAGAGCTTGAGAACAATTATATTAATAAAAAAACTAATAAAGAAATACTCAATTATACTAATTATTATATTTAACCCTCTTACTTACTGCCGAGTCCACAATTCGGTGAAGTATCCTAAAGAAATTACAAAAATCTTATAAAACCTGACAACTGGAAAATTCAGGAAGCAAGAAAAAATAAGAAATAAAACTGTTCTTTATTAAAGATATTAAAAAAGCATCATTGCTAAAAAGATTGAACACTGTAATCCTTGTAATCGCGAGAATCGCCCGACTTTCGATTGCAGATGCTGCGACTTCAGCCACGAATTGACTCGCATCGTCCGCGGCTGTAATTCAGTGGATCTGTCGAACGGTGGACACCTCGGTGGATCCGCGGGGTTCCGAATCGATTAATCGTCACGGATCGCTTAATCGTCGATCGACGGAGCGGGGGTATTTACGATCGCGGGGTGTCGCAAGTCCCGGTGAGTCTTCTCGGCGCGCATTCTTGGTCGCGGCTCGCGGCTCGCGGCGGTCTCTGGTGACCCGCGACAGCTGGGAGGAGCGTGCGGCTCGCAAGTCGGCCGCTGATTGGCCGGCCAGGGTGCACCGGAGCCGGTAGACACCGAGATAATTATCCCGGTGCGATAAATTAGCCCGGTGTGTGTCACCCATCGCGTGAAACCTGTCCCCGGACGGCTGTCCGGTCTGCGGGATTTCGCGCCGACCAATCGAGGCGCTCGAATGGCTCGAACCGGTCGAGATACGTCGACCGATCTGAACTTTATCGATTTATAACGTCGCCAGGGACCGGCGCGGAGCGGAAAACGAGCAGAGCGGAGCGGAGCGGAGCGGAACAGACCGGAGCGGAGAGGAATGGCGTGGAAAAGAGAGGAGAGAGGCGAGAGGAGAGGAGCGTGTAAAACGCGCGCTACCGAGAAACCGTGCTCTCGCCCGAGGAATCTCGAGCGGGGAAACGAAATGCCTGGACCGATAGATCATTCCCTGGTTAGCGCGGTGCCGAGATCTATGGGTCGGGGACACGCGGCTCGTTTTCGAGTAATTGGCGCGTGCTATGAGGGATCGAGCCTCTCCGCGATTCAGATTCTTTCGTAATTGACCGCAGTGCCTCGTGCTGGACCGTCCGCCAGTTTTAAATCGCCGGTTGTTTATTTATCTCTGGGGCCGCGGAGACAGCGCCGGTATAATGAAGCCGAGAATGATTTAAGTCGGGGGTGGCTAATGCTTTCGACGGTGCTCGATTTTACCATCGCCCGGATCTCCGGTCGTTTTTCGTGCAGCTAGCCGCTTCGGACTTGGTCTATAAATTCCGAAGAAATTTTCGTTGCGCAACTTTCATCTATCTCTGACGCTCGTAAATGGACTAAGGATTTTTATGGCGAAGGAAAGTTTTTCGAATTAATTGCAAGGGACGGGAGATGGGATCGAAATTAATTTCTAACGCGACAGTTTCGATACGTTGTGGATAAAATTATTAACGAGCAGCTCAAATCGTTGTTATAAAATCATACGTTTGGTAAAAATTGAAACAGCGAGAAAGTTACAAGCTTTTACGAATGTTTATATATCGTTGTCAACTTAATAGCATTATTAACCCTTTGCACTCGAAGCTATTTTAATTACAAATCTAAAATAATTTTTCTCACTTATGGTATTTTTATTTTACATGACAAAGCGCATTTTATGCATATCAAATTGACTCTAGTGACTCGCACAGCAATTACGCTCGTAACAATCTTTTAAATCTAAACTTTGCTAATATCAAAATTATCTTAATACCAGACTTAAAATAAAATTATCTTTGCACCACTCGAGTGCAAAGGGTTAATGTGACGATCTCAACTTCGTTCACGTTTGTTCCAACTAATGAAGACAATTTTTATTCAACGCGAAGATCGTCGCGCAAACGAGCCATAATATAGAAATGTTTGAATTTCATGCCGCTGCAAAAGTGTGCCAAAGAGAGGATCGATTGCTTCCATTTCCAATCTGAATTTAGCGCTCGGAGTTCTTTGCTCCGTGTACCGTTCCGATCGGATCGACGGGATCAAGATCCTCCGTGGGTCATCGTGGCGGCAGGAATTCGTGACGCGGGCATGCAGGAGATTCTTTCTGTCACGCGATACGAGAGGAAACTCGCGCGGCATGGCAGTTCGTTCAACGAATTATCAAACCGCGTCTAAGGTTCGCGGGGCAAGTGTCCGTCAGCAGGAAGTTCTTTCGACCGGCGCGGCGTTTTCATGAAAATTTACAAGCGGCCGCGGCGTAATGTGAGAAGATACGCGTAACGCGGATTGTACATATCTAGATGCGGAACAGGCAGACTCCGCGGATAAATGTCGTCCACCTTCTTCCCCTTTGTTCGATGATTTTAGAAAAACGTTCGCGTTTCCGTGTGCCGCTGATTGTTCGGATCGTTATCGTCGAGGCGCGTGTCAACATGGCGTTGCACAAGGTGCAGAACGCGCGCAGTTCTGCATACTGGGTGACGATGTTGCGTATCCGACGTTGTTCTCGTTTTCTTTTTTTTAATTGCTCCTTGCATCGTTCACTCAGCATTAGATTCAGAAATTGTGATTTTCTTCTATTTCTGCTTTTATAATGTTGCATGTTATTTTTATACGCATTTATGTGTTTCGTCGATCATGCGATTTTCGTTAGATTCTATTAGATTCTGCATTTGTTTGTGAAGATTTTTATTTACATAGACTGTTTTATAAACAAGAAAATAAGTGATCAATTTGTTTCGTCTATTGGAAGATCTTTTCAGGTGAAAGCAAAATGAAGATACATTTTCAATCGATTAAATTAAATCGAATTAAATTGGATCATGTAATTGGAATTTATATATTATATATAATACTTTGTTGCTGAAAAAGCGACGTTGAAGTGTCCAGGAATCCTCCGCCGATCAAGAAATTGTCAGTGACAATGAACCTTTCGCATT
Organism: Megalopta genalis; assembly: GCF_051020955.1. Lineage (NCBI taxonomy): Eukaryota > Metazoa > Arthropoda > Insecta > Hymenoptera > Halictidae > Megalopta > Megalopta genalis. The sequence goes on along the minus strand of NC_135016.1, from coordinate 8,497,294 downwards.
CCACCAGGATCAAATTTGATTATAATTTAATACACTATAATTTGAGAAATGAAGATGTTCAGGGATGTCGAGGCTATCGAGCCACCCTGTACATACTGCATAGTAATCCGCGACATGCTCGGTGCGGCCAACAGCACCACGGTATCGTAATCTTCCACAGTCGTTCCTACAACGTTGCCCGTTGCATATATTCAAATCGTTGCGCGAAGTTCCCGCAACGGCGACGACAATAAATATTTCCGCGCGCGTTAATATTGGGATAATAAAATCCGACGACACCGGGGGAAACTTCCTTCTATTCGACGGGAAATATACCAATAAGATAGGGACCGGCATTTATGGCTTGTACAGATTGGAAAAGTTCCGCGAACCTGTTGCCGATCGCCGATGAAAGTTCCGACAGTGATTTTACGACGAAAGCGTCGAGATGGCATGTAAACTAGTCTGAACAACCTACGGATGTGGTCCTCCCGAACGATGTGCCGATTTATCATGCGATTACGATGTTCTGAGATGTGAGACTGAGCTGGACAATTTTGATTAGGTGACGAAAACGTTCAAAAAATTCATTTTCATTAAAATAAATCTTCCGAAACGACGTATCGATAAGAGATGATCAAAGTTTGTTGTATAGCATGATGCAGAAATGTCGATGTTGCTGTCGCAAATATTAAAGTGGAATTAATCCCTTGCACTATGATTTTTTATCATGATAAAAGTGGTTACAGTTTTTTTTCGTTTTGATTGTTTCCTGAAAGTGGAACTAAGTTACGAATTTAGAGTAACTTGATACTTATATTTTATTATTACTACTATAATTTATTATATTATATTACCCTACATTTACATTACATTACATTTGCATTACATTACATTACATTACATTACATTATATTATAATATATTACATTATATTTTCATTTGCAAAAGATTAATAAAGGTCAGACAATTCTTATCAACAATAAAATAGAGGAATCAATATTGCTGTCCTAATATTAAAATGAGATTCCCAGAGATCAGGCAATTCTTTTTGAATGGTCAAGTAGAAGGCATTACATCGTTGTCATAATATTAAAATAAGATTAGCACATGTGAAACAATTTTTATGAACGATAAAGTAGAAGGGTTGATATTTCTGTGCTAATATTAAAATGCGATTAAAAGAGATCAGACAATTTTTATGCATAATAGAAGGGTTGATAACACTGTCACAATATTAAAACGAGATCAACGAAGACGAGACAATTTTTGTGAGCAATGAATTAGAAGACTTGACATCGCTATCGCGATATTGAAATCGGAACAACAGAAGCGTGCCGATATTTTGAACGAGTCTTCTACGCCACGATGCAGCTTTCCAACGAAAAATTAGAACCGGATACAAGAGACTCTCGGACAATATGGAGGAAATAAGGCTACTCTTTGTGGGATCGAATAATAGCAGCAGAAGGGCGATCGAATCTTGAATGTCAATTATCGACATCGATGGTTAACGGTTCCCTCCGCCCGTAGCTGTCTGTATTCTGTTATTCGAGGGCCCAGGAAGTTCCTCCCACAACGGGTTTATTAATATTTCCCTCCCTCGCCTGGGTGCCCTAAATCTGACCGAGTTTCGAGCCACAGTTAGAGCATCAAAAGTGGAATCTTTTCGCGAGCCGGCTGCTCCTTAGCGGGACTCCTTGCGTCTGCAGCTTCCGGCCGGGAAAAGTACGGTAAAAATAGGCTTGGACGTCCCGTTACGAGCTTCTAAAAAGAATTTGATCGCTGAATGACACGTTGCTGTGCAAGGGGTGCCGTTTGGATACCGTTTCCCAAACATTGCAATCGTTTTATGCATATTTTTCGCGTTATTCGATTCTCAACGGTGGCATTTTTGAGACTAAAAATTGTAAACTATTTCCAGATATCATTAGAATCGATGATTTTGTCGTTAGAGTACCGATTTCCAAAGACTGTCATCAAATGATGACAAATGATGACCTGCATAAAATTATGCATAACTTTTGTGTAAATAGTTTGTTGAATCTTTTACGGTGCCATTTTTGTGACTCAAAATTGTGAACAACTACAAACACAATTACTTCGTCGTTGGGGTACCATTTTTCAATTATTGAAATCCCTTTGTGCATGACTTTTCGCGTAGGAAGTGTGTTTAATCATGGACGATGGCATTTTTGTGATTTTATATTGTAAACAATTTCTCAAGACGATCAGAATCGATGATCAAATTATTGTTTTGCAGATGTTGTAATCTACTTATGCATATATTTAACATAGGAAGTTTCTCGGATCTCTCACGGTGCCATTTTTGTGACTTAAAAATGTGTCTCTATGACGAAATGAACATCGAAAAATGATCAAATATTTGTTATAAAATAATCTAGAAATAAATATTAAAAATATTGATCAAATCTGGAGGATACTCTAAGGAACGGTTAATTTGTTCGTTGCTTCGAGGGGTTGAAATCACCCTCGGAGAATGTCAAATCGATTCGGAATCGACGCCGGTGAATAATATTTCACGGTTAAGATAGCGAATGTTTTACGAGTTGTCTATTAGTTTACACCGCGGAACGAGACAGCGCCGCGCCGCCGGTTCGATTCAGGTCGAAAAATCGCGGAATTGCAAATGAACCCATCAACGAGGGGCGCCGTTGAAACAGTACCCCGACAAACTACAAACATCGCGAGCGTGAAACACAAGTATCAACTCGTCTCGGCCGGTTAAACGTGTCTTATTTATCTGAACACAAGCGGCGCACGCGCGCGCGCGAGCGAGCGAGCTCTCTCGAGCAGCGCCAACGAGTCGAGCAATATATCATATACGCATATTCGACTATCTTTTTCTATATCGCCGGTTGTCAATTCGAAACCCGAAGCGTTTATGCGAGCGGGACGGTGTCCGAACGCGAGCAAACGGCCCACGATCCGGTCGATATCGCGGGCACACGATACCGGCTGAAATATCGTCGACGTTGCTCGCCGTGTTCCTCGGATCATTTCGAAAGCAGTGTCTCATTTCGAGTCATTTGTAGGCGGGACCGATGACTCTTGCCGCAATTAACGGCCATTGTGCGCCGGCACCGTCGAAACGAACTCGCGGTGAACGAAAACTTGCACGGTCTTTCGTACAGCAACATTGACCGCAAAGAAAAATTGATGACACCGTTACGTTGAATCGATGAAAATTCATGATTTCCAGAATATACATAGAGTGAGATTAAAATTTTTGTAACGAGGCTGTGTGTACTTGTTAAATTATGTTTGGACGCTGGATAGCTGCGAGAAGAATTGCATCGCGATTGATCGAATATTAATATACTTTACCCTTGCATTGTTAGAAACGTTTTCATATTTTTAATGTACACTGATACGTAGAACAGTGTCTGAAGAATATAATTGGACTGCAGATATTCATGCAAATTAAAAATTCTGCGGATAAATTGTAAGGAACAGAAGAACAATAAATGTCTCATTCTTCGCTTAACAATCTCGCTTTTAATTTAATAATAATATATCGATATTATTGAATTCTTTCAATATTTTGAGTGTTCTAAAATGTGACTATTTTCATAATAAATGCGTCAAATTCGCAGTATAAATATATTGAACGAACGAATTTCTTCTGTACCATTATTTCTCCCTCTTTGATGACTATTTTAAGGGAGACAGTGGATTTTCTGCATTGCTAAGAAGAACAAATCAAAAACAGCTGACAGGATAAAACACAACAACACTTATTCAAATAAACTTATTAAAATAATCGAAGCAAGTTAAAAATTCAGTGGTCCCCTTTTTCTTCTTCTATTTCCGTGGACAACTAATCACATGCATTTTCATCAAACATTAATAATACAGTTACATTAATAACACCATGTCAGGTCACAGCCAGACGATTCCATCCGAAAGGAAAAATGAGCAGCACAATGATCAGCACTTGCTCGAAACGACGAAACAGGCACGTCGTGAAAACGTCCGCGCGGAACGCGTTTAGAAAGCACGGACAGGCGTAACAAATCTCCGGGACCGAAACGCGGTGCTAAAGAAGATATCAGGTGATTTATCACGCGCAGGCTATCGCTGTATATGGGTTTAAATTATTGCGAGCGCGAGGGGGTTAATAAAGACAGAGCCAAGACGCGGGAACAGTATCAGATGCAGCCGCGACGTATAAAATAGGCGGCCGGCTGGAAATCGGCTGCTGTCACCGGGTCATTGTGTCGTGTGTCGGTGGCGATAAGCCGGCTTTTCTTTGTGCGCCAGAAACAGGTACGGCGCCACGGAATTGATCGATCATTCGGCATCTCGCGAGCGAGAGGTTTACCGGCCGGTCCACTCGCCGCTGTTTCTTTCAGCGTGCTCTCCTAACGTTATTTTAACACGTGTGTTTTGCGAACAACTTTCACAAAAATGTTCATTGAAATTAGTGCCAGAAATTAGTGCTACTGACGCAAAATATTCTGGACGAGTATACTCACTGTACATAGTTAAGGGGTTAATAATCATTAATAAATGTAAACGTATGTTTATTTTATAATTAAGACGGTACTTTGAAAAAGATATTGAAAAATTGTCAGCTCAAGAAACTCATTTATTAGTGTTACATAATAATTTCTTTGAGGGCTTTCTTGATTCAGTACACCAAGGGTGGTTTTGATTTAACTACTCGTGTTTAGGAATTTTCCATAAAGAGATTTCATCATGTAAATATTTTTTAACTCTTACTGTAACACAGATAGTACCTTGAAGAACGTACAGAAAAATTGGCGGTTGAAAAAACTCATTGTTTAATCTGATATAACAATTTCTTTCAGACCACCTCTTTTTATTTTCGACGATATTAAGTTACGAATATTGTCCAGCTAATTAGCATTAATTAGAGCGGCCTCATAGGATCAGGCTTCTCTAGCCAACTGAGAACACCGTTTACCCCGGATCTATGCTATCCGCTTTGTCTAACAGCTTTGTCGCGGCTTTCCCGGAGATAAGCGAGGTCGAAGTCTCGTTTCTAATTATCACATCGCGGCGGGAAGCCTGGTCGAGTGCGCGTTCGATACAAGAACCAATGCAATCGTGATTATGCTTTAGCAACCCTTCGCCGATCGTATAATGTGTCTAGATCCCCGGATTTAATATCTCTAATGTGCCAGCTAGATTCTCGAGTCACGCCGCCGTCGATGACTGTTTGAAAACTATTGGTGCTCGAAAGTGGTAATTTGTAAATCTTCCGGTGGAGAAAGAAGTCGAATAGTTTGAAACGCGTTGGAGAAGGTTTGGGTCAGATGGAACACGTTTGAACGAGTTTGAACGAGTTTGAACTTAGCTTCCTTCAAATCCAGAGGTGATCACTTCATTTTTTCAGAGCTTCTGTTCATTTAAAGCAAGCTGAAATGAGTTGGAACAAGTTTGAACGAGTTTGAGCGTGCCTTAGTTCGAATTCATAGATGGTTACTTCATTTTCTTCCAAGCTTGTGTCAACTTAAAGCAAGCTGAAGTGATCTTGAACGAGTTTGAACGAATTTGAACGAGTTCGAGTACTTCATCTCCATCGAAACGTAAACATCCGAACAGCAGAATTGATCTAAAACGTGATCTCACATCAATTAAAATGTCACTAAGAATCGAATGAATTGCCCGAGCAGAATTTTGGCAGAACTGCTGAGATCAGAGACGCGAGAGAAAGGTATTCTGGATCTCGCAGGAGGACCACAGACGCAGCCGGAACAGACTTTAATCGAACTGGGATCTCCCTTTGGGCGATTTCACTCGGAATCAATCGGTCCTCCCCTTATCCGACGGGGTCATCGGTCGGCGTGAAACCCTCGGCCGTCGTTAATTCACGATTTACGCAATCCGTTTCCGTAACGGTGCCTCGTACATCTGCCACCCACACGCCTTGGGACAGGAATTATCCTAATGACGGTCGGGGGCTGTTTATAACGGCGTGAATTGATTCCGAGCGCTTTGTGGTTTCGGCCCGCTCGCACCTTCGAGCAGTCAATCACTCGTTCGGCTTCCCTGAAGCCGCGAAACCGCCGCAGAACTATCCTGTAAGCACACCTGTGGTACACAGGTAACTGGGGCACACGAGTCGCCATTTAATTCACAGGTTACTCGTAAATCAGGGCGATAGTAATCGGAACGGACTATACGGTAGAACTTCAGATGAATATAATAATAATTCTTCAATTAATATGGTTCTACAAATGTGATCTCCATACAGTCATTCGTCTCATTCACACCTTTCAATCATTACATCGTCTGTTTTTCAATCCTATTTTATATATACTTTATAAATTGTATTAAAAATCTTCATCAGAGGATGCTTAAGTTAATTGATAAGACAAGATAAGAGTTGAAACAAATTCTTCTTTAGTAAAACTTCTTTCAATAGTTTCAGTAAATTGAACATGGTGTAACGAGATTCTTACATATGCTTGATGTATCCATTGTTGTGTTTCATTTCTCCATTTTTGTCATAAATGCATAAAGTCCGTAGTCTAGTTATTATGAAGCAAATTGTTAAAGCAGTCTCAAGCAGCTTGGAACAATTTGAAGCAGTTTGATACAATTTGATACAATTTGAAACAATTTGGAGCTGTGTGAAGCAGTTTGCAGCAGTTTGAAGTGCTTTTTACCAAATTGTCCATCGTAGTTTTCAAAAAGTCTCTGCAACTGTTTCGTCTGAAGCAGCTTGAGGCAGCTCGAAGCACCTTGAAGTAGTTTGAAACAGTTTGAAGCAGTTTGGAGCTATGTGAAGCAGTTTGCAATAGTTTGAAGTGCTTTTTACCAAATTGTCCATCGTAGTTTTCAAAAAGTCTCTGCAACTGTTTCATCTGAGCAGTTTGAGACAGCTCGAAGCACCTTGAAGTAGTTCGAAACAGTTTGAAGCAGTTTGGAGCTATGTGAAGCAGTTTGCAATAGTTTGAAGTGCTTTTTACCAAATTGGCCATCGTAATTTTCAAAAAATCGCTACGATTGTTTCGTCTGAAGCAGCTCGAAGCACCTTGAAGTAGTATGAAGCAGTTTGAAACAGTTTGAAGCAACTTGAAGCAGTTCGAAGCACTTAGAAGCGCCTCTAAGCAGTTCGAATTATTCTCGAACAAATTGGCCACGATAATCTTCAGGAAGTCTCTCCGACAGTGTTGCAGGTTGCAGCATTATCTCCTAATTGAGACAACGGCGTTGTTATCTGCGAATCCCTCCGTCGCGCTCCAATTTCGCAACGGTTAACGACTTTCCGTGGAACGTGCGGAAAGAAAAGAGAGAACAACGGTGACCTTTTTGGCGGCAACGTCGACAACCCGGCCGGGATAATTAAATCGCGTACGGCAATGTGCGAGACGGTATCGGGCAGCGGTATCTCCAATGCCAATACGCTCGGGTTAAGTGGACCGTTCAGCATGGCAACAATTGCCGCGAGACACGCGTGTTCGTTGCCTTCGCTGTGCGTTTCAGTTATGCTCCCGATCGCTCGGTAGATCCGTTGCCATCGACAGAGACCGTGATCGATCGGCCGACCGATGCCGATAGGGAACTGAAACACACCCCGGCTGTCTTTTCGTAAATCGCCGCCTAGCCTCCGCGCAGCCGTGCCGCGATTAGTGCAACAATGTTGCCTCGCGTTCGTGCTCTGTCGCCTCTCTCGATCAATCTGCAGAACCGTGCAGTTTCTCGCCTGCTATGCAAATCTCTGTCCTTTCTACATGAATTTTACGAGTCATAAACAGAGTTGGGCATCGTTTATGCAAGTGTTCGTTCGAATGATATTATTCGGCTGAAAAGTACTTCGTCACTTGAAAGTTCAAACAGATGGCAGAAATAATTACTTATCGTTTATACGGATCTAATTACATTATTTGAAATATATAATAAAATTGATTTCTTATTTATCTTCTATTTTACATTGATCCGTTGTTGTTCACTGCAATAAATAGGGCATTTTTTTGATATTTATTATGAACGTTTCTGGCAAAATTCGACAATTTCTAAATTGTCAATCTCTCTTTTTTATTTAGAGCAATTTTAATCTCTCTTGAGATTATTTCGCATTGCTTCAAATGCATAAAATATTGTTTAAGGTACATATTGCTGAGAAGTTACATATTTGTATATTATTTCAAACAGTTAGTTCGCAGCTTTTTAATTAATTGCCAATTAGAGTAACTTTTGCTATTTCATGTCTGGTCACGCTCGTATGGGGACAATAAATCTCGACTTGGGCGACCATATAAATTTGCAAGCGCAACGAGAAGTTCAGGTTCCCTTCTCTTCGATTCTCGCGGATTTTCTCAGGTTTGAAATAATTATATCTACGTCGGGCGCGAGCGTGTCGCAAGCGAGGAGAACAAAGCACGCCGACAAGTAAGAAATGCCACTCATTACGGCGAACCACCGGCGCCACTGCGTTGCATTAAATAGGACGCTAGCGCGTGCTCGTAATTAACTCATTACCGGTGTAACGAGTCACTAAACTTTCGAATTACAGACGAATTAGCGGTACATTAGCCGCGATCCGCCCTCACGAGCCGCGGAAAAATCGTCAAATGCCGAGTAACCTTTCCGACGAATTTATGTAGCTTAACAATTAAGCGGTTGAATATAGATTCGTGACATTTATTCTCTATTGAAACAGTGTACTCAGGAACGTGAACAAATATGATCAGCTGAAAGTATTCATTCTTTAAGAAATCATAAAAATTTCATTAAGATAGCACCCATGTCTGGATACGCCAAGGGTGCTTCTGATTCAACCCAAGTATTTAGGAATTTTTTATGAAGAAATCACTAAATGTGAACTTTTGGAAGATCGTTATAAATTCGAGAGCATTTTGGCGAATCTACACGAAAATGTTCAGCTTATAAAGTTCATTTTTTAATATAATTCAGCAATTTCTTTGCGTCCTCTCTTTATGGATACTGCTATTGGCCACGATTTAACAATTTGTAATTACCAAACGGCTGAACATAATTATTAAAAACATTGCTGCAATTAAAACAATATCTCGGAGAACGTACACAAAAATTTCCAGCCCGCGAAGTTCATTTTTTAACAGAGTTCAACAATTTCCAAGCGACCACCATTTACGAACGAACTACCGGCGACTCGTGATTATCCTGTTTAACAATTTCCATCTACCAAAGAACTAAACATAATAACGTGAAACTGCCAACATAACTCGAAGAGTGCTTCAAGGGACGCGCAAAAAATTGCCAGCACCCCAACCACGAAGCCTCTCAGCAGCAGCACGGTACAAGCGGTAGCAGTATCTCGATAGAATCTCTCGCTGGCGCGATCCAAAAGAAGCTACGGCAGAGAGTTTCACGGTCGCCGGACTCGATTCCGTTGAAAGACGTCGATTATCCGGGGCGATTTGTCCGTTGAATAGGCCGCCATTAATTTGACGAAACGAGCATCCTCTTCCTGCATCTCTCACTGCCCGACGTCATCGAAAATCGTTCGCGTCTACGATGATCCGAGCGAAGAAAGAGAGATCGAGCAGCGAGAATAAAAAAATCCCATCGATTACCGTCGATTATTCGCATGGTCGAGTGGACTTCCGTGGCGGGATGATTGTGGGCTGACTGTCGGCCGATTAGTAGCGCGATCAGCGCCGCTAAGCCGAGAAGAATCTCGCGTTTGATCCTCTTCACGGTGTCCATTATGCTTGGATAGGAACGGTCCACCTGTCCGGCGCCGGGCATCCGATAATAAATCACACGGTTTTTAAACGGAACGGTCATAGGTGTACGCCGGACAAAGCTCGGGGAGAAAAAAGGCCGAAGAAAGGCTTGAAGCACCGTAGGAGGCCGTGGACGAGGATAGAGGACGGCGTCGATCCCCGGGCTGGATAGAGCGAGGGCGTACCGCGGCCGAGAAAAAGAAAAGGAGATCGTCCGCCGCGTTCCGTTCCTTTCGTGGAGTGACTTTTGCGAGATCACACGCCGATCCACCGCGTGTGTATTCAACCGGGATCATTAACCGACTATTATACGGCACGATGCTCCGTGAAGCGACCATTTTTCCAGCACAGACTGGCCGGGGCTAGCAGAAATGCCGGGGAGACGGCTGTTCAGGTATTCAACGCGTTACACTTGCTCGACTCGCTTTGTCCGGCATCGCATTACGCAGTCCATTACTCATCCCATGCCGTTGCCTACCCGGATACATATGACCCGTGAAAATCATTGCGAATCATTGAATTCTTACGCGACCGTGGACGATTGTTCTAGGTACAAGTTCTGCGAGCATGATGCAGTTGTTTGGAATAGTTTGGAGATTTTTCGTAATGCAGTGGGTGAACTTGAGTTTGCTGGATTTTTGTAGAATTTAGAATAATTTAGATGATAGTTCGATGATAGTATACAATATAGATTGATTGTGGAAATGATTGTTTCATAGGATATTAGAACTTATTTGAGAAATCAGTCTTTTTCGATATTGATTACGTGTACACGTCTTGGGTGATTTTTTATACTGAAATGGCAGAATGTAAAATTGTTTAAATATTGCTATAATTTAGGTGGGAGTTTAGAGAGGCCATCAAAAAATCGTCAACTTCAGAAAATCATTTTTAAAGTTATTATAATGATTTCTTGAAGGTGCCTATCCTTTTAGATGCGCCGATAGCAGTCAGAATTTGATCTACAATGTTTAAGGATTTTTAATAATGAAACTGTACGATATAAATTTTTGAGACTTTGACTCTCATTTGAACAGTGTTTTGAAGGATGTATTGAACAATTTCCGGCTTCAGAAAATTATATTTTAATCAAATATATCTCGTTCCTTTCGAGTTCCTTTTATTCTTTGACAAGCAAATGGTGTCCTTGATTAAACATCAGTAAAATAACACAAAGTAAAATATAAAACAGCGAAATATTTTAAATATTTTGCTACATTTTAATCGCTTATATTCTTCCTTGTCGTCAAATTAAATTTTTCAGGCGATAAGAAATAGTACTAAAAGTGGTCACAAACGGTAAAAAATGCGCGTTTTATTATTCTTGTACTGTAATAATTTTTAAACATTTTCTCACCCTATTGCAAGTTGGATGTCGAAACTAAAGGCATTAAATATTCTATTATTGTTAATAACCCCGTAAGGAGTTTCATAGCTTAATAATAACAAAAAAATGTGTTCTATTAAAACTAGCAGATTTCCTACGTGATACAAGACTATAAGAATACTTCCGTTGAAGCTCCGTATAAATCCTTCACGCGGCCACAACCGGTACATCCACCCTACGCCGGAAGGTATTTGAAAAGTGGAATGTGTTTCGCAGATGATCCAAGAGCGGCAGCGGATCCTCCAGATTCCGGGAGAAGGCGTGCGTCAAGTTCGGCGTCGAAGTGGAGCGCGTGCTTCTGGAGAACCTTTGGGCATGCGTGGGTAATGACAGGGTGTTGAGAGCTGCCAAGGTCGCGCGTATAAATATCCCGCTCCGGGTGGAGGTAATGATTTCGGGCGCGTGTAGGCAAGCCCATAAATTCTGGGCCCATTTACGGGACAGATGCGCCGATAACTCGAACGCGCGTCGGCAACCCCTTTCGAATCTGGTCCCGAGGATCCACGGCGTATCGGAGACCGATAATTATTAACGATGGTTATGAGAACGGTGGTTAAAGCATCTGCTGGGAGGCACGGGGGTTGAGCTTCACGTGCGCCTTCGAGGCGACGAGCTGCAACGTTTTCATTAGACCGAGATATTTATGGGTTGCAGTGACCAATTTGCTTTATTGTAGCCGTTTCAATGGCTCGCCTTTCGGCCGGACTCTGCTCTCTCTCTCTCTCTCTCTCTCTCTCTCTCTCTCTTTCTTTCGCTCTCTCGGGTTGTTAACCCTTTAGATTAAATTCGTGAAACGCATCATCTTCCGGTAATCTTGTTTAATTTATCGGCCTGTAATTGTTTGGAATTTTTCTCTCGCAATAAGCGAGCCCGGGTCCGGTTCTTCGAACTGTTCGGGACGCGGTGCTGCGAGATTTAATTACACGTGGAGCACAGTTTCGTTTGAGAAACTGACGACTCTTTCTGATAGAATATGTAACGGATTAAATTGTAAGGCGAATAAACTTTTAACAATGTAATGATATGAACACGTGTACTGGCATTGATAGTCGATCGATGAAGGGAACAAGAGATTGAGAAATACAGCGGGTACGGACTGCATATTCCATTAATTTTAGTGACTTTATTATATATTTTATTATATTATATTCAGTGATTTTTAATGGTACAATTGATTCCTCAGATATAATTAAACATGAAGAAATCGAATGTTTCACGTTATTTGAAAAAAGAAAATGGATGATCTTCGCTCTCAACGTATGGGGAACATTTATATGACTACTGAAAATATTTCTAATTAGTCATTATTTTATTAAACCTTTCAGGCCAAGAAAATCATATGAAAAGGATTAAGAATGTAATAGTAATATAAATAATATAAATCACGTAAATTATGTAATTTAATTTATTGTAATAGTGATATAATTAATATAAATTATAATAGTATTAATTATCATATAATTTATTATATTAGTAAAAGAAATCATATTAATTATAATAGTATTAGTTGCAATATAATTTATTATATCAGTTATAATATAATTTATTATATTACTAATACAAATAATAGCAAGACTTCGGATTTATGACTACAATTTAATGTAGTGGACAAACTGCAAAAATTGTAGCTCATCAATCCATTGTTTCCGTATTCACGCAAACAGGCTTTATAACATTTTCGTAACATTCAAGCCTACGGAATGCCTGTCAATCGACAATATTTTAAACGACAGACGTCCGTTCGGTTCATAACCGTAAGAACAATGGAGGTTCCTGAAAAGGTGGCCGCGACTGCGGAAGGTTCGATGCCTCGTCGTTTATTAACACGCCCGGAGAAAGCCATACAATCGCCGTACCCGCGTTGGTGAATCCTCGAAAAATAATAATATCGAAAGCCGTATTAATCACGCGTTAAACCACACGGTAATCAGTCCTTATTTACATACAAACCCCGCGGCGTCGAAAAAGTCCGCGCACGGCAATTTCCTCGTCCCGTCGAAAGAAGCATCGATAAAGAATGGCCCGATCGATGATGCACCTGCGCGAGTCCCACGCAGCATCAGACGTCGAGTCACCCAGGAAAAATCTCGCGGGGCCGCGCGCGAGCGAGAGCGGGATACGGGCGCGCGATCGGCGCACGTGTTTCCGTTCCGGCGAAAGGCAACAAACGCAGGCGTAACGATCCCACAGTTTTAATTACGCCAACGTGGCCCTCGGACGCGCCCCTGCTGCGCCACGAAAACGAGCATCGGGGAATAGTTTCCAATTATTCCATGCTTAATTAAATATCATTCTTAATGATGCAGGTGTCGCGCGACCGCGGGCCACGGAAAACTAATGGTATCCCGGTCCGCGCGCGGCTAATGAAGACGTGGGTCGGCCAGGCGAAGGTGTTGCGCTTATTAATGACGCCAAAGGCATGTTCTTTTTCCACGGTTTCTCTTGCCGCGATGAAACGAGGCGGCTCGGCGAATAAATTGCATAAAAAGACTATAAACCAGTTACAGATATCCGGTCGCGGAGGTGATTCGATTGGGTTTGCGAGAGATCGCGGAGGATTCGCTTCCATCGAATTCGATTCGTTGGATTAGAGGGCTCGTAAAGCAATGAAATTGTAACGTTTCGTTTGTTGTAGCGATAATATTTAATATAAATATATATATTATTTTATATATTATATAAATAATGTAATAGCGATAATATTTATATCAAGGGTATGGACTCAATGAATGGAGATAGAATTAAATAATCGGTGTATAATACTATGAGAATTAGATAATAAAGGTGGTAGTAATATTGTTAATAGAGCTGCTTCAGTTGCAAAATGTACGGATTATTGCTAACATTTAGTAGCGAAGCGCAGGAATGCGAGGAGTTCTCGGAAATAATAAGCTCGCGCGAAAAGACATCGCTTGTGCAGGTCTCACGAGGCATTGAAGTCTCCAGCCGCAGCAGCACGCGACAGCCGGGGACAACTCGAACTCCTGTAACTTCGTGTAAAAAAATCGTACGATATTCTACCTGTGCTCATTCGGAAGGGCAGAGTCTCTACTTTCGCAACATTACCTCCACTTTTTGCAAACAAATTTATTTTCTTATGAAACAGAATAAACAAGTCAAAGATTCGCTGAATCATTATCGAAATATCGGTGATCTTCGAATCTATGTGATTTCATGAAAAAAAATCGTACGACGTTCCACTTATACTAATTTTAAAGGGCGTAGTCTCTACTTTCACACCCTTAACCTGAATTTTCACAAAATAATTTTTTCTTTAGAAAAAATGGCGGCAAACTAAAGTCGCCTTTTTACGATTTTTTGTACACATTCTATTCACTGTGAAAGGTTTAACAAATTTTCTCCCGTATCCACTTAAATGTTATCTCACGTAGGAAAGTTTCTCGTTTGCAACGACTACTTAAAAGTCGATCCGCGATTTTTTGTTACGATTTTATCGCGATTTAAATGAAAAGTGCGACTTGGTCTGAACAAGCACTAACAACGACTGTGTCAAACGTAACACTGTTCCACGAAAAAACGAAATCTTCGGCGAAAGCTTTGAAGTGTATAAAAGTAGAGAGTTCATCCTTTAAAACAAGCTAAGAAACGTCGACGTAACAATTTTTCACTGGAAGCTACAGGTGTCGGAAAACCGCGGACCTCCAACCGTGTGCAACAGCGTACGATAAAGGCAGCGTACAATAAAAGCAGCGAACAATAAAAGCAACGCTCGATAAAAGAACTAGAACAATTTCCTTCAAGATCCGATTGAATCAGCAATCCATCAAACCTGTCGCATTCACCATCCACACAGGCGGCTGGCGAATGAATGGAACCAGCTGCAGCCTAGCTGTCTAATCGGCAGGCTCTGACGCATCGCATCCGAAGGAATACCAATTGCAATCGCGTCGAATGCCGGTGTTACACATTTCCGCGACGGTCGGCACAGTGATTCACGATTCTCCGGGGTACGAATGTGGGTGATTTCCTCTTACGAAATGAACGTCCCACGTACAGTTATTCGCGGCATGCATTTAACAGAGCGACATTTAATCCGGCCCCCGATCGGGTCAGCCGGGCGTATTGCATAATGCGCAGGTGACATCGCGGTGCCCTCGCCGAGCGGCGCGGCGCGGTGCGGTGCGGTGCGACGTGCCTGCGTTTAATACGTACGCGTTCTCTTCTCGTCGCGTGCGTGTATGTCACGTCATTACCATGTTCGCGAGAGGACCTCACACTCGGCGCTGTGTGTCGCGAGATCTCCGCGTGGGCTACACAAGCTATCCACGATGCGATGTCGCATAATACGAGGCCCGCCGTTCCTGCGACGTCACGTGACGCTTGTTTCGAAACCTTCCTTCCGGTGCAGCTTCGTCAAAAGTTATGGTATCTGGCTGCTCCGAGCGAACCACCTCGAATAGCGAAACGTAGTTGAGAAAGCTAGCTTTCGACGAGCGACAGCACTTTCGGAACTTTTTCCTTGGGAACTTGTTCACTTTTCGCGATCAGATTTTCGTGGGTTCGAAAGGATGAATTTTCGAGCTGTTGTTATAATTTTTTCGGTAGAGTGTGTTAAGATTTGTTAGAGATACAGGCATTCTTCTATCTCTTTTTCAGCTGGAGTTTTAATAGAGAAAATTTAGTGAAATATTAATTCACGATTGATGCAGTTATATTGTAACTAACTTCGGCATAATTAACGTCATATTTATCGAATTTTTATCGAAAACGTAATGCGTAATTATTTTCTTATTTTGTTTAACATTTGATTAGAAAAACATGTAACACGTTCTGTTCGAGAAATTTCAAGTTAATTATGCCCGAAAAAGCAAACGAAAGGCACAGCAATCGATCGCCCCACGTAGAAATCGATCAAACGCTCCCTAGCTGTGTATCACAGACATCGAAAAGCTGTGAAATGATCGCGCAGATATGCATCCGGTTAAGAAGAAAAAATCTCGTCCGCTGGAGAAAAAGGTTGACCTCGAAAATCGCGAAACGGAGGTTAAATGAAAAATGGCGAGACGCCAGCGAGGCCAAGACAAATTTAACACGCCCGAACACGTCAGTCGTGTAATGAACTTTTCAAGAAATAAAGTCGTATCGTTCCACGAGAGAGATTGCACTTTTTCGCCGGACAGGTTTAATTAGCAAAAGTTGGACAAACGGTCCCGAGGGCGGCGGAAAAAATTTTATTGTCGTTCGGGGAGGGTCCGCGGTACGACGAAAACCAGAAAGGCTCTCCTCGTCCGTGCCCGATGCCGGGCGAGACGCGGCTGATCGGTTTTTCTCGAGAACGAGATTTCGTTCGGGTGTCCCGTAATGCGGTAGCTCGATTCATGGCGCATCGTCGGGACGTAATTGCGTGTTTGCCGAGAGCCGAGAGCGGCGCGGCGTGCCGCTGTTATTAGTTTCACCTTCGCGACGCACGCAATCCTCCGGTTCTTTGCGAGGGCCAGCAAACGAACGGACGAACGGGACGCAGAACGACAAGGGAAGAACCTCGGAACAATAAGAAAACGGACGGGAGAACGCGGACTTGTCGGCCAGCCGAGATACCAATCCGCTTACCGGTAGGTGTAACGGCTCTTCGGCTTTTTATCGATTTCGTTTAGGCCCGAGCGTCCTTTCACCCGAACCTGTCCTCGGAGAGCTTCAAAAATAAGTACCTTCCGAATTTTTACTCGCTCGTGCTGGTGATTCGCAGACGGCTCGCTTTGCGGAAGTGAAAATTGTCAATTTCGAGATATGGTACACACTGTATGGTTGTTCGACGAAGTTAAGCAGTTATTTGTTGATCAGATTCTTTATATGTTTTTTTTATCTTCTTTACTTTACCATCGATTAGTACATTCCATTTACTGAGATATTTTAGGCGCCAGTTCAGGTTGAGTTTTAAATGCTTTCTCGAGGGAATTTCTGAACTTTTGGGGGCTTGAATTGAAGCTGGAAGATTGCACTGTTTAATTATATCCCTAAGATTGAAAAGACAGTTTGATGTCATGCCTAAAAATCATAAACTGTCGACCAATGAAGTGGAGAAAATTGCCCCCATTTGAAGATCGGGCCAATTTTCGGGGTTATTTTCGAATAAATTTTAGGATGTGTTCTCGTCGAAGAGTTTTCTAATGTTTGTCGACTTAAATTGAAGCTCGAAGATCCCACTTTTCAATAAGATTCCTAAAATTTTTAAGTGATCTTGACGTCGCGTCTAAAAATCGCCAAACACTGTCCGATAGATTGGGTTAAATAGTCCCTTTTAAAGCCTTGATTTCGAATGGATTTTAAAATGTGTTCCTATAGAAATTTTTTAACATTTGTACGCTTCAATTAAAGCTGAAAGATTACGCTTATTAACAACGTTCAAAAGTTCTAAAAGAAATGTTGATCCCACATTTAAAAATCATAAATACACTTGTTTCCAAATTCATTTTAAAATGCGTTCGCACAAAAATTTCCGAACTTTCGACGTCTCCAAATAACTCCGAAAGTCCTTATTTCACAATACAATAACTTAAATTGTTAAAAAAATCTCGAACGGAATCGACGAGTACTGAAATATCTGCTTTACTTCCAAACTCGCCCTAACGTTTCCCAAAGAGAATAAAATCTTCGAAGTATAAAAATCTGTAAACTACTTTAAAAAAAAAAGTAAATAAATAATTGAAAAATAACACGGCGCAGAAGTTAATAGATTCCGATTCGAATCGGGCAGGGACGGCGATCAATATTATAATCTGAGAATGAAATATCAGACGGAATCGATCACTTATCTGGAGCAAGGTAAATCGCAGGCCTGATGCGTTTCCAGAGCCATCTTATCTGTCACGGTCCGATAAATCGTGGCAGAAAGCGAGTCTGAATAAACGAGACAGCCTCGTAATACACGTTACACCGTCGTGCTCGGTGGATACGCGAAATAAACGATCCACGGGCTAGCCATCGCCAACATCGGTGTGTAGGCGACTTACGTGGATTAAGTTATGGTGGACCTTGCTGCGTGCATGGTGCAACACCCGTGATCTTTTGCACCGTGTTGCTAGTCGATACCTCGGATGCTCGTAGATCGATCCTCCGTGATAACTCGTTTCCTCTACCGTCCTTACTGCGCTAGCCTCTTGCTGTGCAACAATGAGTACTCCGTTGACTGAACTAGTGGACCCTGTCAACAAAACCTGAACAATTTTTCCTGAATACGTATAAACGAACTCTCAATTTTCATCGTGTTTTCTGAAATAATATATTTTTTAGAAAATATGTGCAAATTTCTATGAGTGAGACCTTTCTTTGTTATTTGAATTTCTTTTTAAATTCTTAATCCTTGTTTCATAAAATCCGCAAAATACTGTCTTCAATCAAATATTATTTCCTTTTATTTATCTGAGTCCGCTGAATAGTTATTTGATCATCTATGCGACTATCTAATCTTCATGTGATTCAAATTTTCACGTGCTTCGTAGAAAAGTCCGTAGAGAAGCTAGCGTGTCTGAAAGAAGTACTTTTGAAATATGTTGACAGAAATTGATAAATAAAATGACAAATAATAATCGAGCATACTCGGTTATATTTTTGTTGAAAGGGACCGTCGTTCGAGTGTTGAACAGGCTAATTATTTACAACGTTCTATGATTTTGTGATTCCTTCAAAGCGTTGCTGCGTGTTCCGATGAAATGATCCTACTTCAAAGGGTTAGGATCGGCTGTGTTATGGCTGATCGGAAGACGTCTATTCGTATACATATAGAAAATTGCATATTAAAGGAATCGTCGTTGATTTTCATACTGGAAAACGGTGATTGTCAAAGTTGAAAATGCTTGTACAAGAAAACAGGCAACGAAGGAGCGTTCTCGAGGACTATGGCGAGATCAGGCTTTAATCGTCCGATTCTTTCGTTACAGAAACCGCGATCGCAATCACTCAGCTCCCACAATTTTCCATAAACGTTATTATCGTAATAAGCGGAAACGATACTCCGGGCTGTCGGTGTCGCAATCGGTACCTGCCTCGCAATCGCAACGGCTCGCCGGTGTTTGCGGTATAAAAAAGCTGCTATGATTGCTTTCTTTAATAAGCGAACCGGGGGTCCAGCTGCTCCGCGACCGTCGAAGAGATTCCTGGGACACTCCTGATATTTCACTTTGTGCCACTTTGTTGCCGCTTCTGAAAGCTTCACCTTTTCCGATGCGGCGCATAAATTGCTGGCAAACGCGTGGTGGTTAACTCCGAAAAAAGCATTTCGTGTATACACCGTTCATTAGCCGGTGCCTCTCTGTGGCCGCGTCTCGTTCCCCGGCTCGTAAACTCTCTGGTAGAAGTCAATTATTGCGTGCTGTCAATTATTTCGCCGGCTGTAATTAAAATTAATGAAGAAGTGACGGTGGAAGTGCGCGTCGTTCTCAGTGATGGGAGCGGGATCGGCATGTATACTTATGAATATCAATCAATGTGATACTCGCTGGGCTCGCTTTGATAGGCGCGCTTAGTGCCCGTTATAACAAATAAATTCCTGCGATAATTGAATTCTAATTATATTAATTAATAAGGGAATCCTCTGGCCGAGCCCCGCCGTTAATAACGTCGCCGATCGTCCAATTCTTCTGTTCGCAAAAATGCCTGATAAATTATATTATTATCGGCGTTCGCGGCTGAAACAATCTTCATTGTTTGATAGAGTGTGCGCTGTTGTCTTTTTTTTTTTTTTGTTGCTATAGTTTCGTCAGGACCGATCGTTCACTATACAAATATCTGTAATAAGTAAATTCTCCACAATTTTTCTTCAGCTTGTGAACAAAAATGGATAATTTGGGATGAGAAGATACGATTATTCGAGCCTCGCGATTTGTTTTTAGTTTTTCCGATTATCAATAACTGTAAAAACGAAGCGCAACGCCCAAATAATCGTATCTCCTCTTCTCAAATTGTCCAATTTTGTTTACAAGCTGAAGGAAAATTAGGGAGAATTTACTGTATATTGTTTAATGATCTTTATGCAAATCTTAATTTTGCAGAAATTGGTCTTAAAAGAAGATTTCCTTCGTCATCTAAAAAATCACTCGCTATAAAAAGAAAAGAAAAATTTTACCTAATGGACCTTGGCGATTCATGCGTTCTCTTGCAATTTAAAAATCTGCACATAGCATAGATATATAAAGATCTGCAGTCAAGAGTAATAAATATGAACAACTATTATTAAATAGCATTTAAGGGGTTTTTATTTCGTTAGGAAGTCCTGAATGACAGCAGCAATCTTATCTATGAAGCAAGAAATAATTCCGGATAATACAATCCAATAATTTCCCGTCGTCTGACCAACAATTTCGAAGATCCATTCGATGTATTCCCTTCATAAAATATGATAAAAACGTCGTCAAACAGAATAATACAAATTCACTAAATATCATGTCACGTGTTACAATTTCAAACAATCATATTCAGAAAATTAATTTGACGTTCTTCACATGTTCTCTCCCGTTTAAAACGTGCTAACGCGTCGCACAACACGATATTATTCCGTTCAATAAACGATTGTATTGTTTCTAAAGAACTGTGTCAACGTGCCATAATAATCATCAAGAAAGTCCATTAAATCATTACCAAGCCCATGGATAACGCAGTCAGCATGGAACGACGGTGGAAGCACGGAGTGTCGAAATTTATCGAAACGCGGATAGATCCACGATTAATTATCATACTATCCAATCATCGGGATTGTTCGCAGGTCGGCAATCGGGTCCGCGGATTTGCGGCGCATTCCCAAGCCCCGGCGCGGCGGGTCGCAGGTGTGATCGAGAAAGTCATCGATCGGATCGATAGGCATCTCGTGGAAAAGTTCAATTCTCTGGCGCCACGTAGGACACGTGACTACGAAAAGTGGGAGTTAAACGCGGTGGAAACACGCACGCTTCTCACAATCGGCCGATTCCACCTCTCGGACAAGCAGCGCGTGCAGGGAGAGACGCCTCTCTTCTGGAGGAGAGACACCTGGGGTCACGGAGCCGTGGCGCTTTGGAAAGGTAACTCGCGAACGATGATATATGCCGGCGCAAAAGTTGACCGCCCAGACGCCGCCCGTAGACGCCTTTTAAAACAATACCGGCTCGACGTCGTCGTCGTCGTCGCCGTCGCCGTCGCCGTTCCCGACCGTTTCCCTCCGTGCCGTCTCCCTCTCCCGACGCCGTTTCTCAATGAGCTCCGCGGCCGGAGAAAGCGTGGGCCGTTCCTCGACTCTGCCCAGTCGTTTACCGCTAACGTCGACTTAATTTCCCTGCTTTGTAACGCGACAGTTACACGGAAAAATTTCGCGACAGCCGTCTCTCATCGGACTAAGACCAGACGGGGACGCTTAGAATGCGGATTTGGTGCGCGCGCGGAAATGTTCTGGGCTCGCGACGCGGACGATTTTTGGCCGGCCGGCATGTAGGCGATCCGTGGAATTTGTGAAACTCGGTTCGAAAGGATGAGGATCGATTTTTGTCGGGGGTGAAAGCGTGGTTTGAATCGGGAATGCACGTTGAGAGGATTTCATATGTAATCTGCTAAATATGATTTAGCAATATTTAGTTGTTTTTAATTCGAAACATTCTATGCTTCTGTTACTAAAATTACTAGCAAAATAAATCACTCTATTCAGACAATTACTAAGAGCGAATTGAAGTAGCTGCGAAAGAAATAGCAGTGCAAAGGGTAGCATTTCTCTCACGTTAACAATACTTCAACACGATGTATTACCGTGAAAGTTAAATGTTCATAACAAACGTTTCAGTTAATTTCATTTAACAATCATTAACTTTAAAGTTAATGTACGATATTTGGGAACGAAAGCATCTGATAAATATTATACATGGTGTCCCAAAAATGTCTCGCAATCCGAAAGTGGCGGGTTCCTCAGGTCATTTGAAGCAACTTTTTCCTTTACAAAAATTTTCTCCGAGGCACCATTAATGAGTTATTAACGAAAAACAGTGACCAATGAGAGGCGAGCTCGGCTGGCGCGAGGCGACCGAGCCAATGAGCGGAACTAGGCTTCGTGCGCTGGTTGGCTGGGCCGCCTCGCGTCAGCCGTACTCGATTCTTATTGGTCACTGTCTTTTCGTTAATAACTCGTTAACGGTGCCTCGGAGAACATTTTTGTAAAGGAAGAAGTTGCTTCAAATGATCCGAGGAACCCGTCATTTCCGGATTTCGAGACATTTTTCGGACACCCTGTATAAAGATCTATAAGAAGCTTGAATCTTTGTCCACGAAATTCCGGAAAACCAATCTTGTTCGCGTATGAACATTTTGATCGACCTAAACGCTAATGCGTTAAAAAGAAATATGAATATTAATGTGTTTGCGTAAAGAATATTCTTTATGAAGAATAAAAACCACCCGTTGTATATTTTTATAAAGATCTCTACGAAGCTTGTATTCTTCTCGGGTCCACAAAATGATGGAAAAGTAATCTCGTTCGCGCATGAACAATTCGAATATCCGATCATTATGCTGCACCGTGATATGTGAATTTCCATGGTGAACGTACGCGTCACGCAATAAAGCCAGATATATGCCGGGAATAAATAATTGACGGAGCTAATGATGCAGTAAGTATGTCAACGGGATGTCTCGAGTTTCTCACAGGGGTACGAAGGACCAGGACGGTCCGGTTTGGTAGAAGATAGACAATACAGGAAGTAATAAGTTACTTATCAGAGCCGTGTATCTCTAAGATCCCGCAATGCCCTAGAGTCCTTAACCTTGGCGCCTTATGGGCTCGCGATTGCCAATGCGAGTGGTAATGAGAGCAAACTAGCACCATACCGGCGAGGTACATTGGCGGCAATCTTCTTTTCTCTCGGAGGACGTGGAAATCAAATTGAAATATATGAGCCGTTTATTTTGAAAGTGG
Source organism: Megalopta genalis (assembly GCF_051020955.1). Taxonomy (NCBI): domain Eukaryota; kingdom Metazoa; phylum Arthropoda; class Insecta; order Hymenoptera; family Halictidae; genus Megalopta; species Megalopta genalis. Next base: position 8,474,337 of record NC_135016.1, on the reverse strand, counting down.
CATAAGTCACTTTGTTTTTAAGTCGGTCACTTCGTTTTTAAGTCGATATATTTAAGGGTTTACGTTTTAACACGTTTAAAAATATGGATGCTAACTTTCGAGAAGATTTACTTGTATTTGTTATCCCACGATACTGATATTTTTCTCAGTATAAATAATTTCGTATAAACATTAAGAAATCACCACTTTTCATTACGGTAAAGTGACTTATGCCACTTTCAAAATAAACGGCTCATATATATTTCGTTGAATTCGTTGCGTCTGGATTCTGCTGCTATTTAGAGCGGCGTCGAACAATCTATTATAACGTTTTCCGTAATTAAATGGCGGATTTTCGAGCGAGATAAAAATTGTCTGCATTCAGAGCAAGAGTTAAATATAAATATAAAAAATACAAATATATCTTCTCTTAATCAACTTAATAAATTGAGAACAAAGTAACTTCTGTTTGAATGTATCTTATCGTTTTCGTCGCTTCATATTTGACGTAATAATTTATGTTATAAATACATAAAATTCGCACTTCAATTGTCACTAGCAGCTTTTCCAATTTTTTTATGATCAATATAAACAATATCCTGTTACACCAGTGTGAACAAAAGACACGCAAAGTCTGAATAAAAATCTGTATCGCAGCAATTATTTGTTTCACCCTCGTTCATATGGTAGAAAAAGCAAAGAATCCTAAGAAAGCTTGATATCTCGATGGATCGTAACAAAAATGAGAATTCTCACGTTTGATAAGAAATTTGCGAAACTGTGAAATCGTGGAACAGTATCAATAAATCCCGATTGCGAGCTGTCTAAGGAGCACGATCTAAAACCGCGCAGTGAGATACAAAGAAAGGATCCATAAATCCGTGAAAATATAAAATGTCGCGCAATAGCGAAGATTGGAGTCCCTCGAAGGCTGCGCCGATGGCAAAAGATTCTAGCTTTACACGAGCTGGCTAGGCTGGTTATCGCCGCTATCGGGCATGATAGATGGCGGGCGGTGGCGCGATAAATCACCGGGTCGCGCCTCGAGGAGGATCTACGGACGATCCATCGCTGCGGCCGGCGCGGCTCGTTCGGCTGTCGATCAGCGGCGGCCGTGGCCGGAACGTGTTGCCCGATAACGATCGACGACGAAAGTATTAATTATTATTTGCTGCTCGCGCCTTTCAATTTGTTTTGCGGGGCGCGGGCATCGTTTCACTTTGCCCGCCGCGAAAGTGACGAAACAGCGCCGCTCTGCGCTGCTCTGCACCGATCTGCAACGTTCTGCACCGATCTGCACCGCTCTGCAATGCTCTGCACCGCTCTGCAACGCTCTGCAACGCTCTGCAACGTTCGGCTCCGCGTAGATCCGCTCCGCTCCGCAGCGATTTCACTCGGCGCAAATAAATCATCGCCGTGGATTCCGCTTTTACCGCGGCGAGCGCAACCAAGACGAGGACCTTTTAGAGCCCGCGCTCCGCGAGATGATGAACGACACCGCGCAGGTGTCGAAAGTGAAAGAGAGAGGATCGCTCGATCGCCCCCGTAGATCCTCCGGGGGTCCTGCTGTCGTCTCCCAAGCCTATTCTATTTTTATCGTAGGGCTGCGACGGCGAATGTTCGTCTTGGAGAAAAGGGCACCCTTTGGTATTTTTGATGACTGTGCGGATGGATGTACATTTGGGAAACTTTTACTGTATTTGGATTGGGTTTCTGGGAATGTGTGCAAAAATTGTCAGCTTTGTATACTCGTTTTTTGATTAGGTGTGATCATTTCTCCGAGGCGATTCTTTTGAAGAAGATCGAAGATAGCCTTGATTTAATGCACGTGTTCCTGAATTTTTCTAGGTCGAACGCCTGGGTATATATTTTTTTCATTTTTTCCGTAAATTGGATAGTGTTTTGTAGATTGGTACAAAAATTCACAGCTCGAGAATATCATTTTTTGGTGAGATATAATTTTTTGGAGATCTTTTCCCTTAGAGCTTTTCTATAGATAGACCAATTCTGGTTGCAAATTCGGATGTGTCTTTAAGAAATTACAATAATGAAACGACTATGTATAAATTTAAACAAATTTTACTGCAGTTAGACAGTGTTTCGATGAACATATAAAAAATATGTCAGCTTGAGAAATTAATTATTTAGTAAGATACGATCACTTCCCGGGACCTTTCCCAAAAAATGTTTTTCTAGATAAACTGACGATGGTTCTCAATTAACACGCGTCTCCACAAAATTATAATAATGGAACGACTCGGTATATATTTTAACAAATTTTGCCACCGTTACACAGTATCTTGAGGAGCATACAGAAAAATGTTCAACTCTGAAAATTAATTTTTTAATAATATACATTTATTTCTTTGCCACCCTATCGTAAATCATTCTCAGCTCCCCGACCAGGAACAATAGTTGCTAAAACTTGGAAATTAGGTGGCTTTTCGCTCATGCTCGATCAAGATACCGTGCAACCGGTCCCTTTTGTTCGAACGACACGGCGATCGCAGGAGTTATAGCATGATTGCGAACAGCAGCGAGCGCGCCGGAGCTCGTAAATTGAGACATGGTCCGACGTCGAAATGGAAAAGGAACGGAACGGATTAGGCGTGCCAAAATTGTCGGCCGCGAACGGTACCACTTGCTCGACCGTCGTCGGCGTTCCCCGTGTAATTAACTAATTCAATAAACACCGTAGCAGTGACAGCGTTGGCTCTACGCGGCGCGAGCAACCTGTCATTACACGGACGATTATGTCGTTAGTGCTTCGAGGATTTTAAACGTGCAATTAGCGGAAATCACCTCGACGACATTGTACCGCGGAGCCCTCGACCGTGCTCCGTGAACCGGGTAATAAAATTGTCACTCTTAAAACGCGCCGCCGGACGGCTCGATAATTAAGCATCTGCGCGGGCCACTTCCACTTCGCCACTTCCGCCACCACGAGGAAAAGCAACGTCTCTCCATGCCCCGTTAAATGTACTGATTTAATGCCGCGCTTCACGAAGCGCAATCGCTTAATCATTTTGTTTATACTTTCCAAAGCTGCTAACCTATTAAATGTATTATTATCGACTGTAATATACACGTGTTATCTTAAAGTTGAAATATATCCGCAATGGCGGAAGAGGGTTAATTAGGGAGTCGGGCCACTCGAGCAATAATTAAGCCTAGGAAGGCGAGAGAGTCGTAAAATAAAATAGTCTACGATCTTTTCGCAATGCTCCCAGATATTTTTCTCTGGAAGACTATAACAGCCGAGCCTAAATCACAGGGTCAAGGTGCCAGGTGATCGCGAATGCACCAAAAGCTGCATCAAAAGTTCTCTTCTGTGTACTTCAACGTTTTCAGGAATTAAACAGAGAAGAAATCCGTGATAATAATCGTAAAACAACTGGAATCTCAATTTAACCCTTATTTGGGCGACCGAATATGTATTTCTATGTTTAATTATTATTTTTTTTATATTTCTTAAGATGATATCGTAAAATTATTTCACATCCCCATTTTTTAAGCACTTTTGTGACTATACACACTTTGATGAATAAATTCATGCAGATAATATTAATCAAGTAAGCTGCAAACCTGCTTACATTATTGTCAGATTGTAATTTCATAAATTAACAGTGATTTTTCACGATAGAATTGCATAGTATATTTTTTCGTTGTTTTATTATCCATTGTCGTCGATCGGCAAAGACAAACGATAACTACAAGTTGCTGCAATTGATAGTCTCGTGACTTTCGAAAAAACGATAAAACCAAAAAAATTGCCGTACAATCAAGATGTAATAATAAAATAGATTGCGCGCCGTTGTTGCCAAACGACCGTGAAAACTTCGGTTGCTCGCGTAATGGTTAGACAACGACAAAACCCGGCGATCCGAATCGCCCACGTAATTATCACTGCTCGTTACAAATTAGAAGATGAGAACCGTGGACGTAGGACGGGATCAGGTGCAGGAATAATGGGCCGTGATAAACTGGCAAGAAGAAGAGGAACGCGGTGTGAATAGGTGCGCGGACTTTGAGTTGATTAGCCGTTCTTATCGCCTCCCCCCCGGTGTAAATTATCTTCTTATTTGCGCTGGCTGTTAACAGAATAATCGGCATTGTAATTACCGGAGGGAAAAATCCGGTGCACGGCCGAGACACCTGCAGTGTCGTGGTGATCATCGCGCCATAAACATCGTCCGAGGGACGACTCTATCAGGCTCGTCGGTTTTCGCAATCGGCACCGCGAAACTAATTATCGAGATCGGTAATTGGTAGCCAGAGCCAATCTAATTTCCAAGCAGGGCGTGGTGTTGCCGCTCGATCTCGCTTCGCAAGAGCCATCGGCCGGCTCTCTCTCTCTCTCTCTCTCTCTCTCTCTCTCTCTCTCTCTTTCTCTCTTTCTCTCTTCCTCGCTCTTTCGTTCCCGAGGGATATCTATCGCGACTCGGTTATTGCGGCCGACCGGCGACGGTGCTTATCAAGTCATTAGCTCGCCATTACGCCCCATGCAACGTTTGTTTAACCCGATTCCGGGACTCTCGATCCTCAGGAGTCCGGCAACGCCGGACAATCGTCCGTCGGGAGGTAAAAGCCCCGTGATTCCGGGCGCCCGTTTCGGCTAAGACCGACTTCGTTCGAGCGTATCAAACGATTCCCTGATAATACCACGGCCGGCGAACCGCCCACGCTGCAATTAAAGGGTCAGAGGCTAATTATTGCCCTGCGCGGGAAAAATCAGCCTTCCTAGTCCCGGTTCCTTCGGATTTCCGGCAGAGCTCGTCGTTACGGGCGTTCGGTATTGTTCCGCTGACGATTATCCTTATGCAAATAATTATTCTTTTCTTGCGCCTTGCTGCTAGAACGTCGACGTATGAATGGAGATGGAAGAACGTGGTCGGTAGACCGCGGATCTTTGTGCGAAGTAAAAACGATTAGTCCGTCGATTGCGACAGACGCGAGCCAAATTAAACGTAATGAATTATGACATGCTGTATCTGTCTATTCGGGGATAAATTTACATTAAAATAGTGCAATGTCTCGATAAATACGGTCTTGTTGCTTGTAAATTACAAGGAAAATTGCTCCTCCCGCAGAAGTCCGATGTTTTCAACTGTACGATACATATGTGCGGTTTCGTTAGAAAATGAGAGGTTCTTGTGGAATTTTGTTCGTCGAATATGAATCTAGAAACTATTTTTCTTTATCATCTGTATTTCCATCAAAAATATAAAAATGTATCTTTTTATTCAAGGTATGATAAAATAGCGGAAAGAAGCCATGCATAAAATGTTGTGCGGTGGTTTTAACACTTTGACTGCCAGCAACTAGTTAAAACCTGTTAAAATTTCCTTAATAACAAAACGATGTCATGAAAATGATTCATTTATTATTTTTTATTTTATTATTTATTTATTTATATATTTTGTTAAATGTTGGATTTAATAAAGAAGAGCGAATTTCTTAAAAATAGACTTGGCAGTCACCGCGTTAAAGGGGAGACTTTGATCTTCAAATTCATAACGATTCAGAAACAATATTAGAATGATACGAGCACGAAGAACAAAGAAGCTTTTGTAGTACAGTAAATTCTCCGTAATTGACGCTCTGCTTGGATACAAAAATGGACAATTTTGGAACGGGAGATACGATTTTGTAGTTACGTTTCTATAGTTATTATTATGATTATTATTATAGTTATTATTATAGTTATTATTATGCTTATTATTATAGTTATTATTATAGTTATTATTATGCTTATTATTATAGTTATTATTATAGTTATTATTATGCTTATTATTATAGTTATTATTATAGTTATTATTATAATTATTATCATAGTTATTATGATAGTTATTATTATAATTATTATTATAGTTATAATTACGTTCTTATATTTATCGATCGTCAAGAACTATGAAAACGAGTCACATGGCTCGATTAATTGTACACTTCCTCTTCCCAAATTATCCATTTCCGTTTACATGTTGAGTGACAATTGCAGTGAATTCACTGTATCACGAAAAATCGTGACAGTACAATCTTTGTCTTCGAAGCGCGAATATCGTATCTCAGATTAGACGATCGTGATCGTCCAGTTTCGTCGATGCGAACGATTCGCCGGGTGCCTAGGCTCGTGAAGGCCTACGTTATGGTTCCGAGGATTTGAATTTCGAGTTCCTCGCGGCTCGGATCCGAGCCGGGAGCGTACCTCGGAACTGGTACGTCCGTAATCCCGTGTTCCCCGGCGGTGTTTCGCCGTCGTTCCGCACGAGCGGCCTGTACAAGATCCCGTGCGCGGCTGGGAAAAGGTGGCCGACGGTGCCCGCACGTAGGAAGTAAACACGCCGGTACTCGAACGAGACCACGGAAATCGACGACAGTCGGCCGCGCGTCCGCCCGGCAAAAAGCAGAAACCGCGGCAACGATACCGCGGACGGATGCAACCAGATACACCGGCACGATAACAGGAATCGGCGCGGACAAGCGCGCGCGAATCGATTCGCGGCCGTGATAACGCCGCGCTGGATTTATGTCGAAACGCGAGAAACGTCCTCGACCCTCGGCCCATGATGGAGCACGCGATCGCCGGCTGTCAACCGTACCCACGAGTCAATTGGAATCGCGATCGGCAACGAAAGATAATCCGATCCTGCGCCGGAATCCGAAACTGACGCTTTCTACACGGACATCTTCGAAAAGATGTGTTCATCGGACGCATTGACTGTACAATGTCGTTTGTAACAGTTGTGACTAGACTTTAGGTGAGGTGAACATTTTTTATGTTCGTTTTGCGAGACGTTTAATACAGTTATTGTACTAATTAAGAGCATCGTATAAATAGCTAAATTTTTATTCGACTGTAAAATATAATAAGATAATAATAAAGTGTAAATCTTTCCACTATTATAATCAAATTTAAGGTAACTAAAAATAGTCTAATTTCATATAAAATTGACTGAGCAATTGCGCGAATAACTCAACAACGGTACATCGCATAAGACGATGTACCTTAATTATTAAAAATGATTACAACCTCCTCGATACTGTTATAAATCTTTTCTTTACTGCCACCCCTATATTATCGCGTTGTATTCGCTATAATGATTTGCAAAATAATCCACTAAATATGGATGTTATCTTCTAATTATATCCAAATCAAATACTGTTCTATTCTTAATAAATAAACGTCGAAGTAAATAAATATAAATTGTCTTCCTAATATAGAAAATTAATACGTAGCCGTGGAACAATGGACAGCAAAAAAGTATTAAAGGAATCAGGAAAATCTTTAATACTAATAAAATATAATAATAATTAATTAATACTAATAGAATAGAATATATAATATATAACTAAATATTATTAGTATAGTATTATTATTATAATAATTAATACTTAATAAAAATTTCAAGCAGAAAAGAATAAATTCTAACTTGCTCCAGTGAACAATGTCGCAAAGTGATCGATAAGGAGCCCCATAATTCGACCAGCAGTTAGCGTAATTCTTTCAGCAATCCCACCCACGACTTCGACCGACTAATTCCTTGCAAGGGTAGAAAGTCGACGTATCCGCATAAAAACGTCGGATACATAGATCCACCTGCTACGCGGACCACACAGCATTCCGTTCTTGCCTGGAGTCACCGATACGCTTTGGCATTCGTTTTTTAAGTTCCCATGCCGCGAGGGGATTAACGCGTACCCATACGGCTCGCGTCGAACACGAGCCGGCCCCATTATCATTGGATTGCGAATAAACCCATTGGAGCAATGGTATCGGCCGGTCTCTCGATATTAAAACCACTTAGCGGTGAAAATCGCGAGCGTACCCGAGATCGTATCGGGGTGGAATTTCTCGGCCGCGAAATCGTGTGAATTGTACCTGTCGATCACCGTACGCGATACATTCGCCGTATCCGATGGGGAATTTCATTGCGGCGTTACCTATTTTCGGAGCTCACTATGCCACGAAACGAATTTTCGATGCAGTCGTGGCGCAACAGTTGCATTTCCTGATTGGAAACGTTCCCATGTCGAATCTTTTCAATCAAAAATCAGCCTTCCGATCAGTCTGCGATAAACTAGCCGCATAAAATCGTACGTCGAAATCTATGACCGCATTTTAAAGGGGAGACTTCGATCTTTAAAATAATGGCAATTCAAGCCGCAGGAAAAATTTTCCAATCTCCGCAGACACGTTTGAAGTTACAAACATGGTTGCAATACAGATATGTACGTCTACGGATATGGATTGCATTGGAACTGTGATAAAGTTGCCTGAAAAAATCGCACGACAAAATTTTTGACCTCATTTTAAAGAGGAGACTTCAATCTTTAAAATAGTGATAATTAAAGTTGCGGAAAAAATTTTCCAATCTCCGCACACACGTTTGAAATTGTAAAAATGATTCTAACATAGATCTGTAGTCCGATGTTCTGCTGAAAACAATGAATTTTATTCAACTGTGTAGAATTGCCAGAAAAAATCATATGACAAAATTTATGGTGTAGTTTTAAAGGAGAGACTTCAGTCTTTAAAATAATGGCAACTCAAGCAGCGGAAAAAATTTTCCGATCTCCGCAGACATGTTTGAAGTTGCAAAAATAGATGCAATGCAGATCTGTATTCCGATGGTCTATTAAAATGGATTACATTGAAACTGTGATAAAGTTGCCGAAAAAAATCTTACGATAATATTTTTGGTGTCATTTTAAAGGGAAGACTTCAATCTTTAAAGCAATGATGATTAAAGTCGCGGAAAAAATTTTCCAATGTCCGTACGCACGTTTGAAATTGTAAAAGTGATTGTAACATAGATCTGTATTCCGATGTTCTGTTGAAAACAATGGATTCTATTCGACCGGGCAACATTGCGAGAAAAAATCGTACGATAAAATTTGTGGTGTCGTTTTAAAGAGGAAACTTCACTCTTTAAATCCATGATGACTAAAGTTAGGGTAAACATTTGTTAGCCTTCACAAATGCGTTTAAAGTTGAACGTATTTATTGAAAACGATTGATATCATTCAAACTATAGTAAAACAGCCGAAAGAAGATCGTAGATTAAAACAACAGATGTATGCATAAAAGGTGAGGACACGATTTTTGGTCAGGAGAAGCCGCTCACCAGACCATTATCTACATGTCAGCCGATTTTCCGCAGATATCGAGCACCGGTTATTATACCGGTGTTTCTCGGATCGGCCGCGGCGGTACGCACCGTTACGCGCGCTTTTCACGCCGCATAAAGCCGATCGTTACACGCGCGCCGCGCACCTAACGAACGGCTCGAATGTCCGCCAATGATAAAAGTAATCCCCGATCTAGATTACGAGCACAATGGGGACCTCCGGGCGTCTTTCCACGCCGTACGCGTTCGAGCGTACGCACCGCGCCGTGCCGCGTTTGTATTGTGCTCGATGCCAGGAGAAAACGCGGCGGGGACGAGCCGCAGGAAATAAAACCGGTTAGAAAAAATCCTCCGGTGAGTTTTCTGCGGAGACTGGTAACGCTCCAGGCGATCAATTTGTGCTTTCGAACGGTGGAAACACGATTTTCTGCGGTTAGTGTACACTGAGCGCCGCGCTGGAGCCTTTGATCTCTCATTTCAGTTTTTAACAGAAAAAGAGATTTCATTAAAATTGTGACACGGTGCTTTAAAGTAGAGATTTCATCCTTTAAAATGAGCATAAGTAGAATGCCGTACGATCTTTTTTACAAGTATTTACAGCAGATCAAAGATGACGAATCTTTCATCTAAGATTTACTGTACTTTTATTTTCGATATTTAGTGTGTCATCGATGTTATTAATTTTGCTACTGGAAAAATACTTTCGATGAAACAATTTAAGGGTGTTGTGGTATAGTATTTATCCTTTAGAATCAGTGTAGTCGCGATATCGTACGATTTTTTTACACGAAGTTACAGGACTCTGAAGGTGGACCATTTTTCGATTATGATTCAGTGATTTTTTAGTTCGGTGAAGTTTATACCGCTTAAACAAAGATTGCAATAACTCATAAGGTTCTTTAATCCTTTGTAGAAATGATTAACGAAGTGACAGTAAAGCGATCTATAAGAGAAAAGCGTAAAAGTAGACGATCTCCTCGACGGAATAACCGAAAGGCGATTCTCTGCGTCGATCACGCATAGCGCGTGCGGAGACTTCAATGCCTCGGAATATCTGCACAAGCGATGTCATCCCACGCACGCTTATTCTTTTCACGAATTCTTAACGCTTCTGAACTTTGCTATCATACGTTAATAGCAATAAATTGAAAGCTACAAATTTCACCGTACCATAATCACTAGACTGCAGATTTTACGCATTTATGACAATATAATAATAATTACTAATAAATTGAAAACAAAAAAATTTCACCGTACCATAATCATTAGATTGCGGATTCTATGCATTTATGACAAAACTGAATAGCTGAAATTCAGAAACGATTAACAAAATTATGAAAAACTATCGATACATAATTCACACGTCGCTGAAATTATTGAAGAAGGAAAGCAATTTCAAGCTAGCTCCCGCTGCTTCTAACAAATTTAGAAAATATCTATCTCGCATACTGATCGGCGCGGTGCAATAATCACGCTATTCCCGTATTATACACGTTTTCCAGAGTTCTTCGCTGACGAGCATTAAGCAGCGGCATAATAAAGCAACGTGGAATGGCCAATCGTGCAGCAACACTCGAAAAGCGAGATCGGTAGCGCACGCATTAACAGCAAAACACAGAATCGAGCGGTTCTGCCGTTCTCGTTAATAACCGCTATCATGGCAGTTTTTCCTCGTGTTTCTTGCGGTCGCGGCGCTACCGGTCGAAAAACCGCATGCTTACGGCCACCAACGGCAATAATAACACGCGAGCCGCGCGTGTTCCGCGTGGCGTGTGTGTACCGTTTAAACGGCGCGGCAGAGATTTGCAGAATGTTGATCGATTATCCGGCGCGCAGGGAGCGGGTGATTATCCCCGCGGGTTTAATTAATTTTCTCTAATCGCGGTAACGACGTGGCGATCGGTTTTCCAGGGACGGTGGCCGCGGCGACACGGCCCTCGGCGGGCACACGGAAAACCACCGATGGCGGCCGACGGACCGAGACAGCGAGAGAGAGAGAGAGAGAGAGAGAGAGAGAGAGAGAGAGAGAGGAAGAGAGAGAAATAAAGACAGAGAGAGATGAAGAGAGATAAAGAGAGAGAGACAGAGAGGGAGGCGCCATGCGGAGGCGGAAAATATCGCCTTCTGGCGGAACGGGTTCCTCAGATTAACCCACACAGGCACGCACACGCGTACACGCGCCGCGAGATCGATCTTTTGCGAAACACGGCCAATAATACGTCCACGGAGCACCGTCACGCCACCGGTTCCTACACATCCGTGCGTGTACCATGAACTCTTACGAAAATATCGCCATAGAGCCGGTATTATACGAGCCGGCCACCGATACCTGGCGGCGCGGCCTCGCTTTTCAGCGGCGGCTAGGTTTAACCAATAAACGACCGACCCGTGACAAATCAATTATTACGTTCGCGCCCGTGGAAACTCGAGAAACCAGCCGCGAGAAGAATTGTCTACGGCTCCGTGCTCGTCTGATGCTCATTGTTCCCTCCGATGATCGCGGGCCTCGCTGCGAAACCAGACACGCGAACTTTCGATCGCTTTGTGCCACGCGGGAATGGCTAAAGCACCTCAGAGAGTAGACCGTTTTATTCGAACGCTATACCTACCAGACACAAACGGTGACTGAAATTTGTTGCTAGGTATGAGTCGCGAGGCTGGATTCGTTTCTATTCTTTGCCATTCGCGTAGGGTGTGTCATCCGTTGGTTTCTTTTTAAGATTCTTATGAAAATAGGCCGTTTAACTTTTAATAGTTTTCATTTTTATATTGTCATTATTATTTGAAAATTGATCATTTTTATATTATTACTATTATCATTATTATATTTATTTCACTTGATCGAATTTAAATTGAATTTAAATTGAAAAGTTGAGTTCTACGACATTGAATACCTTTTTTTAACATTATTACCTTTCGCAGATTTTAATGAAATTGGGAAAAGGCGGTACATCAGCGTAAAAATTAATTTTCAAATACGAACGAACAATTCCGTCAGTTATATACAGGTTGCGGTCAAAATTTTAATATTTAGTATAGTATATTCTTTTTACTGAAAAAGGTAAAGTATCATTGTACAGTATATAGCATATTAATTCATGTCAATATTTCACAATGTTGCTCCTGAAATATTTTATCCATTAAAGACCTTACTGAAGACCGCGCACATAAATGAAAAATGTGTCGAACACATCGTGCTTGATTTCGAAAGTATCGTGCATAGAAAATTCGCGTTCGGCACAAACATCCAGTCTAGTGAAATCGCAATAATTTTCAAGGCCCGCTAGAAATCTGTTGTAAATTGTCTGCGAACGATTCTGACGCAAACAGCAACGGAATTGAGACTGACTGTGAGAAACATTCGCGACACATAACTCTTGTTGTTTCAATTTATGTTTCACGCGCACTAATTACCTGTTTGTTGGCCGATAGTTAACCACCGGCCGGCCGCCGCGAATTAATAAATCAACGGGCGATAAAGTGCAAGAATCAGCCGTGAACTCCTCGCCGCGGTTTCGAATTCCCCTCCGCCCAAGGTTGCCGGACTATTGATAGATATAAGCCCGCTCCAAATGTCCGATAGAATTGTTTCGATCTCATTGATCGAGCCGGCGATAATAACAATAATTATCGTATCATCGGCGTTTCGTCACGGCGATCCGATTCGAGCCGGCGGCAGTTCGTGGGCGGTTTTCGATACAGATCGAAATCTCGATCAGATTAATTATCACCGTAATCGTATTATCGGCCGATTTGTCGAGCCTCGGCGGCCGTTTCAATGCGCTCCCTTCTCTCTTTCTCTGGTCTACGAGGCTGTCTCGAGCCGCCGACGCGCGCGGTGCGTGCCGCTCGTTGCACATTTCGTTGCGTAAACGCATTGCGTCGCGCGCACCACGATTTATGGGGCTCGCGCGGCCCGGCCGGCTAATCGACGCCCGATATTCCAGGAATCGCGAGACGGACGCGTGGTCGTGCCGTGAGAGACCTTTTCAACGGTGAAAAACTCGGCTGAAATGCCAGCCGGCGAAATAAACGCCGCCCTCGAATGGCACTCGCGCTCGCGTACGAGACACCGGCAAATCGATCGCGCGATCGTTCCTGCCAGATCGAGGAAGAGTCCGCGTCTTTCTCCGCTTTTCTCCATTTTTCTGCATTTTTCTGCACGTCAGTTTTCGCTATTCCATTTCCTCGCGCTTCGTACTTCTGCACTTCGTCTTTCTACACTCCATTTTTCCGTCTATTGTAGATAAAATATCGAGGGAGAAGTGTCATTGCGACATTTTAATTCGATCACATTTTTCTACAGTTCACTTATTTGTTTATTCTATATTGGAAGTCGGAAAAGATGTGTAGACTTGTCATTTTCGATGGACTGAATTTTTCTACCTTCCAGTTTTTTATTTATTATTCTTTATTACATCTTTCATTTTTCTGGTTATTGTAGATTCGAGGAACTGTCAATTTGTCATTCCTATAGAAGATGGAGAATGACATGTCACATTGTAATTTTTATTAATCGACGTTTTCTCCCCTGCATCTTTTTATTCATTGTATATATATATATATATAGATTAGAGATCGAGAAAGTATCTATCAGTTTCATTCGACCGCATTTTCTTGCACCGTTTTCCTTTTGTATTAATCATAGATTCTACGTTGAGGTTATCACTTTTATTCCACCACATATTTCTAACCATAAGTTTTCAATCAACTGGAGACAGAAAAGCACAGAAATTACTATTCAATCAGATTTTCATTCACTTTTTATCCACGAAGATTATTACATTAAAAAATTAAACTCTACTTGACTTAGCTTCTTTAAAACCTCTCTACAACTATAGAAAATTATATAAATATTTGCAGCACAATAATGACAAATGCAACTTCTAAACCCACTTGTTAAATAAATATCGGAGGCAAATAAAATGTTTTCAGCACATTGCAGCAGATCCTAAAATGAAATCAGTACCTCATTATGTGACATCAAAATCGCAGCGCTATAGAAAGTTGAAATCTATTTGCCAGCACAAAATAAAATGTGCTACTTCCTCAACTAAATATGTTACAGAATTCAACATAAAATAGATCAAATGAAAATATTGACTGCGTATCCTCTGGATCAATATTTCATTTCCGCCTCGATCTGCTACGATTAGATCCCGGCATTGCTGGCATCGGAGTCTCCAGCACGTACTCGAAATCTCTGCGCCTCGGTGCGTGTTACGATCGATATTATTCGTCCGTTGCGACAGCTTGTACCAGATATCACAGAAAGGTACTCCGATCAGATTGCCGAGGCTAGGAAAAATCACCTACCTCGCGGACTGGTTAACATTTTCGTATTGTTATTCGTCTAATGTCTCAATCGGTGCTCGCAAGACTCGCCCAGGCTCGAGAGAAGCATAGAGGTATTCACATGCGAGCGTCGATTACCGGTACGCGTTACCCGTGATTTTCTGGTCGCATTAAAATACCAACCTCGGCCCTAGACGATAATAATATTAGCCAGCTCGCCAGCCGACACTTATATGCTAAGCAGGTGTCGGGAAAAATCGAAAGTTGAAAAGTTAATCGAAGGCTCGCGCGTTGGAGGATTGCACAGGCAAAATTGCTAGCGGGAAAGTCGTTATGCTATACGGCATATGGTGTCACCGGTGCATGGGAGATCGTATAATGCACCTGTGCTTGCTGCTGGGGTGATCGTTCTTTGATCATTTAGTGCAAATGAGCTAGTTAATGCAGTTATGTGCAACGTCGATTTCAAGCTATTTTTAGCTGTCACTAATGTCAGTAATCTTGAGAATCTCGAAGCACTGAAGCAAAAAACAGTTCATAGAGGCGAAAGTAGAGGCTTCGTCCTTTAAAATGAGCTTAGTTAGATTGTTTTATGATTTCTTTTGACGAAGTTGAAGTTGGCCGAATATCAAGAATTTTTCGCTTGCGATTTAGCATGTATTTTGAACTTACATTATCACTTTACCAACAACATGTTTCATTTCTCTAGTTCAAGAATACTGTTCAGGAGTATCAAAGTACAGGCTTTAGCCTTTAAAATGAGCTAAATTAGACTGTCCTGCGATTTTTTTTCACGATGTTACACCAGGTTCAATATCAAGAAACTTTCGTCTAGGATTTAACAATCTCCTGCTTCTTCGTCATCAGTCTACTATTAACATAATTAATTTCCTCGGTCCAAAAAATCCGTTCAGAAAACGACTCAGGGACGTCAAACTACACGCTTCGCCTCTTAAAATAAGCTAAATTAGATAGTCGTACGATTTCTTTCCATGAAATTACACTAAGTCAAATGTGAACAGTTTTTCGCTCGCAATTTCGTAAATTCTTGAATTCATTTACATTAACAATATTAATCTTGCTGTACCGAAAGCACTATCGAGAAAACAATAGAGGGACTACAAAGTACCGGCTTCGCCCTTTAAAATAAGCCTAAGTACATCGCTCTAAGATTATTTAGTACGACGTAACTTACATAAGTTGCATCGGGTCAAAGTTCGACAACATTTTACCCGCGATTCATCGCACTTCCTGTACAATATATTTAAAAGAAAATGATATAGCGACATTTTCCGCCCAGTCAGTTCGCGAAGGATTGTACCCCGGTGTCGCCAACGTCGGCAACCAATTCTGCCGCGGATCACAGATTGATTTCATCCGAATTTCGACGTCCGTCGTCGCGCTTGTTGCGCGAGAGAGCCGCGGAACGTATTAGAAGCGACAGTTTCACCGGGGCCGACATACGGTACGCGTGTCGTGTCGTAATGGATCGAGAATAATGGTCCTTATCTAGCGCCAACGAGCGTGCTTTAATATGACGAGAAAATATAAGGCTGCCGGTCTCGATATGATACCGCATGCTGGGCGCGAGCGCCGTGATTTTTTCCGCGCGGCAGCGACGGTGTTTCTCACAGTGTCGGACATTTGTCGACCGGCAAAAATCCCTGATTACCCTCTTCGCAGTCCGAGCGAAATTAACGGATAAGCTATTGGGCTTTATTTATCGTTGCGGTATCACTATTTTACTTTCACACTTCGGTGGAGAACCGCGCGGCCAATGGAAACCGATTAACCCAGATACCCACATAGGAATACGTATCCCTCACGTGGCCCACCGATCGTTCCCTTTTTTCTCTCCGTCTTCGCTATGGTGTTACGCTACTAACAATACACAATGAGCCTCTGATCAGCCGTGATACTTGACTGTTTCGAGCCTACTTTGCAACATTTGTTGCACCAGACCGGCCATTGCTTAATCCCCACGGGGCGGCGCGGCGCGGCGCGGCGGTCCCGTATTCAGATCGGCGTATAGTTCCTTATCAATCTCGATTTCAATCATAACACAATGCCAAGAGGCTTTGATTATCGAGTATCGCGGACAGGGGCATTCAACGCGACGCCGACCGTGACTGCTCGATTGTTTTGCTGAAATCTGCAGTCATTAATGCGCGCGCCAAATGGTAAATACAATTGCACGTTCCGCGCGGAATGAGGAATGGCTCACTTTTGTTCCTTGCAGCCCCAGATCACGCCGGATCGATTCTCGAACGGTATGTATGATCGAAATTCCTGTTTGTCTTGCTGTCTTTTCATATTTCTGGAAAATTTCCACTGGTGTTCTGTCTTGCATCGATGGATTCAAATATAGTGATTGTATTTAATTGAAATTTACGGAATTATGTAAATGTTTTCGTACAGAGAACGATATTTTAATTGGTAGACAGAAATAATTAGACTACGGATTTTTATGCAAGGTAGAGATTGTTTAAATTAATTGTAAGGTGCGTGGATGAAAATGTCTTTTCAATTTTATTAATTTTATTAAGTTGTAAATAATGTAAAAATATTATCAGATTCTTCTGATGTCTAAAGGTTTGTCTTTGACCTAGTCATTTTCGATGATAATTAAGTCCGTGCATTTTTATGTAAAACGGGAATCGCATAGACATTTATTCTCGTCATGGATAATTTTAGTAAGTTGAAAATAATATAATCGTCTTTTAAAATTATTCCAATAACGTTTCATCTACTCACTTTTGTCATAAATGCATAAATTCTGAAGCCTCGTGATGATGGATAAGAAATAATAAAATAAAAATTAATGAGAAAAATACAGAATAATGGAAACATTAGAAGAATTTCTTTTGGAGTATTGTTAAATTATTTTCAATTGGTTGAAACTATTAAACGAAGAAATACGATGTTATTCGATTCATATTTTATACAATTTCTCAACAAAATTTCTATTTTGCCGAAAGATCTGCAGCCTAGAAATAACATTTGGACACTTGCAATCTGCATGAAGTTTCTCGCACCGAAAGATCGTTGTTCTTAATTTCAAGGTGTAGAAATGTTAATCGTCTGGACTTTATAGCAGAACCTCCTCGATCCGATGCAGGATTTTTCGCAGCCCGAGTATCGTTAGCTCATTAAGTATCCTCCTGCCGATACCCGGCAATGATTTACGCCCACGCAGAGGGTAGTATTTCACGCGTTAAATTGATAATTCTCGCGCGAGCCGACGATTACCGGTATCCAGTGGCATACTAATTAATTGCGGCTCGATCATTAAATCCAGCACTTAATTTCGCACGTGGCTCCCTCAGTTCGACGATACACTCGCGACCTGGAACAAGTCTGTCGCAAGAAACTATATATCGAACATTAATGTTCACTTTTCTTAATTTTCCAGTCGAGTAAACAACTTTCTCAAGACTGAATCTACCACGGTTTTAAAGATTGAAGCTCCCGCTTTAAAATAAGCCCCTAAAATTTGATGTACGGTATTTTTTGGCTGTTTTATGAAACAAGAATGGGGGACATGTTAAAGTTTCATAGTGCACTTTATATTGTTGGTGGTACAGTTTCATTCTAAAATTCGATAAAACGATTAAACGAAATCGCACATCGAAATTTAGGGGTTCGTTGTAAAGAGGAGACTTCAGTCTTCAATTCCGTATAGCATTTATTCACAAAAACAATAATTTATAATGTATAATTTTTTGGAAACATTTTAATCTGACGCATTTCTTTAGAAAAATCGTGTCTTTAACTTTCCAATAACAACGTCATGCAAAAGAAATCGTAGATGAAAATGGAGATTGATGCGTGAAAGTAGAAGCTTCGAGCTACAAATCGGCGCATAATTTATCGTCGTACCAAATTTGTTTACGAAATTGCAGAGATTTCAATATCGACGACATTTGGAAAATCGAAAATTTGTTGACGCTACTGTAAGAGCTTCTGCGCAGAATCGCAGAAGTCTACGCGGTCTGCCGGTCTTCCTGCATTTTCCTGGTAAGGGGCCCCATGGATTGGACGGTGGAACGGGGATCCACGGCGCGCGGCGCGGCGTTATCTCATTGGTTAATTGCGACTGTCAACCGGGGCCCGTGATTTACGGGACCGCGAGCGAACGATATCCCGCCGTCCTTCTCCAACCACCGGGCATCCTAGATTATCGATTCTTCTCGTAGAACCAGTTAGTTAACACGGCCGCGAACGCGCGAGCAGATTCCGCGCCATTCGGAGGACCGTAATGGACGTGTAATAATGATTTATACCCGCCGGTCGGTGAAATCGCGCGACTCGAGTTCGTGGAAAGCCGCGGTATCTGCCGGCTTAACGTTTCTTTAAGCCCGGCTCAAATTGAAAATTATTTACGATTCCACTGGCCCGGAGATACGGAAAATATACACGTGCCAGTAAAAATCGCACCATGTGGCTTCGGAGTCTCGCATCCTAATGAACTCATGCCTTGTCAAAATGTCTGCTTGATTGGTGTTAAAACGAAACGCTTGATGTTAGTAATCGGACGCTTATGAGTAATCGCAATTTAAAAGCACTTTGGTAATTGACTGATAAGCGGTGAAATAAAAATGAGCATTATAAAATGGGTTTTGAAGAAAACGTGTTAGGGTCGTTGAAGTACAGGTTTTATCCTTTAAAGCGAGCCTAATTAGATTGCCATACGATTCTTTCTCACGAAGTTGCACTGGGTCAAATAACTATAATGTTCTGCGATTTAGCAGAGTTGGAATTTTCATCACCAGTCCACTATTAACATCATTGATTTTGCTGGCCTAAAACTGCTATTAGTACAGACTTTATTCTTTAAAATTAGCTCAGTTAGATCTTTATACGATTTTTCTTCACGAAGTTACACTGAGTCAAATATCAACAATTTTTCGGCTGCGACTTTGCAGTTGTCGAATTAGTTCTTATTGGTGTACTAATAACATTTTTCATGGACTAAGAAAAGTCTTTCAGGAGAAGGAGTAGGGTGCTTCAAACTACAGGCTTCAGCCTTCACAATGAGCCTAATTAGTTTTCTCCACGATTTTTTTTCACAAAGTTATACTAAATCAAATATCAACAATATTTCGCCTGTGATTTAGCAGTTATCGAATTAGTTATTATCGGTCTACTACTAACATCACTGCCTCTCGTGGACCAAGAATAGTTTTTGAAAAAAAGAAGTGAGGTGCTTCAGACTACAGGCTTCAGCCTTCACAATGAGCCTAATTAGTTTTCTCCACGATTTCTTTTCACAAAGTTATACTAAATCAAATATCAACAATGTTTCGCCTGTGATTTAGCAGTTATCGAATTAGTTATTATCAACCTACTACTAACATCACTCCATTTTGTGGACCAAAAATAATCTCTCAAGAAAAGAAGTATGCTGCTTCAAACTACAGACTTTGTCCTTCAAAATGAGCCTAGTTAGTTTGCTCCACGATTTTGTTTCACAAAGTTATACTAAATCAAATATCAACAATGTTTCGCCTGTGACTTAGCAGTTATCGAATTAGTTATGATCAGTCTACTACTAACATCGCTGCTTTTCGTGGGCCAAACATAGTGTTTCAAAAGAACAAGTAAGGTACTTCAAACTACAGGCTTCAACCTTCAAAATGAGCCTAATTGGCTTGTCCCGCGATTCTTCTTCGCGAAGTTACACCGAATCAAATAACAACAATTTATCGCCAATGATTCAGCGGTTCAGCGAATTTTGATCACCGGCCCTATTATTTATTCGCGAAGAACATTCGCGGAAGAGATGGTCCCCGGAGATCCTGCTTTATTGAATTTCGCATCAAGAGAAATATTGCCCGGAGGGGGACGCACGAAAGAAGCAATCCGCGATTGTCCCGCAATATCTTACTTCGATCGGTATCCGGTAATACGTTCTTTCGTTGTGCCGGGTCCGCGCGCGACTCTCCGTAAAGAAAAATAAAGAATGAGAAGGAAAGAAAGCGGAGGGAGCCCCGAAAAAAAGAGGAGAAAAAGAGATGGCGCACAGTGTGTGTGTGGTATCTGGCCCGCGACCTTATATACTTTTTTATTGTGCTACGACGCCGGTGTACTGGCTGCCGCAGATAGCGCCCATTATTCTGCCTCTTACGAACGACATGCGGACAATGAGAAACATGGGCCCACCCGCGGTTTAAGTGTCCCCATTGAAACGTGCAAATTCTGTTGCGATAGCCGTTCGCCTGCTCCCCGGCGATCATAGACGCTCCAATTACCTCTCGGCCAGCGTCGTTATGGCCGCGCTGGAATGCGAACATTCGAAGAGGCCTCCTATTTTCCCCGGTCTCGACGCGAAATCCAGAAATTTCTGTCGAAAATGTGTCGCAGGATTTTCCCACTTCTGAAGAAATTGACGAGACTGGAGAAATGGCTGTTCAGATTGCGAATTTGCTGCATTCATTGCAAAACTATGTAGCTGAAATATAAAATTATCAAAACACAAAGAGAACTAAACATTGGATACGTTTCTCTAAAAGAAAGTTAATTGTTTCCTCAGAATATTTTTATCGAATTGTCCGCAGTGTCACGAAATGATGCATTTCGACAAGCTGTTTAATTAATTTCGAACTAAATCGCTGTAACATTCGACAGTTCTGAAACAAATACAAGTTAGATTTAGGAGCTGCTTCGTAACATTAGAAACATTGGAATAATAAATAACCAGCGATGACAAGAGTAGATCTTTTTAAGCATCGTACGATTTGTATTACAATTAGACAGCGGAATTTTATGCGAAATAAAAATTGCCTGCATTTATTGCAAGATACCAAAGCTGCACAGACGTTTCGTTCATTATTCTCTAACTACTTTATTCAGTTAAAAATAATGCAACAGTATTTCTAAATTCTCTAAATGTTTCCACTGTTTTGTATTTGATCTACCGCAATTTTTGTCAGAATTGCATAAAGTCCGCAGTCAAATTATAATGTATGCTCGCGAGTAAACGAGTTTAACTTCTGATGGAAACATTTTCAAAAAATCAGAAACCAGTAATTTTCACTGTCTTGGCTCGAATGTTAGCTTAGGGATCGATGGATCTGAGAGCACGCGAGGTTGTTGGACAGTCATCGAGCAGGGCGCAGGGATCATCGTCACGTCATTGGAAACGAAAGAGCGAACGCGTGGCTCATGGCCAGCCGGCAAACGACGCGATCAATACCGATAGACAATTTGATTACGACGACGCCGGGCCATTTGTTTGGCGAATACTGCGAACGAGGGACATTCAATTCGCTGAACGGTCTCATTATGCAGCGTCTATGCACCCCGACGGGAACACTATGGAAGAACACAGTGCTCTTTGATACTCAAAAGTCCCTCGCAGCATCGCCGGCCCCAGAATGCCCCTTGAATGGACCCATTTCGCTCGACGGGGGTTCACCGGTAATACGTGATCATCTTAACGGACGCGCAAGCCGCAGACGCGTACAATCACGACGAGATATTACGTCCGTTATGTTATTCCGTGTCCCGAGTTCCGTTGCCCTGCCCAACCCTCTCTCTTGGAAACGTTTCATTCGGATCGAGAGCGATTCTTATCGCTAGACCGCGGATTTCATGCATTCGCAGCGTCTTTGATCTCATGTCCGATTGATCGTTATCTGTTTCGGCTCATGGCGAAAACTATGATGGAATGAGAAGCTTCCTTTCGAGTCCATTTTAGTAATTTTTCGGTCAAATGAAACGTCTGCGCTGGAGACCGAAACTTACTAAAGATGATAAAAGATGCGTCAACTCGATAAATTGATAAGGATTACCTATTTTCGCAAAGATGGAAGAAGTGAGACGAAAATTGCACAGTTTCGAGGTTTGTCATTTGCAAACAAATTGGAATTTGGAGATGACCAGACTGTGAATCTTTGAGTAAAATAAAAGGAAATTAGAAACAGGATTAGAAGACAATTTTATCGAGATTGTTAACGCAGCATTTTTAGGAGATCTAAGGATCTAAGAATTGCAACTCTGTCAACACTTGTTGAGAACGTTGTCGAAAGTTCTTGCAAAGAATGCAAATTTCCAGGTAAGATAAAGAAACCTCCTTTCGATTCTATTTTATCTGATACACAACCTGAAATACATGTTGATAAATTTATAGTTTGACTTTCTCGTGGTAAATAATTTCATGGAACTAAAAGCTCAATTAAGAACCGCAGAATTTGATGCGAATCGTTATAACATTTTCTGAAGACAATATTTGCTGAAAAGGTTGTTACAAATTCTAGGAAAGTATGGTCAAATGTCAGATAAAATAAGAAATCATTTCTTGATTAATTCATAATTGAATTCATCAAATTAAAATTGGGCAGCGGATTTTTATGCAAAATAAAAATTGCCTGCATTAATTGCAAGATACTAAAGCTGTGCGTAGTCATTTCGTTCATTCTCCAACTATCTGATTCAGTTAAAAATAATGCAACAGTATTTCTAAATTCTCCAAATATTGTCATTGTTTTATATTTGATCTACGAATTTTTGTCAGAATTGCATAAAATTCGCAGTCTAATTATAACGTGTGCTCAAATTAAACTGACAAAAATTAAATATAATGATAAAAAAAAATATAACGATAAAAAATTAAATTCATAAAATTAACAACACAATGAGAATACGTGACATTTTATTTAAACTGCAAGCATATCGTCCTCCAGAGGTCGCGCGATGCAACAAATGCATAGAGAATTGCAATCCAGTGACCACTTGCCAAAGAAACTGTTGAAAGTTGTAGCAGCAACGTTGGTTACGCCGGTCGGATAAAATATCTTCGCACCTATGGCCCCACGAACATTTTCAGGAATTCCCGGAGCCTGAATTCCTCCGGCCACCGACGCAATCAATAATTACAAGTGGATACTGACACTGGTATCCCGGCAAACGCTGTTTGCGACTCGCATTCCGCTCTCGGAAAATTCCTGGCTGTGTTCCATTAGACAGTTCCATTTCTGGTGGCAATAACGTCGGGAACAGGCGTTCGTGAGCCGTAACGCGTCACGGAACAGCGTTATCCTTGGCACGACGGTGTAATTAATATAATAATACAAATACCCGCGACACGTAACGATGTAATGGCGGATACGGGACCCAGCGCGGCGGAATGGCGCGCGCAGATCGCCGTGAAATTGCCCCGCTGGAATTTGGAGCAGGTGAAAGAGACATCGGAGCCCTGGAAGAGGATCGTCGATCCCTGCGATCCACGTCCCTGCCTCCAACTACCTTGGATCGATCAAATCGATCGCCGGTGGTGAACTGTACCCGTATACAGGGTGGAGGCGAAACCTTCGCGAGATTCGTTGTTGCAACTAGCTGCATTGTTGCAGCCGGGAGAATTCATTTTCAGGGGGCGAAGGGTGAGCTTCGGATATTTTTTTCTTGACAATTCGTGGACTATTCTTTCGAACAAGTATGTTACTTTAAGAGTACAAGCGTTGCACGATCTGTGGTAATTTTTTGGATCGTGAAAATCTGGAGAAAATGTCTCAGTCGCGATTCAAGGAAAATATTATAATATATATATTAATAATATATAAAATATATAAATAATATTTTTCAATGTTTCAAATTTTCGATTTTGGCCAATTCAAACAAACACGTTCACTAATCAGAAATGTCATCTATTATATAGAGTTGTGCATCAACAGCATCTTTATAGATCTTGTACTAAAAATAATTCTACGAATTATGTTCATGATTTTAAAATTATGTCCCTTGTGCAGTGTCTTTCAATGTAATAAACAGACTGCGGATTTTATGCATTTATGTCGAAAATAAGTATATCGAGTTATAGAGAAAATATTTAATGTAATGAATAGGCTGCAGATTTAATGCATTTATGTCGAAAATAAGTACATCGAATTATAGAGAAAATATTCAAGAGAAAATATTTAAAGACTGTTAAGGTACCTTTGTATTATGTTCAACACATTAACACGCATTTGAGGAAAGAGATAAATGTCTAGATAGCTGCAGCATCTTACATTTAATACAACAATATAATAAAAAAATGTCTTATATTTATTTGAGAATATCAAGGCAGAAGGAATGAACCAAAAGAACGAAGAAGGCTCAGCAAAATAAAATGAACCTCGAAAAATTTCCTCGATTAATTCATCTGCTGCATAAAAATTTAGGTTACATGATACAGATACGTTGAAACGGTGACTATAATGTTATCATTATTTTGCAGACGAAATAAGTATCGAAGGTGGACGAATTTATTGCCCCACCGTGTATGTGCTTGCTTACCTGCGGCCGCCTACTACTACCGTCCGGTTCCTTCGTCCTGGAATTATTTTCATACTTTCACGTAAAGTGATTGTTTGGCTCGGGCCACCGGGGTCTGCTCCCTCGAGCATGAACGGGGTCCGGTAATTAAATTTATATCGACGTCCGGACTATTGCTCGCGGACAACGAGAGCGCATTTGCTCTAACTTCGACGATTTTTCCATCTTTTCTTCTGCGAACCGACGTAATCTTTCGTCGAAGAGTGCGTTATTCGATCGATACTTTTATCTATTAATTATGATATTGCCCTTTCGTAATCATTCAAATAATACCCCCATGCATATCAAATGCTATAATTATTTATGTTACTATTACATGATCGATACGAGCTATAAAATCGTTTAAACGAAGATTATTTGTTATATTGAAACGTCGATTGATTTGGAATTGAAAGATTAAGGAACATCTGCAATCAAATAACATTTTTGCATTTATAGCAAAAATGAGTAGCTGATATATAAAATTGTGAAGAATAAGGAGAATTCAATGATAGTGTTACGCTATTTTTGCCTGATCAAAATTATTGGAAGAAACAATTCATTTTTATTTAATTACCGATAACGAGACCCAAATTATTATTATATTATATATTATATTATTATATTATATATTATATTATTATATTATATATTATATTATTATATTATATTATTATTACAGATTATATTATTATATTATTATTATATTAATATTTTCGCAATCACGACAAACATATTTATCATTCATTTCATCCCCGTATAATGAACGAAACATGTATAACCATCAAGCGACATATAAAATGAACACAAATAAAACGAATATTGAAACCCATTTATAAATTAAAAGATCGAGGTGCACTGCCAATAAAGGAGTCCCAATTACCGCGACTCCCTGCCAGCCAGAAATCCTCAATTTGTTTAAAGCACCGCCGGCGGTGTCTGACAAATGGCAGCGTTCAGTGGAAAGGCGTGGACCGCATCGGTTGCGTTTCTTATCGGCCCGATGATAAAAGCGTTTCCCGGTGAATGGAGTCGATCGATCGGCCGATCCACCTACCTCGATCATCGATCCACCGGGATCCGGTCTGCGCTGGCCGAAAAAATCGGATAACGAAGATGTAAACAACGATAACGCGCTCGACGATTTATCGACGGGATCGGGAATCGTAACCGTGAAGCTTAATGGACTCGGGCGCGTGGAATAAATTAATTCCAGCGGACTATGCCGCGGGGGGGGACGAGGGGAGGAGATGCGTAACGGAACAAAGTGTTTTATACGCGGCTACCATACACGTGCTCGAGCTTGACGCGCCCGTTACACAGGCGTGTCCCTGACGAAAAATATTGCGAAACAATCGGGTGGTGCACAGCGGAGTATTCGGCCTCGATAGTTGCTCCAAATTATTTCATTTATTGTTTTTGTGAGAACAAAAGTATTTTGGAATGATGTAATGCTACATGTCATACAGGATGTCCAAAAATTATGGTTCTTCCGGGAAATGAGGAGTTCCTGAAGTAATTCGAAGTAACTTTTTCCTTAGCGAAAATGCAATTCGCGGCTTTGTTTACGAGTTATTAACGAAAAACAGTGACCAATGAGAGGCGAGCTCGGCTGACGCGAGGCGGCTGAGCCAATAAGCGGTCGAAGCCCAGTTCTGTTCAATGCCTTAGCCGCGGCGCGCCAGCTGATCTCGCTTCTCATTGGTCACTGTTTTTCGTTAATAACTCGTAAACAAAGCCGCGGATTGCATTTTCGCTAAGGAACACACTCTGTATATAAAACCGTTCCTATTATTATTTTTAATGTTAATATTATTGCTACTTATTTATTACATAATTATTACAGTTTCACAAAAAGATGTACAGGATAGAAAATTCGCAAATGAATTTATAAACATTTATAAATAGTATATGCTCGTTTAGATCACTTTAATAGAACTTTTTTGTGTAATTATGGATTGAGATGAATTAGTCTTGTTCTTCACCGAACTCATCGATTTTTCAGTCGTTCAGCGTGTCTCTGTTTCGTCTCATGTTTCTCGGAATTTAATCCAATTAAAAACTTTATGAACTATAAAACTTCTTACAGGCACAGATTGCATAACAGAGTCATAATAAATACTATGCGGATAAGTATAATAAATACTATATGAATCGTTCGAAATGTAATGTATTTCAATTAATCATTAATTAATTTTTAGCTTAGCTGATCACGAGAACACAGTTAACGACGACCATAATATTTGACAGAAAATAAAATACATATTTACATAAAAAGTTTCCGTCAAGAACAAAGTTTGAGTTGTTAACTAATTCTGCGTTGCTTTGCTTTTAACAATGCACAATGCTTGACGAGCAACTGAAACAAAAGAAAAGATGCAATGGAATATTATTTTCTATACGTTCAACTATGAGAGCAAAAATTTCACATTTTACACCAGATTTTTTCGTCTTCTTACCAATTTTGTATGCGTTGGTTGCAAATGTAACTGCTGCAACTCAGGATGATTTAGGCTGCCTTGGGTGAAATTTATATTACATTATATTATTATATTATATTTATATTATATTTATTTATATATATTATATTTATTTATATATATTATATTTATTATATATATTATATATATATTATATTTATATATATTATATATATATTATATTTATTTATATTATATTATATTATATTAATTTATATTATATCGCAATTTAGCGTCTTGTAAAACGATTAGTACTTTTAGATCTATTTTTAGTTGATCAGAAATAGCTTTATCGTAGCTAGAAGAGAAACCGAGACTAGAACACTGCAAATGTTTCACGGTAAGTGAATTCGAAAAATGATCGAGCCCCCGGAGTCGAACCTTGATCGCGCCGATTTTTCGTGACCGATCCAGAGCGTTGCATACAATGCCCAGCGCCCGCAGCATTGTGATTTTACCTGATTAGCACCGTGGAGAGTGGCGAGAACTTTGGAGAACCGCCTACTTCCGGTTGCCTTTTCCTGATCGTTGCGGAGACTTCAAGGACGTGTGACAATTGCAGTCTTGCGGAGCTTTGTTCGTTTGCCTGGGGCGATCGCGACGATCCCAGGAAAGTTGATAGGTCATTCGTGGTTATTTATAACGTTGTTGTTTTGTTGCAATCGCAGCGGACCCTCAAGGAATCGAATTTTTCATTTCTCGCGAGTAAACAGCGGATTTCATGCATTTATTACAACGTTAACAAACAGAAGAAATATCGATTAAGAATATGAATTAAATAAAGCATGCATTATTCTTAAGTTGTTACGATTAATTGTTATTAATACATGATTAATTATTGCTGAACTTTTTTCAGTTGTTAATCGCGATTAATGACTGAAGTATGACTATCTCAATAAAACAAAAATATAATAAAGTATTATAATAAACATGATAAAATCGATTCAACCAATTCGATCGTCGACTTTTCGACGATCAATGCTCTCGATCGTTTTCATCGATCATTAAATCGAAGTAAAAATTATGAGCGATAGATTAGATGAAATAGTATCGTTTTTATGTGCAATCTACTGCAAGTATACCATACTTCGTTCATTATCATATTAACTGCAATGCGTAGAAACTGACAATTTTTCGATGGTTTCACGGTTACGTGTATCTTTCTGCTAAATGTACGTGAATCCAATATTCAAACAGCTCGATCGATGCACGAACTGGAATTTTGTGAAATCGTGGCGGCTGCGTTTCTTTTTTTCATAGCGCCGCGGATACTCGCATAACCAGCCGCGGTGTTTACTGAGTCGGTAGGAACAGCTCGGGCAAAGGCGATGCCGTACAAATGGCAACATCCGGCGTACAAGGATCGAAATAGCGCGCGGAATCGCGAGTTAATTGAGAGATCCTCGTCCTCGTCGGTCTCCGAGGTGGTTTCTCGCGCGTAGAAGGAAGTGTCTCGGTTGTAACGCGGTTGAGACCGAACTGAAACAGGTTGAGTTTAATGTTTGCCGGCGGCGCACGGCGGTAGGAATCGAATGAAATGCCGTTTGGGCTTGGCACGTTCGTCCGGCACTGAATCTTCTCGACGCCCACCATGTGTCGTCAATGTACTCGGGATCTCTTTCTCTCTTTCTCTTTTACTCTCTTCCTCCCTCTCTCTCTCTCTCTCTCTCATTCTCCCGCTCCTCCCTTTTAACGCGTCCTCGCGCGTTTGTCTATTCCGCGAACATCTTATAAGTCATTTCGACCCGTTCGACGCGAGCCCCGGTAACTTCCTCCTCGTTCGCCGCGAGAAACACCCCATCAGACCCGCCATTAACTTATTACCACCCACCCGATCTTTGTCTCGCGATGTTCCCGTCGGTCGTATTGTTCCTTGTTTGCAAAACGGCCAGCTTGACTTTGATTGGTCTCGCGCAATTAATTATTCCGCGACCATTGTTCCGGACATTAACGCTCGAACAAACGAACGTTAAAAGAAGCGCGGTGCCTTTCTTTAGCTTTCTTTTTTACTGGGCGACACTTTTATTGCAGGATGAGGCTGATTGAATGATCTGTTATTATACAATTGCTCTCGCATTGATTAGTCTAGATTAATTGTTCATTTTAGAAGCAATCTAGCATTGATTAATCTATAAAATCTGTAAAACGAAAATACGAATATGAAATGAAATTGTTGCTATTATTAACGTAGAAATCGCACGAAGTTTAAATAAATTCATTCTTCTTGCTATTAGCAAACATTATACGTTAGTCGCGTTTAGGTAATAAATCGATTGCGGATTTTTATGCGAAATAAAAGTTTTCCAAAACGATTGTACGAAGCAGAAATGAAATAAAAATGAATCGTTTCTTTTAATAATTTAAAAAGTTCAAAATACTGCAACAGTATTATCAAATTCTATGTCTACACAATTTAAAAATTCCAGCTGTTCATTTTTGCTCTAAACGCGTAAAATCTATCAACAAGTTACAAAACAGCTGTAACAAAATTCTTAAAAAAATTGTTATTAAAATTCCGAAGAATTTCGCATCGAGTCGCTATAATCCAAAGCTGCTGGGAGAAGCGTCGAATCGCGACTCCGTGTCGGTGTATTATTTTCAGATAATGAAGACACGGAGCTTAACAGCGCCGACATACGAAACTGTGGGATCGGCTACCCGATCGGTAGCTTCATCGTGCGCTCGAATTTCAAGGAGGAAGGCGTGACCGCGACAGAAATGAGCCGGCATTAGTGGCGTAACAATGGGTAAAGGGCCGCGTGTAAACAGGTAAGGTTTCCTCATAACGCTGGATATCATTACCCGTATCCGCGAGCGGGGCAATTTATTCGATAGCCGATCGACTTTTCAGATCGCCGATACTACCGGCCCGACCCGTGATTTACACGTGATACAGGCCGGGATCGGCTCCGTTCCGGACACGTTGCGCCTGTGTGCGATCAATTTGACACAATCTGTTAAGCGGGCCATTGTGATTTGCTCGTAGCGGCCACTTGTTTAACGAAAGAGAGAGAGAGAGAGAGAGAGAGAGAAGAGAAAGAAAAGAGAGCAAGAGAGAGCAAGAGAGAGAGGAGAGAGCAAGAGAGAGCAAGAGAGAGAGGAGAGAGCAAGAGAGAAAGCAAAAGGGAGAGAAAGAGTGCGAGAAGAGAGCAAGAGAGCAAAAGAGAGAGAAAGAGAGCGAGAAGAGAGCAAAAGAGAGAGAAAGAGAGCGAGAAGAGAGCAAAAGAGAGAGAGAAGAGAGCAAGAGAGAAAGCAAAAGGGAGAGAAAGAGAGCGAGAAGAGAGCAAGAGAGCAAAAGAGAGAGAAAGAGAGCGAGAAGAGAGCAAAAGAGAGAGAAAGAGAGCGAGAAGAGAGCAATAGAGCAAGGGAGAGAGAAAGAGAGCGAGAAGAGAGCAATAGAGCAAGGGAGAGAGAAAGAGAGAGAGAAAGAGAGTGAGAGAAAGAAAGAGAGATATAAAGAGAGAGAAAGAGAAAGAAGAGAGAGAGTTAATCCGGCGAGGTATTTCGGTGTTTTATCGAGACATCGGGCAGAGCAATTATTTCAGGGAATTCCATTCCCCGGAGGATTATAGACACAGTGACACAGATTTATGAATCGCGGATTGCAGCCGGAAAAATTGCATTCGCCGCCGGCGATACCGTTGCTGAGTGAGAATTACATTTAACTGCAGTGTTGCACCGTCCATGCTATACTGGGTGTGCGAAGCTTACGTTATAAAACTGCCAGTGTGTTGTACATGTCGATAAACAAGCTTGGCGAAAACATTATCCGCTGGTCACTCTGTATACGAGATTAATCGGTGCATTATTTATAACAGCAACGGTACTTACACTTTTATTACATAGCAAATGGCTCGAACGTCAGGACCACGCAAAGAAAACTAGTTGTACTATACTGCAATGTATACTCTCTCTATATATAATAATAAATAATATCTAATAATTTTTTATCGATGTACTTACATGATAATAACGTTACGTTAAATATCGACAAATTAGTGTCACGGTGTTAACGTGTTATTAAGGTTACAACTAGACTGCGGCTTTTTGTGCGAAATAAAAATTGTCTGCGTTGCTTTCAAGACGCAGATGCTACGTAAACGTTACTTTCTTTCTTAAATTATTAGAAAAAAAATTGCAAACAATATAACAGATAATGATATAATATAATAAATAATAATAATAACATAAGGTATATAATAAATCATAATAATATATTTGCATTTATATGCAAATAATATAATAATAGCATCATCAAATTTGTAAAATATTTTTACTCTTTTGCACTTGATCCATACAATTTCTTCATAAATCCATAAAATGCATAAAATCTATAATGCTTTTAATAATATATAAGTTTAATTATTTTCGTATTAATGTGTAAAATATAACTGCATTTAATGTCTGAAATTGACTGCAATTACAACGAACTACATCAACGATTAACCGCAGCTACAATTAATTGCGCTCGTTATTAGGAAACCGCAACAATCAGGCCCGAAGAGTGCGAGCTTTTCGGTTGCGTATTTTCGGATTTTCACGGCGCGAAAGTATAGATCGCGATACGGATTTGCGAATGGGAAGAAAGACGAGCGCACTCGTTGCTCTGTTATCGAGCTCTAGGCCGCGATCTGACACTCCCGCGGGAAAATAATGAGCGCCGATAGAGTGCACTTAGCCGGTCCTCCTTATACGCTCTGCGGCTTAGATATTTATGCGCATAGCTCCCGCCGCGACTCCTCTCGAAATGGTTCTGATCGGGATGCGATTTCCGGGAACGGAGTGAGCTGTACTCGCTTCTGACGCGGACCTAGAGTGTTTTCGTTGAAACCGACCGCCTCTAGAACCATTACTAGCCGTTCTATACCAGAAACGACTCACTCCGAGCTATTTATCTTCCCGGCTCGTAGCAGGAAATTTTCTATCGGCGATTTCAAATCCGCTGTGTTTTGTTTACAGTCACAATATATCGCCGACCGGTGTGCAGTGGTCGCGAAATCAGGATTCCGCGGCAAAAATCCAATTTTTAAGCTTCCGTGTTTAGAACAATTTTTGTTCGCTGCGAAATGGTATCTTGTCGGAGTTTCAAAATCCAAATATATTATTCCTTTGACTATATATTGCATAATAAGAGATACTGATTCGAAGATCAATTATAGAAATGATCGTAAAACGATTCTCTTTCATAACTCATTATGAAACATCAACGAAACGAGTTCTCATTATACGGTGATGCTTGTTGCTAAGCATAAATTAATAAATAAATAAATTCTCTATACAAATAGTATAGTATAATATAGTATAGTATAGTATAGTATAGTATAGTATAATAGTATAGTACAAATAAATTCTAGTATTGCTACTGAAACTGCAAATGATCGGATTTTTTTACCTTATAATTATTGAAATGAATGAAAGCATTGGGAATAGTTGCATGGAATTTAAATGTATTCAATCTTGATATTTTCATAAAGCAGAACGTTCCCACATTTTATTTCAAGTGCAACAACGTATCCTATATCAGTATGGTGATTGAAACATGATTAAAGTTGTTGGACAATGTTAGCAGTCTGAGAAAGTAGAAACAGTCGGCGATGGTCAGACAGGTCGGTCAGTTTCTACTTTAAAGCGTGAACAATTATTTTGCAAGAAATCGATTGGGAGTAAAGAAGCATCTGTTAACAAAATTTACTTTCATTACACGTAAAATTGACTTGACAGCTCGATCATTATTCATAATTAATTCTAAACAAGTACCCGAGATTAATTAATAAATAAAATTATAATATAAGTACAAGTAATTGAAATGAACGGCGTTCTCATAACACAAACGTAGCGATAGAACAGAATAATAGAAATAATATTAAAATCATAGACAGAAAATCATAGAAATAATATTTAAAAAAGCAGATATTTCTTCTGTTATATATTTTCATTTTAATTAATACCGCGCGTCGGTTTTAAGAAGAACCGAGTGCGTTAATCAATATCGTTTAATCCGGTTGCCCCGAATCTGATATCGCGACAACGTCGAATTCTTCAAATGGAGGCGCCACGGATTCGCAACAAGAGATCGCCTAATTGCTCGCACGATGCAACGGGAAGATGCAGCCGCACGATTAATATTCTTTCCGCGCGGAATCGTTCCGATAAGTCGTTATCTGGCCGAGATAAGTGGCAGGTATTTAGCGAGTCAGCGATCTTTATTATCGGTCCTGCCGGAGAGGCAGGCACGAAATTAGAGGACAGTTCGACAGGCCTGCCGCCCGGTGGTACTTAATTAACGTCGTGGTAATCGGCTGCGGGGCTTAATTGATTTACAAACGTCGTCGGCGCCGTCACGATCACGATCTCGATCTCCCGGCAGACGGGATCGTGCGCCGACAATTTGTCTTGCTCCTCTCATGACCGGGACCCTTCAACGACTCTTGGGCGTCTCGTATGCAAAGCAATCTCCAGCCAATGACTCGTCCTGCACTAATTTCACCTCAGCCGCCAATCACGCGAAAAATCTTTTTGATCGTTCCCCATTGACACGGAGATTACTGTACATTTCTTAGAAACATTTCTTTAGACGTTCTCAAGCTTTTCGCTTCCTTTTTTTCCTCTTTCAGTGTTCTTTCATACGAAACGGAAGTTTAACACACTTGCTGACAAAACTTATGAGACTTTATGTAACATTAATATTGGAGCAAAATTTGATATTTAAATAAATGTACGGCTTACTACATTAAAAGTATTTATAATGTAATATAATGCAATGTGATGTAATGTAATGTAATCTAATGAATGTAATGAAATGTAATGTAATCTAATGAATGTAATGAAATGTAATGTAATCTAATGAATGTAATGAAATGTAATGTAATCTAATGAATGTAATGAAATGTAATGTAATGTCACGTAATCTAACGTAATGTAACGTAATGTAACGTAACGTAACGTACTGTAATGTAATGTAATGTAATGTAATGTAACGTAATGTAATGTAATGTAACGTAACGTAATGTAATATATTATATGTATAATATTATATAGTATATATCTAATTCACAGTGTACAATAATGAAACAAAAATGAAACACAAATAAAAACTTAAAATTAATATTTTCATTAACGCAATGCAAATTTTTGATGTATGTTAAGACGCTTTATTACGCTCAAGAATAAGACAATTCGAGAGACAAATCTATAATTGGCTCCCAATAAAGAAATCGCATAAAGATCCTCGATCTATCGACTACTACTATGCTCCTAAAAAATGAAGTACTCGAATCCACACGTAGCCGAAGGTAAGTCCGCTAAATCCGACTTGAGACTAACAATTACAAACGTACCAATAAATTCATATTTCATCGACGGCACAAGATCTCTTCGTTATCAAGATTCGCTTCTTTCAATCAACGAGAAGCCGATTCAACGAACCAACGGTTCTCGAGAATTAAAGGAGCGCGTCTTGATTATGGTCAGTGTTTAAGCTCGTCCTGAATCGTTCTGGGAAATCAATGACCAGAGCCCGAGCGCCATATTCGACCGGCCGGTTCGTTAATACTTTTCATAAATATCACTTACGCGTTCTGAGAAACGTTGACGAGCACGCCACCGCGGCCATGAGTTATGGAATCGCGACGGCAGTGGCGCTAAGCTTGACTTTTCCAATCGTTAATTTTGACGCTCGATCCGCGCGTAACGAATGGCCGTCGTATATCTTCGGAGGCTGCGCCGTGGACTCGCTTATGGGGAGCCGACAAGTGACACCGTGAGTACCGTTAATCCTATTAAAGGAAGACTAGCGCTCGGTAGTCGCCTGAAATCGATACCCGCCGGGGGTAATCGCATTGGGTCCTGAGAACGCGGCTGTTATTCCTCTAATCCACCTGTAGCCGCGATCTGATATAAAACAGTACACCGGTGTCCATAGATTCCACACCTCTGACCTCCTTTCCGAGAACCACCATGCGCCGACGTGTATAACCACGGCCACTCTCAACATTCTCATCTTTCACTTATCTCGCTTGAAAATTCAACGCGATTTCGCGAAATCGGCAGCGATTATTTTCGTCGATTTATCCGGACGTTCGAACTCCTTTTCTTTAACCCTTTGTACTCGAAGCCATCTTAACCGTAAATCTAAAGCAATTTTTCTGACTTATAGTATTTCCATTTTACACGACGAAGTGCATTTTATACACATGAAATTTAGTCTTGCGACGACTCGTGCAACAGTTACGCTTTAAACAATTTTTTAAATCTAAACTTTGTTAATATAAAAATTATCTTAGAACGTGATACAACAATTTTACCGGTGCCTCAGAGTCGCCACTCGAGTGCGAAGAGTTAATATCGTAATCTCGTAATATCGCGTCAGGTTTATTAATAATTTTACAAATTTACGAAATATCGAACATGTAAAGCAGAGATCAATTACGTATAAATATTACATAGAAATATTACGTAGAAATGTTACATAAATATTACGTATACATAGACAATGATGCGTAGAGTAGTGTTGATTATATTCTACATCAATTTATTAAATAGAAAAATTAAAACATTCTGACAAATCTCGCGCACAATAAATATAAATTAAATTTATAAATTTAATTATAAATATAAATATATAATAATATATAATAATAATAATAATATATATTATATAATAATATAAATATATAATAATTGTAATAATAATAATATATATTATATAATAATATAAATGTATAATAAGAAACATAAATTTTCTTTTGCTTCGAAGAAATTGATGGAACGTGTGCGTAAACTGTATATAAAGTGAATTTTGTTTAAATGTTAATTAGCGAGCGTGGAAAGAGCGTTAAGAGGACAACGTGGCCGAGGACGCAAGCGGAAGAAGATCGTCGAATCTGGATTGAATAATTGATTCCGGTAATTCCGACGCGCGCGAAGTGCCGAGCGATGTCAACGTCCGTTAATTAAGCATTTACAGTTCCTTATTATTTGGCAAACATCATTATAATACCGGCAGATAAAAGTTCTAATCGCATTGGATCGTAAAAATGATCGCGCGGCAAAACTGGTCGAACAGAATAAAAATTGTTCGCAGCAATTGCATTAATAAAATTTGAGGATTGTAAAACACAGCTGGTGCAATAAATTCGGCCGTAAAACGAAACAGGGGTCCTTCAACTCCTCGGGAACCCGAAGGTGTCTCGCAAATGTAGGTTTAAGTACTTGCAATCTTGTAGAACATTCATTATAGTCGTACACTTTATTACGTCGTGGCCCGGCTGCCTCTCGCATGCTCGTTTTGCATATTCGCCTTTTTCGTTATTCTTTTGCGACGTTGTTAACACGAAATCCTTCGGCCGATAACAATTATGGGCATAACGGTACACCCAGTCAGCTAATAATAATCAGGATATTGTCTTTATTATTGCGCTCGGAGGAATAAAAGGCTGACGCTCGCCGGTAATAAAACGCGCCCCGGTATCAATCACTCCCTGTAATTATTTTTTAATGAACGAACGAGTATGCGCGGCGGAGTTGCATGCGGCCTTTCCATCGCCGGAAGATGATATAAGGGACCGATTGTCTCGGGATCGGTTGCTCCGTGTACACACGAGCGCCTGGACACCGCTCGGGAATAATGCCGCCGATTGTTTGAGTTTTACGAGGGCCTGCTAGCTTCGCCGCGTGTGTCCCGAATTTACTTTCGGCGTGCCCGATGATTGATCGATCCGATCTTCCGCGTGCTGGTGGCTTCTTGTCGCTGGAATCATTCGATTCTTGCGCCCGCCAAATTTACCTGCGGACAATGGGCCTGCGAAATTCATCGCCGAACCGTGAATATTATGCCAAAAAGGCCGGGCATTTTCTGCACTTGTAACGAAAATGAATGGGTGCAATTTCAACCTGCCAACAGATTCGAAACACTCGGGAGTATTAATATGTTATTGCGAATTAATTGCGGTCGGAGTACTCGAGTCCGACTCGGGCAATCAAAACAAAAATCTATTATAATTCATCTCTTATAATTTATGTACAGTAGTGTCTCTCTTATCTGAAGGTTTATTTTTTTTATTATTTTGATACCAAAATATTCTATTATCTAAAAATATTATCCAAAAAATTCTCTATTAATTGATAGTGTCTCGATAGAGTCTCGATTGTTTACTTTTTATCTTTTTTGTATGTTTTTCTCTTCGTCGTTTTTTAAGTATTCTTTCGTCTTATCTACTATCTTTGCACAACTTAATTTGTACTTTTGTTAAGACTAATGAATTTATTATCTATACATAATATATAATAATAATTCTTGGGATAAATAATTTCTCTATTAGAAGAAGACAATTTTTATTTCTCGCGTGTCTTCATTTACATTCATACTGAATTTTGATAACGGAATAATCAGATTTTAGCAAGAGTTTAAAATATAATATAATATAATTTGCATTAGAATATCAATGCAAACAATTTTCATTTTACTTTGAGATCCACCGTTTAATTACTAGCAATTTCAATTTATCATATACTTCTTAATCACTATTAATGTACCGATCAAAGATTGATGACTAAGAGGTAACATTATCTTTTAGTTTATTATAGTCCACAAGACAACCAAATTTCTACTTAACGCATAAACTAAGGAATATTACATAGAAATCATTAAAAACAGCACACTGCAGACAAAGTATAATAATTTCCACAATCTCCGAGATAATTGCACAAAAATTGCAGTGTATTATCTCGAAACACGAATGAACACATGTGCAAAATTTCAAACCCCTTGATTCATAGCAACTCAGAATTCTCTGCCTTAATTATCGCCAAAAATCGTCGTCTTCGAACAGGCTACAGCACAAAGTTGCTGAAAAATGGCGGAAGTTGGAGAATCTCTGCCCCAATTTGCAAAAGAGATTGCATTTCAGCAACCGCGGGTTTCTCTCTCTCTCTCTCTCTCTCTCTCTCTCGCATCGCGATATCAACATTATTATCCCGATGACCCGCATAACGAACCCGTGCACGTGAACGCGGACCATTGTTGGTGTCCGGACGACGTACGCACGACGACGCACAATGGCGTCGAGGGCACCCTAATAAGTTGCCGGCTTGGTCCGCGACTGGCAGGCCACCATATTCGCGCGAGTTCTTAATTACGTGTTTCAACACCGGCCAACAGCCAGCTAATATATAAGCAACGTGGTCGTCGCGTACGGTACACGGCAATATCGGAAGAAAAATGTTGCACCAAGCGGCTGTAAAGCACGTCATCGGCTTCACCTGAGACATCGGATTGCACCGATAATTATCGAGCAGACGTTGCAAGCAACGTTGCAACGGTGCAACGTTGCAACCTGTTCAAAAAAATGCTGAGAGTTCCCGGACAACGCGCTCGACGAATCTCTTTGCACTTGTCTTGCAAAATGTGAATTCGACTAACTTTGGGACAAAAGGTTTTGTATTGGTAGCGAGTTAGTGTATTATGTATGCGTTTCTCATTTTACCTTTTTTTAATACTGTAGAGCATTTGAGTTTCTTCAGTAAGCATTTTATATCTTCCTAGTTTCATTAGTATACCTGAAATGTAAGAATATTGAAAATGTAATTGTTGTCATACAACTTTAATTTTGAACATCCACAAATTTTTCAACTTTAATTTGGTTAACATCCGGTCTATTTAAGTCCACAGTATGAATATTGTTATTTAACGAGCTAATTTCTGGCAATTAATGAAAATTAAGCTTAAAAAATATGACGAAAGAATTGATGAATTGAAATATATTGATCATCGTCAATTATAAATGATTCTGAGCATGCTCGGTTACAGTTTTGGCAAAAATATGCATGAAAGATGAAATGAAACATTAATAATTTCATGTGATGTGCTGGTTCAAATTGCGGAGCGAAAGTACGATTTTTGTTGCTTAAAATGTTATAAATATAGTTGCAGTATATAACGAACCCGATGATATTTGTCCCATTTAAGAAAGCAAATGATGATTTAAACAAGGTGCACGTTAAAGGATCCGGGACTAATTTATTTTCTACAGCATACCAGTATAATGTAGTTAATTAAATGCAATTAATATCCCATCCAGATGTCAACACTTTTCTTGCAACATGTGCCTGCAACCATCTTATCCTAATCTACAGTTTTAATCAAGAACGTGCATCTGTTCTTGCTGTCTCAATCACATTCCTTAATTATACTGTGACAAAAATATCAACTTGGTTGAACGGACGTGGTGCGCATATGCTAAGTAGAAAGTTTACGATAAAAAATATCTGTATATTATTGCATGTGGGTATGTGAGTTACTCGTAATTAATCATTATCCATCGTTTATAAAAATCACTCTCGAATACATTCCGTTCACTTTGCTACAATAAACAACTGGTCGTTGTAGGTTGCAGCTGATATGCTACTGCCACTTGGTCGTCCTGTTGCGGTAACAAAGAGCTTCATTGTTTTACCGTAAAATGCTCTGTACATCGACTGCATCGGTTGTTCACAAATGGACTGCGGTTTCGATGCATTCATGGCAAAAACGAATAGCTAAAATACAAAATAAGAAATACGTTAAACTATTGTTGTACTATCTTCATCTTAATAAAATTATTAAGAGAAGCAATTCATTTTTATTCAATTTCTCTCTCTCTCTCTCTCTCTCCCTCTCTCTCTCGCTTGCATTAATATAATTATTCAGAGAAGAATTTAATAAGAATTTAATTTCTCTCGCTTGCAACCGCGTTGGACAATTTTCATTTCGCACAAGGATCTAATTACACGTAAAGTCTATTTGTAAATAATTTAACAACTCAGAGCTGCAAAGAGAACGTCCGAAATTGCTACGGGTCGATCGAAAACGTTTAATTCAACGTCCATTGAACGATCAATCAATCAATCAGTTCCATTCAAATAAAATCATTACAGCCGACTGCATAGCTTGTTTTCGCAGCTAATTTAACTAACCGTTCCCAGTGCAAACAAAATGTTGACGCGACAATGGCCGTGCTCGCATACGAAGTCCCACGCCTCTTTCTCGGTTTCAATCGCCTCGGTCCCGGTTCAAGTGCTCGTCCACGGTTTCCACTCGATGGATTCGTTTCTCGTTCGATGATCGGAGAGCACCGTGCGCTCGCCGTGAAGTCGAACGAACCGTCACGAATGAATTGGACCCGGCATCATCGCGTTTAGAAGCTCCGTGGCGGGAACGGTGTGAAACGCTCGTCTGCGATCGACAATGATGAATCGAATGCACCGTACGCCGGGATGCACGCGCCGCGCCGTGCGTGGGAGCATCGCCGCGGAAAACGGCGTCCGAACCGCTCGCGGAGTGGCTGGTACCTTTATTAGGAAACACGCGAATCATCCTTGGCCCGCCGTCAGGTGGAGAATGCCACGGTTGCTGATATCACGAAGCGACGCCATCATCCGGATCGATTAAAGTCTCTCTCGGACGTATAAAACGAACGGTATGAATTATTGCCTCGGTAAATTACGCGCATCTCCGAAGGGGAAGTTTACACGAGAACGTTACGATCCAGTAAATTATCCGAGAGCTACGATTACCCTAACAGCTGCCGCGGAACGGTGCTCGTGTCAATCCCGGCGCGGTCTTTTCTGTCTCTTAAAACTGTGAACTCTTCCCGGTGAGCCGCGCTCGCGGAACCGTAATTGTTTGAACTAGATTCAATGATCGGGCAATGAGTAAGCTGGATTCGTTTTTCATTGGAAGAATTGGCAGCAGTTCGCGAATATTGAAAGGTAATGATTTTGCATATCGTAATTATGCGAAGAATTATGCAGAATTTAATATGATTGAGGTAATTATTATTACTAGTAATTATTATTAGTCTATTTATTAACAGACTATTTTATGTTAACGTTTGAACAATTCGACAATATTATTGTGTTATGTCAAGGTTATAATTGAGAATAATAATAATAATGATAATAATAATAATAATAATAATAATTGAGAATAAAAGCAAATCTGTGCGGTTCTTGCATCTTGCAATTAATGAAGACAATTTTTATTTTGCAGCTGACATCATTCGAGACGTCAACATTAATACCAAATCAGTCAAACTAGCTTTTAGTCTCTTCTTCTACGGTTATTGAAATGATAAAAATATTTCTGCGAGAAACTTTTTCTCTCTGAGAAAACTCAATCAAAAAAATAGAAATTACATAAAGTTTAAATAAATTCGATTTTATCATTGTTGCAGGACAATACACGGTTGTCGCGTTTAGAGCTCGGTACGTTAAATGAAAATATATTTCTCTTCTCAACGATCGTCGAGACTGTTTTTTGCATGGCCTCGATTCAGCGACGATCTTTAACTTTGACATGAGTCGGCCAAATATCTTCGATCTCCGTAGAAAGATCGTGGCCGGAGAAGAAAATGTGAGCGAATAGATAGAAGCTTGACAACATGATCGGTCGGTGAACGGACCTTTGTGTATTGTCTTCAATAGTCATCTTTCATTCGGATAAAATCGTGTTCGTCCCGGAGCGTCCTCTTTAAAGAAGTCCCACCTATTACCTTGTTACGTGTGTATGTGGTTGTTCTCCAGCACTTCAGAAGGAAGTGATGAAACGTCAGGATATAAGGCACTGTTTCGCAGAGAGGATTCTTTCGCAAACTTCGCGAGCCGTGATTTCCGCATCGCGGACCATCCATCATCGGCGATCGCGGATGCGATTCTGAACTACTGATTGGCCTGAATCATTCACGCGTCATTAGTGCGCCGGGGCTGCCCGGTCTAATTAATTGTCGTGTGTCAGGACGTGATCGCGTGCGTTTCTATTCTCGTCAACCTAATTCGACGATCCCCTTTTTCGCCGGCATCGATTTTTGGGTCGTTCGGAAACCGTGCCATAATGATATTGCTACCTTATTTTTTCCCTAAATTAACGTTTACTTTTAACTACGTTTACTTTACTTAACTTACTTATTTTGTAAATCCTGATAATCGCGTCGTTTCTATCTTCGCTAACCTGAATCGATAATCCTTTTTGTTAGTATCTATTTTAGTGTTTGGTGGAACATTGAAAAATCGTGATTTGAAAATTTTGCTACTCTTTTCGAATAAATTAAGCTTCGTTCTACACAATTTTCTAGATTTTTACGATTACGTCGTTTTTATTTTTGACTACCTAATTCGATCATCCCCTTTTTTACTGGCATAGTCTTTTTATTTGCGTGGAACACTCAAAAATTGTGACTTGGTAATCTTTCTACAATTTTCGATTCAATTAGCCTTGCGAATTGTCATGAATTATCGTGTAATTTCTGTTCTCTTCGATCTAATTCGACGATTTTCCTTTTATTGGCGCATTTTAGGTTTGTCGATTTGAAACACTGAAGAAATCTCGCTGCTGACATATAAATTTTTATAGAATGCACGTTAATTTAAGTAAATTAACCTGCATTCTATAACAATTTATTTATGCCTTTACAATGGCATCGTAACTTGACGTGTAAAACAAAATTGAACGAACCTTGCGCACAGAATCTAATGCAATAATTTTTGAGAGGATAAGGGTACTATCTGGCGAACGTGACGAATTTGAATTTCGTGGAACGGATCAGAGCGGGAAGAATTTTACATTTCTCGATTGGCCATTAATATCAATTACGCGCAGTCCGGTTCCTGGAAGCCACCTTATCTCCCACATAATTGCGCGCTCATTTCATTCACCTTTATTAGAGGATCGTTTCAGCCAATTTCGTCCAATCAAACGATACGGGTCCACCTCGATCGTTATCTTCTAATCCGTCGTCTGTCGGTATGGAATTCGGCATCCGTCTATGGACCACACCTGGTCCCATGCGGGCCGGTTCTATTAATTAAGAGGACGTCACTGATCGAATTATCTCGATTATCGATGCAAACCCGCAGGTAGATATGCAGGTAGGCGTTCGATCGAATTTTTTTATTCGTATCTGTGCATTTTCATTTACTGATCTGCTATTTTAATCGACGCTCTTTTCCTTTGTTGCGACCGACTTCCGAACTTATTTAATAGAACAACGTTTATGCAATCTCTGTTTGCATAAATCCGATCTATTCGCGACAAAATTGTTAGTTACAACGAAACGTGGGAGCTGTTAATTTTTTAACTAATTTCTACCTCAAAGAACATTCAGAAATACAGCAGTTATTATATTATATATATTATAGCAGTTATATGATATATATTGTAATAGTTTTTTAATTAATTCCTCCCTCTATAATAATAATTAATAATAATAATTTTATAAAATTGCATTGCTAATTTGAAGCTGTTCTAATCAAAGGGAATTTATTTAAATTGATGATAACTGTGCTACGTAAAGAAGTTAAAAAAGACGAAGAAAAAAGAAAGTGATAATAAATAACTCTACTAAGATTATAAATGTACAAATACAAGTTTTACAACTTTCAAATGTAGAAATACAAGTTTCAGCAAAATACGCAGGTTATTAATTTTTAAACTAATTTCTAAAGCGGAGAAAATCAATTCTTTGATCATATTATTAATTATAAATCGTGGCACCAAGACAATTCCACCAAACTAATTTCATAAAATTGCATCGTTAATTTGATGTTATTCTAATTAAACAAAACTCACAGAAATAATTTCCACTGTGCCGTCAATAAAACCAGAGCATTCGGACTCCACAGGACGTGCCATCCCCAAAATAATTTCGTAGCCGTGATTTCTGCGACGAACGTCGAGTTCGCAGAAGATGGATGAGTGTTTTCGAAAAATATTCACGAGCCTTTGACCCCACGATCTTTCCCATGCGAAGTGCTGGTAAAACGCGACTCGATAATACTTGTGGACCGGTTCCGGTGGAAACCCGCCACCCTCCCCGTCAGCACCAGGGAGAGGAACGTTAAGGGTGGAGCGCAAGGGGGCAGGGTTCGCGCAATATGCCTCGTGCCAATATTATCGGTCTCCTCCCTCTCACGGTGAACCTTAACGACCGAACACGATCATGTCCCACGCTCGTGGGCCACGTGCCGGCCCCGGGACCTGCGTCTCGTGCACCAGCCCGTGTGATTTCACGAAAAACGGTTTCCACCGGTTCCAGCATCCCCACCGACGGACCAACCCTTCGGCGCTACGCGATTTATCGCACCCCTATTCGCGACTGGTACTAATACGGTTTCATTCCGCTGACAACATAATAGAATACTTTCCTACGTTTCTCTCTCTTTCTCTCTCTCTCTCCCTCTATCTATCTATCTTTTGTATTCATTCGTACTGCGATTCGGTTTTGTTATTTCTGAAAA
Organism: Megalopta genalis; assembly: GCF_051020955.1. NCBI lineage: Eukaryota > Metazoa > Arthropoda > Insecta > Hymenoptera > Halictidae > Megalopta > Megalopta genalis. The sequence goes on along the minus strand of NC_135016.1, from coordinate 8,429,894 downwards.
CACCGGCACGCCCTGCAAACTATCTGCGATTTATTTGGTACGCATCGGGTCGTTTGTTAAGCTTGATCCTGTGGGGAACAGGAAATTAAACTTTTTTTTTAAGAGGAAGGCTGAATCTATATTTAACACTTCATTTATTGGAAGCCTGTTTGTTAAAGAAGATCGATAATTTTGTCTTAAATAACAATTTCAGAGGAAATTTCTATATAGTATTAAAACACACAAATAGTTTTAATACTATAGATATTATTTATGTTTTAATATTATATATAATATATAATATATAATATTATTTTAGTTTTAATATTATAAAATAAATAAGTTTGTTGAATTAGGAATGAAATTGTCGTCGCCTTCGAGACAGTTTTTTAAGAAACTCCCTTCTTCTCCTAAATCTTAAAAGGACATTGATAGGTTCTTTTTAGTCGTCGTTTCTGGATAATTATGTTCATTATCATTACATGTGTTGCTTTTTAAAGTCACAATCACAGGCCTCGATTGCAACAAATTAAATAAAAATTCAGTTTCATTCTGAACATTTTTAATGAGCTGAATATAATGCAACAGCATTGTTAAATTGTTTTAACAATTCTTAATTTTACGTTGAATTTAATACATTGTTCAAGCAATGATGGTAAAGAATGGCAGAAACAATGGTCGCGAACGTGTTCGAATATTCTGAATAAGCATTTCTTATTTATTCATGCATGTAAAATATAATTTTTATTGAATTGAGTTCATAATTTTATGCATAAATTTTATGAAATAGCTAGAGTATCTTTTACCAAAATTTTCAAGAAGATAAACAAATCCTTAGTCCTTGTTCCCTTAAAAAAATTACTTCGTGGTAGCTCATGGTTCCCTGCTCGCTATTTAATGTGCCAATAATTTCATAATTTATAACAACTTCGTTCATAAATATGTGTGCAACCCTTTTATTACAAAAAGAGATTTTATATGGCCATTCCACGAGTAAAACAACAACATACGTATAATAATAAAACAAGTGTAAAAATAAAGTAAAGTTGCTAAGTTTTTGCTAATCGAAGCCGTAAGGAAAGCATCATTATAAAATCTCGTGCGCGGTCGAACGCGCGGAAAGCGTGGTAACCCGTAAAAAGTCGGCGAAGCAGATTTCGTCGACAAGAGCGAGGATCGTGAAAGGGATTGAATGAAACGATCACACAATACCGACTTCCTGTGATCGCGAGCCTGCACGCGAGCTGCAAAGTGAATCGCAGTTAATCTATCAGCCACCCTGCGACCCAGACGCAGCAGAGGGGAGGGGTTGCACAGAACAACCAGCTTCCGATTGGCACGAGTGGATTCTCCTCTTTCTTCTTCCGTCGCGCCGTTCCTTTCGCCCGCGCGATCTTTCTCTGTTGCCGCACGACCGTGGACAGAAAACACGAGCAGATTCGTACGAGAGCCTAGCGACCGTCATTCTGATTCACCGGCGGATGTGCGTCATAGAGGATTTCTAGACGATTGAGCTAAGTGCTCGTTCCGCGCCGCCCTTTTCCCTGCGAGCGATCGATCTCGTGTCATTTGCGAGATGAATTCTTTACGGCGCCCGGGGAAAGCCCGGTCGTCGAGAACCTAATTGATTCGAGTTAGCTGGACGGAGCTTCGACAATGTTCTTGATTGGGGGTTTTTAATGGAATTTGCGACACGTTTAGGGAACAAACGGGAACCGATTGCGAGATTTAATCCTTTCGGTTTAATATTTATGGACTGGATTTGACACTGGAATCTTTTTGAGGGAACCGTAATTTTGACGGACCTCTCTCGCAAAAAGATAAAATTTTTCATTTCGTTGATCAATCTTTTTCAACATATTTTTTAAGCTATTCCTTCTGCGCACAATTAGGCTTTTCTATAGAGTTTAATGAAACGTGGACAAATTTAAATTATTTGTGGCAAACGATTATTGTGACATAACAATATTTATATTAATTTTGACGTGGAATCGTTCAGTCAATGGTTGACAATCCTTTTTCTAGAAATTGAATACAAAAAGTGACATCCCTTAGCATCAATTATGCATACTAAAGTTTGTAATTGTAAAGTCTAATATTATTCAGTGTTATTAATCAACTACGTACTTTATATATTTATGACAAAATCAAGTAGTTGCAACTTAAAGTGGTGGGAACAGCAAAAGAATCAAAAAATCTTAATGTACTATTCTTGATGTATTAAAATTATCAGAAATTGCAGGTCTATTAAAATTATTACAGCATATTACATATTACAATACACACAGATAATTTATATAAATTATGCAAAACAATCCAAAAGTCTACTTACTACTATAATTACTAAAATTATGGAAACGTTTCCCTGACTTTTTAGATAAACTTCTTTATTTAAGCATACATTGTAATAGAAATTATACAATGTTTTAATCAATTTATTCCTGTAAGTATTATAAATAAACTACAGATTTGATGCATTTATGAGAAAAATGGGCAAATAAAATACAAAACAGCAAATACACGAAAAAAAAAATACAAGAAAAAACAATGAATGTGCATGTGGCTCCTGCAATTTGCAATTAATGCAGCTCCTATTTTGCCTGAAAATCCGCAGTCCAGTTATGAAACAATATACGTCGTAAGTGTACACAGAGGCACCCTCGTGCTCGTCGAAAAAAAATCCTCGAAATTGATGTACAGCTCGCCATAAAATTAGAGTTCTTATTCCCTTGTGTAAGGGTTGAGAGAACAGGTTCCCCTCGGATCCGCGCGTAGGAGGCTCGATCCCTTCCTCAAACTACTCGATAGGGCCGTGAGCTGTTTGAGGAAGAACGTTCTCTCCCTCGTAACACGAGCTATCTGCCGGCTAATAAAGTTTGACAGTCGGTCAAACCGCCGCGCTGCCACGCCGCGCTGTCAGCCCCACGGGGACGCGGTGTATACCTTTCCCACACGCGCGACTTAGGATTCCCGTGCTCATTATTGCTTTTAAGGTCGGCGCACAATGGCCTCGCGTCGGGACGCATATGTCGCGCGACACCGGGCTCCTCTGCAAACTGCCCCTGAAATCGAATCCAAACCAGACCCTTGGGGGACACCGGAGTCCTATTAATTCGGAGGCTGCAGCTACCGATAACGACCGATGTTCGTGGCCCCCACGATGGAAAAAAAGACTGTGGTCTGCGGTGCTCTCGCGGTGCTAATTGAAGCTCCGCTGGCAACGTGATATCCGTGATATCCGTCTGGGCTTCGACCACGAATTAAATAACAGCGATAGATAAATGAGCCGTTTATTTTGAAAGTGGCCTAAGTCCATTTATTTGAAAATCCAGATATTTAAGGTTTTTACGTTTTAATAAATTTAAAAATATTGCTAATTGATAACATGGTGGTATAGTGTTTTTGTGTTCCTAAGGGTCACTGCGTTCTTTCAGCTTTGCTGACATGAAATTATATGTATAACGTAGAAATGTGCATATTAAAATAGCTAGCTCGGTGTTTCTGAAAAATGACTTAGGCTACTTTCAAAATAAACGGCTCAAATCGTTGTTTTGATAGGTAATTGTCTAGACGTTTTGGTCCGTGCTTCGTTTATGAGATAAACAAAAAGTACGATTCAATCCTTGTTTTAATAGTCGGCTTGGTTTGTGCTTAAACTATTAAGTAAATAACAGGCATAAAGAGGCAATAAGAGTCGATGTTTCAGTGGACAACTGTTCTAGATAGCCTTTTTTACCTGGCTTGATCTGTGCTTTATCTAAAAAATAAATAAAAACCACGATTAAATCTTCACTTCAATAACGAAGTCTCCTCGATTATATCAAATTATATCAAAAATAATTATTATTAATTTTGTCAATGCACGGTGTTTTCCCATTTTAAACATTTTCATATCTCGTCAATAACATAATCTTGTGGGATTAACATAATAATTAATTGTGGATCCTGAGAACAGGAGAACAATTTATGAATCGAACGAAAACGGAAAACGTTTCAAAAAGAGAAAATTGGACACTTAACACTCGTTGATGATCACTACAAAGCACAATGATTTAAATAAACAAATTCGAAAATCTGTAATGCATTTTCAATAAAAACTAGGTTCCCAAACAACATCGAGCTCACCGCTGCCATAATCTATCAATTCCACAAACGACTGGTGATTGCCATCGAGGATCCATTGAGTGCACGCTCGCATGGTCCGATAGATCGCCATAAATCCCTCGAAAGGCCATCTCATTGCTCCAGAACGGCGCGAACAATGGCGCGGATCGAAAATGGCCGGATGCATCCCGCGGATGCACGTGTCCGGTGGCTCGTGTGTCCCTGATAGCGGATGCAACGGCCCCGTTTCCGTGAATTTTTCTCGGGGCAGCCACGTTCCGCCGCGATAAAGGCAAACAATGATGTCGGAACAGGGTCCTCAGGGGGTGGCGGAGGGTTCCGCAGCCTCGGATGCTTCTCGATCACGTGACGCCGCGGCTAGAATTGAATTATACGAATCCGAGCACTCGTCGCCACGTGCCGATGCGCACGTGGTTCGCCCGGTAACCTATGGTCCATCAGCAAACAATGGGTCGAAGATAAGGCGGACCCTTGCCGAAACGTGGAACAGAACGAAAGACGCACCCTCGACGCGCGCACGCAATTTTGCACGCTTGTGCGCTGTTGCCGATTATGCTCGGTTGCCTTCGGAGGCGAATATTTTGTTTTTCTCGGAGAGATGCCGGCGATGGACTGCCAGTTTGAATTACTATCAATTGTGCCTTATCGTCTGCATCGAAATGTGAGATTTCTAGGATAAATTCACGCGAATGCAATACCATAGAAAATGATTGAAATAAATTTGTATGAATGCAGAACGGTAAGAAATTAATCGGATAAATGCATCGAAATTCTTGCCTACGTTACGTATCACGATGTAAGACTTAAAAATTAACTCCACAACCATGCGACACAATAGAAAATTAATGAAATTCATCCAGAAAAATTCTTCCTCACGTTCTGCATCGCGACGTAAAATTTATAAAATAAATTCCTAATGAATGCACCGCAATAAAAAATGATTAAAACGAGTTCGCGAGAAGGCACCGCAGTGGAGGATTATTAAAATAAATTCGCGCGAACGTAGCAAAACAGGATACCGATAGCCTGGCACGAGTAACAGAACAGGTGACACGCTTCATCTAGTTTCTTCTCGGTGAACACTAAACAAAACCGTAAAACGCATTTAATGAACCGTGTAATAAATTGATTAATACTCTATCATCGCCGTTCCGCCGTTCATTCTATCGTCGACAATATCATTTCTCCTTCCAATGCTTTTACACGAGAATTTACGACTGCATTCAATTTAATTCCTTAGATTAAGATCAGTTGTTCGTCAATATTGTCCGGTCTTGTTTTGTTGCTCGCGTTTCTCACGGTCCAGGCAATGCCGTGTCGAATTGCATTGTGCGGCTGCATTGGCGGCCACTTGACGCATCCAGCTTGCCAGAGTCAATCGCGATGCAACGACGGTGTTGGAACGAATTCTATAGCGTGAAAACCCCGGTGAACTGCTGGATGAACTGTTCTTCCGCGTTGGGTTCTTGTCCAGAAAATTTGACATCGAACTCTTAATTTAACACCTTTTGTTGTTGGCGCTTTTTTGAGCTCGCACAGCAGTTTCCTGATCTCACGATTAGATAGAACTATATCGAGCTTGTATTTCTTCCCTTAAATGACAAGACTGCATTTATTAAAACTTTGCATAATTTTTGCGAATGTCTGAACAAATAGATGCATTCAATAATTGTCGACAAAAGCGTCATTAAAATCTGGATTCTGAGATAAAAATTATAATTATAAAATAAGCTATTAGAAGAAAAATAATTAACCGAAGAAATTGCTGAAAATAATTAAACCAAAAATAATTAACCGAAAAAATTGCTATATTCTAATTTATGTTCCGGGCTGTTCGCGCCCCGATTAATAAACACCCTCTCAGTGGAGTTCCATCGTCGATGCTGCACTAAATAAGACATTATCGCCGAAGAGGCCATTGGAACGTTAAACAAGTGGCGGAGTGACTCACGCCTGGAAATCGGGGCGCCTGACAATGCTCGGAAATTACGTTTGAATCTCGCTCGTCTCATTAGCGAAGCTTTTTTGCCGACTGCCAATTACCAGGCTCCCTTGAAATAAGAAACCAGGAACGGGAATCGTTCACACGCGAGATTCACGGCCGCCGCTGGTACCCCAATCGCAATTACATAATTCGATGCACCCTAGAGCATCGAGAACCTGCGGCACACGCAGCCCCATGCACGCGTACCCATGGGAACCGGTAATGAGATGGTGGTCACGGTTTCCCACCCTGCGAAGGTGGACTCTGCGAACGGGGATGATGCTCTGGTGGGTGCACTTTCTCTCTCTCCCTCTCTCTCTCTCTCTCTGCTCTATTCTCTCTCCCTTTCTCTCCTTTCTTTCTCTATTTTATCACTCTCTTTTTCATGTTCAGTTTTCTTTCTCTTCTCTATTTTATATTTCTCTTCCTCTTTATTTTGATCACTTTGTTTCTCTTCTCTATTTTTTTATTTCTCTTTCTCTTTTTATCACTCTCTTTCTCTTCCCTATTTTTCTACTTCGCTTTCTCTTCTCTATTTTTCTCTTTCTCTTTCTCTTCTCTATTTTTATCACTCTGTTTTTCTTCTCTACTTTTCTCTTTCTCTTTCTCTTTTCTATTTTTATCACTCTCTTTCTCTTTCCTATTTTTCTTCTTCGCTTTCTCTTCTCTATTTTTCTCTTTCTCTTTCTCTTCTCTATTTTCATCACTCTGTTTCTCTTCTCCATTTTTCTATTCCTCTTTCTCTTCTCAATTTTTTTTATTTCTCCTTCTCATCTTTATTTCTTTCTCTCTCTCTCTCTCTCCTGTATCTGCTCTTCTCTTTTCTCCTCTTCTCCATATCTCGCTCTCGATCTCTCCCTCCTTCTCTCTTTCTCTCTCTCTCTCTCTCCTCTCCGTTTCTCATCTCTACTCTTTGCCGGCTGGCGGAGCCAATAGGGATGATACGGGCCCACCGGACCCCCTACGGGCTTTGTCAACAATGGCAATATGCTAGCGTTCCACCGGCGACGATTTACGCGAACGGACCTGTGGGAACCGTAGTGGGTCCCGATGGGCTTGATAGTTCGAGTCGCTTCTTGACACGAATCGAATGGACACGTGTTTTTATTAAGTGGACCGAACAGTGGGAACCCCGCACGGAATTTCGGGACGATTTCCCTTGGATCGAGTACTGAGACCCTGGCTTCTGCAGCGGGTGCACGGGATTTTTATTTCAGGCAATATTTAAAGCTATGTCAACCTAACAGGGTCACCAATAGCAATAGTAGATTTTTCCGTGACAAAATATATTATATATATTGTGCATAATACTGAAAACATTTATTTTTGATCCATCAAAATAATATAGAAAAGTAACGTTGCAATGAAATGCATAAGAATTGCATAAGAATGCAAGAAATGCATAAAATTCGCATCTACTGATTATGCTTAGGATCATTTATAATTTTATTTAACAATTTATTTTCTTGATGTAAAAATTTCAATTAATTGTCAGAGACTTGATAGTGGAATAACAATATTTATGCCCAGGGTCTAAATCGACCCGATTACCGCCGACCGACAATTAAATATAATTTCCTCGAATGCTTGTTCTTCGATCGCTGCTTTCGCGGATATCGATTGCAGGAAAGATCGACGAAGAAGGTAAAAAGTGTGAAATACGAGCGAGCCACTAAATAATCGAAATGCCCCACGGTGCTCTTATTATGACTTCTCGAAAAGCGGTTCTGTCAGAATAGAATTCAATGAGCATAAATTAATTCAGCTCGTTAGTGGCTGTCCGTCGCCGCTGCCGGTTTCTATGTGCGTGTTCGCCACTGTCGAAAGACCTCTGCGAGATGCATGGGGGTGGGGTTATCGGACACGTTACGCCGTGTATACGCCTATGCTGCGATACTGCGATCACGGTGACATTGATGAGCGCACAGGTGACGACCGCGAAATCGACCATTTTAACTTATTCGTCGTTATTATATTATATTCGTCAGACTATGGATTACATGTGTGCATTTGTAACAATGATGAGTAGATTAAATGCAAAATTTAAAAAACCATTTAGGGAGTTTAGAAATACTGTTGCATTATTCTCAGCTAATTGAAGTTACTAAAATGTGAAATAAATTTCAACACAGCTTCTGTATCTTGTAACTCACGCATGTAATTATTATTTTGCTTGAAAATTCGTCTAGTCTACTTATGACATATATCTCAGAAATTAACTGTAATTGAAAGAACGTTCGTATTATCTTCATTTTCCTATATTAAAATCAATATGTGCTTTTCGCAACAATTTCTCCTATTTCCTGACTAAAAAATGCCTTATGTTTAAAATTACTTCGGCAAATGCTCAGGAAACATTATAAAATAATATTTACAGAGTCTATTAGTTCAAATATTACATTAAATTGCAGTGCAAAGTCTTTCAGATTTATATAAATAATTAATTACGAAGAATTTCTTTAACATCTCTGTCTTTTAATTTCAAACATTCTTGTGCCATTTATTTCGCGTAAGAAAATTTTGTGTACAATATTTTAGGTGAATTTTTACGGTTTAAATTTATCTTAAAGTTTAAGAAGATCTAATCATGAAATTAAACGTTGTAACTAGCAGTGAACGAATCGTCGAAATAATTATAACTTACAGGAATACATAATTTTTTCGTTCGTGAACGAGAGCAGACGCTGAAACGAGGGAACTTTTACGGAAAATGATTTATGTGGAATGCATTGCCATAAGTGTACTCGCGGCTTTAGAGCGGATAGTGAACGCGCAAGTACGAGGCGCCGCGCAACACGCTGCCAAAGGGCCAGACGCTAACTGCAGCTAACTGGGTCACATTATCGGGTTAATTAGCCTCGGTTACGTGTATTGCTATCGATCTTATAACGATCGCCGTACAACGTGTATCGATACACGATCGGAAAAGCCGAGGGGGAGATAGCGTTAAATGCGGGACCGAGAATGCTTACCAATCAGGTATCTTGTATCGATAAAGTTGCAGTAATCGACAAACTAATGAAACAGATCTATGAAACGAGACTAGATTCACCTTTTAAACTTAATCTGCGGTCGTACATTACGTCTTCTTTTTAAATCACACATACAGATGAAATTTCTCAAAGCAATCGAATCGATAAATTAACCCTTTGTACTCGTAAAGAGAAAAAAACTTTTTATCTTTTATTTATTTTATTTTTTATGTGCACAAACATTTAAGCAGAAACTAAAAGAAGACATTGTAACAAAGGTCCCTCGAATGAAATACTAATGTTAATATGTTTATAATAATGAAATGTAGGATGATGACTATATGGCGACATACTAGTGGAAAGGGTTAATAATACAAATAACAATCTCTATTTCCACTATGCTCATTTATCAATCGATTATCTAATTGTAGCAATATAATAAAAATAATTTTATTATCATAATTTTATTAGCAAATTTTCATCATCTGAGATCAACAAAAATCACCAAAAACCATTCTACCCTTCAAAATACTTTCTCACGAGCTAAAACCATTGGCAATGTTTTTCGTACAGTCCCTTAGCACGCAAGGAACATAATTTTTTCAGCTTACAATCGCGAGTAACCTCGCATTAAAACGAGATTGATTTAATTGATTTAATTGATATAATTGCAAGTAATTTGCGGTCGTAAAATGCGTGCACACGTTTCAAACGTTATGCAAAGTGTAAGACTGTTATTGCTCGAATAATTATGATCGACGTCAATGCTATCCGTGTCCAAGAATGCGGAAGATCGTCGGTATTTTCTGCTGAACAACCAAACACTGTCCCCCGACGCAAATCGCAGTGATCGTATCTATCGAGAACGGCGAGCGTGACTTTCGAATTTTCCCGTAAATATACGAATTTGATTTACGAGCCCATAAAGATCCGCGGAATCGCTACCATAAATTATCGGAGAGTAAACGCTCGGCGCCGTAACGGTCTCGTTTTCCTGTAGAAAGGATCGCGCGCGATCGATTGATCTACGCTGCCCGACTTTGTTCCGTGAAAAACTGTTTATCTAATCGTTGAACGCATCGTCGGACAAAAAGGGAACGCGCGGTTCCGGTCGCAAGCAGAATGACGACGACGACGACGACGTTACACCGTGTCCGATCGAAGCGACACGCTGCCGTCGCGTTTTTAATTAACACGGCTTCATTAGCGATCCGATATTCCCCTGACGGTAGCCGCTCGGTTGTCTTGCAGAACGTCGAAGGCTATCTGCCGCGAGATTACTCGCGCCGAGGATCGATGCTCCATTATCGATAGGTGCTCATTAGTCGAGCGGTTTATGACCGTGGTAATTAATCTTGAGCTGTGACCTAATTCGCCGGGGAACACAATCGTGCCGAACCAATTTTTTGACGGGCGAAATGACTTTCGAATTCCGTTCGGGGCTTAGCGAAGAAAATGGCGAACGAGACGACGACCTCGAAGGTTTCTTCCTTCGAGCCATGAGAAACATCCAAGCGATTCCAACGATGTTCTGAAATAGGTGTTAGGTTTGACAAAGTGCGTTTAATGTCAATCGTTTTACGATTATTTTGATAGCGATCTTTGGACATGTTTTTTCGCGATGTCCCTGGCAATAATCGTCGAATACGAATGTTATCATGTGAATAGAATAATTACATACATATATTACATATATGTAATATTTCTACAATCTACCATGAAAAAAGAGAATGGAGAAAATGTACTATTTTTTCGACAGACAAAATTTCTTTCGCATGTGTACCTTTTAGGTGTTACAAAAGCAAATGCAAATGACAAAATAATACAAAGAGATCAAACGTTTGATCGAAGCTTCTGAAACGTTCAAATGATAACGATGCTCTAAGATTCTGTTTAGGATTACATTTATGAGAAAAACAGAATAATAAAGAAACATCGTACTAATTTTTGGATAAAGATAATAGCTTCCAAACGCGTTCCTTCATATCAAAGCACAAAACTGGAAATAAAAAATAGCAAAAGGAGGTCAAAAGTTTGCATAAGCCTATTGAAACGTCTAATTGACAATGCCAATGTGAAAAACAGAATGCTCAAAACATCGTACGAATTTTTCGGCAGAAATAGTAACTTTCGAACGCGTTCGTTTATTTCCCGGGAAAAAAATGCGATTGAAAAATATCAAAAGAAGATGAAAGGTTCGCTGAAACCTCGAGGAACGTTCAAGCGATTTTTCCAACTGCGCACGATAAGCATGATGCAGAAAAAGTCGAGTGACCGATAGCTTGGCGACGCAGTAATCCGCGGCAACGTAACACTCGTGCGAAAGATTAGAAGATGGTTGTTTCGCGAGTTTCCAGGTGGTCTAAGCCGGTACAACGTTACGATTCCCGCCGACGTTTCGCAAGCGGTGCAGTTTGCATTATCCGAGCCCGGACTGTCATCGAAACGTTAGCATAACGTCCCGGGGAAACGGAGAAAAAGAACGTCCGTCCACGGCGCGGCGCGGCGCGGCGCGGCGCGGATGTAAAATTGAAGGGATCGTAAAACGGACAACGGCGGCCGTGATAGAAGCGGAAACCCGATCCCCGGGGATTGTTAAGACGGAATTCCCGGGGAAACCTAACCCATACGTAACCGAGCGATCCTGCGAACGATCTCCGCGGCCGAGCGTCGCTGTTTCTGACGTTTTCTGCCGATATAATTTGCGATCGAAGGTTACCACGCGGCCCGATCCTCGTTTGTCCCGTCACGTGTCGGCAGCGGAGTCAACTGTCATCCGCAGCACGCGATAGTCACGTGGCCATTGTCGCGGCACGAGACACCCGGCCGTACCCTTTTTCAGAACTATTGTCTGCAAATCAGCGGCTGATCGAGCCTCATGAGACGAGACGAGGCTGCTGCAGCTCCTCCGACCGGCGGCGATTGTCTCTCGTCTGGGCCCTGTTGGCTGCGCTTCCTCCGATTAGAGGAGAGACTCTCGTTAGCATCGGCTAACTGTATACCCACGGAGGCAGAGAGGTATACTTCGCGGAAAACGGTAATCACGAAGTTGGACGACCGGCGGTGGAGCCAGAGAGCAAACAGCTCGGCCGGTGAAGCGATGCTTTCAAAATGATTGAAACTGCACGAGCCTGCAATTATTAATGGAGCAGTCTCCGCTACCTGCAGATTTTTCGCTCTGTCCGTGCGCTTTTTTGAGGGGAGAATTGTTTACGACGGTGTTCGCGATTGTTGGCAGAAAACAATTGCTAACGACACGGTGATTGATCTTTATCGTTTGTTATGTAGAAGGACTTTTTTCGTTGCGCGATCGCTAAGTTGAGGAAACAACGCGAAGCGATGAACAATGAATCTCAATTGGCCAGATCGATGTTTCGGATGAAAATGGTTGGATAAAAATTGAGGGAGGCTATTTGTTCAATTATGATTGAATGTTCAAAATGAACCAACATTTACCTCGAGAACTGTCAAAAGGAGGAGACAGTGCGAAACAACGACGAATGAAGCAAAGATGATCGGATTGACATGTAAAATAAAAATAGCTAAAAATTGAGGAATATTTGGTGGTTCAAAGTGCATCAAAGTCGGCCTCGAAAACAAACACGGGAAGGAAACAGTGCGAAACAACGACGAACGAAGCACAGTCGATCGGATTGACACGTAAAATAAAAATGGCTAAGAATCGAGGAATTTTTGGTGCAAAAAAAGTGCATCAAAGTCGGCCACGAAAACTGACATTTCGTAGTTCGCGTCGCGAGGACATGGAAACGGGGTGAAACGGTGAACTTGACCAAGTGGGTAGCATTGCCGGCGACATAGGTGGACAGGAGGTGGGCAGCTCGAATATCGTGCGAGTGGGTGCGATTCATCACGGGCCCTTGAACACGGCAACGCGTTATAAGTCTCTGTTCGCAATGACATCCATCACCGAGGAGCCACTCGCGGCCCGTTCATTTTTCTCCGAGGGCCGCTGTTATTTATGCAAACGGCGCCGAGGAACGAGCACAGGGAAAGGTAATTACACCGGTGTCGGATCATTCCCCGTATTTATCAACGCCTCGGGACACGAGGCGCGTTCACCGGGCCCATCTTCGGAGCAGGTGCGCGATCCCCGAGCGATCTTCGTGGGAGTCGCATGATTTTCATTCCCTCGGATTGTGAAAATCCCGCGGCGGCGCGGTTCACACAGAATTGCGAAAATCGACGGGTTCCCACAAGCCTGGTGGCTGTCAGCAGTGTCTTTCCCACAGGTGGGCCCCATCCTCGCTCCCCCATGGACCGAAAACATATGCCATCCCCATTCTATCGGCCACCCCTTGACTCGAGATCAAATGAACCGACCGACGGCGGCGATCCTGACGGCACGAATCGTGGACGATCTTTCGAAAATGCGTTTGTTCGTTGTCTCGCCATTTTTCTTCTCTTTTTGTTTTTTCTTTTTTAGACCGTGACACACGTGTAATTTCGCTACCTTCGGGCGTCGATTATGGAGCAATTTCTCAGCAGGCGCGACGGCGTTTGATACGAATCTCGGTGATACCGTGTCATTAGATTTTATTACAACACTCGGCGCTGTAAATTATGAGCGCTCATTCAGTTCTGAACAATGTAATTACGCCGCACAATGGCGCGATATTGAAACGGTACGGAATCAAGGAAAGTAACTTCCCAGAGTTCACATTCTATAATTGGCGATTGTCGTGTTTAATTATCGGTTATTTTTGGAACAAAACGTAATTTGCGTTTTTCAAAAAATGAAAAGGTGTGCAATGTACGTCTTTGCTTCGCGACCAAAAGAAATTGCTTCGCAGAATATCATAATTAGCACATCATTTTGTATACTAATTTTATTTCATAATCTTGTATTATTTTAGTTGACATTTTGCTACAATAAACCAATAAATAAAAGACATTGCATAATAAACCTAACCGTAATTTTAACTTTACATTTTATAGTCCATTGGGAAAAATATTTTCCATGAAGTTCCAAAGAAACCGCACATTGTTACGTATTTTTCTTACGATTCTTATTTATTTTACGTCTAAACGAACTAAAACAAACAGTTATGGTCCTGTAAGGGTTAAACAATGCTCGTTCTGAAACGTTTAAAAATGTGACAATACTTTTAAAAAACTTTAATCGTGTACTTCCAGTTTTACAAGTCCTGTCTTGTAGGAATTCTGCACAAGGGACTGACGCAAGCCCTGTCGAATTCTACCGGCATTAACCCCCCTCCCTCCGCCTCCCGAGTTGCCATCGCAATATCAAGAGATTGGTGTTCGATGTTTTACTCTGATCAAGTACTCTGATCAATTTCAATTCAATTACCAATATTAAATCAATTGACTTCTTAATTTTTTTCTGGAAATCACGTTCCTATTTGAACCCTTCAACATCGAAATTATTTCGACGTTTCTAAAGTCCAGATTCGATCGCGAGGGCATAGTTCGCGCACTCTGCGTCAGTCGGATGACGAATGAAACGATCCCCGATTTTTCTGTCGGCTGGCTCCGTCTGGACGTCGCGGACGATGCGGTTGAATTATACGTCGCAGCGTCCAGACGCACAAATCTCGAGAGCCGGGGTACCGTTCCGCTGAACGGGTCTGGTAATTTTAACCAACTAACCGGTAATTACCATGAAATTAATCATTTCTGTGCCTCGTTACACGAGCAACACCGCGACGTCACTAAATCAAGCCTCGTGTGTTCCTGCTGCCTCGAGCCGCTTCGGGACCCGCTGGAAGAGGGTGGAAGTGTGGACAATGTGCGGGTAATTAAAAAATAAGTGATTTCTCTGCGCCTCGTGTTTCGCTGCATTCGGGGAAGGTAACAGTACCAGCTTGATTCATCGTTTCGGCCGGCTCTGACTCATGCATGGAGCAGGACGCGTGCTATTTTCTGAATTAATTGTGCGAACATTAGCACTTTGGCGCAGTGGACCTTCGATCATTCGAATGCAACATTGATAGTTGAATTCTTTCTATTTTCGATTAATTATTGATGCAATAGGAAACGATGATAGGTTTGATCGTGGTCATTCTATGGTTTCATCGTTACTACTTGAAATAATCAAGAATCTGTGCAATAAAGATCGAGGAAGATCCATTTAATTAATCGATTAATCGACGTTCTATTGTACTAAAATTATCGATTGACGTGTGTTGTTTTAAAAGAGTTATGACAATGAATTTATATAGAATTTGTTGCCATTTTCATTGTAATTTATGCTCGAATTAAGGAATTTATTCAATCAATTTCAGTTGAAAAAAAATGTCCATACTTTCAAAAATCTTAGTGTTACATCAATGATGCAGTTTTTATGATAGCATCTGAGTTCTTTCCTATTTCGTTTTCTCTTATAGGTATGCTTCATGTTGATTCCACAACGACGTCCGTAATTTAAAAATTCTATTTTATTCCATCCATTATTCTATTCTATCCTATCCATTCTACTTGCATCGATCGAGCGATAAATAATTATCAAGTAACGAATTTATCGGCTTAGATGAGAAAGAAAGCTGATGATAAAACTGATGAGAATAATAGATAGTGGAATTAGAGCTACACTTTCGTTGCATTTATGCCAGAAAATAAATAACCGTATACTATTTCGAGCAATTTTCGAACAATTCTTAATCGACTCTCGAAATTCTACCTCGAAATCTACTCGATGAATCGACTAGAATTTATGCATCACTATACAGAAAAGTGTCTAGACTAAATACAAACAAATCTCATCGCAATTCAACGAACGATCTCGAAGATAAAAACTCGCGAATCGAACCAGTTTCCGAAGCAAACTGAACAAAACGCGCGCACTTTACGATCAGATGAAAAATCATGACATAAACTCCTTTCAAATCACTCTGCTCCGTCTCGTCTATCATTTCGAAAACGGTCCTTGAAGCCGACAGCGAGCAATAATCCACTCGGGCCGCCATTAACAATGGGAAAGTGGCCTCCGAGCGATCGCTTCAAAATGGAACATTCATTCTAATGCGCGTTTTATTTTCACCACCCGTTAGAGATCGGTTCAGACAAGTGCAGTGCTACCACGGGCCGGTGTCGATGGCCCATTATCGGCCATTTAACAGCGATCTCGGTATCGTTCGCGGGCGTACAATTGAAATAAAAGCCTCTCTGTATCGCGACAACGTTCCCGTCGACGTGCCAGTTGATAAATCAGCATAATCCCGCCTCGCACACCACGTGCCCCGCTGTCAAAGTGTGTTCACGGTTCTCTCGGTGCCCCAGGATCCGCGTCGTCGTCTTGGCAGCGACGTCTGCGCCGATAACGGCTGCCCTCGGGGGCCCCGGCCGAGCGAGGCCGCCGCGCCGTTTACCCGGCTGACAATGGGGCCCCGCTTACGATATACGGACGTTACGATACAATATTATTGTCTATATTGCCATTCGCACGCAATGCTAAATTATTGGTTTCCGAGGCGGAGCACCGATGGCCGCCGTGGCGCCAGCAGCGGCCAGCAGACTTTGTTGCCCACACGTGGCTGCGTAAACGCACAGGCGCCATTACCGGGCCCCTTTCCGCAATGATAACTTACAAAATCGTGACACACTTTATCCGGCGCGGTTCCGCTCGTTCCCGATGCGAATTATTCGACGCCAGAAAAACGAGGAACGCAACGACAGCCGGAGGAATTCGCCACCGCCGGCTTCGCGGTCGAAATAATCGAACAGTTTCGCCCGTTCAGCAACGATTTTCAGCGTTACCACGATGCTCGTAATCGCCGCGAAATTTTAACCTAACGAACCGTATTACGCGTTCTGTTTAATTGCGGGACGTAACCATTTTTTTGTTTCGGGTGCTTAGAATCCGAGCTGTACGCTAAACGTAACGAACACTAAAAGTGATTATTAATGTGATTACCGTATGACATGGCTGACTTTGTTTAGACTTTTCTTGTCTATAATATTGTATAATCTTATCGAAGTATCAGTTTGAACACGGAAATTCATTAAATCGTTCCTCAGCACTTCGACTGCCACGTCAACTACTTCAAAAATATTGTGAAATTAAGGTTGATCAAATCGTTTGATCAAATTAAAATTGAAAAATTCAGCTGTACGAGATCAATTGCATTTTCGTACGTCTTGAGAATGCTAATAAAAACAGATATACGAATACAATTATAGAAACAGTAGGGAAAACAGAGAAGTACAGTTGCAGAGCGGGGAGAGATGAAACAGAAATAGAAAATAGAGGTAACTCTTGGAATCTCAGACATGATTAGAAAGCAGGCGATGCAACGAATGGAACGCGCGAACAAGCCAAATTAACGAGTTTACTTTACAATTGTAAAACCGCGTACCTCCTCTCGGCTGTGCGGGCAAAAATAGAGAATGATTATTTTAAAAAAACAAAAAGTATGCACATTCCACGAACCAGAATGAATGGAAACAATCGTGAAACAAGAATGTATTACACAATAACAGTGTACCGAGTTCCATGCAGAACAAAAAAAAGAAACGCGTAAATAATTGCGTCGAAAGAATGGAGGACGCGAACAATGGTCGGCCGGCTTAATTCAAGGTAGTACTACAGTTAGGCTCGGACTCGAAATTACTCGTCCCATCGAGAATTGTCGCGGCGGACCGTCCATCGACGTCGACGGAACAGGAATGGGGCAGGCACACGTGACTGCCGGGAAGCGGCATGCGAAATCGCCGGTGTAGAGATCGGTAGGCATTGCTATTTGTCGAGATAGTATCTGGATGGGTGTAGCGAGTTATTACAGTCAGAAGAGCGGTCCCCGTCGATGGTGTAGTCCCTGAACCCCGTCGGAGCCTCGTTCGAGCCGTTTCCAGGCGTTTCTCGCGGTCGTGACTCCGTTGTCCTTTATCTTTGTCCGTGGCGTTTCGATGCGCGGGAAGCGGGAAACCGGAGAGAGGCCTGTTATCGATGGCGAAAGCTCGACGAAATCCGTCGCGTGGCCATCAATTATCGGCCACCGTGGCACGCACGGACCCGTCCACGCCATAAAGCATACGCCGCGGCCGCACCATCCTGCATACTTCTTTCGCCTCGATCCCCATTCCTGTCCTCGAATCCCCCTCCTCCCTCCTACGCTACTCTCTTTCGCCGCGATTCCGTTACCAACGGCTTCGATACTCGGATAGTTACTGAACGTGGCCGTTTACCGACGATTTCTGACCTTATTCCGCACAGTATTGTTGCACCTTCGGCTGCTGCACCGGTCAGTGGCGAGACATGCATCGAGGTAATTCTGTGCTTCGGAGATTCGCTCAGAATATCTTTGTTTTTGGAGGGTTCGTCACGGATCGCACGTCAACTGGTGTGGATTTCTTTGGTGGATGGGGTAGACTGATCAGAGACCAGTATCGAGGTGGTTCTGCACTTTGGAAATTCATTAGTGCTTTCATGTTCGGAGAATGGATTCTCTGATTTTGTTGGAGAACAATTTCTTACTTTATTGCATTGAGCATTGTTATGCCTACATTTGCTACGCAAATGAAAGACCAGTGTCGAGGTGGTTCTGCATTTTGGAAATTCAATTGTACTTTCATGTTCGGAGGATCGACTCTCTGATTTTGTTGTGGAACAATTTCTCACTTTATTGCATTGAGCATTGTTATGCCTACATTTGCTACGCAAATGAAAGACCAGTATCGAGGTGGTTCTGCACTTTAGAAATTCATTAGTGCTTTCATGTTCGCGCGGAGAATGGATTCTCTGATTTTGTTGTGGAACAATTTCTCACTTTATTGCATTGAGCACTGTTATCCCTTCGTTTGCTACGCCAGTCGAAGACAGGACATGCATCGAGGCAATTCTGTACTTCAGAGATTCGCTCAGAATATCTTTATTTTTAGAGGGTTTGTCACCGATCGCTCGTCAACTAGTGCGGATTTCTTTGGTGGATAGACTAGACTGATCAAAGACCAGTATCGAGGTGGTTCTGCACTTTGGAAATTCAATAGTACTCTCGTGTTTGGAGAATCAATTCTTTGATTTTGTTGGGGAACAATTTTTGACTTTATTCGATTGAGTATTGCTATCGCCATACCGGACATTCCCTGAGAATATCGATATTTTAGAAGGGTCACTTTGACCCAGTATAACTGCGGAGGATTAAGAAACTACCCACTGTGATTCATCATTAGACTGCGAATCTATATTCATTTATAGCACATATAGATTTTTAAAATGCAAAAGAACGTACAAATTAATTTAATTAATTTAATACAATAAATATAATAATTAAATAATTTTCACACTGAAAAATCTCTTAGTTAACGAAGGAAACAGTTCCCTCGCTCAAATCACTGAAAGTAAAAATTTGCGTAAAAATCAATCTATCTATCATCATCCATCCGAATCCCACAAACAAATAAGCCATCGAATTCGATGAACTTTTAATTCCACCAATGAACAAAATCCGAAGTACTGTTCCCTGATCTCTCCTAGAGAAAGCAAGACACGAAATTCGAGAAGAAAGACGGAAAAAGTGCACCTGCAGGAAGTCGTAACCCACCCCCGTATCTTACACAGTCGCGCCGAGAAAGCTACGATCTTACGGCGGAACGGTGATTAACATCCGTTTAACATCGTTACGGGAGCCGATAAGCCGATTACGCAGCTCGCCGTTGGAAAAAAGGATAATTTATAGAAATCTGTCGCCGTTTAATTACGAGAGACACGGGGGTCCGTAATGCGGCGGGTCTCCCAGCCGGACGGTTCGCGCGACGCTAAATCATTCCCTGCTCTAATTCATCCGTCAGAGGAACGGCGCGTTTCGCATATCCGCCGGGTTTCCGCGGTTTGCACGATTTATTTCCATAGAATGCCGGCGGTTTCGCGGTTTCGCTGATTGGCGCGAAATCACGGCCGGGGCACACTCGGGGCGCACACGTGGACACGCGGGAAGAGAAGCAAACGGCGCGCGGCGGCGGTGGAAACGTATGGGGTTTTGTGGCCGGGACCGGCCGATTACCGATACCGCCAGTAATTTATTGCTCTTTATTCGCGAAACGTGACGCCGGGCTCTCCGTCTCGTAAAGTGCTTCCAGTTCTGAGTCACTGGTCCCGGCTCGCGGGATTTTTGTCCAATCGAGAATGTCGATAGCTCTCTTGCAGCAGAGCCGCGCCGTGGCCGAGTCGTTCGACTCGAACGAGTCACAGGCAGCCTGCATTAGAGGTACGCGCGAACACACACGCCGCCGCCACCGCTGCTCGATCGTCAAAGATAAAGACACAATAACTTTCTAATATTCGCCCCGGAACGCTCCGATTCCATGGGGATACGCCGATCCGTTGCCGTTTCCTCGGAATCGACGCCGGCTGCGGCCTCGTTGGCTCGTTCGCGGACCACTCGTCGCTATGGGTTCTTGCAGTTGTGCTGGAAAAAATTGTCTGCGCTCCTTAAACAGGTGCCAGTGTCTATACACAGTTTGAATTTCATAGCTGCGATGGTTCTCTTTGAATAGTTCTTCTTGGATGGGAATTAATTTGAATTTTTTGGTATATTTCTATAACACTAATACAACCTTGAATTCCATCGATATTTCTGAGATTCGAATACAATTAGATGTTTTGTTCGAACATTTATCAATGACACTACAAGCTTTGGAATTGATTGGATTCGATAGCTTTTATTGACAAAATATTTGTCCTGTTCTCTGTGTAACTTGGACTTTTTAAGACGTTTCTGTAAAACTGTTTCAACGTCGGGTTTCGTCGGTATATTTTATTGATATAAAGTGCCATATATTCATGATAAATGTACTAATGAGACCAGAAACTTTGAATTTGATGGGTTTCGCAATTTTTCGTAGAAAAAATTGTCCTTAATACCGTGAACAAACTTCGACTTCGTAAGACACTATTACTAGATACTTGACATAATTTGTATATACTTCTGCATAATAAGAAAAATTCATTTTGGAAACAATTGTCAGAAAACGTAGAATCTTTAAAATTGATACGTCGATGAGTTCGTCTCAAAAGAATTTGTCCACAGTCATTTTCCTTGCTCTCTCGATTGAAGATCCTGCAAAACATCCAAAATAAATCTTCACCCGATTATAATTAGTTCCTGCCATTAATGTCTCTGTTTCCAAAGACATGGCAACATTTACAAACTCATCTAAATGAGTTATCATATTCTCAAATTCTTTATTAAACTTTATTCATATCGTAAAGATACATTTACGAGTTATTTATTCGCTTGTTAAAAATCAGAATAAATGTCTTATTGTTACTTTTATAAACTAACACGAAACAGCTGCTTTTTGTGCTACGTACATCTAGTGATAAAAATATACAACATGTGTGTAACATATATGCATACGACTGTAAAATATACGACATAATTTTCCATCAAGCATTTACTGCCGGAAGACTCTTCGCAGACCGCAGCAGAGATTCGCGAAATCTGAGCAAGACTCGGCAAGTTAGCATGTTCCAGGTAGTCTGTCAGAGTTATCTGGGACCGGATTGCCGTGCGGCGCATCAACAAAATGGACAGGCAGCGGCAGAAGGCCCCGGCTCCTCTATCTAGTCCCGGCCGGCGTCATCTCAGGCCAGCCTCAAAGAGGCTCGTGCTATCAATGAGGAGTGTTTTACAATGTAGAACCAGTAATGGCGCGTCGAGCAGAGCTCCGCACTGCGGGCGATACGCAACAAAACAATTACTAAATCCGCTTCATTAGCCACCGCCGCGGTCCGACTTCTCCACCGGCCTCTCGGCCGGCGCGTTTCTCTCTTGCACGCCACCATAAGTTAACTCCCGCTCGTGGCCGTTGCGTTGTTACCGGTATCGAAGCTGCTCCGGGACTCGCGGAGCTAATAGGCTGCCTGTAATTTTAATTAGATCAACACCCGACGCTGTATCCCCTTTCGATGCGTGTTGGAACATTTTTGCGCCGGGGGCGAGTCCGTCGATTTTTCCGGCCCCTACCCTAAGCGATCGCCGCACGGTTCTATTTATACGCTGCGCCACCCTAAATCAACCCCTCGCGGTCGCTGCGTAGTTGCGTGTTTAGAGACCGCTTCCTTTATTGGCTGATCCAGCCGAATTGATAGCGGAACGAACATCACGCAGGTTTATGCGAGAACGTTGCACTATGCGGTACGTTATTTCGTTCGAGAGATCCATTATTATCTGTTCCTATTTCGAGCTCGTGACGACTTTTTTTTTATTGAAAGCAGTCACGAGCGACGTTCTGCTTGGAGATTGTTGTTTATTAGAACTGCTGGATGTTTATATGTTTCAGTTTTAATATTTCATTTTTATACATTTTACGAAAATTAGGGTCAAAGGAAAGTCTTCTTTGTGAACTAAAAGATTACTTGTTGTAAAAAGAAAATAAATATGCTGCTAGATGATTGGCTTAGGATAGTTCATGTTGGCGAAAGCTCTGCTTAAATGAACCGATTTTATCGGAACGACATTTATATCTAGACTGTGGATCTTTATGCAAAATAACAAATTCTTATCTCAATCGCAAGATATTTAAATTAGATAAGAATTTATTTCTCCTTTTACTAATTTTAATAAATTCGAGAAAAAATAACGATGTTCTAAAATTTTTCTGATGGCCTTAAATTTTGATATAACATTTAATAATTTTTATTGTAAATCCATGAGATCTGCAGTCTATTTATAACATATTTCGATTAAATACAGTGTACTATTATCGATAAATATGTTATACAGTGTCGTACAGTGTCTATATTAAGTTAGACATTATTAATGTGCGACATTGTATAATATATTTATCGAAAATAGTACACAGCATTTAATCGAAATATGTTATAAATAGACTGCAGATCTTATGAATTTACGATAAAAATTACTAGACGTTACACCAAAATTTAAGCCCATTAGAAAAATTATAGAACGTTCTTATATTTTCCTGAATTTATTAAAATTATTAAAAGGAGAAATTCATCCTCATTTAATTTTAATATCTTGCGATTGAGTTAGGGATTTTTTAAAATAACTTAAGATAGTCCCCGCCAACAAGAACGAAACTCGAACTCGTCTATCCTCTCGCAATAATATTTGCTTCGCATCGAACGCGACAATCGCTCGATAAATCGGAGGATCCAGGACCGGGTCAAGCGACGTCGAACAACTATAGAAACACGGCAAACCTTAAAACAACGTCGTCTCGGAAGAACAGGACAGGAGAAGTGGTCGCGGTGCGCGTGCCACAATTCATGGCGGGAAACGCGGGTATCTGAAACGCCAAGGTGGTATCCGTGGCCTGGATACCGATCGACAGATACTTATCGAGGATCGAAGCTCGGCGCGCGCCTGCACCGCAGACGAGGATTGAAATATAAGGGCGGAAACGCGACCAATTAATTGCATTATAAATTCAAGCCGGGGGACCGGTCCGGCGAACAATGAACCGCGGCGAGGACGCCGGCCGCGACACTTTGAGTGCTCATTCTGCACCTGAAACCGTGCAACTATGTCCACTATTTATAACTCGACTCGTTTTCGACCAGAAGCAGAAAGTGACGGACGTGGAAAACGATTCGAAAGCCGATCACGTGAGCTCAGTCGCAGAAACGTCGAACGCTGATCAATCATGCACAGTGAATGATTTTGTTCTGTGTCAATAAAAGCACGTGTCGGATACATTATCGAGATCGCTGGTTACATTTAATTCTAGCCTCGAGGATTTTTATAATCTTGTACATGGACGTTGTTCGTTTTTAAATTGTTTCAGATTTATTTTTGATTCTTGCATCGCTATTTATTAAATTGTACGTGTTGATTTAACTGTTCACCCTTTATGGTTGGATTCTATATTTTCTAGATTCTTATTATAGATAATATTATTATTATAATATATTATTATAATTATTATAATAATTATTATTATTATAGTTATTATTATAATATTATTATAATATTATTATAGATAATATTATAGATCGATAATTATACTCGTGAATAGTGACACAATTATATGGAACGTAAAAATGGCTGCAATAATTTATCCATTGTTCTGAGCAGATTGCAAATTATATTATATTATAGCAAATTCTGAAATGAGAAAGAGGAAACACTTTTGATCGCAAAAGAATAACTGATACGATGATATAAAAAAGAAAATGATCACTGTATCGAGGTCACGATAGACCTCAGATAAAAAAAATGCAAAAATATGCGTTAATATAATTATAATCTAACAATAATCGGGTGAAATTTAAAACAATGAAAATATTAAAAGAATTTAAGGACATCCGTGTATTATTTTCAACTCGCTGAAATTACTTAAAGATGAAAAAGAAAATTTGACTCACGTTTCTTGAGAATGACGAAGATAATTTCTATTCTGCATAAAGATGTACAATCCAATAATAACAAAAATATAGAAAGTGAAACTTTCAAGCTAAAACATACAAAATAAAATGAAAATACATGCCGTGCCAGTCACCGATAACCCCGGTTAAGGGTCACGTCCGAGAGATTTGTTTCTCGGGGAGGAAAGAACGCGATCATTGTCGCGGCGTCGCCATTTACGGCATAGGAAGTCGTTAATCGGCGGGATTATCATAAACTGGTGTGAATTTGAAATCGGCGGCGCGCGAAACGGCGGATAAATCATGGATTTAATTAGCAGAGCCGCGATGCCACGATACGATCTCGTTTTCATCTCGCGTGTTGCCGGTCCGGCCGGGCCCCGTTCTAATCACCGGGATTTTATGCGGCAGATAATTTCCGCGGGGCCCGATTTTTCCATGCGGGCCCAATAATCCCCCGGCGTGGCCAGTTTCCCCGCCGCGAACAAATCGAGACACGAAATCGATTCAGCCGGGCGCCCGTGACCGCGCCGCGATCGCGCCTAATCGATCGCGAACGAGATTGATTTCAGTTGTAACGCCGGCCGGCGACTCGCCGCCTTAATAAGCCGCGAGCGGCTCATTCGACGATAATTAAACGCGGCCACGGCGTCGGCGTATCCGTGAAAACCGATAACGTACGAAGATCTCGATAAGAATCGATGTATAAATGCGATCTTGGCGGAACGGCCGGCCTGGTGATAATTGGCCGTCGATAATTACAGGTGTGTCAACGGAGATCTTTTACGGGCCGACGAAATTAGATCTTGCGTAATAATATATATATATATATATATATATATATATATATATATATATATATATAATTATTCCGCAGTTTTCATAATCGTGCACGAGCGAGATTGAAAACTTATTAAATGTTGGATAAAAGGTTGTTGATATTTAATGGGATACAAATTTGTGAAGAAAAATCGTACGGTGATCTACCTTACATAAGAAAATCCAAATAATTATTTTAATAAGTGACTGACTGTGTTCTAATTGAACGACTCACGAGTGACAAGTTATCCATGTTCATCCAGTTATAACTTCGTCGAAAAGAATCGAACTGTAACGTTCTTGGAGTCATTTTAAAGCGCGAATCTTCTAGTTTTATTCTCCGTAACAATATTTTTCATTGACGCTGTTTTACATTATAATTTACGCAAAGACGCGAAGACAGATTTCGCTCAGAATATTTCGAATTCCATGAATTCACGCGTGCGCCAAATGTGTGAACAATTTTTTCCTCGGCACAAAGTACAACAGGTTTAAAGAACGAAGTCTCCTCTTTACAGCGACCACTCAAACTTTGGCCTACGATTTTTTCCGGCCGCTTCATCGAACATCGAACGAAACCTGTCGATACGAAATCGTTGGAGCAATTTTTCCAGCCGCGCGCGCTGCGGCGTAAAAATCGCCCGTTGCTCCAGAAAAATCCTAAACGCACTGATCGCCCGAGCAGAACACAGTCAACGAATGTAAATAGTACAACGTTCTCGGTTCTCATTTTCCGGGGAGTTCGCGTGAAACAATTGTGCGACTGAAATCACCGGAACGTATCCGAATCCCAAGAATTCCCAGTTCGAATACTATGTGGGTTTCTCATTAACACGCCTATCAATCAGATAACGGCGGAACGGTTTTGCAGCTCCGCGTGCACGACAAAAATCCGATGAAAGGTGCGAGCGTTGGCCACGTTTCAATACCAAATGAGATATCAAACTTTTACGCGGGTACAGTTCGCGGCTCGTAACCTCGGATTGAACCGTGCCCGGCACCGAGCACGTGGCCACCGACGGATTAACATGTCCTAAGTCATGTTCGCGGGAGTGGCGGTTCCATTTTCCCCTTTTTGATGTGTTTTTTTCTTTCGAGGCCGCCGCGATCAATGGCGCCCGGCCACGGCGTAATTGGAATGTAATCGGTGTAATTACCGAACCGATCCGATCGAGCCGATCCCAGGAGACTGGTCCCGGTACACGCTGGAAACGCGCGTCAAGTGGCTCGGCCATGATTTATCGATCCACCGACGGTCACGTGAGCGAGAGAGGATGCGTTTTATCGTGCCGCGTTGCATAAGCCGCTCGTAATCGAGCCGAGAACCAGCCGGGACGTTCGCAAAGAACGCGCTGAAACGAGGGGAACTCGGTTATAGTGATTAGAGGATCGGCGCTTCAACGAGTCCCTGGACTGTTAATGAACTTTCCGCGTCGATGGGCGTTCCCGTTGCAACATTTCATTACCCCGGTTTCCATGTTCCGTATTTTTGCAAATTCATTTTCGATCCGCTTTTTATTCTGTTCTATTTTTATGCCGCCGCACTGCGATCTGTTTCATAGCTGCGTTGATTAGCACATCTTCGGCCTTATTCATTTTTCTCGAATAGAACCGGACGATTCTTGTTTCTTGCGTGCCTTCATTTAATTTCATTCCTCAATTTTTCGAACAGATGAATCATCAGCAATAGATTGAAATCTTCATCGCGAATCCGACGCGTTCTTATAGTGCAAGCTGTTAATTATTTCTTTTTCAAGTAATATTCCTATCGGCGCTGACCTTTGCGACTATCTTAGACGAACATTTTGTGAAATTTTTTATGTAAATTTGATCGACAATTTTCCATTTTATGTTGCTGAGGAAAGATCGATCGAACTTCGTTGTAGAAAAATGACTTCAAAGTGATTCAATGAAACATTCAAATAACATTAGCAGAAGTTCGAAATTTAAATTGATCATATACCAATTCGTATACCAATGAAACAAATTCCAAGCGAATGGACCAAAAACACAGCCCCGAAGTTCTCCAACCAGATACTTCGATAAAAAGAAACCGGGTCGCACGCTCAATTTCAAACGAACGGCGCGAACTGGCGCGCGAACGAAATGATAAGAAGATTGCCTCGGACGATTATTCCCAGTTGAACGAACCAAAAACACGGTCCCAAAATGCTCCAATAAAGCCGTCGGACGCCCGTAGAAGGGGGGGTGCACAGTCTCGCGAGCATTGTGCGGGCGCTCGCCGGCTCGCTCGCGTAATTTATACCGTACGATTTCTATGATTTAGTGCGGCAGCTCGGGCCTTTCTTAAGTACCTTGTGCCTGACGTGTAACCATTTGTTACGTTTCTAAAACCGCCTGTAGACCGTTGCGCCGCGTCGTTGCTTGTATTTATTAAAATAGCAGGTAGACGCAGGTAGACGAAAGCCGTGGAGAGGCGGTGGAAGCGAGGCGGAGAGGCGACGGCGTCAGGTACAAGCGAGAGAAAAACCGGAGGGACGGTGGAAAGGGTGCTGGACGAAGGATAAACCGGCGACGGTTTCTTGTTCTACGCGCCCCTCCCCCCGGCGGTGGTGAGTTTCTACTGGTAGTACTAGTCCCATTAGTAGTCGGCCGGGGGATCTCCGGTTGCTCATAACTTAGCAACGAGCTGCCTGTTGACTTGCTCTTTGAGTAAGTACTGCGAGACTGCTCCCCCGCGAGATAACCGTGTTTCTCCCTTGCTGGCCTGCCCTCCCCCTCTTACTCTTCCACAGATCGTTTCGTCTCCTTTCCGCCGCCGCTCGATATATGTATATCCAGGTTACCGTCTCATTTTCACCTAGCCGTCCTTCGTCCTCTCGCCGGCGATACAGCGTCGGAGAAGTTTCTTTATTTTATTCTTCTCTCGATCCTTCGATGGGCTGAGTCCTTTCGGGCTCGACACTCTATTGTACAATCGTCGAGATTAAATAAAACGTCGTACGACTGTTAAATTGGACTCATTTGAAAGCTTATAGCCTCTACTTTGACTGTACGGACGTTATTTTCGGCTGAGAAATGGCCACATGATTTAGCAGACGGAAAAGGGACATCTGTTTTTGCTACAAAAAGGTACAAAATATATTGAAACGTCTCTACAGTCGTCGAAAAATTTCGCACGGAGAAAAAATCATACAACCATCACGCTGGACTCATTTTAAAGCACGGAGCTTTCTCTTCAGCTGTACGAAGGTTAGTTTCAGCTGAAAAATTTTTACGCGATACAGCAGACAGGAGAAGGAGATCATTTTTTCCTAAAAGACTGCACATATCGGAAAGTCTCTGAAATCTTTGAAAAATTGTTTTCACGAATCAGTTCGCCATCTGTTTAAAGATTGAAGCTTCGTCTTTATAACGACATCACAAAATTCGATGCACGATTCTGTTTTGTAGTCAATTTGTTGAACATTCAATGGTACGTGCTGCGCCAACTTTGCAGGAAGTTAATTTTAATATAAATGTTTCAATGTACATATTTGAATATAAATATTTCGATATAAATATTTTAAGTAGTATTTCTATTGGTGCGAAAGAAAACGCCAGCATAAAAATAACCAACGAAGCTTACGGAATAATCGCTGATAATATCTCGCACTTTTTACATCGAGTGCAACTTTATGCAGCGTTTCTGGGACACGGTTGCAGGCGGCGCAGTTCTGCCGGGACGTGCATTAACGTCTTCCGGCGGAATTTATTAGATTCCTCGATTCCAGCCCAGGTGATTTCTAAATATAGGCGCCCGGCGAAAAGCTCTCCTCGAGGCGATCCTGGTCGCGCGCGTAAGCGAGCTCGCGACCGAGGACGACCGGCTGCGACACGATAACGAGGACGATCGTGTGGCCTGGCTGCCTCTCGGCCACTTGTTTCTTCGTTACGTGGCCCCCGTATTGGCAGTGAATTGTTGTAAGTGGATTATAGTCGGTGACATTCTGCTCCGGTCGATTAAGCCCGGCGAGTGGAAACGCGTTTTATACCTTGCACGCGGATGTACTTGCTCGAGCGCGACCCGGCGACGCGACCGATGCCGCTTATGCGACCGCTCCGTGTGTAATCCCTGATTTTAATGCGCTGTGAAATTACAACGGTGTTTACATTGTACCTGGCGGAGAGATCGAGCGTACGTTCCGAGCGCGGCGATTGCGAAAAGATGAGTAGCGATTTCGTTGATCTTGGGAGACCTTGCTCAACGGCGCGAGTATCATCGATAGGCTGCGGATTTCATGCATTTGTAACGAAAATGTGTGGTCGAGATATAAAACAGCAGCAGAATTGACATAATTGAAGGACGCCAATAAACTAGTTTCAACTCGTAAAAATCATTTAAGAAGAGATAGCAATGCCTGAGTAACTTCTGTTTCTTGCAACACACGCGGAACAGTATTATTTTTTAAATAATCACTTAAATTCATTCATTCATCGAACCATATTGTTATCGATCAAATATGTCAATTGATCGATTAATGATCGAATTGCATTCCTTTCGTTGAGTTTGTTGCGAGTGAAGTACGGATTTCATGCACTCGCAAGAGAAATTAATTGGCGAACTTCAAAATCATTTAAGAAGAGATAGCAATGCCTGAGTAACTTCTGTTTCTTGCAACACATGCGGAACAGTATTATTTTTTAAATAATCACTTAAATTCATTCATTCATCGAACCATATTGTTATCGATCAAATATGTCAATTGATCGATTAATGATCGAATTGCATTCCTTTCGTTGAGTTTGTTGCGAGTGAAGTACGGATTTCATGCACTCGCAAGAGAAATTAATTGGCGAACTTCAAAATCATTTAAGAAGAGATAGCAATGCCTGAGTAACTTCTGTTTCTTGCAACACATGCGGAACAGTATTATTTTTTAAATAATCACTTAAATTCATTCATTCATCGAACCATATTGTTATCGATCAAATATGTCAATTGATCGATTAATGATCGAATTGCATTCCTTTCGTTGAGTTTGTTGCGAGTGAAGTACGGATTTCATGCACTCGCAAGAGAAATTAATTGGCGAACTTCAAAATCATTTAAGAAGAGATAGCAATGTCTGAGTAACTTCTGTTTCTTGCAACACACGCGGAACAGTATTATTTTTTAAATAATCACTTAAATTCATTCATTCATCGAACCATATTGTTATCGATCAAATATGTCAATTGATCGATTAATGATCGAATTGCATTCCTTTTCTTAAGTTTGTTGCGAGTGAACTACGGATTTCATGCACTCGCAAGAGAAATTAATTGGCGAACTTTAAAGCGTTAAACCGATTAAATAAATTCGATAATGTGCCTACGTTAATTTCAACTAATTAGAACGGTGCAAGGAGAAGAGATTTTTTATTCGGCTCGGCGTGTTTCGCAATCGGCGCAGCAACCATGCAGTGCAGTCATAAGACCCGCGATACTGGACGTGAATAATAATGCACATTGATTGTGTATTCTCTGTAATAATTTATTTCGAATACCAAGGTGTTGTCGTAATGGATCACTCGTGTCCAGGACTGGATCTACGGCCGTTGAAATATTTTGAAGTTAAAATGTATATATTAATTATGTTGATCTATAGATGTAATTTCAATTGCACACACGATGTTGTAACAGGCACCGACGATTTGTCTTCATTCAACGGTTGCGCTGCCTGTCATCGACAAGCAGTGCGACACTTGTCGCTAGTGAAAACGGTATGCATTGGCCAGACACCTGGGCCTCATCGCACATCCGCACACCGTGGACGATGATCACGCGTTCGTATCAAAAACACGACTGGGGAAGGTGCGCCATTATTTTCGAAGCGTTCTCGAATTTCATTGCGATCGTAAATCCTTCGCGATAACACGCGAACGGAATTTCTGGAAAAAAATTCAGTCTCTCTCGCTATCTCTGAAATCACTATGAAAACTCGGACATACAATATTTAATAACCCAAGAACACCGCTATCGACTGAAACAGCAATTCCTTTGGGGAAAGCATAAAAGGAACGCATAAAACAGTGATCTATATTACAAATCACCATGCCCTCACCTATAATTCAACGTTCGGAGTTGCTTAACGCTTAGCTCGGCCGAACGGGGAGATCTCCCCGTTTTAAATTACGTCGCTTGATGACCGAAGGGGGAAATCTCCCACTTTTGCCTCGGCAACGCGTGGCCCCCATTCCGCTTACTTTTATTCGTTGTCATCGATCAGTCACGACCTGGAGTTTTTCGCAATTAACACATCGACTGCCGCCATACGTGGGAGATCGAATTGTTCGAGATTTAATTCCGGAAAATTAATTTTTAATCGTCGTTGGAATCCCCTTGTTTCGTTCAAATTTGCAAAACGAACGTCGAGGAAGCAATTGATGCCATACAAGTGATGCAAGTGCAATTATTCAATGCAATTTTAACACAATCGAATAAGATACTTTAATTGTACGAAATTTCTAAGGTTTCTAGCGCGCTCGTAAAAATATTAAGATATGCGAAATTCGTTTCGCGAGCGATCGAAAACGCAGGAACCGCGTTTCGCTGGCGCTCGACGGCAGTCCTCGGCGAGTGAAAATGACTCCGGCACCACGGCCACGGTATCTCGACGTGGACGATACGTGGCAATACGTAGATTCCCTGCTCTCTCGAGCGGCGTGGCCGTGTGTGGGTGACCGGGCACGTTCCGCTCGTACACGCTCGCGAACGCCGCGGCCGGGCCCTGCGATAGTCTGGGTGCGCGTTAACGCGTCGAGAGGGCACACCCGCGCCCGAGGCACGCGCGCTGCGTGGAGCACGCAATCCGGTGCGCGCCGGGAATCGAGAAACCGTACTCTTGCCGGGGCCGCCGCGCCGCCGTCTTATGGGGGGAAACGGTCAGGTGGTTGAGAAATTCGCGCTCGAAATTCGTGTTCCCCCGTTTCTTTTCCTCCCGCTCGATCTCCTCCCGCGTCGAACACGATGTCGGATCGACGGTCATTAATATCGATCTTGATTTTTCGTTCGGATTGCGAAACCGCTCCTATGGGGGAGTCCGGCAACGATCTAATTCTCGAGCGATGCCGGTAGACGTTTTCTGGCCGCTGCGGGTCTCTGGGTCGGAATTTCTGCTCGAAAGTGTGGTGGCGTAATGCTGCTCTTTTCAGTAGTTTGATTATTAGTTTTGTTTAGAAATCCATGAGACAGCGATACTGTGATTTCCTTTTGCAGTTTACAGGACGCCGTTTGATGCGCGGACATCTTAACCCTTTGAACTCGAGCGGTGATTCTGAGGCACCACTGAAAAAAAATTGTTGTATCACGTTCCAAGATAATTTTTATATTATCGAAGTTTAGATGTAAAATGTTATTAAGAGTCTAACTGTTGTACGAGTCGCAAGACTAAATTTCATATGCATGAAATGCGCTTTGTCATGTAAAATGGAAATACTAGAAGTGAAAAAAATTTATTTAGATTTACAGTTAAAATGGGGTTTCGAGTGCAAAGGGTTAAGACGTCTGATTTCTCGCTTGCTAAGGTAACGAAAAAATAAGAGGACGTTTGTAAGAAATAAGATTGATTAATTGTTGTGATAATGGAGACGAAGAATTTGGGGGGAATAATATGCAAATATCAGCATAGCAGATTTCTCTATGCTGCAATGCGTTGTTGGAATCGTGAATTATGCGAAACTTTCTGCATAATACTGATTTTCTTTGGCATTTAATATCAAGTTTTTTAAGGTATTGTTACTGGAAAACGGATTTTGAGCATTCGCAATAAGAATAAATAAGTCAAATATAAAACTCAAAAGACTTTGGAACAGTTTAAAGATATTGTCACATTATTTGCAATTAGTTACAATTATTAGAACACGAAGAACATTTTCATTTAATTTATATCTCCCAGAATTAACTCAGATAATTCTTATCTTGCATAAAAATCCGCGGTCTAATGTTGATCACCTTAAAGTATCCGGCTCTTCAATTATAAAATGAACGAAAATTCAGAGATATATTTGCAACAAATGCTTGAAGAATTGGAGAATCGTTCTCGCAACGGAGAAGAAGAATTTTGACGGAATAACGTTCGGAGATCGGCGAAGTAGATTTCTGAGGCGGTTCACCGAAACCAGTCGTTCAGCGTAACTTGTCGCAGTCAACTTTTCATCCGCGAAGTTTCTACAATCTTTTAAACGCGCGTTATTCATGTACGAATGTTGCAAACGAGCGAAATAATTTACAGAAACCGAAAGTCCCGGTATCACGGGACCGTGGCAGGTTCATATACCACCTTCGAACACGGCCTCTATCAGATCTTGTGTTAAACGAGCGATACATTATTCGTTTTCGCTAGTCCTTGAAATTGATCATTCTCCTTTCCTCAATGTCTCACTGTCTCTCTTTCTCTCCCTCTCTCTCTCTCTCTTTTTCTCACTCTGTCTATCTCTTTCTCTCTTGTCCGTTTGTTCGCGGGCCCGGCGAGGGTACAACGCCGTGTAATGCGGAATGAACTCGTCAGCTCTCGTGGCTCTCTCATTAGATCCGCGGAGAGAAAGTCCAAGTTTAACGAACGTTTGGCCGCGACTTAATGGGCCAAACTGATACTTTCTATCCTGCGGAACGCGTACGTGCACGATCCGAAACTCGGAGCTTTATTAAACATTGCCGGCTTCGATTCTCATAATTTCAGATTGCACGAGAAAATTGTTGTGAAAAAGCGTCGACTCTCGGTTGTGGAATCAGCGAATCAGTCAAAGTGATTTCCGACCTTTTCTTTTACAGTTAACGATATTATTAAAATGTTTGCGTGATAACATTTCAGATAAGCTTCTTTATTCGAACGTGAGGTGAGCTGCAGACTGATTGCAAAGTTGGATGTAAAACGCGTATATTTTTTTATTTCTAATAGTTATTGTTGCCTGTGCATGAGACATTGTCAAACTATTATTGTTCATTGTATATTTAGTTTGTAATTATTTTTTCCTAAAGGACATTGTACGGAGTACAATGAAATTAATATTACAGCAGATTTTTCATAGAAATTTAATTGCTTCGATGAAAATATTGATATAAATTTAAATTGTAACAGATTTTAATATAAATTGTAATTATAAGTAAATTTATATATCGAAAATTTAATTATAACAGCTTTTTAGTAGATATTTAAGTTTATAGTCGATTTTTAATAGAAATTTTAATTCTATCAAATTCTTGATATAATATTAAATTATAATTGATTGTTAAAATAGAAAACTAGGTTATAATAGATTTTTAGTTGAAATTTAAATTATGATAGAGTTTGATATAAATATTGATACAAATTTAAATTGTAATGGATTTACATATATATATATATATTATATATAATCAGAAAATTCTGAATGTCTTTGGTTCAAGCAGTAGCTGTAAATTCGCTCTGAAGTTACTCACCTCGTGGCTCGGGCAGATCGCTGTTCCCGAGAAGATCGCCGGGCATGGATCACCGTGACAAAAGATTAACGTTAATTCTCATCAATATCGCGTGGCGCCATTGATCACTCGGTGGCCTCGCATTACGCGTTTCCCCGATCGATCCATCGGCATCCTCGATCGGGATCGTCCCCGTGGAGGAAGTCGTTCGCGGGCAGGCCCATAGATTTAATCGCGGCGCGTGATTCGTTTCTCCTGCGTTGCGATCGTGCCCGGACGTCGATCGACGGCCATGGATCGCACATACTTACGTCTGATCGCCGATATCCGCTCGTCGCTCAACATCGAACGCGAACGAATGCGTAGCGCCTTGATGGAGAACAAGTGTCGGCGTCCACCGGTCCCAACGTCCCTCGATCTTCTGCCTTCGATCCTCCCTTGATCCCCGCCAGCTCCTCGGGATCGCGGTGTCGCCTGGGACATTGGAACGTCGATTAATCACCAGCGGGGCCGGATAATTGATGAATTGCACCGGCACCGGAGGATACCTGTCTCTTCGTCACTCTTTTTGGAATTGTGATCTTCGGACGGAGTGCAAAAATTTTTCGGGATTTGTTTAATCGGTTGAGGAAGTTGCGAGAGGAACGATTTTGTTCTTGAGAAGCAACGGTTTCGAGTGAAATCATCTTAAAGTGATCGAGATTGGCGAAGAATTAATAAATTAGAATCGAAAGATCGTTGAACTTTGAATTTCTGTAACTTTATATACAAAAGTCGTACGACATTGCGTCTGTGCTTGTTTTAAAAGGAGAAGTCTGCACTTTTATATTCCTAAATCCGTTTTTACCCGAAGATCATTTTTTGTTACCAGTTTTAACCCTAATGATATCGATGCACACGACGCAAATGATCACCTTGGGTTATTTTCATGTCAGCAATACACTTTCATTTGAACTGCAATAAAACAGAAAGGCAAAATCGTAAAACAACTTTTGAGATATCATTGTAAAGAGGAGACTTTCCTCTATAAGAACACAATGATAGAAATACGGAACAAAAATTTTAAACACTGTAGGGGTCAGCAGAATTTGCATAATTTCACGAAAAAGCAACTTGAGTCTGTCGCTTTGTTCTATAACATAAAAATT
Organism: Megalopta genalis; assembly: GCF_051020955.1. Classification (NCBI taxonomy): domain Eukaryota; kingdom Metazoa; phylum Arthropoda; class Insecta; order Hymenoptera; family Halictidae; genus Megalopta; species Megalopta genalis. The sequence goes on along the minus strand of NC_135016.1, from coordinate 8,394,182 downwards.
TTTTTTGTCAGAATTATGGTGAATGGTATTAAAGTAGAAACTTTTTACTTTAAAGTGGCTATTGGTAGAATTCCGTACGACTTTTTTGCACGAAGTTGCAGAATTTTGAAGATCGACATTAACTCAGTTATAAGTCAGAAAGTCTTCAATTTGTTTAGTCTGTCTCACAACAACACAAATTTTTCCGCAAAAATTAAAGATAATAGCGTGAAAGTAGAGACACTGTCCTTTAAAATGACTATAAGTAGAATGTCGTACGATTTTTTTTTACTACGTTACCGAAGTTTGAGTTTCACATGGTGATCGCTCGTTGCGCGTCTGGAGACTTCAATGCCTAGCAGGACCTGCACAAGCGATGTCTTTTCACGCGCACTTTATTCTTTTCACGAACTCCTCACATTACTACGATTTATTATTGTTCTACGCTTTGAATATTGACAACAATTAATACATTTTGCGATTAAAACGATCCTGTTAACAATACTCACCACTTGCTGTATCAATAAATAAATTAAAATTCAAGTGATCGATGCAATAAAATTAGAAACGACAGGAAACGAAATAGAAATCAAAAATTTGTTTCACACATTAAAAATTCTATCAAAATATTTAAATGGATAGTAGAATTTTTAGATTAAGATCAACGATCTAGTTGTTGTGTAACTTCGAGTGCCCGATTAATTTCCGATCGCATTGTCAATAGAAAACGTGCCGTGCATTGAACGGCGGCATCGAGTCGCCAGTAATTTCGAGCGATACGAAATAATTGTTGCGAGTGATTGTACGGCTCTTAAGGCGCGTTGACACGAGGGGGTGGGGCTCGATTTATCGTGATTTTAAAGCGGATTACGCCACGCGGCTTAATTACCATGCACGTCGCGCACCGTTTAACGAAGCCGCGCGATTATAAGCCGAACGAGCCCGGCCACGGTGTCGATTATCCTGATCCTTTTTACCTCCGCGCGCACGAGTCTACACCACTCCCGGCGCACGGAGCCTTGGAAATCATTTAAATTCAACTTTCTAATTCGTGCAAATTGGATTTCTCTCCCTTTATTAATTTTCGACTGCGGGATGCATCGATTACAAACTGATTCTCGCTAACCTTGTCCCCCCGGCGATTCACTGCAAATCTTTCCATGAATTTATAAAAATCAGAGTACGCAAGAAATATACTGTGGATAGAATTGGACAATAAACAATACAAGCTAATACTCGCAAAATACATTAGAACATTAAATGACCGTTTATGTAAATACAGATATGAATTTAGAGTTGAATTTTGAATGTTGATTTCTGAATAGCGGAGAAAGTAATTTATTTCTAATTTTACATAAAAATAGATGTGATTCTACATTTAATATTAGAATCATTTAAATGGTTTAACTGGTTTTCGTGTCACCGTTAAAATAATAATAATAAAATAGTAATAAAATAAAGGCATCGTCCGAAATATTGAAGACAATTCTATAAAAATTGCACTGCGACTTTTTGGAACGTGAACGATCCTGCGCGCTGCTAGATTTATAGCAATCGTTATTAATATCGTTTGGATGCGGCGCTCGCGCAAGATACGACAAAGCGATAAATAAATATTTTGTGTCGATGGAAAATCTTGAATAATTGAATAAATTTCGGTGGCCCGTGTTTCTGCGTTGAACAGAGGGTCCTTGAACGTTGGCTGTGCCCGATCTCGGCGTAACAATGTTCGGAGGAGAGCGTTATCGGCGATAATAAATGCTCGACAGCTCGGTATAGTGGCCGGGAAGGGAGTGTTGGCCGTTTCGCAGGAGACTCGCGGAATTTATCGGTTGGATCATCGGCGAGGTAAGAAGGTCGGGATTAACGGTGGTCGCGTCCAGAGTACAAAAATAAAACGCTCCTTAAAAAGCCACTTCTGCTGACCCGATGTGTAAGCCCGCCACGGTGAAAAATGCAGCGCGCGCAGGACGAAACCTTTGCCAGGCGTTGCTCCGTTCTCTCCCCCTTGTCTTTCATAATATAATTAAGAATCGTATTATTAAAACATGATAGGACGTCGCGATCGTATCCGTCCGTGCAACACATCAAGATCAACGCCCGGACGCGTGTACGAAAACGCGAGATGAGATCTGCGAGCGTCCACTTGGAACCGGCATAAATCGAACCGATATTTCCGTGCTTTATTCTCCTCTCCGCTGTACCGTAATACTCGTTATTACACCGAACAACTTGTTAATACAGTGCTTATCGACGCGAGAGTTATTGTATTGCTTTTCAGATAGATGCGAACGATATCGGCCGTGGACCACAAATATTCTCGCATCGGGCGTAATCATTCTTTTCCGTCGACAGAAATTTCTTCCGTTACTTCGACAGCGTAACGGAATATTTGAAAAATATCCGAAAAATTGCACGAGCGCTTTACAAATAGAAAATCCCCGGAGATGCACAATGTTCACATCGTGTCGCTCGAGGAAACGAAATAGCGAAATCGTAGAAAAAACTCTGTCTTATAGAATTAATTCTGCGAGAATCGAACAAAGTGCGAACTTATGCCGTTGCACAATGCTCGCTGACACTCTGTCGCATAAATAAAAAATTTCTCAAGCCTGTAGGTGTCAGCAGAATGGCGGTGCACAGCGATCTCCGGAGACGGTTCCTGGACCGAGACCGAAAGGAATAAAGCGGTTATTCGTTGGGCAAAAAAAAATGCCAAAAAAATATTTTCGTCCACCTAGCCCCTTAATAAACCTCGGCCCCTATCGATCCGGGTATCCAGCAAACGGAGAGAAACCGTGTGTCCGTGGACACACCTTGTAACGCGCTACGGTGCGTACGGATCTCGTATCTGCGGGAGGCTCGTATCGCAAATCTCAGCGAGTAACTGGCGGGATGGCTGGGACGTTCAGGTAGAATGGGAGTCGCGAGATAGAAGACGGAAACGCTATCGAGGTTCGGGTGACTAAGGGTGCCCCTGATCCCCCGGTTGCTCCGTTCCGCCAACGATCGTTCGAATCTCGGATCGCGATACGCGCGAGCTGCCGGCTCGACTCCGCTCGGCCCGGCTCGGCTCGGCTTCGCGCTGCGGTTTCGCGCCCGATAAGTTATTCGCCACGGTTTGCTGGCCGGTGATAGGCGGGCGCCAAGACCACCGACCGTCTGGGAATGTGTCCCCCATGAAATCGGGCCTCGGCGGCGCGATTTAAGCGGCACTGCATTATCGAACAATGCGTCCGAGACGGCCGGTGACCGATAGACCGCGAAACTCGGCTGTCCCGATCCGATTTCGCGATCGGCGAACGATCCTTTTCACAAAGTTGCTTCATTCCTCGGGAAGAAAGTTGCTAATCCGTGCAGAAGACCCGGGCTGACCTCCAGCTTCGAGGAGATTGCTTAATTGAGATGGACTAGATTTAGGATCGAAGAGACTGGAAGGATTGTTGGCCTAGTTGTTTGTCATCCAAAGTGTTTCCTTATTTTTATTTTGGAATTTCTTGTCGTTTTATGCAACTCAATTCGTGTGTAACTTCTCAAACTAGTTGAATCTCAGGGGAGAATGCTAGATTTGTTCTTACATGCCATGGAATTGCGAGCAAATCAAAGTATTAATTGACCTATTTGGAAGAGTTCAGTACTTAGGAACTATTCTTGATTGAAGTAAGATGTCAGAAGCAGTCGAAAATGAGTGCCAAACTCGTACCAAGTCAAAGCTTGTACTTTTGGCGATGCAAAGTTTATTTCAATACAAAGCTTCTACCAACAAACTCGATTTTGAAGACCTAAAATCTCGCGTAAGATCATGGAAAATACTGTGAAAAGAAACTGTATTTATAAGCAGGAATATAGTAGACATTTGAGGGATGACGTTTTTTGCAAATAATACTGAAAGATATGCATTAATTATATTTTCAACTAAGATAAGACAAAATTTAAAAAACATGCTTTCGTAAAAGTTATTTCTGTTTCATATCATTCAGTTATTCAATGACCAATGCATAGCTTGAGCTTTTGCGAATGCAAGTCTCGTGCCAATGGAAAGCTTCAACTAAGTTTGTACCAATAAGAAGCTTGTACTTTTGTGATTAGGAGATCTCGCACCGATGAAGATCTTACGCCAATGGAAATCTCGCGCCAAAGCGATCTCGCCTCCCGCGACTCCAATTTGCTGGGCAGAAGTAAAGCTTCATCGAGAGCCGGGGTAAAAATCGGAGGTGACACTTCCTCCTGAGATCTGCGGGACGCACTTGAAGCCGGTTCTCGCTTACAATGGACGCGTTACGACACGCGCGATTATACGCGGCCGTCGGCCGGTCGGATACGTTTAACCGGCACGTTAATTTATTCCCGTTGCTGCCTATCGAGGGCGGCCACGCGAGTCCACGTCGGGATCGGCGAAAAATTCGCGCCGATCGGACGACACAATGGGCCATTCAGAACGAGCTGCGCGTCGCCATGCCGCGCCGCGCCGGCCCGGGCGCCGATAGCGCTTATGCAGGCGTTGAAGTCGCTGCCGACCGCGCCAAGCCGAGCCGAGAGCCCCGAGTCCGAGCAGCGCCGCGGAACGCTCGAGCCACGGGCTTTTTTCCCGGCCGATACGCCGCGTAAAACGTGCAATAAGGTATTCACTGGATAACCTTGGAGCAATCTGGCACCGTCGAATTTATTCCGCCGATCCCCGTGGGGCATAAAGTGCCGCGGTGCGCGATCGGTATCGACGCAAGCTCGATCCTCCCCTCGTTTTCACCGCCGCCGAAAAAAATCTAACGAGATTGCTGCCGGTAGCAACGAGGCTAGTGACTCACATTTGTTCCGAGATATAATCGTATTTATCACCTACCTTGTACGTTATTGTTGAAGCAGCACAGGATCTTAACGCTGAATCTACCGAGCCGGCGAAAATCGCCGGTTTCTTATCGTTTATTTCGAAATTACCGAAATCGTGTAGACCGCGGATTTTACGCATTTATGGCAAAACTGGATGGTCGCAATTTAAAACAGTGTGAAGATTAAAAGCTTTTCGAAACGTCTTTGTATTATTCTTAATCTAATGAAATCATTGAAAGAAAAATGAAATAATCTTGCAATTGACGCCGACAATTTTTATTTTGCATAAAAATCCGCGGTCTAATGATGTCTCTTTTATAGGAAACAATTGAATAAGTGTCTCAGTTTAAGTATACAATGTCGACAAATTTAAATAAATTCATACTTGTCATTTTTACGAAGCGTACAAAATCTGAAAAAAATATCATCCGCAGAAAACTGTGAATTCTATAAATAGCATGTTACATAATACAATTTGAAATAATGATATTCAAAAAATCGGCAGTGTAACGGCGGCGACCACAATGCTTAATCATTATTGTTGACTCCGAATGCTTTTAAATTGGAGGAACGTGTACTTCGATTGCCAAAGAAAATCAGGATAGAAAAATAGTTTCTTTTTTAAGCATCCGAGTACCGCGACAGCGTGCATCCGGTAAGAATTTGCTCGCGAGCGTCTCTCTTCTCTCTCCCCTCGCGTGGATCTGGCAAACGAAACAGAAGAAAAAGGTGAAAGGTTCCACGTACGGACGCCGCGCCCTTTTACTGGCCCCGCTAATAAAATAACGTGTTTATACGTCGAACGTGCACTATAATTGGCGATATAGGGGGCCCGCGGGGCCGCAGTAGGCGATGCCTACAAGTGTAATCCATTAAGATGCGCCCACTTTGTTTCCTGTCGCTGAATGCCTGCTGACAGTGTTATTGACACCGTCCGAGGCACCGCTTGTGCGACTTCGTGATCCAGTCCTTGATGCTGTCTTTGCATCCTTGCACACCTGAGGAATCGGAGACCTTTGCTTTCGTCCCGTCTCCACAGTCACTTCAAACTTATCTCGGATCTAAAATGGTTATGCAATGGCTCATCGAAATTCTACGGCCTTAGAACGTCCGAGTTTGTGAAACCATGCAACATTCATTGAAGAATTAGATACTGCTGTTGAAAATAAAGATGCTGGGAATTTAAAAATAGGCTTAAATAATGAAGCGAAGTTCTCTGAATATAACAGGGCATATGTAATTGTTAATTCCTTATTAAAAATTCCTGATTAAATTCTCGAATTTTTAAAGGGTTTCAGTTAAAGTTAAAATACGATACTCGCGTGAGAAGATAAAATATTCTGTGAAAACTAAAAACGCCAGGCATTTCGAAATAGTCCCGAGAAATAAAAAAGAAACCCCGAAATACAACAATGTACTCAAATGTTCGACTTACGTTGTCTCGGACGACTAAAGATTGTTTCCAAATTCGGAAAAATCTCGTCCGACTTCGACGGACCGGCACTCGATGCCAGAATTTAATAACGCCAACAAAGCGAAGTTAAACAAAACCGAACCAGGCAAGAACAATTCGAACAAACGCCGGCCGTGCCCGGAGAGCATAAATCATTCGATTTAATATTTTATGCGAGTAATTCGATCGAAACGGTGCCAAGCACAATACCGCGACTACAAAAGCTGTCCAGTGAATGTCCCGATGTTGGACATATTTCTCGCAGCCACAATAGTTAAATGTGCTGTAAATGAAGCATGTTGGTGTACTTTCCTCCGGCCGCTCGTAAAAATCGTCGAACTTTTCGCGGATGATTGAAACGATACGTCCAACGAAAACTTTTCCGGCATTTCGTTTTAGTCGGCCCCGGCCCGCTCGGAAGCCGAACGGAGAACGTATTGTTGGGCGCAGGGAGAACGTCGGCTCGCGTGTGGGCAACAATGTGTGGTGCGAATGCATTGCATCCATGCACTCGTTCGTGCATAGGCGTGAGCAGGTCGCAGACAGCGGAGTCGTGTGTCAACGTGTATTGCGTTTCGCAAGTCTCCACTAGACTATGTCTAGCACGGATCCCTCGTAATCGAATACCCGCGATCGTTAGTCATCGGGGAACAGAGCGTTCCATTCATTAAACTCTCTGTAACAACACACGGACGGACAGAGAGAGAAATGGAACGGATTAAATTATTTACGTGCAGTGTAAATATCCATTTTCCTGGACGGAAACACCGCGGGCACTGATTGCAAAATTCCGTGCCGCGCCGATACGGAACGAGAACTATTTTTGGATCGATTAGGCGCGCGATGGTTTCTGGGACAATTAATTCTCAGCGGTATCGTCGTCGTGCATTTTCCATATATCTCGACTCGTGTCTTGAAACGTGATCTATAGTACGTGACAAAATGTTAAAAAGACAAGTGAAATGAATTGTAAAGTTACTGTAAGTTAACTTAATTCTGAATTATCTTAACAATGAATACGGTATTCGAATTTTTTGTTATAACGATGTAATCGGCGATGAATTTTAAACCGAGTCATACTTCGTGCAACTTCCACGTGACACTGACATTTATTATGCAACTACGATACAGAAAGACAGCTATTTTTTAATTGTTTAGGGGTACGATGATATGCGAGTCAATTAATCGACGGTGTTCGAATTTTCTACTTAAAATGAATCAATCGACGAAGTATTTTAAGCCCGGTCACACACACACACACACATTTTATGCACCTTCCACGTGTCTCTGATATTTATTACGCTATTGTATCGCATTCTGCATTGAAAACCCCACGCGAAATGCACTTGCGTTAATAGAATCGGACCGATAAAGATATTATATTATAATGGATGTTAGGCTACTGCGAGTTTCTTTCAGCGAGCATGTAGAATACTTTGCTAACACTTGTCCACAATTTTTGCAGTCGGAGGTGATAACATATTTTGTTAAACAAATTATAAGCGAATGGTGAAAGTTTTAATATTTAGTAAAAAGTTACGTAAATGAACTCGTCTTGTAATTTTTACGAAGCAACGCGTACTAAACATTTTTAGCACTTAGTTGGTTTCGTGTTAAAACATTGCACACGATGGGCATATTATTATTAATATATATATATATATATGACGTTAACACTAAAATTAGTGCTTGACGCTTTTCATTACAGATTCTGTCATAATCATGTCTTAATAAAATTACAGTTGCATACCAATAAATTATTATATATAATTAATAAAATCGCAGTTGTATACGAATTAATTATTACATATAATTAATAAAATTGCAGTTGCACTCGAATTAATTGTTATACATAATTAATTGGTATGCAACTGTAATTTTATTATGACATTATTATTATGGCAGAATGTATAATGAAAAATGTCAAACACTAATTTCAGTGTTAACGTCGTTTTGTGACAAACTTGCGGTGGCCAAGTAAAAAGATGGTAGTCTTTGATGTAAATCGATGCGAATCTGGTACAGTGTCCAGGAACGAAACCTGCGGTGGACCCAGACGGTAATTAGGCGTTTTTTTCTCGAGCTGCCCCGTTGACAAACGTTCGCAACAGGGCCCCGGAGCTTTTACAAGATGGCAAACGTCCGGGGCCCGATGAATAGTGGCCCGACAAGCGTGTACGATACGTGTACCCGCGTAAGCGCGTACGTATTACAGGATGGCACACGGTAAAGAGGGGTACCAATGGTTCTCCGCGCTGGACCATTTTCGTAACTGTTACAACTCGGTTATTACCGTCATTATCATCCCCGATTACCATCACGGAGATGTTATTTAAGTTAATTCCGGTCTAACACACACGAACTAACTAACTCGTTCTTGTAAATTAATTACAGGAAATATTGTATGCAGTTCGCTTAGTGGAAGTTTGAGCATTTCGTTAGGGACGTTTTAACCATTTTTATTGTCTGTGCTAAATTAATTACTACACACCAATCGATTTATTATGCCACAGCATCCTACAAAAAAAGATACAAAAATTAAACAACGATCTTAATTTTTTTCTATTACGTCAAAATTGAAAGATTTTCAATGAATACAAATCACATTTTTCTAACGTTATTACAATGTTATAAATCATCTGATAAATGTAACAAATCATTATAGATGATCCTAATTTAAATAGCTTACTTTGCTTGAAATTTTTATGGACAGGTATTATGTTTAACAATTTTATTATTATTATTACTATTTTATTTTTAACATATAGATCGCTTTTGACGCACGAATTTATAGGGTTAGAAAAATTTCAAAAAATGTTTCCACTTGTATTCTTGAAAAATCGAATAATCCCTTATTAAATAAGTCACGGGCCACCCCCGAGCGACGCCGCTCGCGGAATAGAGTCGGCGAATCCTCTGGACGCCGAAGTAGAGGGGCGAAAGGGGCCCGGAGGATTTATGTGCGTCTCGCACCGAGATGGTAGGGAGGTTTTAATGAGGCTGGTGCGGTGTAGCACCGAGAAAAAATGATAGTAAGCGGAAAGAGATTCTTGTTAATTGATATCGCCGCGCGGATTCGCTGGCGGAACTCGCGCGGATGTGTTTTACACGACGCGGATTTCGGCTTCTGCCGACGGGAATTGCGGAGATCGAGTTATCTAAGGATTGAGTTACTGCAATGGGCGATAGAGTGTCTTATTAGCTACTAGAACTACCTATCGTATCGTTCGATTATCTCATTATACTTTACGAGAACATTATTCATCACAATTTAAGTAAAATTGTTCATACTTGTACTTAATATTTAAAAGATTGAAAAAATATTGTTTTAATAATAGAAGACAAGGATGGTGAATTTTATAATAATTGCCACTCTGTACGTTCAATGTGAATCATTATTAGCTAGATAAAAAAAATTAGCTGCGAATTTGATTAACTTTTGAATGGATCAAACGCGAAACAGTAAAAACATTTCAAAGGACTCGAAACTTTGTCGCGTTGTTTTTAACCGATTAAAGTGATTAAGGGAAAAAATAAAGACTATACTTGTTTTATAAAAAAAATCCACAGTCCAATGATGTATAACGATACAAGCAGATTTCCACTTGCCACATAGTTAGCTTCGATTCTTCGGCACCCGGCCGCTCGTCCTTTGTGCGTCTATCAAGCGGAAGATCTCCGTGATTTTTGTGAAAAGTGAAGCGCGTTCGAGAACGCCTCGCGCGACTCGCAACAGTGCGCAAAAGATGTGTATCGTTGCATACGCGCTGCCGGTTGCGTCGGAGACGCCCCCGCGCCTCTCGAGATGCTAGATTGCACGCGGACTGCAGCACGGCCTGCAGTCGAAACGATTTCTTTTTATTGTGGCTCGCCGGTACGGTTTATTTGATTATGCTTGTTTGTTAGCCGTAGTGTCGGCGGTTTGTTCGACTATCAGGAGCTCGGGCCTGGCTAGATTGGCAGCAGACGCTCCGGGCTAGTGTCGAGCATTCACGTTTTGTTGCAGCCTGAACGCCGATCTTCCATCTTCCATCGATACCTGTCCGGGATGACGATACTGTCGTCCGAACATCTGCGATTTCGTGGATAGAGACTTTTCCGAGTGACTGGGCCACTGATTTTCCTGTTCGGTTTAATTTTATTAGAATTCATTCTATTTCTTAATAATAATAGTTGTAATAATATTTATTTACAATGGGAGAAAGTCTCTGTGTTACAATAGTGTGACATTGTGTAGCATAAGTAGCAAATTAAGAAGAAATAAAGAATGAAGAAAAAGAGATGATACGATAAAAGAAAAGATACAATAGATAGCGTAAGTGATCAAGATATTTAAATAGTGTGAATAAGAGAAAATAAAAGAAAATAATACACACAGTATAAGATCGTTAGGAAAAAGTACTAGGATTAGGAAAACGAACGAAAAGGGTTTTATTTCAGGGTTATTTTACTATTTTATTTCAGGGTTATTTTACTACTTTATTTATTTTATTTTATTATTTTATTTATTTTATTTTACTATTTCATTTATTTCATCTTATTACTTTATCTAGTTCGTTTTACTATTTTATTAATTTTATTATATTATTTTATTTATTATTATTTCTAAGAATTGTTCATATATTTGAGATTTGTATATTTTTCAGAGATCCTCGTGCAAGATAGAAATGATCTGTTTCTATCAAACGCATGCAAGGAGGATCAAATATTTTCGGAGGATTGTTTGACTCCCAAATATTTATTTCGGCTCTCTACAATTTTTAGAAATGTTAAATAATGCTAAAACTAGACTGCGGACATTTACGTAAGTTCCCATTTCTTGAGACAATTCTCAAAAATCATCATCAATGAGGAAACAACGGCGCCACCTGTCGTTCCTTGTTAGCACTTAGCACAGTTCAATTTCAGTTCATTGTCATAAGCCATACAGAAAGCACGTGTTCATTGTTACTCAATAAAATACCTGATCGATTATGCAAACTGATATCAATTCCACATTACAATACAGTACAATACATACATAAAATGCAATACATATAAACCTGCACAGTTCAAACCAACACTGAAAATGCTATTTAGTATGCTTTTCTAGCATTTCATAAAATCGCACGCGCCACAAATGCACAAAGGACTGCAGCTACACCATTCCGCCCATTGTTATCGCAATTGCAATTCCATTAGACAGACTTCGTTCACGACAAATTCACATTGAAACGACAGTCGACTATCACCAAGACGACAACGATCGCGTAGAAAACTCCGGGAGAACCTGCAGTAGCGAGAGATTACTCGAAGCGCGTCACCACCCGAAGACCAAAACGCGTAATTCGTCAACCGGAGACTACATCAAAGATCCCTAGAACCACTAGATCACCTAGACTGAAGTGCGGTGGCATTCGAGCGGAAATAATGCGACGACACTTGTAGATGCGGGCGAGGTATCCGGGAGGAAGCCGAGGAACCGTGCGGAAAGCGTATTAGCGTCGAAGCCTGATATCTATAAGCCGCGGTCCCTGGGGCTCTTCTAAATAACCACTCGCCGGGGTTGGGTTATGATGTACGATCAACGAATTTCAGCAAGCCGGCGATCATTTGCGCTCGGCTATCCGCGAGATAGCCGGGCCGGGAGGAACCGAACCAGTTCGAAGGCAGATGGGCGATCTGCTCGTCAGCTTCGCATAGGCAGATAATCGTCGTAGAGAGAGCGAGAGAGCGAGAGAGAGCGAGAGAGCGAGAGAGCGAGAGAGAGCGAGAGAGCGACAGAGAGCGAGAGAGCGAGAAAGAGCGAGAGATAGATAGAAAGAGAGAGAGAGAGAGAGAGAGAGAGAGAGAGCTCTGACTTCGGATAACGCTCCGCGCGCATAGTTCCTACGGGGGCTCGAGGTTCGCGTTCGCGTTCGAAGGAAGGCGGTAACCGTGGGGCAAGGTTCGAGAGGAATGCATCGGAGATAAGGGGAAGCCACACGAGCTATTCCATTCGTCTTGGTCAGGGCGAGAGCGTCGAGGCGCACCGCACCGCGCTTTCTTTCCACCGTCTTTCGAGATCGCGGCGATGCATAAAGCGATTTATTTGAATTAATGAGCTCACCTCGTGGCGGAGAACCATTGCCCCGAAAGTCGTCGATCCGATCTTAGGCCGAGGGTATATGGTCGCCTCGTGACCACCGGGACCTTAATAAAGGCTCGTGCACACGCCCTACACGCCGGCTCGTCGTTAGAGTCTACGTACGTTTCCACGGTTAGAAAATCTCATTACTAGTCCGCCGTTTTGACCCCCGCGAGGCCCCCTACCAACGAGAAACGCCGCTCCGGGCCGTTTGGGTCGTGAGATCATATACACTCCCGGACAAAAAGATCGCACCACGACAATGCTCTTCGATTTTTCTGCCGCTTAAAGGATAACATCGACTGGATTACCTTTACTTAGATTTTTCGCCATTTTTATCGATGTGCGTTACAATTTTATATAAGTACATTCGCGAAATTCATTTTAAACGGGAATAATTGTATTCGCAGTTCAACCGGCATCAAGTGGAAGACGTGGAAACGTGCAAATAGAAAATGTTCAAATAATAAGCGAGCATGCTAATTTGTTCGCACGCTGGTCGTCTGATCGGTAGCTGTGTAAAATGAACGGCTAAATGTATGAATTACTTTGCAAGAACCGGACGTGTTTTCGTGAATATATTGGAATAGATGTCTGATTAGTTACTCGTAATGTGCACGATAAAATCTCGTACATACTATAATTGCATAAAGATGATGATAACTATGGTTAGTCTGAAATCTGAAATCTGCTGAAATCGTCAAGATTGTGCCTTTCGTTGAGCGTACATTTTGTTAATTTCTGTTGATATCCGCAATTTTTAATGTTCGACAATCTAGTGCATACTGTAAATGCAATAAAGATTAAACAGTATAATAAACAGTACAATAAAAACAGTGGTAAGTCAGCAAAATATGTTGAAATCGTCAAGATTGTGTGTGTGCCTTTCGTTGAGCATACATTTTGTTAATTTCTGTTGATATCCGCAATTTTTAACGTTCGACAATCTAGTGCACACTATAAATGCAATAATGATTAAACAGTACAATAAACAATAGAACAAAAACTGTGGTAATTCGGCAAAAAGGTGTTAAAATCGTCGTTATTACAAAAGCATGCCTTTCATCGGACGTACATTTTGTTAAATACCAGCGACACGAACGTTTTTCCAACGTTCGACGATCTTGCGTTTGAAAATCGTCGCGATCGCACGGGGCACAGCTTTCGCGTCGGAGTGTACCGATTTTTTCCCTCTCGTTTCAGTCTATATCGCTAGAGCGTCGAACCCGCCAATTAGCTTGCCGGTTTTCTCTCTTATCGCGACAACGCCTCTCGCGAAAGTCAATTTAGCGGCGCGGTGGCCACGCGAATGGCGAAAACCGGCGATATTATTGCTTGAAATCGTGCGATCGCATCGGGCGATCGGTGTCGCGCCGGCTCTAACCTGCTCCATCCCGCGCCGCCGTCGCTTTTGCGCCGCTTTTGCACCGCTCGCGCCACCAGGAACGCTCTTGCGACACGCGTCGCGCGCCGCGCCGCTTGATGTAAACCGCTGATACAGGATTTATGTTTCCCTCGCGGTGAGCTCGGTAAATTACCGATAAATCAGCGGCGGAGGCGGCCCCGCGGACCCTGTGCCGCGGCTCGTTGCGCTAGAAATCCTCCAAATTTGGACGACAGCGCCGCTTCTTGGGCAATCGGCAGCCAGACGCCGACAGATACGCCGAGCTCCGCGAAGACCGGCGCGGCTAGTTTCCTTTAATAAAGCCGTGCCCGACCAAGGTTTCTTCCACGGCGCGATAGAAAATTGTCTTGTCCGACCGGTGGATAGATTGCACCTGCGTACACGAGACGATGCTGGGGAAGGGCTCGCGGTAAAAAAGCTCGCCATCTTCGACGCATCGTATTGGCATTGCCGCGGAGAGCTTGCTTGCTTTGCAACAGGCTTCGCGGAACATGGTCGTTCGTATTGAATTTTGTCCTTGGAAGATTTGTCCGCTGGAAGGTGCCGAGGATTTTATCGAACTCTATGTGTAACGTGAAGTCGATTGTACTCGTTGGAACAATGAAATCATGGACGATTTCAAGGGTTAATTGCGCACCGACTTCACCTTTTCAGCAGCAATCGAGCTCTAATCAGCGTGGTTGTGATAGAAATAGAATATAACCACAAATACACTACAAATTATTATTATTATTATTATACTAGAAATTCTATATAATTCATTTTCATAATAAAAGTGAATTTTATTAACATTACTCATGATCAAAATTAATTAAATTAGATCTACGTGTTGAACAATGCGATATTAGCGTTGAACAGTATCTGAACTGATTCGTTAATCAATATCTTTTTGTCACAAAAGTAAGGTACAACGACGAAAATTCAATAGCAACGAATAATAACGAATAATAAAAATCAATTGAATTAACATTATCCATAACCATAATTAGATCGACGTGTTGAACAATGCGATATTAGCATTGAACAGTATCTGAACTGATTCGTTAATCAATATCTTTTTGTCACAAAAGTAAGGCAGAACGACGAAAATGCAATAGCAACGAGCATGAAATATATAAAAATCCGACTATATAAATAAATTACACTGGTCTATAAACGTAAATCATAATAACCACGAAATATAAAACTTAACTACGAAGGAACAGCATTGTTTTTGACATTCGCCAGCGTTCTATTTCGTTGGATATATGCATTTGCACGTCGGGAATCGCGCAAGCAAATTCGCATAACCAGGAACTATCATCCGGGGATCGCGATGCTTTTCATCGACGTCGTTCCGGATCGGCCACCTGCGGGGTGCGAACAACAAGGTGGATCGTTCGTAAAATCGTGTTTCACTTTCGACGCCCACCGTAGGCGATCCAGCGATCCACGATCGCGGTCCGCGCGCAATACGAGTCGGGGCCAGTTTCCGGGAGAGCGTCGAAGAAAGGAGCAGGTTCTGTTTTGTTTTGGCGGATTCGGCTTACCGGCGCGCGGTGCAGCGCGGTGCAGCGCGGCGCGGCCGCGAGAGCAGGTTTATGGTTTATGCGGCAACATATATTTAAAGCGTCCCTCGCGTTAGCCGCGATATGGCCGCGTTGAACTTTCGGTACGCCCACGCGTTCGCCAAGCGCCGTGAAAGACGACGTCGACGGTCGTCTCGGTTTCCGGAAGTGTCGTGTTTCGGCGGAGGGGGGGGGGGGGCAGGGGGGCTGGTCGCCCCGCCGAAAATTCGACGGGTTTCCGGTTCCCTCGATCGGGATCGTGCCGGTTCGACGAACAATCGTCGGCCGTCGCTGTCAATGATTTTAGCGATCGTCATCCTCGGGGCCTTCGCACGGGCGGTTTTATTTACGCCGGTACGTCAGTCTTTATGGCAGTCATCATTGGTAATGGCGATGATTATTTCATTTTTATATGGACATTGAATCCGGCGACCGGTTCCTTTTTGTTGGGCGAAAGCTGCGCCGATCGGGGAGC
Organism: Megalopta genalis; assembly: GCF_051020955.1. Lineage (NCBI taxonomy): Eukaryota > Metazoa > Arthropoda > Insecta > Hymenoptera > Halictidae > Megalopta > Megalopta genalis. The sequence goes on along the minus strand of NC_135016.1, from coordinate 8,378,390 downwards.
AGCGTGATTTTTTAATTGGGTGCAAGATCTTAACCAGAGAGTTTTTAAGCTTCTCGATGCAGCTTCGGGGAGTACACGAAGATGATTTAATTTTAGGGACTTTTTCGTAGCCTTCTCGAATCCTCCTTCGGTCGATTTCACGTAAAAGCAGTCGTTTCTAAACTTTTCGCAGCGTTTCTCTTCTCGGTTTCCAATTTTTCTGGCGATTGAAGGATTTCTCGCTTGGATTGCTACGCTTAAATAGAAAGAACTTGTTTAGACCCAGCGTTTCCATTTTATTTGACTCGAAAACAATGATTTATAAGAGTTCGTGCGTCTTTCAATGTTTTCCTCTAATTTACGTCCACATTTGACGAAGTAGAATTTCGCAGTTTTTAGTCGAACGAAAGTGTTCGGCTTAGATATTTATGATTAAATCGATAGAACATGTTCAGATCTAGCATTTCCATTTTCTTTCGCTCGATGAGAGCGATTTTTAAGCGTTTTACGACGTTCTTCAACGTTTTACGTTCACTCTTTGACGAAGTTTCGTCGTTTTTCGCGTTTCACCGGCAATTAAATGTGTTTGGCTCGGATATTCCTGCATATTTCTATAGAACCCGGCAAAAACTATCGTTTCCAGTTAATTTCACGCGGAAACGCTCGTTTTTTCTCCGCGGCCGCGAACTTTCGCACGATGCACCAGATGTTCGATCGCTTTGTGAAAGTTCTACTGTGTCCCGATAGCAAGATAAGACGGGTCAGATGGTTCTGATACACTTTTGTGACCACCGCCTTAATAGAAAATTACAGTTTCCCGGCGAATTCTGGGGTCTTCTATATAATTACTGCGATATGGAGTTTAAGGTAAATATAGCTGCAGGTAATAACACGAGGCCCGCAGCACTGCAACGCCTGCAACAATTCAGTGTCGATCAAGGTACGATAAGATTTTCGCCAATTAATAAGAGAACCGTCTACAATTTCGTAAAAATTCGCTAATGGTCGATCGAAGCGTAATTAGCTGAAGTAATTAGCTAACTATAGAAATTTCCGATGCAATAAATCTGCGACGGTGGTTAATTCCGCGCGTTAACAGAAACGATGGGACGCCGTTTACTAAAAATACATGTCTCCTGGTGTTTCCAAAGCTGAACGAGACCCGATTAATTAATTGTTCAGAAATGTAATTAGCCGTGGTACAGAAACCATCGAAATTTCTAACGGAATGAATCCGCGACGGCGGTTTTTTCGACGCGTCACCGGAAACGATGGAGGACCATTCGATCAGAATAATAATATGTTTCCTTCGTTCTAGAGCCGAGTCGGTCATAATTAACTCATTGTTGGACGACAATTCGCCGTAACGAGGGTTTAATTCAGCCGTTTCCGTGGCTCGGCCTGAATGCGAGACGAATCGCGGAAAGGGTATCTACGCAATCGTTCAAACTAAGCATTGTGTGGGGCCGCTCGTCAAGAAAACTGCCCACTGATTCGTTTCTTTCCTCCTTTTCGCTTCTTTTCTTTCTCCTTTTTCTTTTCTCCGCTGCGATCGTCCGCGGCCGTCATCCCGCTCGCCTCTCTCGATTAGTCGATTACAATATATGAGCGCCATAGATCAACGGGCCGAATCGACAGGAATCGTCGGCCGGCTACAGAGACCGTAATTGGATCGATCGGACGATTGAGCAATGACGAATGATCCGTCGATCCCGAGGTGTCCGTAATGGGGTCTCCCGAAGTTATTAAAGGCCCATAACCTCCGTCCGCGCTTCACGTGAATCCATTAATTCCGTTTACCGTTTCCGTTATTCGTCGCCATCCTCCTCCCACCGGGAAACCAGAGTCTCGAAATTATGCACACGCTTTTTAGTGCAACGTGCTTCTAATTGCTCTCCTCGCGTGCTAAATTGATTTCATATCAGCTGGATTCACTGAAATCTTTACGCGTCAATTTTCTTTTCATTTTGAACCTTCGAGATCGACGTCGATTCTTTTAATTAGACAATCGTTGTAAACATAAAATAATTGGACGAAGTTTTGATGTTTAATATTCCGGGAAAACTCGACAAGAAATTTCTCCGATATTCGATAAATTATAAAATGAAAGCTAAAAGATCGATCTGCTAATTAGATGCGAAGTGATCAACTGATTTTGTTTCGCCGATTCTATTGGACTTAAATTTGTTCTCATTGCAGCCATCGATTAAATTGACCATGCTCTAATACTTTTTAAAAGTGCACCACCTCTCCGCTAAATTAAAAGACGACGTCCAACGGGTATCTTCGATAATTGCATGCAAAGCGATCAATCGATTATTCCAACAAATTCTGTTCACCGCGTTTGTACGACGACTCACTTTGCACAAATATATTTCTTATTACAGAGAAAGGTACTTCATATTGCAAAATAATGGGTGCACTAATGCTCCCGAAAAGCGGATCAGCTTAAATTAAAAGATGCCATCGAACTTCTTTTAGTTTTGAACCTTTGAGATCAACATCGACTTCTTTAATTAGACAATCGTTGTAAACATAAAATAATTGTACGAAGTTTTAATGTTTAATATACCAGAAAAACTCGACAAGGAATTTCTCCGATATTCTATAAATTATAAAATGAAAGCTAAAAGATCGATCTGCTAATTAGGTGCTGAGTAATCAACTGATTTTATTTCGCCGATTCAATTGGACTTAAATTTGTTCTCATTGCAGCCATCGATTAAATTGACCATGCTCTAATACTTTTTAAAAGTGCACCACCACTCAGCCTAAATTAAAAGATAACATCCAACGGGTATCTTCGATAATTGCATGCAAAGCGATCAACCGATTATTCCAACAAATTCTGTTCACTTTGCACAAATATATTTCTTATTACAGGGAAAGGTACTTCTTACTGCAAAATAACCGGTGCACTAATGCTCTCGAAAAGCGGATCAGCTTAAATTAAAAGACGCCATCGGACAGGTACCTGCGCTAATCGGATGCAAAGCGATCACCCGATTGCTTCACCAATTGACTCGGTCGAGGGTACAGGATAATTGCCCGACTGGAATGCGAGGGATTCTAGGTAGCTATGCAAGTGGCAGTTGCAAGTGGCGTTATGCAACCGGGCTGATCCCGGGTCTTGACTCCGAGAACCGGGGTTCATCGATGTTGTACGCGATCCGCTCGAAAATTGTTACTTTCCGCCGCGGATCCATGCGGGCAGAGGTGACTCCGAGGAACAGACCGGCATGGCGGACACGTCGGGCAATGTGTCGTACGTGGGGGAGTCAATGGCGGTCAATGGCACGAGCGAGCTCGATCAGGTCCACCAGGAGCAACATCTCACCGGCTGGCATAGCAGGCGGCACCTGGACCGGACTTAACCCGACTCGGCGAATGCTGAGCACCGTTAACCCCGCTTCACACCGAAAAACATACTCGACGATCGTTTCAATAAGCGTGTGGCGCGCCGTCGTCGGGGACCGTTTGTGAATGGACCGCTACCGATCCGGCAGCAGCTCGAGGAACCATAGAAATGCGAAATGCAAATTGCGCTGAAGATGCTGGGCACACGAGACTGGTCCTCGGTTCAGCTGGAGAATGTCGCTAAAGAAGGAAGACGGGTGAAGACTTCGTTAAAGAGACTGTGTCGGTTCGTTTAATTTTTCATTCTTGTCTATTTTTTACCGATCGTTAAAATGGTCTGGGCCCGTAAGCTGTTGGTTTATTCAAATAGGTGCGGGAAATAAACGCGTAATATATATATTTATGAAATTAGTATAATAATATGTAGTATATAATATAATATAAAATTAATATATAATAATAATAAGTAGTATAATAAAGTAGTAATATAGTAATATTGTAAATAATAATATAGTAAATAAGTAGTAATAATAAGTAGTATAATAATATGTAGTATATAATATAATATAAAATTAATATATAATAATAATAAGTAATATAATACTTCCATATTTGAATACTTTCATTCATTCACACCTGTTTAACTTAACATTGATTCGCTATGAAATATTCAATCGAATAAGTAATGTGGCTAATTGTAAATGAAAAGATATTGACACTAAATCTACAATGATTTTACAATGACTGAATCAATTCCATTATTCAAGTTTATGTTGGAATAAAAGTTACAAAATATTTAAATACAAATTCAGTGTTCTCGTTCTTATAAAACGACACACGTTAATCACTTCCAGATGTTTTTAAGTTCGATATTAAAAGAACGATGTTGAAAGAAAACATGAAGAACTTCGATACTGAAAATCAGAACTTACAGTAAAACTTCATTCGTGTGAACTCGGCTGGAGACATCCAGTTCACGTAACTGGATAAGTTCTAATAGGAGATATCGCTGATTATCCCCGCTATTTGCAATTTTGCTCTCAAATAACTGCAGTTCACGTTCAGCTAAGTGGATCCAATCACACGTCTGTTCACAAAACCGGGCACGGAGGAAAATTTCGTTCGCATAAATGGAGTTCTGCTGTACTTAGGCTTTGCGTCAAAACGGAGACAACCTAATGCAAAAGTAAAGATATTCAATAAGATGGATTCATTAAGATGGAGAATTGCTAGACACAACTGAAGGAGATGTGGACCAGCAATGTGGAGGAAGAACGTATCACTGCTTACTAAACAAGATGCTACTTATCAGTGTAAAGGGTCGTTCGCGACGGGATTCTGGGAAGCAAGTGTTCACAGAAGAAAGATAAGTCTTATTTACTGGCTCGGAATCCCCGAGTCGGTCTACGTCGATCTGAAAACGCATCCTCTTACACTTCTTAGCATGTGCTAGGTCAAATGTCAAAAACATAAATATTATTTTAACTTGCAAGTGTAACTATACCTCAAAGATATTTGATCAGTACAGCCTTGCGCAATATCGTGTACACTGCAGTGCCACGAAATGCAGCTCGAATCTACGATATAATTATCGAGTGGGCGTGGTCTCCGAGTGGGCGTGGCCCAGTGGCCCCCGCAGGAGCCGAATCAGTGCTCCACGCGGCAACTCGCGCTCCCAGCCGAGTGTGTCGAGTCCTCGCGACAGGAAAGCACGGGCCCATTGTGAGCAGAGCCTAAGGCGACACCGAACGGGCCCAGAAGCATCGCCGCTTCATGCTTCCGAGAACATTACCGGCCGTGATAATCGGCGCATTCATCTCCACTCCCGGTAGATCCTGGCCCCGGTGTTTTCGTCGATGCTCATCTCTTCTTCTTCCCCCCGTCCCGTTTCCCTGGGCTTTGTCATTCTTTTTTCCCCGCCTCGTCGCCGAGATATTTCCACGTCGCCGGAATCGACGACGGCTTTCCCCGGCTCGTCACTGAATTCCAGGCATCCCTCGGGTTGTTGCTTCTACGGCCTAAGGCGGCCTCGGCATAAACGGGCTTCGGGTATCGACGTATCAATTAATTGTTATTGGGGGAGGTGGCGGCGGGAAATGAATGAAGATGCTATCTGGACTGGTCGCCGGTGGCGGACTATCGGGAACCAGCTACGGAATTTTCATTTCGCCCCGCTTCCAGCGTGTTTATGAACATCGGCTGCGCGGAAACATGCGGTTAATTGAAAGTGTTTCCTTGCGATCGTATCTGCGAGTCGCCGATCTTTTTCGTTCGCACATTCTTGCGATTCCATGGGAGAATTTTTCCGATTGTTTATTCTGTTTCTTTTTTTTTTTTTTGAACCGACGAGTAATCTTCTCGCAGAGTTTACGATTCGGAAAATTCGATCGGAATCGTTAAAACTTGAAACGATCGGCTGACGTGGAATCGTGGGTTCTTTAGATCTAGATCGTCCTTTTTGAAATCGACGAGCTTAGTTAATTCGTCGCTTAGATGCGTGGGCGTTCCTTTCGCCGAGTTCGTTCTGCGAAAAGTTTGATCTGGATCGCCGAGATTAAGTCGATTTAGGTGGAATTGTCGGCGACGACTGGTTCGGTCGCGGAGGTAAAGAAATATGAGCTGGCGAGAAATAATAGAAAGAAGCGATGAGAGATGCCAGGAGGATGCCTCGGTGTCGCAATACGGACAGACAGAGATTTTGAAACTCTATACGATTAATTTTCTCGCTCGGCCCGAGTGCTACGAATGCACGAACAAGTAGCCTTCCGCGATAACGCATAGACACGCCAGCGTATTCTTTCCTCCCGGTAATGCGAGGTGTAGACGTGGACGTAGAATAGCTTCTACAGGGTGTGCCCCGAACATTCGACCAACTTTTACCAGCTCGAATCATTCTGACACACGATACTCGAGACAAATGAGTCTATTGCTACACCTGAAAATCTAATCGTTTCTTCAACGTGATAAAATTTAAGTGACATTTTGGAGCCTCGATAATTTCTATCGAAAGATTTTATAATGTCAAACACACATCTGAAACATGGTGTACAAATTTTCGTTGCAAATATTAGCGTCCATCAATTTTAAAAAATATTGCATTTAATAAATCATTTAATGAATCGCGTCGCAGCAATGTCATGCGCACTGGGCGATAGCGTCGATTGTTTTACCGGTTCACAACAAACCTTTAAACGTTAATTGCAAAATATTACTGCTAAAAGAATCGTATAATGCATACAATGTTATTATTATTATTATTATTGTTATTATTATTATTATTATTATTATTATTAATATTATTATTATTAATATTATAATATAATATTATATATAATATATACAATATTATATTATAATATTAATAATAATATTAATAATAATAATAATAATAATAATAACATTGTATGCATTATATGATTCTTTTAGCAGTAATATTTTGCATATATATATATTATATTATATATAATATAATATAATATTATTATTATTATTATTATTATTATTATTATTATTATTATTATTATTATTATTATTATTATTATTAAGGTGAGGTATCACAAGCTTCCTCGTCAAGGCGAATAAAATATACGTCATCTTAGCTAATTTTTCCCAAGAAAACTGTCAAGATCATTAAATTGAAACTTCGCACCATTATTCTCCATACCCTGTACCATATATCTAATTTTTTTTGGTATCAAAATACGGTATACTTTTTACGTGACATGCACGAAATGACAATACGAAGTATAAAAACCGATCAGACGACAGCGATTTCCTTGCATCTGGTATCTAGGTAGATGCGATATCGGACGTTTCACGATCACCCCGTAGAAATCGAGCGCTCACACCGATCCGTAGAGCGTCAGCCGGTATCGTGACATTAGAATAATTCGAAGGCGAAGGTAGGAGCACGCGCGACGCGCCTCGGTAGCCTCCATTAATACCGTTCCGTTGCCGGACAGCAAAATAATTGACCCGGGGGCCCGAGATCAGGCCCGAACTCGGAACCGGACGGTTCTTTCGCCGCGTAGGGCGTACACCGGTGCCCTGTAACCGCCGATAAGATCTGTAATCCGCGGCGCCGAATGGGGCCTCCGCCTCCACCAATCGGAAACTCCTTGAAACTTTCGGGCCGTAACCCTTTGGCGAGTTTCGGTGGCCCAGAATAGACGGCCGGAATTTCAACACTCGCCGCCACGGACAACGAATCGATTACGAGGAGATATATCGGGGCGACGCGACACGGGATCTAGCGGTAAGCTGTTGAAGGATCGCCTCCTCGGCCATGCCACGATGGAATTCTCGCCCTCGTGAAAACGTTCGGCACACTTGTCCACGAGATATCTTCCTGTTTCACCGTGGCTCTCGTAATCTATCAGGGCCGCGTAATCTATCTGGCTAAAGTTGCCAGAACCTGCCCGCTTTCTTTCATTTTCTTACAATTAATCGTTCATGCTGTAATTGCCATCTGCTATTTTTTTTTCAAAATTGCTATACAAAAAATAGTTTGATATCTTTTAATTGCTTTATTGGATAGAGTCAACCTACCGATTAATTATGAAAAATAATTTCAACGGTGCAACAATTCTTAGGCGAAATATCCATCGAGCTATTTAAATGGAATTATTTTTCATAATTAATGGGAAGGTGCACTATTTTTAATAAAGCAACAAAGTTTAGAAAATATTAAACGTTTTCTTTTTATAACAATATTAAAAAGAAACCAATGGATGGCCCGTTCAATAAATTTTGACTACAATATTAAAAGATGTGTTCTTTATTTGTTCTTTATTTATTCTCTATTCAGTTGAGTTTAACATTTCTTTAAATTACTTCAACACGATAAATCTACTTAAAAAAAGATTTTTGAATGTAAACGCTACTTTCAAAGTTTTAGTCAATTGCAAAAATGTCTTATTATAGGGAACTCTCACTAGCTATAGAAAATATTTTATTTTTTTCAGTCAATATAAAATTATAAAGCATTAAAATTAAAAAAGCAATTATAAAGCATTATTACATTTTTGTCAATTTAGTAAAACTGTTAGAAGAAAAGATACATTTTTATTCAACTCCTCTTTGTTACAATAAATGCATACGATTTTTATTTTACTAAAAAGTCGCCGCTCTAACCTTGAGCTTTCTGTTCTGAGAAAGGTGTAAAGCTCGTACAAGGTGTTGAGAGAAATAACGGACGATATAAGCTCGGATTTCAGATGCCACATTGTAGAAAGCTTGCGCCGATGCGTATTATTCGAAGCTCGGTAGTAGACGGAGGAGATTCCGGTGACTGGCATGCCTAATTTTTCAGGCGGCCAGACCGAATAATCTGCGAGACGCATTAATACAAAATTTTACGATCTCCCCCCTCGAGACGCGCAGCCCGAGAGGAGCGAGCGAGCAACAATGGGGCACGTCGCATAAGATACAAAACGCAGCACAATGTTTCCCCGTCCGTTGGCCTCATATTCGGAGGAACGGATCTCTTCCGCGCGGTTGAAATAGGTCGCTCGTAAAAGTCTCGCTGTAAATTCACCCCAATGTCTCCGCGATGTCTCCGGTGGAGCTGACGCGCAGGGGAGACCGATCGTAAAAAGAAGCGCTGCGATTCCAGGCCACCTTTCAACCCACCTGTGCCAACGGTTCTGCCCCGGAGTCCATTTTCCGATATCAAAATCGACGATTTCCAGTGAAATCGAAACGAGAATTTCCCGATGCACGCCGGCAATTTATTGAAACATTTTGTGCGGGTCAAATCTGCTAAGATTGTAAAGATCCACTATTTTATTAAATATTTAATATTGTCAAAAATTAGGATAAGATTTTGACAAGTATTTAACGAGCTTTTTATAATTTCGAAGGGGGATTCTATCAAATATATATCAAAATTTTTGAAAATAATAAAATAATGTATTAAAATTAAAATAATATTAAAATAATATATAAAATATATAAAATAATTTTTAAAAATAATGTGTTAACATTGAACCTACCTACAAGTAAGTAACGTGTGTTATTTTGTAACGAAACAAAGATTGAATTTACTTAATTTTATTTATAAAAAGTGTTTATAATTTATGCAATTTTGAAGAAAAAATCATGAAACCGATCATTTCCGGGCAAAGTTTCTCCAAATCTGTCTTCGAAGAAATAGTTCGATCAGTTTCATACTGAATATCACGGTCTCCGATAATCCCCGAATCTAGCGCAGCCGATTTGAATTTCCAGTTGAAACCCCTTCACTTTTATAGGCTAGTAAAAGATTTTATTGCATCTGAACTATGCTTATGCAATTCCTATTAAAAATACGAGAAACATTACACTAAAAGCTCCAATAAAATTTGGTGGAACGCTGTTCCCACTATCAACCGCGCCATAAAAATCAAAGCAAAAAGATATCATAACGATTTACACGCATGCTTCAGACAATTGATGGCTGGTAAAAAGATTATGGCATTGTATGTAGGAAATACGCTGCGCAAAAAATTATAACATAGGAATATTCTCGATAAAAATTGGCCAACTTTGACTGACGATAACTCCGCGAAAAAACATCGTAGGATGATGACTCTTTTTCTAAATTAGAGCTTGGAATATCTACTTTAAGATGATGTTCGAATTTTTAGTTTGATGCACCCTTACCACTGTAAACCACTGTAGCCAGTACATCATGTTAATGCAGGCTCTGATTTCATGCCAAAAATACAGGGGTTACTTCAAAGAGCTGTAACTTTGCGAGAAAAAATTGCAGCTAGGTTTATGTTATTTCAAATTAGAGGGGAAGGATCAAACTTTATTCGACTGTAAACGGCATCTCCGAAAAAAATTTTATAAAGTCCGTGCGTTTCGTTAAAATTGGCAATTTTCAATATGACAAACATGGCCTCGCATTTAAAGGTCTACAATAATTAGGCTATATGAAACTTATAAAATCCAGAAATACTGTTTTAAAGTAGAGGTTTCAAGCTTTAATTTAAAAAAAAGTCATCGTTCTACGATGATTTTTCAAAGATCCATCGTCGATCAAAGTTGGCCAATTTTCATCCAAACTTTGTCCATGCAATAATTTTCCGAACGGTGTATTTTCAATCGACAAGAACCATTGACAAATGAATAAAAATAGTTTGGTCGGTTCCGCAACATCTATTTGCCGTTCGATAGATCGATATACCTGGTACGAGGAACGTTGTTTTCAACGTACGCTCCGGGGGTAGCAGCTGACGGGGAATGGCACGCTTCCCGGAGCAGCCGATAGACCCTTAGGGGCTGGAGGGGAGGTCTTTATGTGTCAAAGCTATTGTGCCGCGATCCGACGGGGTAGGATAAACGCGGCGCGACATGTGATTCCTACACCTGAACCGGGATTCGCTCGCGACCGTGCAAGGGCGCAGAAATCAGGGTCTCGTTTAGGGATGGAAAATTCCGGGTCCTTTCTTCCCTGCGGAAGAAGCCGGGCCTGTTCCAGGAAATTGAAGATTCTCAACTCGTGACGCCATGCCGGATCGCAGTTTTTGTTTCGTGCATCCACCACTCGTGACAAAATTGACAAACACTGCTACACCCTATTCTCCACGTTGCAACGGTGCTCGTTCTTGTTATTATTTACGAATTATGTTCGGTTCTGTCGCAGTCACGGACTAATAAAGATCGATTATGTTCTACGTAGATTATTATTATTGTTATTATTATTAATTATTCGATTCTCTCTCTCTCTCTCTCTCTCTCTCTCTCTCTCTTTCTCTAAATTTACCGTGATCCACACGTGATCCTTTACAAAAATAATAAGAGAAAAACTTATTTAAATGTTCGCCATTTTGATTATAACATTCAATTAATTCAAGGAATTTATTATAGTGTCTTTACTATTCCAACAATTTAAAAAAAGTATGAAACCGATTATCTCGACTGACTCGGCAGTGTTAAATAACTTATCAACTCTTGCATTTGATGCACACAATTTTTATTCTCCGCAAACATCCACATAGCAAAAACAATAGCAAACGACGAGGACGATGCGACATCGCTTAAAATATTCCGGAGGGTATAAATTGTAGGTTCGGCAGCTCCTATTTCGAGACGTTCGAACGTCGAGACAGGAAGAGACCGCAGCGAGATGATTCGAGCCGCCAAGATGAATGACAAATTCGCCAAGGTGCACGGGGCAAGGAGAAAAATCAAAAGTCTCCTTGCGCAGGTGTCCAGGAGCTGAAAGGTATATACACGGACGGCAGGTACCTTTCGGCTCGGCTGGCTTCATTGTGCTCGCGGCTCACAAAGTGCCTGCACGAGGAACGATCTTGAATGGATCGAGTTAAGGCCCACGAGGTTGCGTCTTTGACTGGGCCAAGCTAGGAGGCGAGCTACCCGAATCCACATTCGATGTACATGTGCTGCGGCCCCGGCCGCTTTTAAACTTTAAAAGGAGAGAAGGAACCGTTCGCAGACGAGACTTCAGTCGCACAGGCGGTTTTTCGGCCGCCCTAGGACATACCTGCGCCCCGCGTTCACCTTCCATCGAGACTTAGATCGTATTCTTGCGTCTTCTCCAACGGGCTTCCTCGTTCGCGACCGGTGAAGCGTGCTTTACAAGATCGCGTACCGAAATATCTGGTGTAAATTCTTCGAGGTTTCCGTCGTTCTGAACGAGGTCGGTGTCCAGAGACACCGTCCATCCAAACACAAATGTGTTAACATGTTTTTGAAGACCGATTTTCAACGCCCCCATCGCCGCGGAACTTGAGGACCTAGGCGACCCGCAACGTCGAAGAACGTTGAAACGATTGCCTAGATGAAAACAATTGAATTCTTTGGACTAATTAGTCATAATTACTTTGCAAGATGTCCGTTTGGAATATTTGAATAATATTTTAACGTTTATATAAATTGTCTTTAACACTGGAACTATCAAATCAGTCAAAATGACTGATTTCTGTTTTTTTCCTTTACAATTCCTGATGCTATAAAAACATGTTTGTCGGAAAGTTTTACGCGAACTTTATCATTCAAGCATATATTATAATAAAAATCACAGGAAGTTCAAATAAATCCGATCTTGTCATTGTCATTATATTATAAAACAATGTACATTAGTCATATTTAAGGCGTGCTAGTTCTATTGTTAATACAGCGTGTTCCATAATTATGTTAACACCAAATGGGGGTACCTGAGGTCATTCGAAGTAACTTTTCCCTCGGCGAAAATGCAATCCGCGGCTTCGTTTACGAGTTATCGACGAGAAACACTGACCAATGAGAGGCGAGCTCGGCTGACGCGAGGCGAACGAGCCAACGAACGACCGAAGCTCAGTTCCGCCCACTGACTCGACCGCCACGCGGCAGCCGAGCTCGCCTCTCATTGGTCAGTGTTTTTCGCTAATAACTCGTAAACGAAGCCGCGGATTGCATTTTCGCTGAGGAAAAAGTTCCTTCAAATGGCCTCAGGAATCCCACATTTCCGGGTGCTAACACAATAATAACTTGCACACCAACGTCCAAAATGAACGATCTCGCCTTTTCTACCGAGAGGCGTGAAAAATCGTGGCCGCCTTGAATCGATCACCGAAACCCTGTCTCCAAGCGAAGAGCACTGTCTGCGCGCATCCCGATCTAACTGTACACACACACACACATATTCCCCTCCTGTCCAGGATATCAGGTTTTCCGTCTAGGCATCCGGGCACGAGTTTCATTCAGAGTCCCCGATATACCGTTTCTGGGTCTTCGTTTTTATCCAGGGGCCGGGCATCCTCGAGGGTCGACCTTTGGGGGATGGAAGCCCCCGGCCTCGAGGCCAGCTGGTCTCCTCGATGAGGATGGAAGAGGACGGAGAGCCATGACATAGCCAGTGTTTGTTCAGATTTGGTTAATGTCGGCACATACACGGGCGTCCTACCTACGTCAACGGGGACGAAGGCAGCCGAGACTTATTATGGGCCGGCTTCTCTCTCGCGTGTACACACCGAGCTTCCGGCTAGGCCGATCCTTCACCCCTTTTTTCCATCGCGTGCCCCGCGCCATTGACTTTCGCCGGAACTCGAAAGGATTAGGCGGTTATACGCGGGCCTCGGCGAGAGGACCGTTTCTAGTTTCTAGTTACCCGCCAGAAGTCCCCAACGTGCAAATATTTGGTATGTAAAGCAGACCGTGCCCCACTTCTGGCTCCCAAGCCACGATCCATCATTAACTGTCGCCGGTGATCGAAGAAACATCTTTGTGCAACGTGGACAGTTTTTGCTAGAGACAGAAGGCGGGGACAATGTCTGCGTTAATTGCATGATGCAGGGGCTACGTTAAGTTTTATTATTATTATTATTAAATTATAACATTTATTATTATTATACTATATATTATGTATTATATTATTACATTATTATACTATATATTATATATTATATTATTGCATTATTATACTATATATTATATATTATGTTATTACATTATTATACTATATATAATATATTATAGATTATATTATTGCATTATTATGCTATATAATATGTATTATATTATTACATTATTATGCTACGTATTATGTATTATATTATTACATTATTATGCTATATATTATGTATTATATTATTACATTATTATACTATACATTATATATTATATTATTACATTATTATGCTATATATTATGTATTATTTTATTACATTATTATATTATGTTATTATATTATGTATTTTTATTCAAATTAGTAAAATACAATAGAATAATATAATTAATAGATTAGAGCTGGATTGAGAAATACAGTAAATTCTCCCTAATTTTCCTTCAGCCTGTAAACAAAAATGGGCAATTTTGGAAGAGAAGATACGATTATTCGACCCTCACGATTATTTATAATTATTTATAATTGCCGATTGTCAACAATTATAATCGTATCTCCTTCTCCCAAAAGTGTCCATTTTCGTTTACAAACTGAAATGGGGACAATTATTTCCGATGAAAGTTCAGCGTTAAGAAAGCTCTTATCTATTCGTTCGACCATTGTCACGGCAGTCCGATGCTCCAAGCATCTCGTTCACTTCGGCAGCCGATATTCACGAAATTTATATCGCGTTACAATGTTCCGCACTCTCCGAAGATCGCCTCCTCCAGTTTCAAATAAATCGCGTAAATTATTTGCCGGCCCGGCGAGCCGAGTTCCAGTAAAAGTCCGCGGATCGGACACGCCGGCGGCGGCTTTAATTTAACGATTCCTCAAGACGCTGTTTCTCGAGGAGGCAACAATAACACGAAGATAGCGGGTGGACGTTAAAAGTCCGGACGGCGGCAGGCGGGGAGGGCAGAAGGTGGAGAGAAGAGGAGGGAATTTACCTTCGGGTACAAACGAACCCCGTTAAATCCCGAGGTTTACAAGGAAGGCACCGAGGTCAGGCACTACGTCGTGCAGGAAGAATCGTAATTACCCGACACGTGTACCTGTACAGAAACGACGACGACGGCTGATATCGGCGCGAGGTCGCGATCTCCGCATAATGGGAGTAACCGACGCGAAGAATGCAGGTCGACCCTGAACCTCCTCCCTCCCCCTGCCGCGACAAAGATCAAGGTGGTCCAGAATACACCGTGGATTGCTAACGCATTTTCACAGTTATGCAATCCGATCGACGGCCGATTAGCTTGGACGGAGTCCGCGAGCAAACAAGTGCGATTTTTTATTGGACTGTTGGCTGTTCTCCATTCATTCGCCGCCGTCAGCCTCAGCCTCGAAATCGGTCTGCAAATGTCATCCAATTCGACCGCGCTTCGAGTTTACTTGCAACTCCGATCCAATCTTCTTGAGTCGTCGAACAAAACTGGACCGAAAAGTCGAAAATACGATTTCTTGAAAATTATTCTTGCAATGTTTTTCACGATTCTTCACATTTTCACGTCCATCCTTCCCTAAAAAATTTGGGATCCTGTAAACGTTGTGAAATTTGGAACGATACGTATTATTATACTACTATTGTTATACTACTATTATACTATTGTTATAAATATAATAAGTATATAGAAATAATCATAAAAAATTAATATAACAATTACAGTAATATGTCTCTCAAATTGCCCACAAACTCGAATAATCGTATTTCCTCTTCGCAAATTGTCCATTTTTGTGGACAATCTGAGCGTCAATTAGGGAGACATTAGATAATAATAATAATCATAATAATATATATTGTATATATTATAATAATAATATATAATATATATAATAATAATAATAATAACATATATGATAATAATAATGCTATTAGTATCAAGCTTGTTAATAATCTTTTCAATGACCCTGTCCAAGTAAAAGAAATTCGAGAATTTTCTATTAAATAATTCCATGGATTATGCAAGAGATATTATAGTAGCGTTTAAACAATATTTTCGAGAAATTTCGAACCGTTGCCCATCGATTTCAAAAGCACCGCCCATAAAAGACCGGGAAATTTGTAAAATTGTAAAACACGGTCATTTCGACCGCGTTAGATTTTGTGCTCGGGTTAGCCTCGAAGCGTCGCGTTTCAAAACGAGTCCCGGTTTATTGCTGTCCGATTAGTATCTATGTAACTATAATAGGCCGCAATTAATACCGCAATTAATCGTCGTATTGCGCGAACCATTTCAGACCCCGTTAGCGCGGACACACGCGGCAACAAATTCACGTTTGCGCGGCGGTACAAATTAATTTGCATACCGCGCACGGAGGCGCATTCTTCTCGGAAACGGGATTAGATTTATCGTTCCTGTTCTCCGGCGCGTTTATCGTCAACGATGCACAATGACTTCGAGCGATCGACGGTGCGGAGGAAAAAGGATCGCCGCGCGGCTCGTCGATTTCTTCCTTTTGTTCCTCTTCCCCCTTCGTCCCCCCCAGTGCTCCTCTTCCTTCCCGTTCGTCCCCGTGCTCCTTCACTTCCTCTCCACGCTCGTCCTAGCGGTCTCCTTCTTCCCCCCGCGTCGTCCGCAAGCTTCTCCGTCTTCGTTGCCGCGGATTGATAATCCTGATGGACGTCACGATAGTATTAGCGTCATGGCGCTCGCCGCTCCTGTCGCAACCTGACGTTCATGCAAGGAGCAAACAGGAAGGATACGACCGGGAAGAAGAGGAGGCCGCCCGTGTGTCGGCCCCGGGAACCTGATACCGACGCGGTTTTATGAACAGCCGCGGAACTGGACGGGAGAGTGCCTAAGCGAGCATCCATCGACGTTGATTCTGATCTGCGCCGAGTCGCCGCGGAGAGAAGCCGCCGCGGCTCTCCCGAATTAAAATGTAACCTGGCCACGTGGAATTCCCGGAGCGTCCATGCGCCGAGAAACGTTTCAGAGCACGCGAGACTCCAATCTAATCGCCGCGGAAGATTACTCGCGGAGACAATTTATACCGACGCAGGACCTCCGCTGTTAATAATCATTTTTCGTGCGCGGGTACGGTAGATTCCGGTTGTATGGGAGTAACTGTACAATTCTGATGTAGGGCACGTCGATAGGATATGTCAGTAATTACGTGAAGAGGGTCCAGGACTGTTAGATTTTACTTCTTTCAACTTAGCCTCGAATAAACGGCTGCATCAATTATAATTTAATTAATTCTTTTGTAAATGATTTGGCATCAGGTTGTACAAATTGTGGACTAGTTGGGAACGAGATCCCTTTTTAAGAACTCTTTTTAAGACGAGGCCGCTGTGATAAGTTCAAGATTAACTATTTTGTAGAATAAAAATGTTTTATTCAATTCGAATATATACAATTTTAGGCGAAATCGTATTTAAATAGAGTTATTGCTTCCAACGTAATATTATTAAGTGTTTTATTTGAAGTGTTTTATTTACAATGTTTTATTTAAAGTCTTTCGTTTGCAGTATTTTATTTATACTGTTTTGTTGTGAATGTTTTATTTAAAGTGTTTTATTTAAAATGTTTTATTTGCAATGTTTTATTTGAAGTGTTTTGTTTGGAATATTTTACTTAAAGTGTATTATTTATACTCTTTTATTAAAAGTGTTTTATTTAAAGCATTTTATTTAAAATGTTTTATGTACAGTGTTTTATTTGAAGTGTTTCGTTTGCAGTATTTTACTTAAAGTCTATTATTTACACTGTTTTATTGGGAGTGTTTTATATAACATAGGAATAACTAAACCAAAGGGCTATAATATTGTTGCAAAACACCGTATCCCGATGTTTCTTAACCCATTCCAAAATATACATTATAGCCGAAAGAGTTCGTCCAAACGGTTAAACATTGAAGAACAAGCATCGCATTTAACTCTTTGCAGCTACGTATAACTTTGTCGTCGACGACTGATTTATGACATTTTCGAATCTAATCCCGTTGCTAAATTAATGGAACAATAAATATCTAATTAATCGGTTGTTAATTCGTATCCGGTGCTTGCTATTCGTCGGTTTCGAGTTGCATAAACTTTTTGTCCAGCGACACGAAACATTGTAAAAGCTATAAATGTTCGCGGAGCAATTACCGTTCTAATTGATAATGAGCAGAATCGATAGCGAGATGGCTTTCCAGGGCTGGACTGACCGCAAGAACCGGAACCGACTTGGACCAGTTCAGGTGAGAGTCGAGAAGGAACGTAATCTCATTGGCCACGGCAGAACGGCGAGCTTACCGATCCACGTTGTTGATCCGCGGCGCTTCCGACTCGCCGCCCATTGTCCCGAACAGATTTACTGCGTTCTTTTCCATTAAAGATCTCTGGATCCGTGATTTTCGTGCGCGGTGTCGCGGCCCGTAACTCCCGATCGCCACCCCCGTCGCTTGAAAGACATTCTCCGCGCCCCCTTTGTTCGGTTACGCCGGGCTTTCGTCGCGCCGTGTCGTTCCCTGTTCCGCCACGTATACGTGAAAGTTGTATTTATTACGACCGGATAACATAGTTTCGAACGCACACCGGCCCGATGGAACAATTGAATATTCATGGCCTCGCCGCGGGACAAGGGCCACGGATTATTGAATTAGGGATTTAAGACGGTCGAAGAAGGATCGCACGGATACGAGATTCTGATGGCTGCAACTGTTTCTTTATGTTTGTGGATGTTCTTTCGGTTCTTGTTCTTGCCTCGGATTATCGGCTCCTTCGGGAAGCGTAGATACCAAAATAGATAGAATGACGTTAAAATATGTACTTCGCTCTTTAAAATCAGCTGAAAAACATCGCGATACGATGTTTTGCAATAAAGTTATAGCCCTTTGAATTTCGTCAAATTTTAGGTCCCCGAAAGTGCAACGTTCTCGTGCCGTGGCACGCTTTTCATTCGAACAGCGATGAAATAGTGCCAAAAAATCGTAGATCGATATTTTTGGACTCGTTGAAAAGGGGAGATTTCGCCCTTCAAGGCGGCTTTTTTGTAGTTCGTGAACGAAATTCCTCGCGTTTGCGAGAGGGCTGCAAAGTTGAACCTTCGGCAAAAATCAAACATCGCTGCGAAAACGCGACTGATGTCAACACAACGTTGCTATGCCAAGATTATTAATATCTCGTGAAAAGGCATATTTTTTTCTCTTTAAAATGAACACCGAACCATCGAAATAGATCAATTTCCAAGAAAGTTGCAGCCCTTTGAAGTTCGTCGAATCGCGTTGAACTTTTGCCTCGAACTTTGTGTTCCCGGAAATCTAATTGTCGATTCAAACGTCCGCAGAGTGGCGCCAAAAAATTGCAGCCCAAGAATCTCGAACCCGCTGGGAAATGGGAACTACACGCTTCACGGTCGATTTCGTTTCACTTGCAGAAAAACTGTCCTACGCTTCTCAGAGGTCAACGTTTGGCAACGACAGAAGGTTCGTTCGGCTGAATTACGGTGACACGCTGTTGTTGACCAAAATCTGGCGACCGTTGCATTGTCCTTGCCCGCCTACTCCGATTCAGCTGTGGTCCAGCGAAGACAGCTGATGGCACGTGCTCTGCTCGAGTATCGATGCTAGGTGGGGGCATAGCGCTTTTGCGCACTCCGGTGCAATGGCGCAATACTGGAACACGCCGCGAACCAGCAGTGGTTGTCGATTTTGCAACCCGTTGCACTGTCACGCCCGAAAATATTTCAACTGCTGTTATTTTCTATCCGCGTAGTTTTTAAAGATCCTAAAGTCATCGTGCAGCAGGTATCACCTTTCAAGGAGTAATTGTTTAAGAAATAATCTTAATTAATATACATAATATAATATAATTCTTAATTTTTAAAAAATATATTATAATAATATTATAATATAATATTATCAATAATATATAATTATATAATATATTACTATATATTATAATTATATATTATAATTATATAATATATTACTATATATTATTAATATATATTATATAATATATATTAATAAGTTACTAATGTAATATTATTATAATACTAGAAGTTATATTAAATGCAAAAAGAGTTAGAAAAACACGAGCGCATTTAATTTTCCCTTGCACTAAATTTGTGATTATCAAGACTGCATTAAATGCATAAAGTCAGTATATGTATTACTATTTATTCATAATTTGTCATTTTAAACTCTTCCACCGAGTTGCTTCAAATAAATAAATCCTCTCATCCCTTAGAATCTTTTGAACCTAATAATCTTCCAACTTTGTTTATGATCAGCTATTTTATTAAAAACGAAGAGTCTATTCTACAGAAGTAGAATCGAAAAAGCTGCTCAGCAGATCAGCAGCTGATCGCAGATCCTAAATCAAAGTTTCCAAATCCAAGATCTTCTGCTTCAGTTGCAAAGATAGAGCGATTAAGTCGAGGCTTCTTCGTGTCACCGAAAAACCTATGCGCCTCGCGCGCATAAAAATCCGCAATTATTGATCGCGACGGAGGATCTCAATTCTCGTTTCTGCCGTTTCGAGGCACCGCGACGGCGATCCCCGCGATGAGAACCGCCGTGTAGAGTCGCGTGGTAGCGACCGTTCTCATCACCTGCCTTTTCCGCGGACAATAGACCGAGAGTACACTCGTTCGGCTAGGTGAGCCGAGGTACGGCATCCCTATTGCCATCCCGAGAGGCCGGCACCCCTCTCTACATCCTCATTATGTGTTAGCTGCACCCTCCGGTTCGCCTCGTGTGCGTGCCACCCATACCAGCTTGGGTTCGCGCGTCGACAGGGGAACCCTTCGTCGGGACACGTCCACGGAAACACGATCACACACGCAGCCAGCTAGGCACGAGGTACAGAAAGCCAGAGATTGACAATGCAGGGGGCCCACCTGCCCCCTACCCCAATCTGGACACGCGCCCCGCGGTAGCACCTGGTTCTTCACCCGACTGCGAGCAAGAACCGACGCGATTCCGCCGCGATTTCTTTCGATCCCGGGCGTTGTTCGTTTATCTCGCGTTACCTAGAATTTCTCCAAGCTTCGATTGGGCCGATCCTATGGGGATCATTTGTACAATTTGCCCACGATCTGATCGGCTGCACATGTTTCCTGGAGTATTTCTTGCGTCAACTGAAACATTCTTCGTGCTCGATGTTTGATTTTTGCTAATTGTCTCGCATGTTTGCATGTGTTTTGGGGACTTGAACAATGTCGATTTCGAGAATCGTCTATTTTGAAGTGGATTGGAGTAGATTAGGTGCTCTGGAGACTACAAAGAGCAATTCAATAAAGACAATAATTTCAATTATAAGCTAAATTGCCTCTTGGAGTCTAGATTAGGTGGTCTAAGAGGTCCTACTGGACCGAATGCAGTAAATTTTCCCTAATTTTCCTTCAGATTGTACACAAAAGTGGACAATTTGAGGCAAATTGAGTTTATTCGAGCCTCGCGGCACGTTTTTATAGTCACCAATTGTCAATAACTATAAAAACAGGTTACAAGGCCTGAATAATCGTATCTTCTTTTCCCAAATTGTCCATTTTTGTGTACAATCTGAGCGTCAATTAGGGAGAATTTACTATAATTCTGTTCTATAAGTTGTTCTTTTTCAGAAATAAGAGACTTGTAACCGTTTGTCTCAGGTGTCCCATTGCGCTGATTAATCGAACGGTGCTAGAAGATTTCTTATGGTAGACGTTGACTGATGGTAAAATTGATATTTGTTGATATGCATATTTTCTTCTGTTTCTGCATGAATCATGAGGACCTGCAGGCTATAAACAGCGAGTCGATAGCGAAAACAATCTTCATTGTAATATAGCAAGTCTCTCTTAGGTGGTCCAAGAAATCTTATTGGACTGATCGGTTCAGTTTCAGAAGTTCAAAGTAACGTTCAAATTATGTCATACCTGATTATTCCATGCGTCCTTTTACGCTAATTAATCAAATGGAGGTAGAAGGAATAGAATTGCAAGGAATAGAAACCAAGCAGCAACCCCTCCTTTTATTCGTCTTAGTAGATAAAAAATAATACAATGGCGTTTTAAAATGTCCTCAACATAAAGTTATAAATAGCAACCATCCAATTTTGCTGTAAATGCAAAAAATCCGCGGTCTTATCTCGACATAACCTGCAAGCTCAAAACGACAACTCAGTAGTGAAAACAATTTCAATTATAACCTAGCGAATTGTTTCATTTGGAGTCTTTATTAGTTAATCAAAGAGGTCCTATTGGACCGAATGGTTCAGTTTCAGAAGCAGCTTCCCAAAAAGCAGGAACCGAACGGATCAGCGGCCGGAGCACGCGATAACCGATTGTCCGAGGCGTTTTTCCGCGCAGATTAATTGATCGCGGGGATCGCGGTTTCCGGCGGAGCCGAATGGATCGCGGCAGCTCGGGCTAGGCTGGATCCTCATTAGCGATCGCTGGTGTCTTTCTTCTTCCTGCTGCGCTCGTAACTCACCGCGCTCGCACCGCCCGTGGTGTCTCGTTCAGCCGATTGCTCTCTTTGCCTCGCTTCTATATCTGCCTTTCTCTTCTTCCCTGAACCCGACGTCGACGCAGCCGCGCCAAACGGCTCCAGCCACCCTTCTCTCTTTCTCTCTCGCTCTCTCCACCCTCGATCTCGCGGCTCCACTCCGTCCCGCTCTATCCGCCGACCGGGGAAACATAATAGCGCGGGTCTTAAACACCTAGGCAACACCGCGTAAGACAATCCTCCTATCAGCGCCGGCGTAATAGCTAGACAGCCAGTCAGCCGGCCGCTAAGGACAATCGCTTCGCGGGTCGCTGTTGCGGCGTGGGCCCGGCTCGTTCCTCAACGGCGCAGCTACGTGTTGTACTACGATCGCAGCATGCCTACGTCTAGCAGACAGGCCGCCTTGAGGTTCGGGACCGTAGATGGATGCGGGGAACCGAACCGTCGATCTTCCTCCGGAACGGCGGAGTGCCTCGGTTTCTGGGTAACCGAGGTCCGGATCGCAGGCAGACTTGCGAAACTGGAACTTTTAGGATGATTTTTACGCGTTCGTAGCGTCCGCATATTTTTTAGAATGTCTTTCGTTACGCTATTACAGAAATCCTGAACAGGAATTAGAAAACATGGACGATTCAACGAGCAACAAGCAGAGCAAATGTGCTATTTTAAAGGGGTCGTATACGGAAATTTGTTGAACATTCCCTTTGGTTTTCATTATTCCGGGCGAGAACGATGTTCGAAGATACTATTTATCCAAAAATGAATGTAAGAATAAATTTTTAAGTCCCAATTTCTAACGTCTCCATCTCCGCAGGACGGAGATTGGCGAGGAACGATGAAACCATTTTCTAAACGAAAACAAAATGTTTTGTACTGATTTATTATGGTTGGTACGACATTCTGATCAAGAATATCGTCTGGAGATTCTATCTAGCCAGTACTAAATCCAGTAACAAATTTTTGGAGGCCAATTTTCAGCGCCCCCATCTCTCTGACGTCGCAAGATGGCAAACGCGTCAATATTATATTGCCCGAATCGAAGCAGACAGAATTTTTCACACTTATTCATTCGACTTGGTGCTTCATTCTGATCGAGAGCACTGTCTCCAGTTGTCGTCTATCCAAAGGTGAGCCCACTAAAAAATGTTTGAAGTCGAAATTTCGGCGCCCCATCTCCACAGGTCCGAAGAATTTCGAAATCCTCGTCTAACACATTGATGGCCGCGTTGGAAACATCTCGAAATTTCGTAGAATTAAAGTATATCACTCAATTAAATTAAACATGCAAATCAAAGTTGTATCTTACCTCTTGCGAATCTTAATGAAATAAAGAAGTTTTTATGGATTAACATGGAAATTATATTTTACATAATTTTGTCACTCGCATACGGCGCGCAATGACGCGGCTGTCAAAGTGTTAAAACACCGAATGATTTTTAATTTACATAATTTACGTGTTCGTTCGCGAGACAATATCCACGACGTTTCCGCGGCTTCGCGATGCCCGCATCGTTGCGAATTCAACATTTTCGCGCAGAGCCTCGCTGATTGAATCGTCGACACCAGGCACCGAAGCGCCCGCCGCGGAGAAATTCCCGGCTTTGTCCTATTATGCAAGACAGCCGTTTACACCGTGCAGACCGTCGAGCGTGCTACGTGCGCGCACGCATGATTGATAGCCGCGAAGTGTATTAGGTCAGCCCACGTTACGTCCGGAAACTTTCTTCCCAGAATGTAGCCGGGCCCGCTCCGTTTCGCGGCGATCGGAAGATTGGTGAAACCGCGCCCGATGCCCGACACGCGGATAATTAAGTACCCGCGGCCGGATAATAGATTTTTCGCTGGTTTTATCGTACCGCGTACAAGCGGCCCTATCCCTGGACCGTCTCGATTGAATTGTTTCCGCTTATCCCGATCTAGCGGCCGCGCGCACCGGTCGGCGGCCGGCGTTATGCAAGAGAGCGGTCGTCGTCGGGCCCCGCGTCTAACGCGCGTATGATTGATAGTCTGGAAGCGTATTAGGTCAACGTGCGCTACCATGGTAGCCCTTTCGCGAGCGGCCAGCCACGGAGAAAGCAACGCCCGCGAATCTGAACCTGGCTGACCGAGCGCTACATCTGTTCGCGAGAGATTACAACAGCGAAATTTCTAAAAATCGATCTGATAAATGGATTACTCGATATTGTAAATTCTTCCCAATTGACGCTCAGCTTGGGAACTAAAGTGGATTATTTGGGAAGAGGAGGCCTTGCATCTCGTTTTTACGGTTGTTGATAATCGGTAGCTGTAACGAATAATTCACTATGAAATCGAATAATTAACTATAACGAATAATCGTAGTCATATTCTCATATATTCATATTCTCTTTCCAAATTGTCCATTTTTTGTTTCCAAGTTGAGCGTCAATTAGGACGAATTTGTTGTATTAGATCGCCTCGATGACTTTTCTATAATTTCTTGAAATCACCGCTCCGAATAATAAAGATTTTACTTGGATCTCTTATCTCCAAATACAGATCACTGAAGACGTCAGAAGAATTCAGGTTATTATTATATTATATTATATATTATTATATTATTATATTATTATATTATTATATTATTATATTTATTACATTATTTTCAACTTAATAAAACTAATGAACGAAAAAGTACATTCTTATCCAATTAATGTTTATGTAATTAGTGACGGAACCTTCTAAAATAATTATTAATAAGATTACCACAGTGTTGAAGATCTCTGTTAACACTAGATTTACGGAGCACAAAAAACAGCTGATTTATATTAGTTCACAAAAATAACGACAAAGACATTTATTCTGATTTTTAACAAGTGTTATTGTAACATTTTCCGCAAGTAACATATCAATTGAATAAATAACTTATAAATGAATCTTTATAGTATGAATAATTAAAAAATTAATTCCGTCGGGTTCCGTAAATCTAGTTTTAACGATCTTGCTCGGTTCGATGAACTTCGAAACGCTATAAAATTGCCTAAAATACAGTCACGTTTCGTACAAATCGCCGGTTTGATTATTTACTTATTTTCTGTCGTCGCTTACAGGTGACGCGAGTTGCACGTCATTCCAGCCGTGCGAGATTAAAGCATCCGAAATTACACAATGAATAAGTGGCGTTTTCTGTACAATGGATCGCAGAGATCGGTCACCGTTCCGAGGTGCACACGTGTCCCGTCCCCGCGGATTGATCGGTCTATTACTGGCAGTGGCCAGTGTCACCGATTCGAATCAACAGTTTCGAGCCGAAGAAAGTGTCGGCTGTGTGTCGTTGGCAGCGCGAACACGCGCCGCCGGCTCGGCCCGTGTTACACAGCTTCGACTGATATCTGTTCCGCGGACTTTTCCGCGATAGCAACGCTATCGGCCCGGCAGAATTTATAACGTCCGAGAAGGCAGATCGTAGATCGTTTTTGATACCGGGATTCGGCGGTCCGGCGGGACGGTGGCGCGCCGATTTGTCGGTGTTCTGTTCCCGCTAAGTGAAATGAATGATTTATGGGGCGCATGGGGCACCGCGAAGTATGATAAGGTCGACGGAGTCAGTTCACTTTGGATTACGTTCTTTCACCATGGAAATTTTCTTGTGCGCCCTATCGATCGTGTTTCTGTAATTTATTGGGTTTCTTTGGAGAACCACCGGGATTTCATAGTTACCGGAGCTATTGCAGCGGGATCATGGACATGATCGTTGCAGATATAATCTACAGTGTCTGTTGTCGATGATAGAAATGATTAATTTAATTTCAATTTAATCCTGTTTAATTGATTTGGCGTGTAAATGGGTTGGACACTTTGTTGCGGAGTAATAATCGCAAGCGCACGAGTACGAGTGTATAATAACAATAATAAAGATAATAACGACGGTTATAACAGTAGTAGTAATGACAGTGAGACAAGAATTAAGAAAGAAGAAAATTAAAAGAGAAGAATTAAGAAAGAAAGACGATGTTTAGAATGAATAAATGTAATAAGTAATGCAATAAATGCTTTCATATTATTTTAAAGTTTAAACAATTTTTATTTCGTACGGAAGCGAAAATAAAAATTGTGTACCTCAATTGTACAGAACATGAGTTAAATAAACATATACATTTTCTTTTAATCGTTTTAATAAATTGAAAACAGTGTAACAAGATTCGTAAATTCGTCCGGTGTCTATCAGTCTATTTGTCATTTTTAGAAAATGATATTCTTATCAGAAAATGCCAAATTTCAGACCCAGAAATTGGAATTCAACGTGCTCGTTCTTCGCTTTCTTCATAGATGGCGAGGGGATAGTTTTCCTGTAGCCCCTCGTTGAAAACACTCCTCCCTAGCAAAGGTTCCTCTTCTAGAAACGATAATGAAATCCTAAAAAGTCTGAGATTCTCGGCAGAGTATCGAATGCAGTATAGCTTGCGTGACAATGCGTAGAGACTTCAATGCCGGGTAAGCAGTGACGTCTCTCATGTACGAAATTTCTGTTGACCCAGTAAGAGATCATACAATGTGAATTTAATTACAGAAGATCATAGAATTACTCGTCAAAAGCTCGTAAAGCAAAAATTCACTCATTTTTGATTTTCTGATACCGTAAAATCCTTAATGTCACAACCC
This sequence comes from Megalopta genalis, assembly GCF_051020955.1. Lineage (NCBI taxonomy): Eukaryota > Metazoa > Arthropoda > Insecta > Hymenoptera > Halictidae > Megalopta > Megalopta genalis. The sequence continues at coordinate 8,351,644 of NC_135016.1, read as the reverse complement.
TTTATTAATTTAAAATATAAGGCATAATTCAATTATGTATGGTCCTAGTATTTTGTGGATTCGTAAAATATTCATGAAGAATTAACGAGATAACCACGTTGTTAATACTAAAAAGTAACACTGATTTGTCACTTACATATTCAATGCAACCGAATATATTCATTTGCGAAGTCAAATTAAGTCAAGTCAAATTAAATTAATTTAATTAAATGGCAAAATTAAACAGTATTTAGTGTAAAAGTGTATTGATTAAAATTATGTGGAATGAAAACATTTTATCTTCGATTGACCCTTTGCTCTCGATGCCATTTTAATTCTGAATCCAAAATAGTTTTCCTGTTATACTCTATTTCCATTTTACACGACTTGCAATGCACTTTATGCGTACGAACCTGAATCTTGTGACTCGTACACCGGTTACATTTTTAGCAGTTTTGTAAATATAAACAAATTTGGTAAAGTCAAAACTAATTTAGAACCTGGTATAACAATTTTTAGTGGTGCCTGCTAGTGCAAAGGATTAATCTATATATTAATATATACTTATTAATGTATATAATAGTAGATATATTAACATTAATTTATTATTCATTATTAAAATTATTATTATTATTATGGATTATTATAATGATTACTGTTATCGCTAATTATTTTAAATATTTTTATTATTAATTATTATAAATATCATTATTATGGATTACCATAAAGACTACTACCATCATTAATTATTATAAGTTAGATAGAGTACATATTACCAATTAATAATTAAGTAATACGAAATAATAAATTAATTATAATAGATAGTACACAGTAAATGAGCCGAGTATTTTTCAAATGCATCGCCGAGGTCGAATTAAGAACGTGCATTAGCAATAAACGAAGCATAGAAATGTTTGACAGGCTGCGGAGCATGATCGAGCAGTTAGCTCGCTATGAAAGGAGCCGGGGCATGGAGCTGTCGTAGCACGGTGCAGCGTCCGCATCCGTTCCTCCGTCAGTCAGGTGAAACAATGCTCGGATCGTAAGATCAGCGGTGCCCGGGCAACGGAAATCTCGATTCCTTTGCTGACCCCGAAGGGTGGTCACAAAAGGTGGCACACCGGTGTAAACGGAGGTGATTGCAAATCTTCACGGTGCTCTCGAGAGTCCAGGTGCAGGTCTTGAATAATGCCGAGTCCACGCACCGATCTAGATACTTTAGAGTTCCGGGCTGCGATTTCTATGCTCGCATATACGGGCGTTCGACGACGAAGAACAGGCCAATAATTTCGTTCCACGAGGAATAAACGGAGGTTCCTTTCCTCTGGCTACGAAAAGAATCGTTTCTCGAGTACCACACACTCGGTCACGCCAATCACTCTAAGCCGAGTGCTAATAGGGACGAACGAGCCATTACTTTTCTTCCCTCGTTACGGCTATACCTGTCGTTACATCGAGAACAGAGGCGGCAGAGCTTCACGATGATGGCTACTTCACCGGTCCAGGGCCCGTGAGAATCGAATCGTAGAATTGAATTACGGAGCAACCCCCATTGGCCCCCAGGGGTAGCTCATTATTCGCTAGTTTTCAAGTTCGCACAATGCTCGAGTGCCACTGCAACTGCATGTCCGCTCGAGCTTCGGACAATACTTCGCTCTTTTTTTTTCTTTTTTTATTTGCAAAATGGAACTTCGAACCTGACCTGTCATTGTGGCGATCGACCCTCGCGCTGCTATAGGCACTGTTCTTTACCCCGGTACTGGCTGTGTTGTTTTCAACTTCTGGAATGAAAAACTTGTTGTGCGTTTAATGCATGATTTTATGTTCGTTTTATTTTTTATTTTCAATCTTTAGGATACATGTGTGTATGAAAATATATTGGAAAATGTATTGGAAAATGAGCGACGAGGTTCGTGACTACACGATGGCCCTGAAAATTTAATTTAATTTACTTTATTTCTTTTACTTTGATTTTAGTTTTAAATAGAATGCATTAACTTCTTTTTTGATTAAATAAGAAGCATTTTATTTAATCAAAAAATAATTAAATAAAATGCTTTAACTTTACGAAATTTTTGAGGTTGTTGATATGGAAGTCAAAGGATTAAAAATTGTTTAAATATCTTCAAAGAGTCTGCAAAGTCCTCCGTAAATCTTTGCACTAGGATTATTTTTACACTTAAAATTGACACAAACAATGATATGTCAACGTTTAACGTTTAAATATTGATAATAGAAAAATAAGTATAATATCGTTAAAGGGCATACTGTGCCCTTCAAAATGAGCTCTGAACCATCAGAGTAGATCAATTTTTAACAAAATTACAGCCCCTTCAATTTTGTCAAATTTTGTTGAATTTTTCCTCGGAATGTCAGATTCCCAAATTTTTAATTCAAACTTGGAGACGAAACTCTCACAGATACATGATGATCTTAATGAAATTAAATAATTTGAATCTTCAAAAAAGTTATTAGTTACTTTAAGAATGTGGAAAATTGCGAGACCAATATTATAAAAAAAACAAGAAAATTGCGAGGCAAGAACAATATCCCCTATTTCAAGAATTCAACAAGATCAAGACAAGATTATATTATTTAAACCTTTTCAAGAACAAGACAATATTCCTGCAAACATCTTATTATCTTGTATTATTATCTTATTATATATTATCTTATACATCTTATTATTGTATTATTATCTTGAAGGCCCTAAATCCAACGTCCACAGGTCGTCCCTTAAGATGATCCGAATTTTCTAAACATTAATCAATGAAATAAAATTAACATAATTAATCCATGCACTTTCGACTTCGTAACTCGTAATAACGGTAAAATAATTTCAGTCGCTATGAACGGGCGCGCAGCAATCCCGAATCCCTGGATCGAGTTCATGGCCTTAGATTCCATGAGGTCGCGCAGCAGCCATGGGATCGGTGCAACGGGACCGTTAAAAGCCGATGCAGACGCATCGTGCGTGTAGAGGGTGGCTTTTAGACACCGCCGAGAATGGCTGGGGTGGTTCGCTGGGTGCCGATGCACGCAAAATGCGGACAGATGCATGTGCACCTTTTTGGCCGGGTCCATCGTCATCCCCGCGTCCCGGGACACATGTGGCCCGTAGGTGCACGCAGACAGGGGCCCGCGCGTGCACACATGTCGGTGGGCTTGGCTGTGTAGGGTGGCCCGGGTGCACAATGCCAATAATAACCTATCGGCCTCGTCGCATCCCTCGTCGCAGATTCCAGCAGATGCTGCCCGAGCTAGCTGCTCGGATGCCCAACAGCCCCCGACGCACGGGGGTCGTCTAGTTTTGTCTAGGAGGGGGTTGGCTGCCGGGTTTTTCGGCGTACAATGAGCTGCAGGGGCAGGTGTGCGACTCCCCTCGAGGTTCGTGGCGGGCGCGTGCCCCACACGAGCGGGGGCGGTCTTCTACTCTTCTCTTCTCTTCTCCTCTCTTCATTGCTTTTCTCTTCTCCGCTCGACTCTCGGTCTTCCAACCCAGCGCCATTATTTTCCAGCGAGCAGAACGTCTTGAGACGCGCTTGCCGTTAAAGCCGACTCGCCCTATATCACCGCCCTCCACCTTTCCCGCTCTCGCTCTCTCTCTCTCTCTCTCTCTCCCTATCCCCTTTAATCTCTCTCACCCTCTCTCTCTCTCTCTCTCTTTCTCTCTCTCCCCCTTAGTCTCTCTCTCTCTCTCTTAGTCTTACTTACTTAGTCTTACTCTCTCTCTTTCTCCATATTCTTACTCTCTCTCTCACACACTCTTATTCTCTCTCCCTCTCCCTCCCTCTCTCTCTCACTCCCTTTCTTTCATCATCGACCGGAAAACCTCCGGCTCAGGAGGTCACGTGCACTCCTCGAGAGACTTGCATCCGATTACCGTCGACCCCTGAATGAACGTCACCGAGACTTCTTGCTTCGGCGGCTCGAATGGATCGAGATCGTCGATATCTTTTCACCGGGCCGGGGAACTTCCACTGGATCGTGTTTCTGTTGTTCTTTCCGGCACGTTGTTTCCCGAACGGTTGGCGAAAGGTGTCGGGACGCGGTCTGCGCTTACTGCACCGCCTCCTCTATGCAGCCTCTCGATCGCCTCCTTCAAGGATTTCATCAAGGGCGCAGTTTTTGGGTGGTGCCCGATCTACGGGGATTTGCAGCTGGGTGAATAGAGCTGAACAGAGTCGAGAGAGGCGATAAAGTTTAATTGATTGCACGTGGGCTGAAAGTTAGTATCGTTGGTACGAAAGTGTGCAGCGATTAAGTGGCTTCGGAATGTAGGTAATTAAGCATTTGCGTTCATTTATGTTATTCGGAGATTAGTTAAGTTGGTCTGCGCCGGATGTACGTGAAAGTAGACGTGTTTAAAAGCGAGAAGCAATTAATTTGCCTTCGAGTGCACGTTGTTACATATATGTAACAATTTATGTTATTGCAAGATTGTGTGATATGATTAATTTAATTTATGGTATTGTTGACATTTGTTGCTAAATGTCTTATGTATTGTAATGATTTTATGTATTTCTGACAATAATGAGTAGGTTTAAATTTAAAGCAATACACAGATTAAAAGAATTTAAAAATATCAACATGTTAGTAATTTTTATTGTATCCTAGGTTTTGTTAAAATTTAAACAGAGATTTGTTATCGTTTTAATAATATCTCCTTAAAGAGCATAGAAAGCTATTAAATTTTTATTGCCATCATTTTTTATAGCTACTGTGTAGATAAATAGGGGAACACATATTTACACACATAAGGGGTGTTCTCACCCTGAAGAAAAAAATTGTGTGGCCGGTAATAGAAATAGCTCAAAACTTAAGATCCCCAACAAACTTGCACTGTTTCAAAATTGTCAGGATTTTCGGGTTGCCGAACTTTCGTTGTTAGTAGATTTAATGTGAAAGTGAGATTTTACCATGATCTTTTAGTTAACTATTTCTAAGGATTGCATGAAAAGTATACAGTAAATTCTCTCTAATTTTCTTCCTTCAGCTTGTAAACAAAAATTAATAATTTGGGAAGAAAAGATACAATTATTCGAGCCTTGCACCTCGTTTTTAAAATTGTTGACAATCGGCAACTATAAAAAGGAGCCGCGAGGCTCGAATAATCGTTATCTTCTCTTCCCAAATTGTCCATTTTTGTTTACAAGCTGAAGGAAAATTGGGGAGAATTTATTGTATTATAAGAAGTTGTATGACAAATATATGCAAAGTGTAATAAAAATGTATGAAAAAGTTCTCATAGATGTAACAAAAGTGTACAAATAAATGTACCAAAAAAAGTTCTAAATATGTACCAAAAGTGTACCAATAAATGTACCAAAAATGTACCAAAAGTTTTCCAAAAAATGTACCAAAACTGTACCAAAATTGCATAAAATATACCAAAAGTGTACCAAAAGTGTAAAATCATTGTACAAGCAGTAAAGAATCGCTGCTGCAACGTGGCTAATTTCCGACAGATCGACGGCGAGCGTTGGTCGCAGCGTTCAGTGGTTGATAAATATCGATTGTCTCGCATCAGGAGTAGTTCAACGGTCACCAGGGCCGGAGAGGGGTGGGAGCATGTGCGCGCGACAATAATAAGGGCACGGAGGACGCATGAACGTTTCCGCGTGGCGTGTGGCTTCGCATCGCCCCCCTTTGAAGCCGTGAGTTGAAAACGGACGCGTGCCATCGGTGAAAGTCGTCCTGGACCGAGTGAAAGAGAGGGGCAACGATATGCAGAAGGGGTTGAATTCAGACCGAAAATAGTTCTCTCTGAATGGTTTCTTCCCAGTCAGCTTGCGTCCGAGCCCGTAGGGGAACACGTTGACAACTGTGAATTAATAATTCGATCGGCGCGGATCTTTTCTTTTTTTTATCTCTAGCTGAGAATCGAAGCGAGAACACTTGTTTGACCGGCAAGGAAAAACACGGTAAGACCGCAGGAAGCGGTCAAGTGCGGCGGGTCTCGAGTACTTTGCTAATAAGAGTCCGTCGAAAGCGAAACAGGCGGTTCGGATCGTGTTACGCGGCTGCCGAAAACTTTAAGTGCGCCACTCTCCTTTTTAAACAACTGTTTCTTCCTCTCGGCGCTCGCTCGGATTCGGTCAGGTTTCTTCGAGATTTCCTCTGAACTATACCACGAGATTTCGGTCAGGTCGGAAATAAAGGAAAACTATATTTTTCCACTGTCATGAAAAATCTTCTTTGGAGCAAATTGACTAGGAAAAGCTGAAATAAATTAATGCAAGATTTGCGTTCAATAGTACAAAATTATACTGAACAGATACTACTGGGAAAAACTGTCAACTCACGCATGTCGACATAACCTTTTTCAGATGAAAATGCACCTATTTTCTGCAATCGTATAGAGTAAAAAATTTTTATCTTTTTATGATTTTGTGATTCTGATGTACTCAAATTGTAAAACAGAGAGTTCATCGAATTTATCTTCACAAGACAATTGGATGAATTATTTCTATAAAGCTTGTAAAGGTTAAAAACGTCTGTACTAATTTCTACATTATATTAATATACATATATTAATTTTAATACTATTATGATATAATATATATTAATATATTATATTTAAATATATATTGCTCTTCTATTATTATCTTATTAAGTCTGTTTTATATTTTTCGTTAAAATTAAATTTCATTCTTCCCTAATCATTAATCTGTAAATATAATAAATGTAACAACGTCGTTACATTATTTACAACTTTGTAAAAATGTTTACAATGAATCTGAATTTTTGATATTGCAATCGAGGTGAACAATTTTTATTTTGCAGAGAAGTCCGCGGACTAATGGGCCTTATTCTACGTTGCTATGCAGCATCATTTTATGTCACCACTCTATTACGACACTCTAATAAAACCGAGCACGCTAGCAAATTATGCTTAGATCGTCGCTACTGTTTAAGCATTCACTTGCTAATCGCAGCGACATCCACCGGAACAATGCCACCCAGGGACAGATGTGTCTCTATCGAAAGGCGTATCCATCGTTTAGCAACCCTTTTTTTCGAAGGTGAAAAACGGCTCGAATGTGGATCAGCATAATCCACGGAAGAACAAAGCTAGCTAAAGGCGTATCCGATTGGACGGGATGAGAAGTAGAAAGAGAGCAAAAGGAGAGACCGTTTCAGATGTGTGTCTGCATCCGGTTGGTCACTTCCGGCACGCGCATAGCCACGTGGCCTCGCTTGCCCCTTGCACTTTAGCCCCTTCTCCCAGCCGGCGGGAGGGGGGCAGTATTTTCTTTTAAGGGCCCACCGAAATTAGGACCCATCTAGGTCGAGGGTCCGTCTCTAAACATCGTGTAGAAAGTATCTCTAGTGTTTGTCGGCTGGGGGCAACATGCAACTGCCCTGCATCGTTTTTATGCATCCTCTGCACCCGTAAATCACCGCGCAACACTTTAGTTAGCATCGTGGTAGATCGAGAGTCAAAAACATACGGAAATAATAATTGTAAAGGTTTTGAGTAAATAACAGGCAATATTAATGGAATGTTTATGCGATGACTTTCTTTCAGTGTAAAGGGATGATCGTTGCGAGAAAAATATATATAAGGGACATTCTAACAGTTTAGTGCTTTATGAAATTCATTAAATACTTAAGTTTTCATTTAATGCATCGATGGATTAATACCAGCAATATCAAACATGAATCGATTAATTAATATTGAAAAGACGCGGATTTTGATAAATTATTTATCTAATTAGAATAATTAAGTTATTAATATAATACAACCCCTGTGTTAGAAAGACTAAAATTATGCTTGCACTTCTTTCCAAACGATTGCACAAAAATCCTGAATTTACTGAAAATAATAATTAGCGATAAAATTGCTAATAATTAAGATAACAACATGTTAAAGGTAATAATAATAATAAATAAATTTAAATCTAAGACTTCAGATATTTGATAAAGAACAAAATCATTCCCACATGTTCTGTTAAATTGAAGATTATCGCAAAATTCCACAATCGGTACCCACATAAAATAATAAGTCCCAAACGAGCAAATAAAAGCTGATAAGGCCCCGAATATGATTCCAACGAACTCGTACGCGCACCATGCTCTAATTGCAAGTACAGCTGAGTTTAAAATCCCCGGCCGCGGCCAGTACTTTAAAAGTCCCTTTCGCCTCGGGCCCAGGGCCTTTCGGTACACTTGTGCGCCGTTTACGCAAGGCAGCGCGCACTTGCCGCTCGGATCTCGGTTCTTAGACGGCGCGTACCATGAATGGTCCATGCTCCTGAATAGAGAGGATTTCACAAAGAACCGGGCAAAGGAACCGACAAAGGATCCCGGGACTTCTTTTGTCGGAGGGTCTTGCAGTCGAGGTGACACAGGCACGGAATCGAGTCCGCCGGTTCGACGGCACCGAATTCCGTCCAGAACTTCAACACCGGCCACGAGGATCCCGCTTGAACCTGCACGATGCGGTCCTGCGAGACTACCTACGAGACGCGAGTCGAACAGAAAAGAAGTGTGTGGACAGGTGATGCAGAGGGCCATTGATTCTCCTACGAATTTTTGCATCTGTCGGTCGGTTGATCTTAGGACCTAGTTTCCGAGAAGCGTGCCCGAGAACCTCCGCGAGCCCTCCCCTTCACGCTTCTTGAAATCGCTTCTTCTAGCTGGCACGATGAAAGGAAAACCGCAATGTCGTTTGGAAGGACCATCGGGAATCTTGCCGCAAGAATTCACTTTGCGCCGCTTTGCTGGACCTTTAGAGGCTGCTTTCTTCGGTTTGATCAGTTTAGCCTTGCCTCCCGGAACATGGACACCGGCTCCTCCAACGTTGGTCTCTCTGTCCCTTTGGTTTTCTTAATCGTACGTTCTTCAAAGACGCTATTGTTATTGCTCGTTGAAATATTTCGTAGATGAGCACGACGATAAATGAAAATCGAAATTCGGTGAAATATTTAGCAGTGGGATAATGAAGATCCTTGCAGAGCGATAAAATTGTGGATTTTTGTGCTAGATAAAAATTCGCGAAGCCAGCTGCAAGGTGCAAAAATGACAAAAAGATGGATTTTAGTAAGTCGAAAATAGTGCAGTATTTTTATCATTGATGGAAAATATGTAAATATGGAATGGAAAATAACAAATGCGTTGAAACGATGCGAAAATATTATTGCATCGCTGTGAATTCATTTAAATTATTATTAAAGGAAATAAATGTCTACGAAGTTCCTGCTTCTTGCAATTTAATGTAGATTTTTATTTTTATCTGTGATAATTTAGTAGTTCTTTATGCAAAATAAAGATGATCTGCCCTAATTTTCAGACATAAGAGCTACGTACACACAGTGTTCTTCTATTAATACATTAAATGCCGAATATTAACTCGAAAAATTCACACAGCATCAAGAAAATTTAATTAATGACACTGAAACTAGGAACTGAAAATTTGCCATAAGAAATATTGATTCAACTATTTTGTATTCTACAAATCCTAGTAACATTAAATCTGTTCAATATATCACAATAAAAATGAATTTCAAAGACCTAGTTAAAAATTAGTGTCACCCACACGTGACTCACGCGGCACTGAACGTATTAATCATCTTAATTAACAGCACGCCGACATTCTTCAGCCACCTAAATTGTCCTCCCATGTTAGATCGCGCCTATACAATTTTCTCATAAGTGCATAAAATTCGCAGTCCTTTACAGAAAATAAGTGTAAACACCGAAAAAGATGAAAGCATAATAACGAGACGGTTCGAGAGCCTCAACAAATTGTCAAGCGTGAAGTTAAAAATGTCCTAGTGGCTGGATCAAAGGGCGAAGACCTGGATTTAGACCTCGGGAGGCTGCAGGGTGTAAAATAGAACGCAGTTCCGAGGTTTTCCGGAAAACAGGAAGCACGAGGCGCGTGTGCCACCCCCGTCATGGGGTCCCGTCTATTTCTGACCGCGGGTGAGCTACGTGCTCCGCAAGGCGTCGGCGCCTTAAAACGTCTCCGAGTGAAAACACTTCGTGTTGACGTTTCCCCGGAATTCCCGCGTTCGTCGATACTCGCGCGCCTTGATGTTGGGAGGAGCACCGGTTGACGAGAATCGAGAAAGGGGTGTCGACAGTTCCCCAAAAATAACAGGCCTAAGCGACGCGTGTCATCGAGCTCGCCACGCTCGTTAAAGACTCGCCCCTCGGTTAAATCGCCCAAAAAATTAGGCGATCTTTAGGATTTTTTCTTCGATGAAACGAGGACGGTGCATCGTCGTGAATGTTTATGGCATTTATCGTGCTGCGAACGTACGTTGTCGCGAGATTTTTCTGCTTCGCTTTCGTTCATTTTTTTACGTGATATTAATATTATATGTATCGAGATTAAAAGGTGTCATTCTACTAAATTCTACTAAATTTAGAGGTATTTTTCAATACTCGAATAAATTATTTCTGCGGAGTATATTTTATAGTACAAAATTTTAGGAAATTAAAATTATAAGAGTCGGCTTTCGATAGAAAAATATTAAAAGATTAATAATCAAGGTTTTACACATATCTTCCTATGATGTATGATTAATTTAATCGCTGTGCATTGTTTCAGATCGATTTGTTTCTAAACGGAACGAACTGGAATAATTAATGAGTCAAACCTTGGTAATCGTGATAATCGAGGACCTGTTGCACCTCCTGCACCCAAAGGAGTCGTGTAAAACCCCCTACGAAACTTCCAACTTCGATGCTTTCTCAATTAAGAAAAAAATTCACAAATGCTTCTGAAACGTGCGCGAACGTGTCCCGAAACTTCCATTGCAAAGGGTGTCACACTCGTTCCGCAAAAAATTCGTTAGACCGCCCTTGCTTCCTGGGCACCGAGTAACCGAAAAGTCGGTTGCCAACAGGAAGTCTCGTCCTCGAGGAGGTCCTGCGAAGGTCCTGGCCGACCGTTGACGGTCCTGCACAGAAAAAGCTGCGGAAAAAAGCGGCGCGCAAGCGAACGAGAAAGCGAAATAGGTAGAAAGAGAGAGGGGGGAGGGGGAGAGCTCGCGTAACCTCATCCACGGCGGCAAATAAGTGATCTTCGCGCCGCCCATGATTCACGACACACGTTTCGCCGTTCCACAGTCAGCTCTCTCATTGTTCACCGGCCAGACACGCATAGGTGGATGCAGGAGACCGGCCGCGAGGAGAGGGTGTTTAGAATTTCATTTCCGGGCATTCGAGAGCGGAGAGAGCGACGTCTCCGCGCACCGGAGAGACGAGAGAGGCCAGCCTCTCCGTGCATCTGTCCGCAGATGCCGAGCAGATGCACGGGGCCTCCGCTCGAAAAACCAGCTCGGGCAATGCGCGTGGCGGTCTAATTGCAACCCTTCCGCAGAGGGTGAATTCGCATTGTCGCGAAACGTTCATTCATGCCCGCGCCGCGGAACCGGACCGGTGAGAGACGGTCGAAGACCTTCCTGCCGGAAGTGGCGGCGAAGGGCGGCGGCGGGCCTCGGCGGGCCTCGGGCCTCGGGCTCATTCAAGGAAGCAACAAGTAAAGGAATTCGGATCGCCGTCGTCGCCGCCGCGTTCCTTTATTTTAAATCGGCGCAGGTCGGTCATTCAGCGTCTTCGGCCCGGGGAATTCTTAATGGGGCTATGAAGGAACGCCGGCCACTTCTGCGCGCAACCCGTACAAAGTGTTTCCTCCCTTCCGATTCAGAATTTGCTATTGTTTGGTAGCAACTGTAAAACTCAGCTGATAGGGTAAAATTTTTATTAGCGACGTCTGGCTCGTAATTTGTTCGGTGTTTAACGCTATTGCGGTCGAAACGATCCTTTTCTTATCTGACAATAATTTTAATTTCCTAAAATTGTGTACTGTAAAATATACTCCATACAAATAACTTATTCGAGCATTGAAAAATACCTCTAAACTTCGGAGAATCTTTCGTGGAAAATCCTTTAATAAATTACATTATCTTCTCGCTCAAATTTTTCCGGCGGAAGAATTAATTTTCAAATCTGAGAGGAATAATTGCCATAAATTGTGATGAAGATGTTAAACAGTGTGTGTGAAGAAAATTCAACGGCCGCGTGGAATTGACACCTTCTGGCTCATGATAAGGCAAGAGTAGCCGAGGAGTCCTCAATGGCCGGAACCCCGACAACCCCCACTGTCCCTATTAATTTCTTATAGTCTCATTCCGGCGATCTATTTCCCCTCCGAAGTATTTATCAAACACACCACACCTATCGGTCCAAAGGCTTCCGATGGCAGATGGCAGAAAAGTACCTACTCACTCCGAAAACACATGCTCTCCCGTGGCCACGTGGTCTTTTGGTTACACCCATGGTCACGGTTCTACCCCATCTTACGTATGCTTATATGACGCAGATAAACACATTCTCCCTTCTTCGTCGTTGCGAGCGCCTTCTCCTTCCTCTATCCTCCCCTTCTCTCTCTCTTTCTTTCTCTTTCTTGCACCCTTTCTCTCTCTCTCTCTCTCTCTCTCTCTCTCTCTCTCTTTCTTTCTCTTTCTTGCACCCTTTCTCTCTCTCTCTCTCTCTCTCTCTCTCTTTCTTTCTCTTTCTTGCACCCTTTCTCTCTCTCTCTCTCTCTCTCTCTCTTTCTTTCTCTTTCTTGCACCCTTTCTCTCTCTCTCTCTCTCTCTCTCTCTCTTTCTTACACCCTTCCTCCATCTCATTCTTTCTCCCTTCCTCTCGGTTTCTCCCTCTCTGACCCGTTCGCTCCGCACGAGGCGGACCGATTCAATCTCCCTAATGGCATCGTGTTCCTTGCCACGAGCTAATACGATGTATCATGCGCTCTAATGGGCCAATAGGCTCGTACCTGATTATTTCGGCCACGGCAGTGCGTGGGCCGGCAGGTGGTACTCTATTCGATCAGCTATTTTAAGAAGGGCCACGACGGTATCGGCGCACGACATGTTTGCCGGCGATCGGTTATCGGCGGCGTCGAGAAAATCAGTTTTCCGGCAGACTTTCGCGTGCAGGGTATCACTGTTTGTTCTTCAGGAACAAGTGGTTCATCTTGGACCTTTGGGTGCCCTATCTAACGCGTTACCTGCAGGAAGTTCGTCGGGGAAATAGTTTAATGATCTCCAATTCGATGATTATTTTTTGAGGACTCCTTTGCTCTTGCAACGATTTTGAAGCGCTTCGACGATGTTCTTTCTTCGGTGAGGAGATGATTAGGCCAATATTTGTGCTTCTTTCTTAATTATCGCAGCCACGATCATTACAATCTTTTGTATCGTAACAAGTTCTTAGACGAAAAAGAAAATTTACTTTTTAATTTAATTTCTTTAGAATGTTATTATGTATAATATCATACTTAACAGGTGATTAGTATAAATATTCGTTACAGTAGGCTTTTTTTAACCGTTAAATTCATTATTATATTTTTTATAACTTTATATTAATTTATTATTATTATTAGTACCATTTAATTTATTATTAATTATTTTAATTATGCTTTTTTTCTAACCATTACACTGTAATGAAAGGAGATAATTCAGGGTTTCGAAGAACACTTTCAGAGATCAACTCTACAATCTTCTTCTTTTTTTAAACGTCTCGCAAGAAAATAATAAAATTTCTTAGCGAAGTTATTCTTATTGCATCTCAATAATATTCAATCATTTTATGAAGCGTGCCGATTGCATCCCGTTAGGAGTTCGACAATGATTCGCCGAAGGGTGGACACGTTTCACATTGTTTCAGCATCATTTCCGACTGAGTTCCCGAAATTCGCTGTTCGACGCGGAACACCTCCGTTCGTCAGCCTTCGGGGAACCAAAGGAGTAAAAAAAACAAAAGTCAGTTTCTTGTTACACAAGGTTACGGGGCTACTCCTTAAGAAAGGTGACGTGGAATCAATAAGATGTGATTTACAAGATCCAACAAAGTGACCGCAGGCATTTTTCACGGTCGATCACGCCTCCGAACGGCGGGCCTAATTGACACCGACGTAACCAACACCTTGACTACCCCGAGGAGATCACCGCGAGACCCTTCGCCTCCCTGTGCCCTGAACTCTGTGAAACTAAAGACCGGTTTCGTAATGGTCTTAAAGGCGATTCCGACCCTCCCCGTTGTTCCGCGGACCAATTGTATCCTGCACGAGAAATGGCCTGCTGGAAGCCACTTCGCGTCGCCGAAAACAGATCGATAAACCTTTCCAGCGAGTCTCAACCTTCTAGAAATGTCCTAAACAATTGTACAGAATTTCCAATTCACCGAATTCGCAAGCGATATATATTATAATATAATATAATTAATATATATAATAATTATGTTATATATAATATTATAAATTATATATTCATAAAAATTCTGCGGTGAAACTTGTGGATGGCAACTGGAAATTGTCAAAAGTAAAGAATTTTAGAATTTTTATATTTTTTCATATGAACTTCACGTTATGGGTTTTATGAACTTTTATAAAGTTTGTGTGCAAATTTGTCAAACGTAAGATATTGGTATAAGTTAACTTGGTATAAGCTTAATTATGGTTTAGTTATATTGGTATAATTTCCTTCTGCAAATTTTAATTTATGGCGGAGAAATGTAGGGTATTTTTTGTAACATCTTTATATTGGAAGATATACATTTGGGCCTGTTTTAAGCGAAACACCCTGTACAGTAAGTTCATTCTAATTTACGCTTAGTTTGGAAACAGAAATAGGCAATTTGGGAAGAGATGGCGGCTCGTTTTTTATGATTATTGACAATCGGTAACTATAAAAACGAGCCGCAAGTCCCGAATAATCGAATCTCCTCTTCCCAAATTGTTCATTTTTTTGTACAGCAATTTCTCCCTAATTCGCGCTCAGATTGCGCACAAAAATGGACAATGGACTCGTTTTTATAGTTTCCGATTGTCAACAACTATAAAAACGAGATGCAAGGTCCGAATAATCGTATCTCCTCTTCGCAAATTGTCAATTATTGTGCGCAATCCGAGCGCGAATTAGAGAGAAATTACTGTACAAGTTGAGTGTCAATTAGGGAGAATTTATTGCATATGAACGTTCTACATAATGAATGCACACAATAATTCTTTACAATTCGTTATATTTTTAATCGACAAATGATCCACCGATCATCTCTCGGCCGCTTTACGAATCGGTCTCACGTGGCCGGAAGGGATCCATGGATCTTCGCCCTGTTTGCCGAGGATCCTTCTCCGACCTGTCGCGACCTGGTTTATCGCGACGACTCGGTTTTGTTTGGCCGTTATCATCGGCCGAAGGACGATGCGCCGCATTCCGAGGCTGTAGAACATGTTTTATCGGGTCTCGTTTGTCGTGCCTTCGGATTAACCGGTGTTTAAAAACGATACGGCCTCGGCGGAGATCCCGCAAGGATGATTCGTAACCGCAGCTCGCCGCGCGTCCCCTTTTTTCCAACAAGGAAACCACCTCCGAGGGGCTGCTTCTTTTTTATCTCCGCTACACGTGTTCGTTCCTCGCGTTCCTTTTATCCGCGCTTCCTCGATCCTCCCACGTAGGCGATCGAGATCGGCTCCTTTCAACCCTCGGCGACCCTTCGGACGATTCTTCCGGCGAAACTACCGCCTCGTTTTTTCGAAATCGTTAATTTCATTTGAAACGAATTGAACCCTTTTTTTCTGGGTGAGATTCACTTAATTGCGGATCCTCGTTTTCAATTAAATCTTTCTTTTTCTGTTATAGCTGTGATTTATCGTTTCATCGTTCGGAAAACTTGCTTGGATATTTTTATACCTCGTTCAGCATTTCGACGATTTATGGTTTAAGAAGTTTTGATTCTGTGAGACTACGTAATTCAGTTTGTTATTCGCGAATCTAGATAGTAATTTATAATTATAATTTAACACTGGCCAACACTGTAGCACCGCCGGTCAAATAAATGGTTTCACATTTTTTATTTCATAATTATTGAACTCCTAAAGCTGCTCTCATTAAAAATTGTTCAATATATTTCAATTTTCGTGCACGCACTATGTATTATAAAAATTGTGAAAAATTTGAATAAATTCTAGCTTGAAATTCTTACGAGAAAAATTTTTGTTAGTCGCTTTTAGACCTCGGCAGGTTTTTTTGTGTTAAATCTGTAAACTATTATGAAATTGAATTTTCTGTAAACATTGTAATTTTTCTTAGATTCATGTGCATTCAAAGCCTATTTTATCTTTGCTGCTGATTCATCAAAACTACTCGAATTCGATCAAAATTGATCGAATACTAAAGATTCTTCTATTTTGATTGTTTCATTAACGAATTCATCATGCGTTCGCACATAAAACATTCTGCCTGTTTCATGCTGTATAAACAGAATATTAAACTACTCAATTTAAGCCATTTTCTAAATTTTTAACACAAGTATCTTTCTACTGTGTCAAAAAATTCCATTCTCGCGCGCGCGCGCGATTAGCATCTTATAAAATGAATATTTAATTTTCGGAGACACATACAGCCTTATCCTTAAAAATCAATGTTAAATCCACGACTATGTGCAATTATTTACACAGTGCCGTTTAAAACAAACAGTGTTTCGTAATGTACAGTTGCTACAAAAATTATTTGTCCATGAACAAAATAACTTACTTAGAACCAAACGACTTTCAATTGATTACAATTTCTGCAAATTTAGTGAACTAGCGATTCCAACGACTCAAAAATAGAATTCAAGTCGTCGGTCCAATTTCGAAAATGTTGTGCCATTCGATAAGTGCAGGAATACATTTTGGAGGCGTAGCACAGCGATCGGTCTCATTAATATCGAACAGACCGGCGCGGACTGTCGCAACGTAACGGCCGGACAGTTTTTCCGTACTCGTTATCGACGAGACTGTTTGCCAATTTGGCAGGTGACAGAGTCCGCGACGTGCGTTCGTGACAATCGCGCACGGTGACGACGCACCTTGTGGCAAACGCAAATACGGATCGGGTCCCATGGAATCACCATAGATAGAAAAGGAAACTCTCTGTGCACACACTTGATGCGCGTGTACGTGGCGCGCCAGCAATCTTTACTCTTCGTGAGATATCGAGGGAGGATCGGTTGTATATTGGAAGGTGACAGATAAGGCCGCAGATAGGTGTTTCAAAAATATAGGAGGGGTTTTTGTGCGAGGAAAAATTTGGCTCGAATATTTCCACGAAAGATCGTCCCGGTGGCGCGTCGAACGTAACGCGTTGGCCGCGCCGCACGCCGATTACAGATATCTCTCGTATCGTGCGACGATCGCGATCGATAATTATGCACTGTCGCGGAACGCATCGTCGCGGTTGCATTTTCACGATTATTATTATATTACTATTATATTATTATTATAATATTATATATTACTATTATTATTATATTACTATTGTATTACTATTATAATATTATATATTACTATTATTATTGTATTACTATTGTATTACTATTATAATATTATATATTACTATTATTATTGTATTACTATTGTATTACTATTGTAATATTATATATTACTATTGTATTACTATTACAATATTATATATTACTATTATTATTGTATTACTATTGTATTACTATTATAATATTATATATTACTATTATTATTGTATTACTATTGTATTACTATTATAATATTATATATTACTATTGTATTACTATTACAATATTATATATTACTATTATTATTGTATTACTATTGTATTACTATTATAATATTATATATTACTATTATTATTGTATTACTATTGTATTACTATTATAATATTATATATTACTATTATTATTATATTACTATTGTATTACTATTATAATATAAATACGATTATTTTTATATTATTACGATTTCGTTCCATGTAACCGGCGCGTTCGACCACCGCGCGATTCGCTTTCTACGATCTTTCGAGTACACCCGAGAAGCTTACGCAATTTTCCATCGACGCCGTTGCTATCCGATTTTCATGATACATTTTTTCCTTTCAATTAAAGTGGCCGCCGTTAAAAGGAATAAAATCTTAACGGCGAAATTAGTCACACATTTCACGTTCTATCCACGACGGCGACGTGTTCGCTTTTGCAGAAGCCCGTCGATTTTAATCTCGGCCGCTAATTATTGGACAGTTTTTTGAACGGGTCGATAAATCAGTCTCATTAACAGGTAACTCGGATCTGGCGCCGATTGATATCGGCGTAATTTAAGGGGATCCGTTATTCCGCGCTCGTGAAAAAATATTCGACGGCCGGCCGAAAGAATTCTGTCGGCTCTATTAATAGAAGCCCATTACACGCAATAACGTTCCGCGAGACGCCGGCGAACAAGATACGACCGTCTAAAATTTCGCTGTCCGCGAGATTGCACTGGCATAATACAATTATTATGCACGGGGCACGGCACAGAGTATATTAACGTTCAGATGGAAAAAGGCCTATATAATAATCCTCGGCCGTTCGGGCTGTCGTGGCACCGGCGAGCAAGATATGCCGGCCCGTATAATGGCTAAATGTTACTAATAACCGGTTCCGAGCATTTAACTAATGCGAGTATTAGACGATCGAGCTTTCGATAAGACTGTCCCGAGAGAGGCTACACGCGGCTACACGGCCAGGCAAATGGAACTGTTTCGCTGAATCTAACATCCAGCTTTATCGCCACTATTTCCGTCTTATCCGAGCACAATAAGACCTCTTCGTGAACTTCATTAAGGCCAGCTTCGCGTGATTTATCGGTCGCCTTCGATTCCAAGCGTCCCGGTCTTATTGCTCCGCCATTGTGCACTGTTTAACCTGTTCATTTGCAACGGGATTATATGGTTTCCCGTTTGCTTGCGCTGCGCGCTTCAAGTCTCCCTTTACCGGCTCAGCTTCTCGGTAGATTTCTAACCAAATAACAACGAACTGTGGACACTTCATTATTCGGTTTACGACACAACCTCCTGTGGGAATCTTATCGCGTGTTGCCAGTGTTAAATTTTGTCAAATGTACTTTTTTTTCAAAATTCTGTACTTTTTTCTGTATTTTGAGTTTGTGCGACTATGAATTCTGCGAATATTCCTGTAATTGTTTATAATCGAAAAAAATAAGCAACGTAAAAGAGTGTATTTCTTATTCGAGAAATATAAAGTCATCAAAAATAAATATAAAATTATAAAAGTAACAATGAGACATTTATTCTGATTTTTAACGCGTGTTATTGTAATATATGCCACAAGTAGGTATATACATATGCCATAACTCATAAATATGTCTTTAGAATCTGAATAATCGTAAATTAGGAACTGAAAACAGTAACTGGCTCCACTACCTTATTGCAGCAGATATTTAGATAACAACGTTTATGTTAACAATTCTGTATATTAACAGAGCGTGGAAGTTGCAATTAGTGCAGAAATAATAGAAATCGTATACCAATGCGTATCGACTGCGAAGATCGTGCGGCCATGAATAAAGTATTTCGAAGAAAGAAGAAATGAGATTCGATCGTGCGATGGGTGACGAAACTTCGAAGGTGCGAAGACTCGTGCAGCCGCTTACGTAGACGCTTTCGGCCACTTTTCTGGCCGCTCGACATTGTATTGTTGTTGCCGAGCGAGAGGCCGAGAGAATCCCCGTAAAAGGTGACAACCGAAACCGCAAGTTTTACTGGCCGGAGAGCTTTGTGATTTAAACCGCAACCGGCTTACCCATCTCCTCATCATCTATCTACCTCCTTCTCGCTGTTTACTCTCTAACCGCAAGATTAAACACGTTAATCCCCCGGCCACGTTTCGTGTTGTATCGGCGGCGGGGCACGCCTCGTTTGGCGGCCGTCCGTCGCCGATAAAAACTCGCATTAACCGAAAACCACGAGGAACAAGATGGTGAACGGAACGAAGACGAGACGGGACGAACGGACGGAAAAGATGAAAAGGAGGAAAAAAAGGAAGGAAGGAAGGAAGGGAAAGCACCGCGTCTTATGCGACGCGTTCTTCTCGTCCGCTGCACAACCATCCCCGGTCGTATTCGAAATGCTAATCCTAATCCCTGAGGTGTGCAGGTACGAGATAGAGAGCTGCGAAAACAACCTGGTTTGCCCTGAAAACCGCAGGCTTAATATTTACCGCGGCCGTTTTTACGACCGGCTATCGCATCATGCAGGCCACCGTATCTTTAATTTCTGCTAATCGGGGCCCAGGGAGCTGGCGTAATCTTCCGATGGGACTCGCAAACAGTGTTCGGTACCCTGCGACGAGTGATTGAATTTATCCGCTATTAGAATTTATTTCATTCCCAATTTCTTCTTTCGAACAATCGTCGGGGGTCTCCTTTATGCTTCTGAGAGGTGCAATCGATACTGTTAAGCTGTCTGCGTGTGTCTACAGGTTGAAATGGATAAGACTAATTGATCGTGGTTAATTTATTTTCTGCAAGTGCGATGATTATGTTGCTTTAATGAACTGGTCGGAATGTATGCGCACGATTTATAATAGAAACTCAAATCGATTTTACGATTCTCAATCAAATAATGTCCATCAATTTTAAACGTGTATTTTTATTGTAACAATGACCGTGTGTACATTTTTTAGCTGTAAGTTTTGCAAGTATCTAAATGGATTATTTAAGAATGTACTGTAAGTAAATATGCCTCGAACAGGAGAAATAATATTTACAGCACTTTTTCGTACACAGAGACTTCAGTTTTCTAACGTCTTAGGCATCCTAGGGTTAAATACTTGTGAATATTTTCAGAGTATAATGATGTCCGATGTTGAGATTGTTAGGGAATTATTGAAAAATTGCGATTAGCTTGGTAAGCGTCCATTAAGCACGATATTCAGAAATTAACCCTAAATGTCATTAAATATATCATTAATTACGAATGTCATTAAGATCTTATTACATAAATATACTGACGGATTAAATATTCTATAATTTTTTAATTCCTTATTAAATACCAAAAATTAAACAATGTGGCTGTCGCTCTTACAAAATACTAACTAAACATTATAATAATCAATGATGCTTAATACATAATTATTTTGCAATATAGCTTTGAAAATTTGAACACAAAATGCATTTATAGAACTGTCAAAACACAATTTCGGATTTAATATTGTTTGCAGCATAAAATTATCTTTGTGCAAAATCAACAATTATTTCGAACCACCACAATTTACCAGAGGATCGATCCTGAATCACACAAAAGCTCCTAATGCCTAATTGCAATGTCCCCAAGTAGATTTCCAAATTGTTAGGTGGATAAAGCGTGAAATAAATCGCTCCGATTTTCCGTAATTTTCGAATCTCTCGATCGAAAGCGTTAACGACTACATCGTTGCAAAACCCGGAAGGGGGAAGATCGCGCATGCAGCAGCGCAAATGACGATTCCGCAGGGGTTCCGTTCCATTCTTCGTACCTAGTGGAACCAAACAGACCCCCGAAAGGATCCATCGTAAAGCAATAACGCGACGCAAACAAGGGTGGCTGTCGTGTAACCGATGACGGTGACGTCGAACGCGATCCAACAGAGCCGCTTTCATGGCCCCTGCTCCACTGGGCTGCAGAACAGTAGTATTTTTGTGTCCCGTTTAGCCACATGTCCCGCCGATAAAAGTGGCATTGAATCGACATGCGTCGCCCGTTATCGACCGATCGATAAATGCCGGCACAATGAGCCCTGGGAAATATTGGGACCAGTGTCGCTGATAAAGAGAAGAGACCGGCATTTTTATAGCCCCAGGGTGTCCACGGGACGCGGGGTGAATGGTACCTTGTGCCCCGTGGATAACGACCTCTGTTCACGGCGCACAGTGGTACCTTTTCCAAAAAAAAAGTTCACCAAGTTTTTAAATTTGGACCGCACAATTTGAATTTTTTTTTAGATAACAGAAGGGCTGGTTTGCTTGACAATGAATAAAAGTTGCGAAAATTACAATTGGGTGGAATAATAGAAAAACATAAAGATCACGTTTTTCAACTTTTTTATCTGAACGTGTAACGAAAATTCATACAATGCATTTTTTAGGTCTCGTAACTTATATGCACCCTGAAAATTTCATCATTTTTTAACTTTTCTTCTGTTATTCTGTTCGATTGCCATTTTTCTGAAAAATTGTTTATACATCATCTAGTAAATTAGACCTTATAAAGTCTAGAAAAAATCAAAAAATACAAAGAAAGTTATTTTCTTGTCAAAGCTGTGATATTTGTCCCACGATTGTATGTGTCGTATAGATCTCAGAAATATGGATTGTCAAAACTGACGAATTTAATCTTTCTATCGATGTAAGAAATTTTTATTTTACATAGAGATCCTCAGTTGAATTAAAAAATCATGACTTATGGTAAGATGTGAACCATGAAATTTAATCGAAAAATCATGCCTGTTTTGGCGATTTTTAAGATATTTAAGCTTAAACTGTTGAAAGTAAGATCGTCATATTAAATTTTGTATCGGAAAATGATTGATAGTCATAAAAAATGAATCTGATTTATCTTATTAAATTTTGTAATAATAAATATATAATATAATAAAAAAATATATATATAATATATAAATATATAATAATAAAAATAGTAACGAAGTTATGATATGACGGCAACTTTTTTGGGAAAAGATACCACTATGCGCCGCCTGCCGTTCCAATAAACCCCTCTGATCTCCATATTGGGACTGTTTCTAGCCTAATCGATCCCTCGTGGAACGTCCAGCACCGGTGTTCCAACTTTCTACGACGGTCTCTTTCGAAACCGATCTCTGACCCAGAAATTATAGAATCTGCGGAGGGTATACTTTTCGCGAATCGTTCGGCTGTCTAACGATTCCGGCTTCTAACGCTTTGCTGTAATTTCAGCGATCGTTTCTAGTGTGATTCTTCCAGGCAAATTGGTGAATCCTGTGTCACAGGGTATACTTTTCGCGAATTATTTGATTATCTAACGGATTATTGGAAGCATTTGCTGTGAAATGTGTCTCTGCGCCGCGGAATTATCTAATTTCGAATGATTGGCGAATAACTACAGTGCCATCTACATATTGCTGATCATGTTCATACTAATTCCAGTGATCATTGGGAACAGCCTCTGCCCCGAAGCTACACAATTTTTTATTTCTTCGCGATCTTCTTTATCTGAAAGTTCATTCTTCTATTATTCTTGTATATTTGTAGATTATGATTTTTATTGTTGAATGCGTTTTAAGATAACCTCGAAAATCTACGTCAATATCGTCAATATTTGTAAATCTTATTAATAGACTGCGAGGTTTCTGTAAAATAAAAATTGTCTAATTCAATCTTGAGAAACAGAAATGAAATAAAAACGTGTCTCTTTTTCTAGTAATTTTAATAAATTGAAGATAAGACAGCAATGTTCATTAATGTTTCTAATATGGTCACGTTTTCATATGGTCAACTCATTAATAATTACTACTTATTGTAAAAATTAATAAATTAAACTTAAAACAAGAAAAATGTTAAGAATTTAACATAGTTCATGTATTATTTTCAACTTGCTGAATTGATTAAAGAAAGAGAGGAATTCCTATTGAGCTCTTGTTCGCTGCAATTGATAAAGACAATTTTTATTTAGCACAAAGATCTACAGTCTACTAATTACTACGACCAATTTAAACCTTTCAATCTTAACATTCTTAACTACAGTCGAATTTTTATTATTCTAGTTACACGTCCAACACGTCTAAGTTACTTCTATACCTGCGCGTTAGTAAATCAAATCGTAACAATTAAATCAGATTTTCCTCCCGAATGCATAAAATCCGCCGTCAATTTATCGGGAACCGCTGTCACGGCCGTTTCCAGGAGAAAAGTTCCCTCTTCGCGCCCGGTGGTACACGCCAGCATCCCCAATCTGCTTGGGGGCCCGCAGTTCCCCGGAAAAAAGCGATTTCTTCGGCGTGTAGGTTTTCTGCTCGGGCCTGGCCTCGGTTTTTCACACGTCCAACGGTTTCGAACCGGCCTCAACCTGTCCGGGACTCAACGGTCATTCCCACAGTCACCTGTGCCGTCGAAGACACTCACTCGCCCATTGTAACGATCCCTAATGCGCGTTATCCCTCGGAGTCGGCTACCGGTTACCCGTTCGTACGTCCCTCTCGCGCTGATTTCTTCTCGCGGCCGACACCTTGCCCGCCAAAGAGACAAAAGGATCCGACCGAGCTCGCGGTCGCCGCGGAGCTTGAAATGCTAATCCTCCGGAGGGACCGTGTCGTGATGAGAAACGGGGGGAGGCGGGGCCCGCGGAGGGCCGTACGGGGACCGAACGGGCGCCGAACAGGCACCGAAACGGAGACCGAACTGGCACCGAACGGCGACCGA
Source organism: Megalopta genalis (assembly GCF_051020955.1). NCBI lineage: Eukaryota > Metazoa > Arthropoda > Insecta > Hymenoptera > Halictidae > Megalopta > Megalopta genalis. The sequence goes on along the minus strand of NC_135016.1, from coordinate 8,327,424 downwards.
AACGGGGCCGGAGAGGACAGGGGCGTCGGTGAGTTACGGGACAGTCTTAATTTCGTCATTCATCTCGCAGCGCAGCCGGAGAGGACCCGACAGGATCCCGGCTTGGCGGCTGACTGGTTGCTAAGACAAGAAGTGGTTCTCTCGTCATGCGATCGTAGCCTTACGATATTGTTCTTGCTCGCCCTCTGGGGAAATGGGGCTTCGCGGGGAGCACCATTTTTATTTAGAGACGCGGCGTCTAGAGAAATCTGCAGCGAGACGGCGTTTTATTCGAACGACGACTTTCAGAAAATGCTCTCTGGATTTCCGAGCAGCACTGGGTACAGTAAATTCTCCCTAGTTTTTCCTCGGTTTCGAAGGAAAGGAAAAAAACCTTCGAACCTTGCAGCGCGTTTTTATAATTATTGACAATCGGCAACTACAAAGGCGAGCCGCGAGGCTCGAATAATCGTATCTCCTCTTCCTAAATTGTCTATTTCTGTTTGCTATAGCTGAAGGAAAATTCGAAAGAATTAACTGGCGAAACAATTTTCAATGAATTTCAATGTATAAAAAGTTCGCTCAGAAAAAAAATTATTCAATGTTTTTAGCAACGTTTCAATTTTAATCATTATTCCGCAGAAACGAGTCTTTGCTTTTCCATCTTCCATATTATGTAAAAAAATCATGGAACACTACTACCACTACTGAAAACTAGAGATTTCAAGCTTTAAAATGAGTTCAGTGTTATCGTCGTGCGACTGTTTTCTACGAAATTATAGCAGCTTGAACTTCGTCATAAAATTGGAAGTGGTGAAATGCTTCCTCGCGTCGCTATAAGATAGAGTCTATTAACGCTAGATTTACGGAGCACAAAAGAACAGCTGTTTTATATTAGTTTATAAAAGTAACAATAAGACGTTTATTCTGTTTATTGTAACCTTTGTCGCAAGTAACATGTAAGTTGAATAAATAACTCGTAAATGTATCTTTACGATATGAATGTAAAATCGTAAATTAAAAAATTAGTGACCCCTCGTTTTGACAGGTTCCGTAAATCTGGTGTTAAATAGACTGTGAACTTTTGCTGTCGTTAGGACTACATAATTTGCCAATTTGTTTATAATTTACAGTGACCAAAGACGTCCTATTTACTTCATAGTCTCCACAGCTTTCCCTTATTATAAGCGCACATCCCAAGCGAAAAGCAAAAGTCTCTCGCGCCGGATAGGAAAAATGTATGCAGCGATCGATAAAAATTGAAATTCATGGACTGGAAAGAATATATTGGTACGCTTCCGGCCGAGAGAGAGAGAGAGAGAGAGAGAGAGAGCGTACAATTGACACTGGACCGTTATCTGGGTGAACGCGGCGGCTGTTATTAGTCAGAAATGGACGAATGGGTGGCTTAAACGCCAGATACACGCTAACGAAGCGTGAATAGAGAACGTTAGGTTGTAAAAGTGTCTCATTACTCGCGTTTTTACAGCTCGGGGATAATTTGCACACGTATGCGCGCTCAGTGGACCAGTTCTCCCTCGGATGCGATTCGATACGAGAGAGGTACGGAACGCGTAAAAACGCGTCAGACCTGATATCGTTCTGTGAAATTGCTGTTTACTCAACGGACCGGGTATTAGCATGGCTGATTTATACGATCGCAGGTCTTGAGATATTATTATTGTCGCCTTTACCGAGCCGAGCACTTGGGGTCTCTTCTCTCTGGCCACTTCTTTAGCGGTTGACGGTGGATGATTGTTGGTAGCTCGAAGGGGTTGAACACGTTGAGAGGGGCAGATTTATGAGGGTAATTTATCGAAGATCCTTCGGGGATGCTTAGGGCTGCGCCGCTTTCAATGCGAATCTTCTTTCGTCGGCTCGGCGGAGCCTCCAGCTTGAAAAATTGCGCTATTGTTGGATATCCGTGTCGCTTCTCTGTGCTTCATTAGCCCCTCCCAATCGGAGAATTTTCTGAAATCACCTGTCGAAAACATCTATTCACGGAGAGAGAGAGAGAGAGAGAGAGAGAGAGAGAGAGAGAGAGAGAGAGAAAGGAAGAAAGAAAGAAAGAAAGAGTAACTATTTAAAGCAAATATAAAATGACAGAACGGTGAAAATAATTCTCCCGTTTAACACTTCGACTGCTACGTCATCCACACGTGGGTGACGGAATTATCTTCCTAATTTCATTAGGGTCGTACAACGAAGCCGCAGTCGAGATGTCACAGAACTTAACATTTCAATTTTAATTTGATTAAATGATTTAATTTTGTAAAAATTTTCAGCTTCTTGGCACAGCAGATAAATTGATCGCGAGATTTTATTAACACAGATTTTACGGAGGGAAAACGGTCGATTTTGAAAGTACCATGATTATCAGCAGTCTTGTAAACGCTATAGTATCAAACACTACAATAAGCTCGATACTTGTTCGCTTCCGCAGCACGCGCTATTTTCTATAAATAAAGCAGTTTGTTGGTACGGAGTGTTGAAATTCCCGGTCGGAACGAACGCTGGCGTACAAGCAAACATTAATCACGGTATTAATTACTTTCACTTTACCTAAATCTATTCCGGCCGATGTTTTATTACAGAGATTAATTTCTCTGACAATCCTATCGTTCGAGCATAAATAACGATTCCACGTCGAGCTGTCAACGATTGATTAATGCCTCCTTAATGGACCCAACGAATAAGTGTTTCCGACAACGTATTGAAATCGCTCGTGGCCCGTTCGCTTGATCGAGAAACCGAGCAATTAGCGATAGTAGGAGATTGCTACCTGGCGAAATGGTCGTCAGGTGGCGTCACGTATAAGGGCCCGGGCGATCCAGTTCCTGCGAGATATGTCTTCAGGGCCCGTTCGATGGGAAACGCGTTATTTACGGGGCGACAATACGGCTGGTTCCAGCTCATTGAAGCACGAGCTGCGAAACCTCTAATCGCCGCGTTATCGATCTCGCTATGCCTAGGGCCACTGCAACCAACGCGACCTTCGACAAACAACCCTGATAACACGCCGGACCGACAAGCTGACCCCGTTGCCAGAATTCGAGCTTCCAATTTGGATAAATTCGGAGAAATTGTCGAAGTTCTAAGTTCGAAGAAAACGCAGTTCAACTTTCAGAAAAATGTACTCCGTAAAATATGTTTGGAGAATAATTTAACTAGACTTATTTTAAAGAATGGAGACTTTACATTGACACTGTGAAAGTGCCTTTTTTCAAGGTTAAATTGGGGCCAGCAAATGGTAGAGAAGCGAGGATAATTTTTTTGGATGTTTTATAAATTCCAACGTGAATATATGGAGTTCAAACAATTTCTTCGTGGAGTCAAACTGATATGATCTTGAAGATCGAAGTTCCCGCTTTACAACGAGCTCGAAATGATTGACGTACGATTTTCTGTTACCATTTTATGGCACATCGAAAAAGAAGAAAAAGAAGAAGAAGCTGGGTTTACACATCCTTCTATCTTGAACTTTACTGAATTCTCGTATTAATTTACTATAATTTTATTCTAAAATCCTGCCAAATTTTTCCGATTTTTTATTGATCTTTCTTTCGTATTTCATTCTCCCTTATTTCTTTCTTTATAACAAAGACTTGTACCCGCATAAAGTTAAAATTCTTCTGACAACTACTTCCGTTCACTTTATCAAAAAATTTAGAACGTTACACTCGAAATAATTAACCACGATAGCTCTTTTCAATAGATATTACGATCCGATGCATTAGAAGATAAACAAGACTGCAGCACGATTTTCAAGAGCCAAAAAAGCCAAAAGAGCCTTTCCCGACGCACCGTCCCGAAAGGTTGCACGAAATCTGCTCGCATAAATGCGGCAGGTTCCCCGAGCAAAACGGCGAGCCACCGTGCATCGTTGAAAAGGATTGATCAGAAGATGCGCATAATTTCGACAAGCCTAAGCGGCTTTGCGGAGTACTGTGAAAGGCGAGCGCGACAGGCGCTCGAAGGGAACACGGTCCGATATTAACGAGCACGGGAATAGGATCAGCGATCGGCTCGAGAGCATCGTGGAACGGTCACGAGCGTCCGTTCAAGCAGAAATACCCGTTTTCCGCCGGTAAAATTAAAGACAAGGAGCCATCTTCACGGTCGACGGCGTCTTAACGAGCCCGAACGAATTCGTCCCGCGGACGCGACGAGTCATCGATTTATCGAATCGTTACCGGCGAGAGACCGTCCCCGAGGCGCCAGACCCTTTTTAATGCCCGATCGTCGGCGCGACCGATCAATTAGCGGGCTATTGATCCTCGAGCCGCGGCACGGCTGCGTTCGATCACGGCCACGACTCCGGAAAAGTTCCTGCCACCTGGCCCGACCCCCGCGGCCACCGGCAGATGCGTTCTCGGCCGATTCCTGCATCGATCGAGCACGTGATTTCATGGATCTCCCCTTCACCGGATTCGAGAACCGGGGATTTCCGCTCCTTCGGCAGAAATTTCCAGCGAACTCCTGTTTCGGTTACATGATGCCTCTACTCTTATTATTTTTCATTTCTCGTTTAATCCGATAAACAATTCTGCTATTTTCTTGCATCGCTGTGTTCATTAAACTTTAGCGTATTTATGTTGATCGCGGTGGAATTATGACAACTTTATTCGTCCCGCGTTATGTTTTCGTAAGCGTTCGTGATAAAAAAGTCACGTTTTTAATAGGTCACATTCTAGCGGCTGTGTGAAGCTTGGAACATTTTTCTTCGGAACCAAACCGTAATACGATTTAAAGAGTAGAGTCTTCTCTTTAGAATGAGTTAAAAATCGTTGACACACGATTTTTTGTTATTGTTTTATCATACTTTGAATGAAACGCTTAATCTAGTGACACGTGATGTTTTTCGTGAAAAATCACTTTTAATAGGTCACATTCTAGCAGCTGTGTGAAGCTTGAAACATTTTTTTCGGAATGAAATCATAATACGATTTAAAGAGTAGAGTCTTCTCTTTAAAATGAGTTAAAAATCGTGGACATACGATTTTTTATTACTTTTTTATCACACTTTGAATGGAACGCTTAATTTAGTGACTCATGATCATTTCCGCCAAAAATTACACTTTCAATAGCAACTATATGAAGCTTCAAAATTTTGTCTCGGATCCAAACCATAACTCGATTTAAAGATTAGAGTCTCCTCTTTAAAATGAGTTAAAAACCGTTGACAAACGATTTTTTATTACTGTTTTATCACACTTTCAATGGAACGCTTAATTTAGTGACTCATGATCATTTCCGCCAAAAATTACACTTTCAATAGCAACTATATGAAGCTTCAAAATTTTGTCTCGGATCCAACCCATAACTCGATTTAAAGATTAGAGTCTCCTCTTTAAAATGAGTTAAAAACCGTTGACAAACGATTTTTTATTACTGTTTTATCACACTTTCAATGGAACGCTTAATTTAGTGACTCATGATCATTTCCGCCAAAAATTACACTTTCAATAGCAACTATATGAAGCTTCAAAATTTTGTCTCGGATCCAACCCATAACTCGATTTAAAGATTAGAGTCTCCTCTTTAAAATGAGTTAAAAACCGTTGACAAACGATTTTTTATTACTGTTTTATCACACTTTCAATGGAACGCTTAATTTAGTGACTCGTGATCTTTTTCGCGAGCATCGAAAAATCACACTTCTAATAAATCGCATTCTAGCAGCTGCCTGAAGCTTGAAAAATGTCTTCCCGGGCCCAAATCACAGTCGATTTCAAGATCGAAGCCTCCTCTTCAAAACTAGCCCAACGCAATCGTCGCACGATTTTTTATTACCATTTTATCGCACTTCGAATCGTGAATGATTCACTGCTTGTGATTTTCCAACGTATAAAACGGGATTAGTGTTCACGAATTTCCCTGAACACAATAATAGATTTAGAGCACGTGCGTCCTCCCATTTCCAAAACCGACGAGCGAGATTTGTATTCCGAAAAAGATGAAATTGATGGTCACCCTCGCATAAGCGAGCCAACGAGGCAAGTAGCCTAACGCAACGGGAGAACACCGTACCCAGCGAAAGTGACTTTCGCTATTCAGTGACCAGCTAACACAGGAGAATCAGCCTAGTGATCTCACAGCATGTATGTATACCGCTTCTCGCGGCGGCACGATAAAAATTGATAATACGCGTGTACACACGTCTCCCTGGCGGGGGTGTGTCTCGTTTCATTCCGCTGGACAGTGCGGCGCCGTGAGTACCCTGTTATGGCGGGATAAGTGCTCTCAAAGACACTTCGTGGAATGCGTTCTTAATGAACCGAACGTGGCTGCCACTTGCCAACTATCGCAACACTTGGTGTACACAATGCCGGCTCGATTGACACCGAGTGTATCCTGTTCTCCGATTCCCAATTACTCTCCGCTAGTGGGAACTGCCCGGCAGAACCAGGCGGACTTGTCCGATCGGAATGCCTGCTGTCATAATGCTTTGACTATTTCGCCCGGCGCTCGTAAAACAACGCCGATCAGGGGCCGCGATTGTTTCACCGATGCTAAATTATCGTTACGTGTAACTGGCTCCAATTTCGTCACCTTGCTCAAACGAACATTTTATTTGCCGAAGCGTTTTCAACGCTGCCCACCTAGCATTCCTCGAAATCCTACTCGTAGGGGATGTTTTGTGATTTTTTTTTCTGGAGAACTGTACGACTTCTTTCGATGGACGAGTTTTTGCTCGAAATGATCTAGTTCATAGAGTAGCTTGCAACTTTTTTATATGAGCATGTTTATCCTTTGTCAGAGTTATGGTTGCCTGGAGAGAAACTCTGTAAAATTCCATAAAATCGGACTAGTTTGTTTATGGGAAGTTTTTAGTTTTCACTATTATTTTCACAAATATTTCTTTGTTGAAAAGAAAATTTGTTGCATTGAAAATGTACAATGAAGTATCGTCAATCAATTTATTGACTGAAATAACTTTTATATTTTTACTGGCATCTAAACGAAGAATTAAAAAACATCGTATTTGTACATTTATAATTTCTATTATTTTTAATGCAGAAATATAGAAACACGATATTTTTATACACCTTTTTTTAATAAATATACCAGGTGTCTCAGCTAAAGTAGGAGGCCACCTACAGTGCAGCGAATAATTATAAATTCAACGTAAAAAATAACTGTATTTGAGCATATCTATTTTTTATTATTCCTAATACAGAAATATACAACCGCAATACTTATTTATGTTTTCTTTTAACTACCACAAAAACTGCAAAAACTGCTTTCATTCTATAATTATTCACACCGCTGTAAACCGTTCGGTTTGTTATGATCCTAAATCGTTGGGACCGTTCCAAACAAACACGGCGGAGTTCGGGAAAATGCCCGGGCCTCCAGAGTACACAGAATGGTATTCGGCAAGTTGGAATTCCACGGTACCAGGAGAGCAGGTCTCGCAGGATGCAGCCCCCGAATGGAAAACTCTTTTCAAGAGTTTCCACGATTGCCACGAGCTCCGTGCTGCCTGGAGGAGCTCTGCGCAGCTCGATAGCTCTCGAGACGTTTCCGAGTCAGCGTGGCGGAGCGGCGGCGCAGGGAGGATCTGTCATCGAGGATCTTGTCATTCGAGTGTCTCCCCGAGGGGGTGAGTGCTCGAGGAACGTTCGATGACGCAAACTGGCAACAGGCCCGTTTCTCGCGTCGACGTTCCTTTTGATAGCCACTCGAGATTCCCAGATCCGAATCTCCGAAGCTCGCGGCCGTTAGTCACTGCCCTCTCCTCGCTCTGTTTACGCATACTTTTTCTCCGCCCCGGTTCTTTTTTCCTCTTCTCATTTTTGTCGCTCGGCCCGATTTTCGCAACCGACAATTTCACCCGTCGGCGCACGCCGCGCGTACGCAACTCGCGCGCACTCGCATGATCGGGCCCGCGGAGCCATTGTCTCTGCCGCACGGAGAAAGTGTGACCCTAATAGCCGCGGGAATGATTAGAGGAATCGGTGTGCTCCAATCAGCAAGCGCCGTCGCACCCACTCGCACAAACGCGAAGCCGACTCCTTTCTCTGAAACCGCGGCCCGATAGCCATCGAAGGATCTTTTTCTCCGTTTCTGATCGCTTCGCGCGAAATAAAAGTTGTCTGCGTCAATTGCATGAAATAGAAACCAAATAACATGATTTTTTAGTATTCAATCATTTTTATGTATCAAATTTTTCCCGTAATTTTTCTAGTATTTTTTTAACTACGACTACTCTATATGTTACACAAAATCAGCGAACTACTCAAAACTGTACAATCTTTAGGCAAATGCAGTTTTTAGTATCTTATAGAATCCAAGGAAACCTCGAGTAAGTATCACATTTTATTGGTGCAACTGTTTTGGAATGTTTTTGTATTCAATTTAGAAATTATTTTCGTAGTGACACATTTTTTTTTTTAATTTCTGATAAAACTGCCGCTGCTGTTATCTGTCGAACGTTTAAGTATAATCATAGCTTATTTTGGTTAAATTGAGGCGTGGCAAGAATTGATTTTGTTAAATAGGATTTTCTACAGGGAACGTGGAAGGTGTGTGGCCTGTAGATGGCTTCCTTTAGCTGAGACACTCGGTATATTTAAAAAAAAAGATGTATAAAAATATCGTATTTCTATATTTATCCATTAAAAATAATAGAAATCATAAATGTACAAATACGATGTTTTTTAACTTTTCGTTTAGCCGTCAGTAAAAATGTAAAAGTTATTTCAATCAATAAAATAATTGATGATACTTCATTGAACACCATTTTCAATACAAAAAATCTTATACTTCATAAATTCTTCATTTTTATAAGTGCATGTGCAAATCTGCAGTTCCATTATGACGTTTTTAGGAAATCTTCTATTTAAAAGAATGAAAGAAATAGCACGAAGACAGTGGATTTTTCGATGATGCAATTATTCGCATTATCTTGTTCATTTTTATTAGATTTTTTCTACAGTGAACATAGAAGATATGCGATACTAATTTTTGTAAATATATTGCTTTACTTATACTTCATGAATTCTTCATTTTTCTAAATGCATGTGCAAATTCGCAGTTCCATTATGATGTTTCTAGAAAATCTTCCATTTAAAAGAATGAAAGAAACTACAAATGTCATAATTATTCGCGTAATTTTGTTCATTTTGATCAGATTCGCTCGAGAGACCGCTCCAAGCAGCATCGATCGAAGCCAGCTATTTTTCCGACATCGCAGCTTTCTACGTGCCCGAATGGAGGACTAAACGCGCGCCTCCAATGAATTTGAGGGCGTCGTTTTCTATGGTATCCTGATTACGAAAAATTCTCGGCTGCATTGTGCATGTGACACAATTCCGCGCGCGGTGTCATTCAGCTTTTGTAGTATCGGGCATTGTCGCGAAGAAGGATAGGATCCTTTCTTCGGCGACGGCCAAGAGAATGCTAAAGTTGATCTTTAATCTGATATGACAAGAAACACCGCGTGCAAATCGTATATTACTTGTTCATGTAAATATTACGAAACGCCGGTATCTGTTGCAATCGAACTCTTACAAGGAGTGATTCTCATGCGCCAAGTAAAAATCGGTCCTGTGAAAATCGAATTTTTCAAACCTCATCTCAACTCCTTTCATGCGGTATTATATACATTCTGTTGCGTACGTATGTTGCGTATAGGCTGAGTCACTCGGACAAGTCACTTCAATAATTCTTACAACTTTCCAGATATAAACTTTTGATACGAAAGAAAAGACGATTTATTGGTGATCATTTTCGATGAATTTTTGTGTCTATGTATGAAACTTGGCAAATATTTTTCGGATTTATACCTACTGGATTTCAAGATTGATGCCTTCTCTTTAGAACAAGATAAGAAGGATTGGGGTAGATGTTTTTTTTATCATTTTATTGCATTTTCAATGGAACGTTGAATTAAGCATTTGTAAAAAGTTCTTGGAAAATCGCATTTTTAATAGCTCATATTCTAGCAACTGTGTGAACCTGAAAAAATTTTTTATCGGATTCAAATTGCAGTGAATTTGAAGATCGAAACCTCGTTTTTAAAATGAGCTCAAAAAAATTAGCGTACGATTTTTTAGTACGGTTTTATTCCTCTTCAAATGGAACACTTAATTTTGCGTTTCGTGAACGTTCGTAATAAAAGCACCCTCTTTTAATAGGTCATATTCCAGCATCTACGCGAAGCCGAAAGAATTTTCTTTGAACCTAAAACTACAGTGAATCTAAAGATTGAAGCCTCCTCTTTAAAATGAATCGAAAAAGGTCGAGCAGCGATTTTTTCTCACAGTTCCATCGCACTTTGAACGTGCCTCTAGCAATTTCGATTTTCGCTGCATCCACGTGCAACTTCTAAAATTCCAACTAACTTCTCACTTCGAAACTCTTTCACTACAAATTCCTCAGCATTTCAGCAGAAAACCTGCAGGCAAGATGCGGCAACTTTCCCGAGGCAGCGCGTGCATCCCGGATAAAAATGAATCACGATTTCCATGAACACATCTAAATTGCGAGAGGGCTGAAACAGAGCAGAAACAAGTCTCGGGCAGATGTCGGGGGCAGTCTTATGATTTTGTTTGGGCCTGGGGGAACGGCGGGTCGCGGAGAAAACTGCTCCGTTTCCGTCCAATTAATCGCGAGCTCGGCTCGCAGCACGGCCGGTTGATACGTCCGAAAATGAAATTAGTGCGTGAGCACGCGGGTGGGTAGCCGAGCGCCCCCACTGCTTCTGCCGGTCGGTGGTCCCCGGCGGGCATACATTAAATAAATAATCTCGATCCTCTCTCGATATAACGTGACCGCTTAGAACACCGGCGAGAAGCTACCGGCTGGGCCGGGGCCCGGGCCCTCCTCCTTGCGCAACTGTCGGCCGGTCGTTTCAATTAATTAGCATCGCGGCATAAAAGACGAGTCTCATCATCTTTTCCTGTTGCTCGTTTCGTGCGGCCGCGCCAGCCACGCTCAGATTATTCAAAACGACTCTCGCGTCGGGGGAGCGGCACCGGCTACGGCTCCGCCGCGGCCCAGGCGCTCTGCCCGACCCGGCCCGACCCGGCCCAGCCCGTCCCGGCCCGCAGCCAGGCCACGTTATTCATCCGCGGTATCGTACGTGCGTGCTCTACGTCCTAGAAAACTTATTAGTAATTCATGCCGTTGTCCAGTTCGTAGATTTCACCCGGGAGCCTCGTTTATCCTGGCGAACGTCGCCGGGATGCACGACACGCGGCTTTCGGTGTTAAATGCTAAGACCGGTCCCGGCCCGACAGCAGTCCGACTGTTTTCGCGTCCGAGAGTTGTCTTATTAGGTGGCGAACGCACGATCGACTCGGTACACGAGCGCATCCACGATCGTCGGACTGACGATCCTCTTCGGAAGTAAAAATTCTCTGCTCCGATTGCCGAGGAACTCGAGCCGAGGGAAATTCCTTTACAATCGCGATTACTTTCGCGGTTGTTGTTGATAAATTCTTACACGAGAATATATGCTTTCGTTCATTTTTGCATGAATTGCTGTTGTTAGATATCGTTGATAGAATAATTGAAGTCTTTGTAAGAAGACGCGTTTTTATGGCGCAAGCAGTTGATAACTTCCTTGCACGTTTCGTACATCTACGTTGTTTTTAATCGTTAAATATCGACGACAGAACGATTGAAATCTTCATAATGCGACACGTTTTTACATTGCTAGGAGGTTAACCCTTTGCACTCGAAGCCATTTTAACTGTAAGTCAAGAATAATTTCTCTGACTTATAGTATTTCCATTTTATATGACAAAGTGCATTTTATGCATGCGAAATTGTGTCTTGTGGCGATCCGTACGACAGTTACACTTTTAGCAATTTTTATAAATCTAAACTTTGTTAATACAAAAATTATGTTGGGACGTGATATAACAATTTCAGTGGTGCCTGAGAGTCACCACTCGAGTGCAAAGGGTTAATAATTAGCTCATTGCTTTCTCTCGGCTCAGACTCATGAAGTTCCTTTTTTTAATAGACCAGACAAAGTTATTTCGTTCTGAATGGTGTGGAATAAATCGCGAACAACAAATGATATCCAAGAATCCTTGAAATAAAAGTTACCACATATTCGTTGATCAAATCTCGCAGAGATTTTACGAGGCAAAAACATTAAACGCTCGCGGAAAGTCGCGAGAAAATCGGCAAAAAAGGACGCGCGTCGCGAAAGCGCTGATCAAACGCAACGAGTGAAAGAAAACGTGGCGGGGAGTAAATAATGATCGAATCGACGTTTAAATGGATCAGAGCCTCTGGTCGTCGGATCGTTTCGCGCGTCGCCGTGCGCAATTTTCGCTGCGTGTCTACCGGTTTCTAGTTTAATGAATGTAAATGGAGAACCGTTTTCCCGTGGATTCGTCGCCGCTCCGAGGAAGTCCCTGACTTATGGAAATGAAGGCGCTTCTCAATCCACACGGGGCCTCGTCCCCGTGGGCATATTCTAGCGCCGATGTAAACTTAATGAGTTATGATACCGCCGGTGTTGTACGTTATAGGAAGTTACGGTCGGCTCGTCTATTTCTGTCGTCCGCTTTTAAAAATAGTCCCCGAAGCTGGAATGCACAGTTCGAACGGTGAATATTAATAGTGACACTTCTCTTGCATCGTGGAATATCATTTACCTCGGGGGCGTCCGCAGTTAATCCGTAACACCCGAGGGCTCTGTTCCTCTTTCGCGCGCGGCGCAACCTATCAATTTCGACATTTTATGGTCACGGGATAATATCGATCGCGTTCAATAACGACTCAATTACAGAGGGCTGACGGATCAATCCCGTTCACGGCCCCGGCGAACGGCCGAACCATCCGCGATACAGTCGTTAGTTGTTCTCATCGTTCGTTATCATAACCAGATTTTCTAATAACACGTGTACATCGCAGGCACGAGACGCGCGATCCTTGTGAAACGCTCCGACGATCGAGAGACGATAATGGCCATCAATTTCTTCTCTCGTGCAAACACCTGCCGCGGTAACTGGCCTTCCAGGTTCTTCTTAAGTGACTGCGTTCCGTGATCCTTGTGATCGCCAATTAGCGTGTTTATTTTGGCAAATCGATCCTGAGGTGGGTCGATGAGTTGCCACAGGAGTGGATCTACGAGTGGACATTGTAATTTGTTTAATGCTCTGCCTGAGTTACGGGGTTTCCATCCAGGATTATGATGTTCCAGCAGCCGGTTTAATCTGTTCGCTATTTGCATTAGCTTCTACGAGGATTTATAACGATCTCGAAGAGAATGAGGAAATCGTCGAAGACGTTCACCTTCGCTGATGTAAATACCAGAGCTCGATTTTATCGACACTCGAAACAACAAAAATATTGTAGTCGTTCTTTTGTTCTATTGTCCTAAAAAAAGGACGATATATTTATAGAGAAACTTGCCAGCATGTTTTTATCGATCTAGTGCACATGGTAGACGAGATTACATTAACGCGTCCTTAAAAATGAGTGCAAGTGGAACGCTGTATCATCTTTTTACGCAAAGCTGAAGAACAAAAGCCGGCAATTTTTGAAGCACAAGATCCTCCAATCTCATCGAGTGCAACAATATTGTGAAAAAAATATGACAAATTATATTAGCTGAAGAAAGGCATCCAGGTAAGAAGGCGTTCATAAAGAGCGGCAAGCTGAAAGAATAGCACGGATATGACAAACGCGAAAAATAGTGTAAAAGTAGACGCTTTACCCTTCAAAATGAGTATAAAAAAAATATGACAAATTATATTAGCTGAAGAAAGGCATCCAGATAAGAAGACGTTCATAAAGAGCGGCAAACTGAAAGAATAGCACGGATATGACAAACGCGAAAAATAGTGTAAAAATAGACGCTTTACCCTTCAAAATGAGTATAAAAAAAAATATGACCAATTATATTAGCTGAAGAAAGGCATCCAGGTAAGAAGGCGTTCATAAAGAGCGGCAAACTGAAAGAATAGCATGGAGATAACGAACACGAAAAATAGTGTAAAAGTAGACGCTTTACCCTTCAAAATGAGTATAAAAAACCCGTCGTACAATCATCGCACACAAAGTTACAGAGTATCAAAAACCGTGAATTTTCCAACTACTGAATCCTCGAATTAATTAATCCTCGAAACCAACATTTCCATGTTTAAACTGACAAATCGTGATGATTTTTTTTTACAAAGAACATTATGCACTGTCCAACAGCAAAAGAATTAGAAATATCTGCGCAGGTCTAACGCGTACGGCAGACGGATCGCTTTGATATCAGATTAGCGAGAGAACTTCATCCAGGTCGGAGGGCGTCCACGAAGGACGAGGGATCAGGAAGAGAAGGACGCGGAGGAGGATTGCGACGGAGAGAGGGAGCAAGGTAGCCCATAAACGACGGGCGATGGGTCGATCCGCGGAGGATGGGTAGCACGGTAGTTGGCGGGCCGCGTTGACGGCAGCATTTTTTAAGGCAGATGATATCGGCCCCCGGGGGACCAAAGACTAATGCGTCGAGATAGCGGCAGTAAATCAAACGGGAATTCCAGGTCGTACGCGTACGGATGTTTATGCTCGCTCGCGACCTCGCGCGGACTGCCTCTCCTCCTGCCACCGAGCGGAGATTTACTTTCTACTGGCCCTCTCGAATCGAAGAGATAACTGCGATCGCCAGCGCCCGCGCGATAAAATATTAACGGCCCTGGATGCTCCACTTATATCCTTGGTCCTCCGACGTATACAACCTTCCTTTTGATTGCCGTTGCATTAGACCCTGTCTCTCGCATTTTCTTCGATTTTCTTCGCCGGACTGCGAAGCTGCGAGATCTAAATTACCCTGCATCGACACGAGTCGAATAAAGATTTACAATTTCGTTCTTTAAAAATGTTGATAAACGTAATATTCTTGGATCTTTTCATCGTGTTACTGTTTTATGTTTGTTCTACTCGATTTCTTCATAAACGCGTCGAAAGAGATTGGTTTATTTATTCATTTAGCAGCTATAAATTTTGACTCGCTCAAAAATCGTCCTTCGAATGTTATTACGTGTACATATCATTCTCTATAAAAATATCACAAATGATCGCGAGATTTCTGTCTGAAATTCCTGGCATAAATTACGGTCAAATGAGCCATCTTTACCAATAATAATGGATAGACTCTGAATCTTTATGCAAAACAGAGGGTGCATGAATTTCTTGAAATAAAATAGGGAATTTCTGTCTTTCTCTAATCATTTTAAAATATAGAAAGTAATGCATATTGTCCAACACATTTAAATGAATTTAAATATCTAAATTCTCTTAAGTAATTCTCTCTTTTTAAATAAATTGATAACGAAGCACAGTGTGTCCTTACAGATGATGTAACATAGCATTTCCACAAACTTTGCATCAGTATGATACACGTTGTCACAGTTCATCGATATCAATAAAAACTCATTGTCGGTCCCCAGAGAATTGAACTTGTGTCAGTCCATTCGAACCAACGAATCAAGAATCTCTTCCCTCTGAATTCATTTGAAGCAACACGAGCCCCGAACGCCGAAAACTACAAAGTCGAGCCAGTTTCAGGGGAACCGTATTTTCCTTACAAACAATCCCGTCAATGGCCAGACACTTTGGCGCGGCTGTGGCTGGCTTTGTGGAGTCGTGATAGCCGACAAGCTTCGTCGCCACCCTCTTCCGTTCTTATTTCTGAAACTGGGCCCCCCCTTCCTCCTCCCCCGTATCCAGCAGGAACAAAATCGTTCCGGGACGTGCTCGTCCAGTCGGCGATCGTCTTATACTCGCGACGATGTGAGAAAATTCGGTAGCCTGCCCCTTTCAGGACGATCCACGAGGATGATTCCTCCCCCTTTCTTTTTTCTCCTCTTTCTTCCCGAGCATTAACCGGGATTCCTAGCTGGTCCCGACGAGATGTTCCTGAATCGGGAACGAGTCCGGTTACCTTCTCCCGACCTCCTCCGCCACCTACGCCTGTGAATTCTGTGGTCGATCCTCACGATCCTGCGTATATCCTCCTCCATCCTCCTCCTTTTCCTCCTTTTCCTCCTTCTCCTCCGCGGCGTCGCCTTCCCTCTTCCTTTTCTTCGAACAGTGCTTCTTCACGAGGGCCAGGGCTCATTGTACCATTGACGAGATGCGTGTACGCCTTGTCGACGCTGATTATGAACGCACCCGTAAGCTTCGCCATCAGCGTGCACACACGGGACGCAGAACAGAGCCGGTGCATTTTTCTGGCCGGAGGAACGGGCCTCCGCGCGGTGCAGTCCTTTTAGCGCACGATGAAACGCAAGCTGGAATTCTAAATGCCTTGCTCCTTGGCGAGCGGTGACGACAGTGCTCGTAGATTGTTTTTTCTAGGAGGAACAGCGCTATGGACGTCGAGTAGAAAATTCATACATGCAGCTGAAAGTACACAAATGTGATAGAAAAATCGTCGATTGATTGCACTTTGTGTTTACTTGGTAATAAAATATCGAAGGCTGTCCGATTATTGCATTACGTTCTGCTTTGGTGCATCGGGACACCAGTGTTCGTAAATCATTTTTCGCGCAACGAACAATGCTACTGACATTAACCAAAAAATTCCTACGTGCAGTTAGAAGTACGTACATTGTATAGAAAAATCGTGAAACGGTCGCACTTTGTACATCCTTGGCGATAAAATAATAATGTCGCTCATATTGTTACGTTACGTTGCGCTTCGGTGAATCGTGACATCGGTGTTCGCGCATCATTTTTTTCCACAACGAACGCGGCTACCGAAATTGACCAAAAAATTCCTATGCGAAGCCGAAAGTACGTTTCTCCGACAGAAAAATCGTCGAACGATTGTTCCGCATATTTTTTATCAAGCGATAAAATGTCAACACCGCCGAATTTTTCCAGGCGTGGAACGAGCGAAATCCTCGATGGCAAAGTGCGCGGCTGGTAAACGGCTCGGCGCGATTGCGTTGCGGCCGGTCGAATAAAGAACCGATCGGAGTCACGATATCGGCGAGGGTGATCGGTCGCTCGCGTTCCAGTTCGTGTCGATAAATCGTTGAAATTTCGAAGCGCGACGCGTAACAGCCCGCGCGACCGGGCCTCTCTCGCAACGGCCCCGATGTAATACAGGTCCGGGGGCTTTTATGTCGACGCACGTGCACGCACACACCGGTGCACCCACGATCGCCCGCGGCCATCCAGATATTGTTATCAAGCAAACGCGTACCGGTATCAGATTGAGATAGCCGATCCAGGGCGGCGGCACTGTCGCAACACGGTGAAAGTGTATCGGGGCCCCCGATACGAGAGCCCAATTGAAATTAATTTAATTAAGCAAGCCCCTCGAACGGCTCCCCGGACCTGCGACAACGAAGGCGCCTTGCTCCCGGACCAGCACACCCGGTGATTCGATCATAATCGTGGCGGTCTACCTGGTCGCCGATCGCTGAAAAATCCTCGCGTGGTTTCGCGTGTTCTAGGCCAGCCGATTTTTCATTTCTCCCCTGCCCCATTGTGTTCCGGTCGATTTTTCTCCTATCGGGAAATGCCTCGACTTTTTCCCGATCGATAGTGAAGGTATCCTGTCGTTGGGTTTATTTGAATAAGCATGGGAAATGTGTATGTTATATATTAACCATAAGTCTAGTCTAAGTCTAGTAATTCTTTTTAATAATTTTCACTTTTTTATCTTGTGTACAGGCTTTCCTAAGAGGCTTTCCTGTTGAGATCGTCAAATAAATAAATAAATATGCGTTCGTGCGGTCATGTCGCGAAAGGAAGTTATATCATTTTTTTAAAACAACGCATTAAAATCTATTGTATACTCCACACATTGATACATTTGTGCACTCACACCTGTCCAACCACGCATTGAATCACTGTCAAATGTGTAACAGCTGTATCCTGCACGATTTTTTTACATAGATCCTTGTCATTTAGATCATTTGATCCAGTCTATACGCTTTGTCTCGATGGAAAATTCGATGGTTTTTAATAATTTTTTTTAGAGAAACTGTGTGACCGATTTCTTCGAAACTTTTAGACATAACCTTGACATAACCTTGACACAGCATTGAAGTAGCAGCCATATTTGTTTCAAGCAGGAAACAACGTTAAACGATGAAATAAAAATTATAGTTGACTAACCCATCGTTGTTGGAATTATCGTCTACCAACGAATGTCAGATTTTATGCGATATTATTCAATGCATTATACAGCACTGTCGATAAGCAATAAATGGAAAATGACTCGAGTAATTTTTGAATTCTCGATAGAAATCATTTTTCCAACTCGTCGAGAAAAGACGCCCCGAGGGAAACTCCAATTAATCCTCGAAGCAGATTTCAGCCGCAGCATGTCACAACAATTACGGGACGCGGCTCCCAAGGATCAGATAAAGCGAGGCCTGCGTGAGGTCCTGTCAAAAGGACAAGAGCTACTTCATCGGCGGGCCCGGTACACAATAATGATCAACGTGTCGCGTCTCCGTTCGAAGGAAAACAAGAGCGCGGAGCAGAAAAATATAAAAGTCAAGTCTCCGGCCGTGTGATGCATCGGCCATGGTCCACGTCTCACCCTAATAGCCGATCAGATAAAGACTCCTTGTCCGGTGGTCCTGAAGAGATCATATCGCGTTCGCACGCTCTCGCACCCTAGGACGTGTCCTGTGATGTCATTATAGGGCCGGCCGATTCGGTAAACGTGTTGCCTGAAAGAGTGGCCCAACGCTAAAGTGTTTGGGACAGGAACAGAGAGACGTCGGACGCGTCTTAATTGACGACTGATGCGCAACGCTCGAGTGGCCACTTCGTGGGGATTTCGGTGCTTGTCCAAATCCTTTCGATGCCACTTGGAGCAATCGATCAAGATCGCGTCCGGAAATCCCCCCCCCCCCCTCCCCGCTGCAATATTAACAAACTTCAGCGCTGGAAAGTTTGTTTGCACTTAGAGTATCTTCCGAGATAAATTTCTTCTTCCAATTACAGGAATTTGTTGTTCTTAGAAGGCGAAATTCTTAGGCTCGGAGGGAGTGTATTTGTAATTCCTGCAATCGTGAGGTCCTCGAAACTTTAGATTCTTTTTTTTTTTAATTTAGTTGTTCGAATTTGTATTTAATAACTTCGAATTTATTCGAAAGTAGTTAAATCCTTAACGATTACGGGACACTAAATTAACAAAGCATACTGTTAAACCATATCAATTTTATTATCAAATTATGTTCCCTTTTTTATGTGTGCGTAAGAGCTTCCGTAAAAAAATGTTGTTACATTTAATCGATATCTCGCTATTAACCCTTTTCCCTCGAAGCATCCCCTCCTTCGTTCCAACTATAAAACTAAAATAATTTTTCTGATTAGTAGTGTTATCTCCATTTTATACGACTATTTGAAATTATCTTGGAACGTGGTATAATAATTTCAGTGGTGTCTCAGTGTCACCACTCGAATGCAAAGGGTTAAATTCTATTATTTTTATTTCTCCACTATTACACGAAGTCTATCATAAGACAATCGAAATACGTAAAATTTCTTTTGACAATGAAGTGAAAACAGGTTTCAAAATTGATGTAAATACTGAAATGACACATACGGGTGAAAATATTTCTGCGTTAAAGGGTTAAAGACATTCGCCTGATTCGAGGAAAAAGTAGAATGCCGACAATTTCTGGTGCAATATAAAATTTATAAACCGCGTTTTGAGAACGCAGGAGTGAACCAGAAATATTTCTGTAGTCTAGAATTACGATGCAGTAGGTTTAATGAATTGCTACAAAAAGAAGCAGCTAACGTGTAACATTTTCGTCGTCAGACAAATGATTTTTCGTGGGTCCAGGCGGTTTTACGATCAGGAAGACAGAGCTTTGGTCATCTGGTCCGCTCCGTCACCTGCCCGCCCTTAAAATAAACCCCCCGATGGGCACGCGTCCTCCTGCCAAAGCGAAAATCGGCCAGCGAACTGACCATATGCCGTGTTCCCGGAAAAACGATCTGCGGCGACCTTATCGATACGGATTAACGAGGTCGACTGTTTCCAGGCTGCTGCTCGACGTTTTACAGTCCCTGTTAACCTGGGCCTATCGATTCCATCTCGGGGCATCAGGTTCTGAGAGTTGCGAAGAGCCCTTGGCAAGAACCACGATCCCTTTGCACACTGAAAAATCTAGAACGAGGTCCAGAGAAAAAAAATGTTGCAACACGGATACGCTAAATTTCAGGATCACAGAATAAACTATTTATTCTGTGCTTCTATTATTTTGAATTCGGATATATTGTAAGTAAACTAGCATTAAAAAATCAATTCTAGAGTAATAGAATTTTTTTCTTTTACTTTTCCATTTGCATCCTTGCACCGTGGAGGTGCACAATCTGAGAAAAATAATTGCAATAAATAAATTGACGATAAAGCATTAATTCCGTGGGAAAGAAATTTTTGTATTTTTCTTTTTTCTATTTTCGCACCTCCCAGCATCCTGAAAACGCACAATTGCAGAGAAATCGTTGCAACGAGTAAATAAAATTGCATAACCACCCGAAAACAATTCTGCAGGAATCTCTTCCATTTTTAATTGCACTGTACGAGTTAAAAATACTTCAATTCCATTGAGTCGCCTTGAAGGTTATTTCTCAACAGAATTTCGTTTCGCAACGGCGTTAAAAAAGCCAATTGATTCAGTATTTCGCCAATAAAAACCGTGACAGAAAAATCTCAAAAAATTATGGAAAAATCGTTAAATAGTATTTACACTAAACATTACAAAAATCGTCTTTCCTTTTCTCGCGAAAGAGCCCAACATGTCCTTGAACATCAGAGGATGCACTCGACGAGTCCCGCAGCAGCAAAAAAACTCAAGCTACCGTCGACATCCCCGGAAACAGTATAATAATACCGAGCTCCGTGTTAAGAACGGCTAATGGAAAAGAAAAAGCCAGGAGTGGAAAAAGAAATTCCCAAATATTTGACGAGAGTCCAGAAGCTGGAGAGGGCAGAGATAGCGGACCGCGGCATACGGACGGCGAAACGTTTTATTTGAGGCGCTAATAATAGACTAAACGCAATGAAACGTCCGGTCGGAGGATCACCGAGACCCCCATGCGTTTCTGGAAAACTGGAGAGTTGCCACGCGCCCGGTATCAGCTGTCCTGGAGACAGGACAGATGTCGGCCGCGCTCTGCTACATTCGCGTTCAGGGATTCGCACCCTGCTCCGGTCTTTTCAAGCGGCGATTTTTCCTCGCTCAGCCGCAGGTGGACGTCTTTAGGACGCGTCGAAACGCAGGTTCGGCCGTTTAGGGGCACGCGGAAAATCGATATCTTCGAGCACGAGGATCGCAGTCTCCGGTTCCTCCTTTCCCTTGAACCTCGAGAGGTTCGTTGGGACCTTGTCGGCCCTTTCATTTTGTTCAACTCTCGGACCGCTGGCCTTTCTTACAATTGTGTGATGTACTCTCGATTGTACAGCAAAGTTCACATTTTTATTTTACTTAATGATTCACGGGATAATTATTTTTCGACGTCGAATTAGATGTAACAAGTACGTGAACAAGTGTAGACAACGAAACGATCGGCCAGGTCTTCGAAAATATGTTTAAATAAATTGGTAAACGATTGTCTAAGTGGACGCAATAGTTGTCTGTGCTATCGTCAGTAAATATAGAACCTGCCAGGCTTGAAAAATATGAAGATCATTGTACACGTTCAGCTAGCTCACAATGGTCGCGCATCACGTGCTGCCCTCTATGTCGCTTCAATTCATCCTCGAGTGTCTACTAAATATTGAATCGTTTCAACAGCAATTGATACAATTTTATCAAATTGTTACACTAAGCTAGATTGATTTTTGTACCAAAATCTACAATTTTAAAGATTAATCTGTGAAAACAGTGATTAAATGGAAGTTTGTTAGACACACCACCCTGTTGTCTTGTACAAGGTAGCAGACTGAAGTATAAAAATATAAGACTGAACAACATCGACACATGCATGAAATTAACAGTAAAACAGTTATTTATTTACAGCACTAAAATATTCCAATAAAGTTGAACGAAACAACATCGTTCATCCCTTAATCTCAACCCTTAGTAGAAGATAAATACCTTCGATGCAAAAAAGCACTGTTAAAGTAATATTTTCATATAGCATAATTTTGATATTAGCGATCCAATTAATCGTTACAACAATTCCACGAAGATCGATGGAGTCAAATCGAATCGCAGCGTCGAATCGAAGTGGAACTTCGACACAAATCGCACGAAATCGAACGGTTCCGTTGCAGTCAGATAACGTAAATAAGAAAAGTCGGCACTTCGAAGGTAGAAATTGCTGCAGCAGGTCTCCAAGCACACGGTTGCACAAAGAACATGTATGTACTGGGCTTTACGCTCCTGACCGAGGACTTAAAGAGAGCCAGTGATTCTTTGAGATTTCGGCACAATGGAGGGGCCTTGCGACTGGCTATTCACTGCGATCGAAAAAAGGAAAGAAAATGAGAGGAAAAACTTCCCATTCACGATCAACGGAATATCCGACGTCTCCGGCGCAGTGGCTCTCTGGATTCGGTCTAGGAGATTCGTGGATCACGATCCATATTTCCGAGAGGCTGAGAGACCCTGACAATGGGCTCGGGACACTTCTGGATGCGTTCGAAGCAAGCGTAAATGGATTTACTTTCGAAATTACTCATGTGCATTGAGGTAATCGCTGGGTGCCTAAGGCGATGGAAAAACGTGGCTATTAGGAAGTTCTGATGTATCCGGAATCTATGCCAGTTCATCGAAATGTATTTTTTGTGGAAAATGACTGCACTCGTAGCTTATTAACCCTTCACGCTTGGACATCCTTTGTTAGGTGACAATGCTGGAATATTGTTGATAACTGCGGCACTTTCATGATTAAATATTTTTGTTTTATACAAAGTACTTGACAATATAACGTTACAACTTAGAATTGTAAACAACTTAGGATTTACTATTTTATAATTTACTCGAAGTGTAAATTAAATGTTCTGCTTAATATTCGACACGGGAAAAGTAAACGAAAATTCTGCATTTTCAAACTTCCAGTAAAAAAGCACGCGTTCTGACATTATAAGTCGATCAGCTAGCAGGATTCCAGCCATTTTAGTTTCGACATCGTGCGGCAGAAAGTACCAAAGGCGTAGAAATGCTTGCCTAGTTCCTGGCACACTTCGTCTTTTCAGCAAAATAGTTTCGATTCACAGTTGTTAACCAGGCCCGAAAGGAAATCCGCACCTGTTCCAGGGTATCCGTTTCCAGAATGAATGGCAGGAGGCTTGCAAGGATCGGGCCAACACGCTAAAGACACTTTAAGATCCTTCCTTAAGATCCCTGCGAAGAAGTCCATTGGTCACGGACACAGCAATGGTCAGTCTTCAATGAAACGTTCCATTCTTCGCGGACCTGCCATTCCGAACAGTTTCTTTCGAGACAACATTCTGAAGCTAGAGAGGAGTGGCGACTCCATGGCGATCACCACGACCCGGTAATTGTGAACTAGGGATAAACCTTTCCGGTGGTTCAATAGCGGCGACTTCGCCGTTCAGTTTTCACACTTCGGGAATTATTACGGAGACGCTTTCGAAGAGCTGGTGAAAGAGAAATTGGAGAGAATGTTAGTCCGGGGTGCATGGTGTTTATGTAGATGGTGTCCTGAAGTCGTTAACGCATCTTGAGAACGGGAATATTTCTGTTATTCAAAATAAAATGTTAGTTGTATCAGTGCCTCCTGATTTTTTATTTTTTTTAAGTCTATCGTATTTGTTTTCATGACCTTTTTTCTGATAAGTATGCAAATCCTGTATTCTACGGTTCAATTAATGCAAATTTTTTGAAATTGCGACTCGCATTGTTTTTCTATAACTACAGATTTATCCTTTCTTGAAATATGCGGAATTATCTTTTTGCAAAGAAATCACCGAATCGTATTGTTATTAATGTAAACATTGCTTCGGAGGTATCCACGATTGCGCAATTATTCGAACTTCCACCAGGAAATTTATTTGACACTCGAAGAAAGAACGTCAATCGTTCTTCAGGGAACGAAAATTAATCGTCGACTGGAGAGATTAGACCCGAAGAGATCGCAGTGTTCAAGGCTGAAGTAATTTTGTTTACCTGAAAAATTGTCCCAACGAGGCCAGACGCGGCTCGAAAACGAGCATAGACGGCGAGTGAAAAAATAAACGTCGGGGAGAAGCTCTCGAAACAGTTGGACGAAGAGGCTCGCAGGACAAAAGGATTCACGGAGCCAGGTACGCAATGGGGGACAATGGGGCTGCGGGATCCCGTAGGATCCGGAAAGCTTCACGAGTGGGTTGCTCAGGTACCTTGCAACCTGATTACCTCGGTTGTTAATAACCTTGTAAACAAGCCCGGCGAAATAGTAACCGTGGAGACATGCTGGAAGTGTGATCGCGCCAGTGTCGAACTGCGAGGATGCACCCTGGAGTCATCTGCTGGACGAACGCGTGTTCGCTTCATTGTTTTCGCAAACAGTTATGCTACGCGAAGCTCTCTAATAATCCTTGTTTATCAAACAGCTGTCTCTTGAAAATTGTATTTGAAAATATTGAATAGGGCAGGAAAATATCCCTTTATTAAACTTTGATGCATCACTTGGGCTCTTGGTTGCAGTTTTCGGATTAGTGAAGTCGATGTCGCAGCTTTAGATCGTTCGAAATCAGAGAAGAAGGCGTAAACAATCTTTTAGGACCTCCATTCTCCGCAATAATGGATTAATAATAATTAATAATTAATAATTAATTAATCGCGTTTCAACTGGTTAAGAAAAATAAAGAAGACAGTATTTAGAATCAGAGTGTAATTTTTCATTTTCTTTCTCTTAATTTATCCTTAACTTGCATGTTTGCAAATCACGAAGCTTGTTGCTTCTTCATTTTTTACTGCTCATTCTGTTTCCAATTTAGTTGAGACTTATTAATAAAATATAAAAGGTATTCTTTTTTACGATTGCTGTGTAAACTTAATATTCGTAATAATTCTTTACATGTAAACTGATCATAAATTGGAAGATCAAACTTATCGTGGACGATGGAGGCACAGCATTTTACAGAAAAATTCGTTCCCAGCAGTAGAAATTTTTGCAGCGAACGTTCTCGCATTTTCTTATTGAAATCGACGATAAAAATACTTCGAGCCTGCAAGAAAATTCGAGAACGATTTAAGATACTGTTCGATGAAGTCACG
This sequence comes from Megalopta genalis, assembly GCF_051020955.1. Taxonomy (NCBI): domain Eukaryota; kingdom Metazoa; phylum Arthropoda; class Insecta; order Hymenoptera; family Halictidae; genus Megalopta; species Megalopta genalis. The sequence continues at coordinate 8,302,279 of NC_135016.1, read as the reverse complement.
AGCAAACAGATTTTCTCTGCAATGCGGGTGCTTGTCGCCAGCTCGTCGAACGAACTCATCCGTGGAAAATTCGAAAATTCTCTGCCGTCAAACACGGAGCCGTGCAATGACGCATCAGAGAATGCACCAGGCATAACGGTATGCAGATAAGCGATAAACGGAATAACAAATCCGTAGCTGAGCGATAAGACGGCCTCTGGTGACTTGTCGGCACATTTTGGAGCAGGGCCGACAAACAAGTCGACCTTTTCAACGATTGTCAATACGTGTTACTCATCGGGGAATATATCTGCACTATGATCGCGATACGAGGTGCAACAATGACTAGTCCACCTAGGCTCAATCCGAAATATGCGTATCTGTCGATAAGGATATGACGCCAACCTTCGGTGAACCTCTGAAAAAAGATGGCAAACATCGTTAACGGGCTCGGAGCGGAAATATTTGTCTTAGAAACATCCCTCGATGTTTTCTACATTGTCCGAAAATCTTAATGGATTTTTAAGTTCGCCGTAAATTTGGAAATTGGCGAGCTATAATTCTGTTGATTGGAGAAATAATTGACCTTCGTACGCTGCTCTAAGAGTTCAATTTTCTATTTCAAACATCGTGAAACTTGTTCGATTGCAATTTGATTCAAGTATTTCGTTGCAAATAATTCTTTGAAATTTATAAACATTAGAATGTCGATCTTTATGCGAGATAAATGAATTGTGCAGGAGCCGAAGAAAAATTCAGTTCTTCCGTTAATAATTTTATTATATTAATAATAAAATATCTTCTTAACTCTAAAAAATTGTCAACATCGTGCTAATATCGTCTCGCACATGTAAATAATAAATGCAAAAGATTCAGGTGCAAAATGCACACAGAATGTAATATTTAAATTATAGATTTTAAATTTAATAAATAGACTGCGGATCTAAATCGTATAATAACGCGTATATTAATAAAAATTGACAGTCTTAAGATTTGATGGTAACCCCACAGTACTTTTTAATCGACAAAGAAAAATTTCTTTTGAATCTGATTTTTATAAAATAACCTTATAAAATTGAAACTTGCATACAGATATGCATTTTGCCAATAAATAAAGAACAATTATTCAATCTCCTAAAATCTATTTATCTTTCACCTGTTCGACATCATCGTCACTCAATAACAATATGTACTTTTAAAAATTAATTCCCAAGTACATTAGTTACAAATAAGTATGAGTCACAGTATGGATCCCTGCAACAGTCTATCGACCCAGGATTAATCTTTCTCCATGATGAATGTTAAACTTGGTTCAGTCCAAAGATCACCTGTCATAAATATTAATAAAAACAGTGAATCATATACGGAGAAAGGAGAAGGTTTGTCTTTCCGTGGTCAGACTGCTTTCTGCCCCGTGAATCAGTGAATGACTAAACGTCCCGTTAACGCCGGCATGGCAATACCTGTATGATTGTCCCTAATTAGCCGAGCGCTGGAGAGAGACAGAGAGCCTTGAGGCAGGGCCCGGAAAGCAGGTGTTTGGGCATTGTTACCCTGCCAATTTCCCGCTGCTTAAGTCGCTTGCCAAAAGAGGTACCCTTCCTTCGTCTTCGAGATAAATGATTGGTGACTACCCGGAAACATTCTGTAATACACCATAAACACTCTTTATGGTTATCCATTCAATTTCTGTGATCCCATTTTATGAGGTAGCCGAGGAGGGCCCATGTTTTTACCTGGGAAAAATATATTCGTCATCAATAGGAAATATTGGAAAGCATTGGTCGAACTCAGGAACAATTTCATTTAGTTGAGAGTGACATTCGCACTTCTTAGGGCAAAATGAAAGTTGGTGAAAGCAAAAATTAGTTAAAGTGAAAATTAGTAAAAATAATGATTAGTAAAATTAGAGATGATCGAAAGGATGGATTATTAAAAGTAGAAACAAATGAAAGTGAAAATGAGTGAAAGTAAAAGTGAATAAAACTAAAAAGTATAGTAAAGTACAGTAAAAATCGTGATCACATGTAGAATAAAATTTAAAGTAGTGAATTTGACAAAAATATTTAACAATAGTATTAAATATTTAACATAGCGAATTTTACGAAAATGAATGAGCAAACTGTAGTAAGTGACAGTATTTAGAAAAAAGAATTCGAGGATATTATCATATTATTTTATACTTATTACAATTATCAGCGAGAATACATTTTATGTCTAATCATAATCTAATGATAATTGCGACATGCCAACGGTCTCAAACAATTCTAGGAATCTTGTAAACAATTTTTACAGACGACAAAGTGGTCTTTCGAATGGCTGCATCACCCAAGTATGTTAAAGAACATGATTCTAGAGGGCCCGAAAGAGATTCTTATGGCGTTTTAACCAGCGTAGCAGGATATTGGCAGCCGAAATGGCAAATAGTCAGATTCATCGTGGACAAACTGGATGACAAAGGTCATCCCGTGCAATTCATCGTACACTGAGTCATCCTGAGAATCTGCCGGCTATACATACTGTCATCAGGCATTCGCTCCACGATGGAAAGTGTCAATATTGATGCGTTTGTTCGACTACTGATGGACAGTTTAGATTGAGATAAAGGGGCACTGAATCACGTCGAATGAGGACCAGTGTTTGAGCTAGCAACTGGAGTTAACCCTTGTACCTAAATTGGCTCCATCTGACCAAAAGTGAAACTGAAAACTTAGGTCAAAAATCTATTTTAACGCACACGCCTAATCCATGTGCGTTTTCTTTTCCATCTATCGCTTTTTATATATTTTCTCTTGTTTCTCCTTTTACTATCCTTATAGTAACCTAATTCGTGCCTTTGTTAAGACTAATAGGTTCTATCATCCGTTTACAATAAATAATAATTTGTAACGAAACTTTTCCATATCCTCAAATATAATAAAATGTAATAAATAAAGATATATATATATATATATATATATATATATATATATATAATATGTATAATATATTATAATATATTAAATATTAATATATTATAATGTATATAATATATAAATAATGTGAATAATATAATAAATAATAATAACCTTTGCAGAAGGAAATGCAATTTATAGCGTATTTTTTAATCTAAACGATTTTTACTTTTCTGTACATACATTATATGGAGGTTATGTCAAGGGTTTGACGAAGCACCATGATTCACTATTTTAGACAGATATCTCTATACTACGACGTACATGATTAAAATAATATTACATATATCTGAAGTATATTACGGAAGTCTAAACCAAAATAGTAAATTGCAACGATTGAACGAATTAAATCCATTCTACTCTCAACAAATGTGTGACACCGAATTCCCTCGAATGTACCATTTCACGTAAAATCATAGCACCCCAGAATCAAAAGTAACCTTCGTGTTTCCAACGAAGCCAAACCACCGCGAAAAGATTTCCAATTTCCCGCGGCCGAACGAATCGCCGCGTGGATAATGCGGCGCGGGGCATGATTTATCGAGACCGCAAGGTAGATCGCGCGGTGCCATTTTCGCCAGTGCGTCTCGGGAGTCAAGTACCATCTTGTCCGAATGTTGCGCGGACAAAGTGACGGGCCCCGCCATTGGTCCGTGGAAAATTCAAGCCGAGCCCGTGGAGACCAGTTTTGATGGCACGAGAGAGAAGAGGAAACAGGGTTCTGTTCTCCCTCCCCTATTTGGTGTACCGTGCACATGCCCTAGGGATCGGCGAGGCCCCGAAAATGGGTCCGCTAGTCTCGGTGGGGCCAGTCACATATGGCGGCACGTATATATACGTGTACATACGTACGTACATACATACATATATATATATATAAAACATCCAGTGGTAATAGCCAGGTGTTTCAAAGGTGAGGCTATGGGGCGCCCCTCGCTCCTCGAGGCGGCACAACAAAAAAATAAACCAGCTTCCTTCCGATGGGGCTACCTCGGGCCCCCAAGAGGCGGGGTGGGGGCCACCCGTTACACACGCACGTCGCAATAATTATACAGATTTATTCGGCCGGCCGTAATCGCGACCGGTAGGATACGTATGTATATGAGGACTAGTTAAAAGTTTCGAATCCAACGTCGTCGCGCGCACGAAATTCTGGGGTACGCACCGGTCACACCTTTCGTTGCCTTTCAACTCGCCCTGTAATTTACGGCCCTGGAAATTTTCTGGAATCGCGAGGCTGGACGCGCCGCGCGGTCTTCGCGGTGGTCGTCGATTTACCAATCGGGATCGAACGATTTTACATCGCAGCGTTTCGAGAGGAATCTTCGATGGCAATTTTTTATTATTATCGATTGGTTGCTACGTTCGTACAGTTTTCTAATTTGGAGTGGCACGGTGTTAGCTGCGAAATTCGTTTCACCAGCTCATAGCTTAACCCTTTGCGGTCTTGTGTCAAGTCAGACTTTTACAGCAATGGGCGACTTTTACAGCAATGGCAGACTTTTACAGCGAATATGACGGAGTGATACTGATATGAAAATGTTTCAGAGAAGTTCAAGCAACGAACAAATGCTATAGCGAACAATTCTTCTCATTAGATCGAAGTGATACAACGAAAGCAAAGAAAGTACAATAGAATAAAAGTATAATCGATGGATCCTCTTCCTCCTCTTCTTTATAATTCCTTATAAATTTACGCATACGTCCAATGCATATGTACAATTTAAATATAATAAATTAAATGTATAGTGTGTAGATTTGCATGTTCTTCTATTTTTTTATTTCACATCAAATTTATCCTGTCGCGTGTGAAATTTTATTTAATAATAACCGTGCTCCACATTTGGTAATAATATTCTACAACGAATCGATGACGAACGAGTTTCTGAAACGAATTAGGATAGCCTACTCAGTATCTTGAATGATAATGAGATAAAAGAGATTATGCGCACGCTCGAAAACATTCGAGAGGAGCAGCACAGTTACAGAAACACATTCCATTATTCCCAGCTAATAAATTCGTTCGAGAGAGTGTCCACCCGGTGACATTCGACCCTTTTGCCGGGAACCCTTGAGACCGTTTCCAAGCACGGTTCCCCAAGAAAAGGGTAAAAATGAAAGGAAAAATGCTGTCGTAGGATCAAACGTGTTTCCAGGCAGAGTTCACGATGTAACTCGGTGCAAATGAAATCAAAAATACCGTCGAAGAATCAAACGAGTTCCCGTGCACGGTTCCCTAATAAGAAGTGTACACACGATCGGTGAATGAAACCAGTTTCGACGTACAGTTTCGGAGGAAAGACGTAAAAATAACAACAGAAGTAGAAGAATTAAACGAGTTTTCACCGGTATATGTCTCCGCAGGGATTCGGCCGAATCGGATACAGTTTCCGATGCAAGGAGCAAGAAAAATGCTCGTAATCTCGCCTTGCGATCAAAGGAGTTGACAAGTATAGTCCTCGAAGGGACGAGCCGAAGAACTGTCGAAAAGTGAAACGAGTTTCGAAGTGCATTTCCCCGGGGCACAACGTGTGCAGAATGCTTCCAAGCGTGATTCTCGAGGGAAACAACGGAAATCAAATGCGAAACATCGTGCGAGAAACAACGCTGTTTCTGAATGCTGTTCCTAAAAGGACGAGGCGAAATACTGGCAAAGAATGGAACAAGTTTCGATGCACGTCTCCGCGAGAAACGAGGCAGAATGTTTCCGGGTACAATTCTGGAATGAATGAGCAAAAATAACAATCGAATGAACAATTCTTAAATATTATTTTCAAGAGAACCAGGCGAAATGTTGTTGCGAATAGAATGAGTTTCAATGCGCATTTCTGAATGTAAAACACAAACGAAGAATTAAATTAGAATCTTAATTAAGTGAAATACGCTTATCAAAGGAGTGAGAAAGATTTTTGTCTCAAGTGGAACAAATTTCGAAGTGCATTCCCCGAAGAAATGCATCATCGAAATAAAATTAAAAAATTTGGTCTAAAAATCAAGCTAATTTCCAAGCATATGTTTTGAAAAAAAATAAAGTCGAAGAATCGAAGCACTTTTTAAAGAAATATAACATAATGGTTGCCTCGACTGAAACGAGTTTGGAAGTGCATTTCCTGAAAAAAATGCCACAGGATTAAACAGAACATTTAGCCTCAAAATCAAGCTGATTTCCAAGTGTATATTTTTAAGTAAAACACGATCGAAGCATTAAGTTAATTCTGAAAGAAATAAGGCAAGATGCAGTCTCAAATGGATCAAATTTTGGAGTGCATTTCCTGGCGAAATGCGTTAAAGCAAAGTCCAAAACGTTGCTACGAAATCGGACTAATTTCAAAGTACAGTGCATTTCTTGAAATTAAGCACGATCGAAGAAGCGGAATATCTCAGTCTCAGAATCAAGCGACCTTCGAAGAGTGTTCCTCAAAATAACTCGATTGATACTAGAGATATCTCGTCACGAAATGACTCAGAATGATCACGTACAGCGTACCTTGGTATAGCAATCTCGGTACGTGGAACGTAGCGAAGCAGAATCGAACCTGTTACACCGGGGGTAAGCGTCCGTAAAAAGTGGCATTTTTCGAGCAACCTGCGAATACCCGAAATACAGGAAGGGCGAGGTGCGGTTCCCGTGCGTTCCCTTGGCGCAACGCGTCGTCCCCGAGCGAAAAAGCCGAGAGGATCGGGTCCTGTATTTGATATAATTTAGGAGCATTTTTCGTAGAGTCTCGACGAAGGGAACCGGGACACGGCATACCGGAACCGGCGGGTAGCTACCGGAATAACCGGCCCACCGGTGCAGGTCTTCCTCTAGCTATGCTTCTTTTCCGTCTCGCTTCTTTTTTCGGCGCCGGGCCGAGCGAAATGGGAAAAGGGTTGCCGTTCTGTGCGAGAGACAGATAGCCGGGCCTCTCTCTGTAACGGAGCGTTTAAAAAGCGCACTCGCCCGGAGACCGACGCAGGTAGATTATTTTTCGCCGGTGCACGATTCATTCCTCGCTCCGTCCCGCTCTTTCTTTTCGCGCGTTGCGGGACAACAGTGAAAAGAGATCGTGTAACCGAAGACCCACGGCCGGTGGATTACCCGGGAATCATCGGATCCCTTTGGATCCGATCGATGCACCCTTTCCTCCGCGATGCGCATTTATCAAGAACGAAAGGGTTGATCTGCGGATTCGGTTGAACTTCGGCCCGCAGCAGGTACCCGGAGGTTTTATACAATGGGGACGTTAAAAACTGCTGCGAATTTCTCGATTCAGAATTTTCTGCGCCATTCGAAGGGATATTGTGAGGTGCTACGCTACTACTGGCGAAGTATATTCGACGTGGAGGACGTTTTTATCAATGGTGAAAGCGAAAGCAATCGCACGAAGAAAAGAAATATTAATACTAGGGTGAACAGGTATGGTAGACTATATTTTATAATAATATAAGATGTTTTTTTTCGGCTTTTAAAATAGAACTGAGAATATTCTAATTTATTCCGTATTTACTTTATTTATGGTTATTATACTTTATGCATTTTATAGACGAAGTTCGATTAGATCGTACAATTTATTATAAATCTTACATTTATTTGCTCTGCGTTCATTATATTTTATACATTCTATAGTCGTTCTAAACAGTATTTTCGACTTGGAGCACTGCAAATAAGATAAAATAAATTAAATATTCCCTTTATATTGTTAAAAGAATAATGAGTACAAACCTAAACCAATAAATGTACATAATACAATAATTGTATAATAATCTTTTGTAAGGTAAGAATGAGAAAGCTTCTATAACAATGTTTAAATTTAATTTATTCAGATTTTGTACGATTTCTAACGTAATATATACTGCAATAAAAAAGTTTAATAAACAATTTCTCATTGAGACGTTCCTATATTTTCAACAACTGTGAAAAAAGAAATAAAAAAATCAGTCATTCTATCTGGTTCGATTGTTCTAGTGTTAAGGAAGGGTTTAATCATGTCTGATCTGCGAATTATATAAATATTTATGACAAAAATGATCCGATAAAATTTGCAACAGTACAAAACGAGAAAAGATGTTACTGAATGAAAAAGGAAATAGAAACAGTTCATAAATGGAGCAGAAAATTCACTCTCCAAACAAATGAATCGATGTCCAAGAAGAATGCGCAATCAATTTCAAGTTCAATCATGCTTGCTTCCCAATAAACCGATTTCGGAGCACCCTTCGGAACATCATAAGCGCCGCCTGCTATCGTAAAACATCGATTATTAACTCGGGCGACGTTACAAACAGGTGGCTCATTATTCTACAGTCATATTGCATTCAATTGAACGATCAAGGTCACTTCTCGGTCCGACAATGGCGACAGGGGACTGCGAGTGCTTGGAAGGGTGCACGTCGAAGCTGGTGGGTGTAACCCGCATGGACGAAGCCGTCGAATCGATCTAATCCGACTTTAGTCATCCCTCGCAAGTCAGGATAATCGAAATTCTACGCTGTTCATTCTGTAATCGTCTGTGCACTGCTCTCTGATCGTCTGGTAAGGCTTCCACGAATATTTCAACTGACCAGGAATGGCTAAAAATTTACGAAAATGCCACGCATTTATGCATTTTTATGCATTCGCAACAAAAATGAATCAAATCAAATGCGAAACAGTAAAAATGTTTAAAAAAAACGGAAGAAATGTCTGCGTCGCGGAGGTTAAATATTTCAGAGTGCAAAAGCTTAACGTCAAAAACCATAAATTCGGATAAAATACAATGGCTCGCCTGGAATTTCGCTAACCAAAAAATCATCCCACATGGAATAAAACTTCGTTATCGTTTGCAAGACAGTTCGCAGGCGCCGAGAGAAGAAACCGCGGCACGGAAACCGGAAAGGGAACGACGTGGAAGTGAAGGCTTCTCCGAAAGACCGTTGGGACGGTCGAGTAATTGTTTCGCTCGAGTCGATCGAGTTACTTGTCGCGCGAGATATAAATTGTTATTGGTTTGATGACTCGTGGTGCGCGTGCTGAGTCAACGGAGCATATCCGCTGCGTCGGCTCCGCTCAAACCCGATGACCGGTGCTCTTGTTTGTCGTCCCTTTGATCGTCGGCCGTGTGACAAGACACTTTTACAAGGCTTGTGTTCCCTTGTGCTGGTGGGTGTCGATGAGATAAGCGGACACGAGACGCGGGGGACGATCGCGAGCCGGAGGAACCGCGCGATTTCTGCGGAGGACCATTCTGATGACCGAGTGAGTCAAACTTGATACCTGCGATGCCCCGTCCACTGGGATTTCCCCAACTATCTATGCTGCTACGAACCTTCGACTATCTACGCGATGAGATAAAGTGGTTTACTTTTAATTACGGTCTACAGTATTTTCTCCCTAATCCGCGCTCAGATTGCGCACAACAATGGACAATTTGGAAAGAGGAGGAGGAGCATTGCTGCTCGTTTCTACAGTTACTGTAATTTATAGTTAACAATCGTATCTCCTCTTCCAAAATTGTCCATTTTCATGCGCAATCTGAGCGCGGATTAGGGAGAAATTACTGTACGTACGTATGTAGTAGATTGCAGGCATTTCTTATGGTAGCTACAGATTTTTATATTTTTTAATTTTACCATCACAAAAGGAGACATAATCTCTTCTCGAGCCATCGCTTGATTAAAATGGTATTTGGCATTGTCAGTCATGACAATGATCTTCATACATTTATGATAGCTACACATTTCTATATTTTTTATTTTACCATCACAAGAAGGGACATAATCTCTTCTCGAGCCATCGCTTGATTAAAATAGCATTTGGCATTGTCAGTCGTGACAATGATCTTCATACATTTATGGTAGCTACACATTTTTATATTTTTCATTTTACCATCACAAAAGGCGACACACAATGTACTTCTCGAGACATCGCTTGATTAAAATGGCATTTTTTTCTATAGACTAAAAAGTCGTCCCCAAAGGAGATTTTTTGACCGAAGTGTTTCCTAATTACTCGTGGAAAAAAATGCTTGATCATGGATCAGGGTACGAAGAAAGATCGTCGATACGATGAAGCGAAGACCGATGTGCAATTCTGTGGCTCATCTATTATTCGAATAAAATGGCGTCCGGCCGTGGACCGGGGCACTTGTGTAAGGACAGAGTTCGCGTGTACGGACAGCGTTGTAGCCGGCTGTTCGTGGGTGTCGATGAGATAAGCGAACCGTCGAGGGAGCCGGGACGCGAGAAAATGGAGCAACGCGGTTTCTGTGGTAGGAACAAGAGCTCGGCGACGAGTGATTCGAATCGTCCGGTGCCGGCGTCTGCGACCGGTCGTCGAATAGTTCGCCGAGGAGTCCGGTTATCGGCACGCGAATCGGGGCTCTCTGTCGCTCTTAACGATCCGAGAAATTTATAACGCGATGGGCTCGCCGACGGGGACCGATTTCGACTAATGCGTCCTGTATAAACGTCGGCGGAGCTGCGCGTCGATAATACACCGCGGAGAGCCACGGTTGACTTTTGTGCCGCCGCGGTCTTGACGACCGATCGCGCGATAAATCAACCGGCGGCGATAACGACGGCTTTATATAGAACCAGCCGCGAGGAACTGCCCTCTTGATTTACGTTGATATCATTGTTTAGACCGGGCCCGAGATTAAGACGCTGGAAGTGGAGCAAGAACGCTTCGGATCCGTCGCGGAAGTTCCGTCCGGCATTCTCGTTTCTTTTCGAGCGGAAGGTTCGACGATTTTACTGTTGCGCGAATACGTGTACGTTCTTCCCAATTAGCGCTCAGGTTGTGCAGAAAAATGGACGATTTGGAAGAAGGAGCGTCGATTAGGGAGAATTTACTGTTCATGCCTCGGTAATATTTTCCGTTCGCGATCAATTATTTTGGCAATACTTTTTTCGAGGAATTTGGTTCATCTTTTCTTTTCACGAGTTTTTATTTTGATCTGTTCTTTTTATGAATTCTTGTTTAGACAATCTTTCACGAATCCTTGACTAGGTTGACCGAAAAATTCGCGCGGTTCTCGACAATGCGCGTCTTTTCTTTCATCCGTAAAAAGACCGTTTATCCGACATGATAAATGCGAAGAAAAATTGTGGAACATTGATATAATAAGGTTGCACTTTCTGGAACATCGTTCTTTCGAAAACCTTTGAAATATTGATCAATATTTTCTTCCATACTTTCTACAAATTTGCAATCATTATAGAGCGTTCTTTCTTTGAGTCGCGCTTTAACAAAGCAAGAGCCGAACAAAGGCAAAGTAAACGATAAAAACTGTCATAATCAAATGAATAAATATATAATTCATTCTTAATAATTGTAGGTCGCAGATCAGACAGCGATCAGGCACAGATCGGATGCATAAAAAGAAATGCTGTTGAAAAAAGAGTCGCGCGAAGGCTCGTAGAACAGGAGCCGATAGGTCAACGCGCGCAGCGCGATTAAAAATGATTCTTAATGCTCTATTACCGCGTAAAAATGCAAGCAGGCGTTGCACGGTTGTATAATGTATTTTTCCGGTGGCGCGAGATCAATCAGAAAATACCAGGGTCCCTTTATTACGAAATAAACCGAACGAACGATCGTCGAGTCGGCCCCGAGGACCGGAGAGCGTTACGCGAACGAGCTGTTTACGAGGACAAGTACAAGGGTCCTTCATCAAAAATGGCCAAGCGCGGACCGCGGTACCGGTCTCGGCCGCACACGGGGTTTATCGTTTCTCAATCGGCCGATTCGAACGATCCCGTCTCGCGCGGTGATAACCTGATTTAGCGCCGGTGACACATCGGCGAATGAAACGGAAAATCGATCGAGCGGAATGCCCGAGCGCTCCTTTGTCTCGTAAATTAAGCGACAAGTCAACGTTTGCTGCGCGGAGCTTGACCGTTTCGTTTCGTTTCGTTTCGTTTCGTTTCGTCTCGCATCGGCTACCGCTATCTACGAACTCGGTTCGGCACCGGGCTTCGCGCGTTTTTCGGTGCGCACGGGTTTCAAGGATCGTAACGACGCATTGTTCTTGCGAAACTGCGAACGAATCCGTGAAACGCGATAAGCTGCCAGGATATTTTTACGATCGGTGATTCCAGAGCGGAGTAATGGTCGCCTGGCGTCGACCCGGTAAACACCACTCAACTGTTCAATTCGGGTGTTCAATAATGGAAGTGGAAATACGATGGAAATTCATGGTCACGTCGGAATTCTAGCCGCTTGAACAGATTAAGTACCTAAAAGCTGATGACGTCAGTACAGTAAAATGTCCCTAATTGAGTCTCTGGTTTGAAACGAAAATTCACCATTTGGGATGAGAAGGTGCGGTCATTGAAGCCGTGCGGCTCGTTTTTATGGTTGTTGACAATCGGAGGCCATTACAATGAGCCGCAAGGGTCGAGTAATTGCCCATCTCTTTTCCCAAATTGTCCATTTCGTAAAAGCCGAGGTACAGTTAGACAGAATTTACTGTATCATTAAATACATCCGATCTCCACATTTTTGCCAGGAGTAGAAGAATTTTAAATGGAAACTAAATGTTATGCAGGTGCAGGAGACTATTAATGGCACCTGTATGCCTGAATTGAACGTCGTAAATCTCCGTAGAAGTTCAAACGAAAGGAAACGAAGCGTTTCACAAAAACCAACGAGTAACTGTCCATTATACAGCAAAATGTGCCAATACTTGCAACACCAACCATTCCAGCGAAATCCAAAAATTGATCAGCCGAGCATCCAATCGGATCCAAGTTCCCCGAAAACGTCCGATCTCCGCCGAGAGTAAAAAGCCGTCAATTTCCAACCGATCATCGTTGTAAGAAGATAATGCACCGGCGCGCTCCATTTCCGACTAGCTCACAAAGCGTCTATCGGCGGATCTCGACGTGGGCCACGTGTCGGGATCATTAATAGATGGTCCAGATCCGTTGGATCCTCCCCCGTTCGCAAAAATGCCAGGCAGGAAGGCGTCGGATCGGTGAATCCTGCGCGAGGACTCTCTAGGGGGAGAAGCACGGTGAATCGTGCGGCCAGGACACGCGTGCTTCTGCGTGTCCGTATGTGTGTGCGCGCGTGTGTGCCTGTTTGTGTGGGTTCGAGCACGCGTGGGCGATGCTGTGGCACGCGACACGACCGTTACGTTCGAAACCGAGCCGGCGGTGGGGGCAGGAAAGGCGAGAAAGGGGCAGAGGGGTGAAATTCAGAAGGGGGACCCGGGCGGATTGCGGTGCCCTCGTGATCGCAGACTCACACCACGGCTCTCCTACGTCCGTGTACACGTGAAAAGACGGCTGATGTGTAAAAAAAAATGAGCGGCCGCCAAAGCGACACACTCCACGGTACCGCACAGACACATCGACGAGATCGACTCTTCCCGGGATGGATGGAAAGAGAGGGAGAAGAGTTTCAGGTAGACGAAACGGAAATTCGAATAGAAAAATACGGGGCCCTTCGAGGGAGGAGTATCCGACGATTGCGCGCGCGCGCAGAAATGTACGGACACATCGACGGAGAGCGCAGGACAGAAAGAGAGAGAGAGAGAGAGAGAGAGAGAGAGAGAGGAGAGGGAGAGAGAAGGAGAAACGTGTTCACGAATCGATGGTGCATGTGCACCGACGACGGTAGAGGTGACGGGTCGTTGGGCCAGGTCTCAAACGGCGTGGGGTGGCTAAGAGGGGTGGGGAGTGGCTCGCGGAGGGGCCCAGCATCTGCTCCATACAACAACGCAACGCGCGGTGTAACAGAGCGCAAAGAGAAAAAGACGAGGACGGTTGATCGCGTCGGAGAAAGAGACGGTCGGTGAAAAAGGGGGAAAGAGAGGTGGAAAAAGGGGGAGCAAGAGAGAACAAGAGGGAGGGAGAAAGAGAGAGAAAGAGAGAGAGAGAGAGAGAGTGAGAGAAGTTTGAGCGCAGAGAGGAGCGCAGCAGGATAATCGCGTCGCACTCACGAACATCCTGCACCTCCTGTTGTTGCATAGAAAGCCGTGGTGGGGGGCTACGCGAGCCGGCGGAACAGATGCCTGCGCTCCGATTGGACGATGGCCCGCGACCGGCCGTCCCCTATTGGCGCGCAGCGCGGGGCCCGCGGGCCTGCATTGGTCGGACAGCACGTGCGGGCCACCTGCACCTGGCCGGTGGGGTGACCTGTTATAAAAGGCCCTGGCGCACCCCCCTGCCAGTCAGAGACCGGCTTGCAGCCGAACCGTTTTCAGAGTTACGAGTTCGTAGGTTCCCCTATCAACGAGAGCCCCCCTGTTCGGTTCCTTTAACCCCGGTCCCGGTCGAACAGTCAGTTCAGTTCAGATCCGACCATCGTACCGTGTGGATCGTTCGACAGTGTGCTCGCCTGCGATACGTTCTTGTGGATTTTCGACGCGCTGCCAAGAAGAAGAAGAAGAAAACACAGGACTTTTTAATAATTGTTTCGCATACATGTGTGACGCAAGTGCAGTGAAGTCTCTCTGGGATTTACTTTGACAATCGTCGCCGTTTCTCGACTGAAGAGATTCTGTGATCACGTATATCAGTGCGTTCATTCTTGAAAAAACTGTAACAGACTCCGGCAACCGCAACAATTGGATTACGAACTGCGGTTGCGCCTTCGCGGTGTCCCGTGCCTGCGAAGAGCCGACTTTGATTCGAAGTTCCGCGGACGCGTGCGAGACCGTCAACAATGCTCGTCGACGAGATGCCGCGAAGCTTCGTGAAGAAGAACAACAGCTACAGCCACTGCCCGCTGAAAAAGCGGCCGGTGCATGTACTGCCGTCCGAGGAAGTCACCGAAACGATCAAAGGTGAGTCTCGACAGCCCCGAAAATCGTTCGCGAGAAATTTCCCCTACGAAATAATTGCGCGGAGTTGCGATAACATTCCGGGCGAAAAACTTGAACGCGTATAGTATTCCCGTCGTTCGGTGTTCCTCGTAGTTTCGTATGAACAGAGAGCCTAATCGGTGATCTAAATTCGAAGTACGGCAAGAACGTGTAAACCGCGCTAAGCTTTTCCTCTGTGGAAGCATTTCAGTAGAATTTCGTTGAAAATCGAGCCAGCTCCGAAACGCGAGAATTCGTCGAAATCGCATTCTAAACGAAGACAATTCTTTTCTCTTGCAGAAGAGATAATCGACGTCGTGGTGGACGACATCCCGGAGCCGGAGAATCTCAGCACAAAGCCCGAGGATCTGAGCCGGAACGCGGAGCGCCAGCAGCCGCAGCCGGCCGCGTCACGTTCTCCGTCACCTGTCATCAAAGTCTCCCAGTCTCCGCCGTTGGCGACGCAGCCCGCGTCCCCGACGATGCACCACGTTCACCCGGTGCACCATCTGCACCAGCACTATCCGACGAAGGCGGTGACACCGCCGGTCGGGATCGCTCCGATTCACCCGGTGGCGAAGAAGGCCCGCGTGGAGGTGATCCAGCACGAGAACTCGACGGCGTCGCCGGTGACGGTGGCGTCGGCGCCGTTGCATTTCATGGCCAGCAAGGCGCCGCTGGAGCCTCTGAACCTAAACACGCCCGTGGAGCCTTTGGCACACTACCCGACGCCAGCATGGGCTCGCACGGCTCCTCTGTACCCGCCGCACTATCTGCCTTATCCGGCGGCTTATCACCGTTATCACCACGCGGGCGCGGACCTGTACCCGTCTTATCCGATGCCGGCGTATCCGCACTCGTCGCCGGAGCATCATCCGTCAGTGTCTCCGCCGCCACATAGTTCCCTGACCTGTCCAACGATCCAGAGACCGATCGCCAGGAGCTACGCGCACTGGGCCAGCAGTCCCGATCATTGCGGCCTGTCGCCCACCAGCTCCCTGGGCTCGGGCTCGCTGAGGTCGCCGCCGCCGGTCACCCCGGAAGACTTGTCCTCGCCAGGAAGCGACAGCGGAAGGTCATCGGCGGGAAGCACGTCGACAGGGCCGACGATCGTGAACCCGAAGATCGAGAAGACAGTGACCAGTGGTTCGACCGTGTCCCTCTCGTCCACCTCGTCCTCCTCCTCCTCCTCGTCGTCGTCGACGTCGCCGAGGTACCAGTGTCCGGACTGTGGCAAATCGTACTCCACCTATTCAGGCCTGTCCAAGCACCAGCAGTTCCACTGCGCGGCTGCCGAGGGTCAGGCCAAGAAGTCGTTCTCGTGCAAGTACTGCGAGAAGGTTTACGTCAGTCTGGGCGCGCTCAAGATGCACATCAGGACGCACACGTTGCCCTGCAAGTGTCATCTCTGCGGCAAGGCGTTCTCCAGGCCGTGGCTGCTGCAAGGACACATCAGAACTCACACTGGTGAGAAGCCGTTCAGCTGTCAGCACTGTAATCGCGCCTTCGCTGACAGGAGTAACTTGAGGGCGCACCTCCAGACGCACAGTGACGTTAAGAAGTACTCGTGCACCTCGTGCAGCAAGACCTTCAGCAGGATGTCCCTGCTGACGAAGCACCAGGAAGGTGGCTGTCCAGGGGTCGCGGTCCCGATCGGCTACGGTTGCTGAAGCGGTCCACGGCCGGGGAAAATACGTCACTGTTTTCCTTGCTACGTACGTTCCTCGTTTCTGTAGTCTCTTCGTCCTCTTTCGATCCGCTGAGAAGTGCCTTATAGATCCGGAGTACAAACGATTTAGAAAGTAGGAGGGGTCCGGGGGGAAGGGGCACGCAGGCCGGGTCCAGTTTCTCGGTTACAGTCTCATCCGGACGGGGAGAATCGTCGTCGGAGCAGTACCTGGCTTTCGATTAAAATTCATGTCCTCTCTATGCGATTGAATTTTAAACGAGATCGATATGCGACCGAGCAACTGGACTCCTCCCTCGCCGCCCCCGAGGGGAGAAAGGGTCACCGGGAGGAGGAACACCGTGGCGGCGGTCGGGAAGATATCTCGATCGGACCTACCGATGGTTGTGCATATTACTCTTTTTTTTACTTTGTTTCCTTTTTTTTCTATTTTTTCTTCTTCTTCTTCTTTTTGATGTATACTCCACCGCCGAAAGAAAACCCTTTCTTCTCCACCCGTTGGCTGCGCTGTAAATAGTTTCGGGTTGTGTGCGTGCGACGTGCAGCGAGAATCAGGGTACGACTGTACTTAGAACCGGTGCGCCCCTTTCCGCGGGCTCGACGGGGAAAAGCTTCTTTCTGGTTCGCGAGTGGCCATTATTCGGGGGAAAAAAAGTCGAGGCGAAGCGACCGCTTGACGCGGTCCCGTGAAACTTGCCGTGCCATTTTTTTTCCATATTTTCCGCAAGATCGTTTCGTTTCGTTCCGTTCCGTTTCGTTTCGTTTCGTTTCCTCTCCGAGCTCGGAAATGATCATCGTTCTCCCTCGGTTTTGTAGGTTTTCTTTTTTGTTTTGTTGTTCGAAGCGTGCGTCGACACCCGTGCACCAAAGTGCCATTTTTCTTCTGTTCGGAACGACTGTAAATAGCATCTCGCGACGTAGCTGTCAAGGCGCGCACGAAACGAAGTATTACGATTTCGCCATAAACGAGACACAGAGAGAAAGAGAGAGAGAGAGAGAGAGAGAGAGAGAGAGAGAAATAGTGTGTGAGAGAGAAAAGTATTTAATGATCGTCCGATGCCTGAATGTTACGTTTCCTTTTTCTGTTTCTTTTTTTTCCTTTTTAATTTTATTCCGTTTGACGTGCTTGGACACGCTAGCGCGATGTTGCGAGAGAGAATGAGAGAATGGTAATCCTACGTTTCTTTTTGCCTTTCCGTTTTGTACTTTTCTATGCGGTTTTTTTGTAAATCACTGTAAGTTACTCGAAGAAACTAGTCATTGTACAATAATGAACGTTGCGAGAAATTACCGAGAGATTCGCTGCGAGGAGGATATTCTTGACTCCGACCTGGTCTTTTGCTGTTCTTCGCGGGGGAGTCACTCGAAAAAAGATTATATTAATTAATTAACGAAATCGAGCCGGTGCCGCGTGAACCGTGTAAACTGTCCGCGTGTAATTAATTTTTTGTACGGCGCACGGCTCAGGGCGAGTACCACTCTTTCTAGTTCTTTTTTTTGTAAAGAAAGTGAACTACTATTTGAGATACAGATATCACCTATATATAGAGATATTTTATACGAAATAAATTACTTGGAGTTTAAACCTTACATTTGTCTTCGTGATTCGCTCGATCCTAAACAACCTGTTATACTCCCTCCGTCATTCCACCGTTCAAAATTATTCTATTCGTCGTTTCCAAAGAATCATTTTCAAAAATTCTTATAGAATCATCTAAAAAAAAACCGTTTCCAAAGATTCGTTTTCATACAATTATTTCCAAAGTATCATTTCCGAGCAGAAAATCAGTTCTTAATCTACGAAAACGTTCCGATAAATTTAGCGATCAGAGGAATAGCTGCATCATTGATTTGAATCGATTTAAATTCGTGCGATAAATGTAAGTTTAATTTTCAATCGAATGTTTAAGAGAGCCGCGATTCTCGTATTCAGTTCATTCAATTCTCAAAGGAAGTCTTTTTTTAGTATCTCACTGTCGCACGATCCAAAGAAACTTTGCATCTGATTAGAATAAGAAAGCGCGAGTCCATTTTGTCTTTCCGGGCAGCCGTCTTTAATTCTATTTCGGTACGAAACATTCGAATTCTTCTAAAGTATGTAGTTGATTGAAGTTCTTTTTATAGTAGCCGGTGTAGTAATCCATTATTTCTGAGAGCAATGAGCGAAGGTGTAATCAATTCTCTCGCACGATGAACGCAACAGGTGGTTTGAGAAAAATATACCTGAAGTGTCCCTCGAGATTAATACAATCGGCGCGAATGGACGTATTTATCATTAGACTGCGCATTTTATGGTTTTAGGAAGCGTCTATGTATTGTATTTGTTTTATTGAAATCGTTGAAGTGAGAGCAATATTGTACGCGGTTTCTGTGTCTCGCAATCAACGAAGACAATTTCTGTCTTGCATGAAAACTCGCAGTCTGTCGCATTCAACAGGTGCTGTTCTTTTTTTTTTCTTAATAATTTCCCAGATTCACAACACTCAAGAATTTCAATGTACTAGTTTCAGTTCATTAAAAATATCTATCAACAAAATAACGAATTTTTAATTTGGTTAGAATTTCTTGTTCCACAAGCTTTTGTAATTGGAGCGTCGATTAGAAAACCTAAGATGTATGAATCATGCGAACACGTTCTATAGGTTCTACAATTTCTTGCAGCTTTAATTTTGCATGAAGATACGCAGTCTATCGCGTTCAACAGGTACTGTTTCATTTCACTTTATTATAATTTGTCAAATTAACAAATTCAAGAATGTCAATGCACTAGTCTCAGTTCACTAAAAACATTTATCAACAGAACAACGAATTTTTAACTTGGTTCCAATTCCTTGTTCCACAAGCTTTTGTAACTGGAGCGTCGATTATCGGAATCTAAAACGTCTGAATTACGCGAACACGTTAATTTTGCATGAAGATACGCAGTCTATCGTGTTCAACAGGTACTGTTTCACTTTATTATAATTTGTAAAATTAACAAGATTCAAGAATGTCAATGCACCATTTTCAGTTCATTAAAAAAATATCTATCAACAGAACAACGAATTTTTAACTTGGTTCCAATTTCTTGTTCCACAAGCTTTTGTAACTGGAGCGTCGATTATCGTAACCTGAAACGTCTGAATTACGCGAACACGTTAATTTTGCATGAAGATGCGCAATCTATCGTGTTCAACAGGTACTGTTTCACTTTCCTCTAATTTGCCAAATTAACAAAATTCAAGACTGTCAATGCACTAGTTTCAACTTATTAGAAATACCTATTACAATAATAATAAATTTATAATCCAGCTGCATCTACTTATCGCGAAAGCTCCGCGGAGCCTCGCGTTGCGCATGTTCCGCAGTTGCTCGCACTTTTAATTTCGCGGCGGCAGCGTTATGATCGTCGGCCCCGGATTAACATATCAAAAGGCGAGGCGAGAAATAAAACGTCGACGAGGTGGAATCGATTCCCGATTTTTCTGCGGGTCGTGCTCGTTACGGTCGCGCGACGTAATTAATGAAGGACCGATCAGTCGGTTGGCCGATAAGGAATCAATCGGTCGAAAATGTATGGAGGTCGGCCGGCACGGCGAAGGCGGAGAGATGTAATCGGCGGACACCTCGAATATCGGCGGCGAGGCAGCTCGTTATCGGTCGGCCGCGGAACAACGCATAACTTTCGTCGACGTGCATAATAACGCGCTTTGTCTTTCGACAAACAACGGCTCGGCTGCGGCCGGTTTATCTCTCCATCCGAGGCGATCGGGGGCCCCGTTTGCCGATCGTTGTTGCCCGCTGCCTCCTCGAGGGGCCCCGAGGGGGCACACCGTGCTCACGATAAAAGTAATTGTTGGTGGCCAGACCCGGTTCGAGACGAATCGATTCGATTCGAGGCAAGATCCGACGGACAAGCGGACCACGGCCAGCACGCTCGGCTATCGAGCACCGGTGCGCGCACGCCGCGATCGTTCTGGAGAACCGTTCCCCGGAGTAATTATACTCCGAGGCGACAGATTTGCCGTGTTAACGATAGATAAATCTATCGAGTCGCCGGGGCCCGACGGTTTTTCTGGCACGATCGTGCCCGCTCGCGTGGTCAGATGTGTTCCGGAGGCAGTTTCGAGGCCTTTGCACGTGGTATTTTAGAGCGGCTCTTTTTATTCGTCGCCACGGGTTGCGTGGAAATGTCAGGCCTACGAGAGAAGGACCTGCCTGCGCTCGCCTCGCGCCGAGAAGCGTGCTGATAATACGATTTTTCGATGCGTTGCGGACTTCTACTCGCTCCTGGACCGTCGTGACTGGGCTACGAATTTTATAAA
Organism: Megalopta genalis; assembly: GCF_051020955.1. NCBI lineage: Eukaryota > Metazoa > Arthropoda > Insecta > Hymenoptera > Halictidae > Megalopta > Megalopta genalis. The sequence continues at coordinate 8,281,584 of NC_135016.1, read as the reverse complement.
TTGATGACAAAAGCGAATAGATGGAATTCAAAACGGTGGAAACGTTTGAACAATTTGTGGATACTAGAAGAAGAGAATAACTTTTTGTACGAATAGTTATGTAGTAATAATTCCTTACTCGATTTTTGTTTAAATAAAAATTTTCAGAAAATAGTGATTTGCGAAGTAGAAAGTCTGTTCTTTGAAATGAGCATAGGTAGAATGTTGAAAGATTTTTCTACACGAAGTTATAGACATTCAATGATCAGCGATGTATAATTACTAGAACAATAGTAACTACACTTGGGATAATTATGCGAAGTAAAAATTGTCAAAGTTAATTGTAAGAAACATAAACTAGATAAAAATATGTTTCCTTCTTTAATACTTGTAAAAAGTTGCAAATAATGTAAGAACCTCCTTAAACTCTTCCAATGGATCTATGGTCTTTTATTGGATTTGTTCATATCTGTCATAATTTGTTATTTTTCGATTTCGGTATGAAATCGCGAGACAGTACTATTTATTCTGCAGACGCGTCCTAAGAATTAAATTAAAAACGATAGAAAAAGAAAAGCAAAAAGAGAAAATACAAAACTTGTGACCTTTCACAAATTTTTAAAATCACTTTCTTTTCGTTAAATTTTAAAAAATATCTAGGACGTTGCCACGGTTGGAGGGTTAATCGATAACAGAAAAACCATGATGTTGTTCTGAGCCAACACAATGCAAACACCGTGGTCCCAAGAGGATCAAGCCGAGCGGACAGGACCCAATAAGATTATTTTACTCGAAATTGCAGGAGTTCAAAGATCAGCAATTTCCCGCGATAACTCGATGATCCCCTAATTTTGCGGAGTAGCACGCGAGTACAGTGCCGAGCCTGAGATATCTCGTTTCACCCCGGTTCATTCAGCAAGCGTCAGAACGCGCGCGAACGCACAATGGTCTTTTAGCGAGGCAAACAACATATGGCGTGCAAACGCGTGTTCGGAACGCGTCCAATTCATTGGCCCGCGATGGGCTACCTGCTCCGCGTATTAAGTCCCACGCGCTTTCGCCACGAACAACCGGCGATTCTACCAACAAGCTTTTTCGGGCTTTTTGTTCGGCGTTGGTCTCGCCCATATGGGCCACCGATGGAACGGTCTAATTCCCCCTCGTCACTCTGTATCACCCCGTTAAATATTTGCCCGCCGGTTTCTCGTTAAACGTGCATTTATACGTCGCGCTGCTTCCACTCGCTGTCGATTAAGATCGATTGATCGGGCCCCGTTGTGATCCTCTCCAAAGTCTCGACGGTGTCTCTCTAATGCCGAAATCGATGCGACAGCGCCCAAAATCGTCGGTGAAAGCAAAGGTGGGCGGGATCCACGTGTCCCACGTGTATTTGGTAGCGAAATTTTCGACGCTTTTTATGGTTACGGTTGGTGCCTCGTTCGAGGCATTCAATTTTTGGGAACAGTGCTCGCTGGAAATGGGTTCATTGCATCTATTTCTGTGATTTTTAACCCTTGACCGGGTTGTGATGGCCGCGGCAACAAGTTATTATTAATATTCGTTCATGTAATACTCTATTAACTCGTCGCGGTTGCAATGTATCAACGTAAATTGTCTTGCACTTATTAATTAGGAAATATGCATATTTAAAATAAAATAGAAAATATTGATTCAATTATTTACTATGAAAGAGTCTTTTTATAATTTCAACGTCTTTAAAATAAAAAATGTGAAACTGGTCACTTCGACTGGCTAGACAGGTTTAACGTTGAGATCCAATTTTATTTAAACACAATTTACACGATATTAATGAATTATTATGTCGGTGTTGCAATAATGAAAGGAGGCTTGAAGAATTTGCTTAAAATATTTCTTATCTCTATTCTGGAAATATTTTCAAATTTATAGAAATTGAAGAACCTGCAATATTGTGGTGCAATTATTCTGTCTTAAATTCTAGAGCCTTTTTTTATGCAGCTTTCACATGTGATACAGAGAATTGTACTGCAATTTTTATACTCAATAAATCATTTCTATATTTTGTTTTATTTGCATTCCTAGAAGCATATCGCAATTTTTATATACTTTAATCATTCATTTTTATATTTTGTTTTACTTGTGTTCCTATAATCATATCGCAATGTTTACACTTTAATAATTCATTTATTTATCATATTATATATTATATTATATAATTCATCATACTTCGTTCCACTCGCCTATCTAAAATCGTATTGCAACTTTTATATTCCGATAAAATAGCATTTCTTCCTCGTCTTTCACACAATAACAGCTTCTTCCGCATTGATTCGCTTCGTTTCAGAAGCGACATCGTCCATAAAATTTTTCTGCTGGCTTCCACACATTTCCGTACGTCCTCCGCGATAATTAATCCTGTGCATAAAACTCGCATTATTTCTCAAGACACGCTAACGTAAACCGGCGGAACTCTCGTCGGCCGCAAGAAAGTTCTGGTTTCCCCGTTTTAAAAACCGAGCCGGCTCTTCCGCAAAATCTGGCTGTTATGTCCGGCGGAGGACGGTGCCGGGATTCGACAGGAAATTTCTCTGGTCCGCGAGGAGGACAGGTGCTCGTTACTTTCGAGTGCGCGTCTCTCCCTCGGTCGCGCCGCGGCGCGTCGGCTCTTACGCGTGTGCACGCCGCGCAAGAAAGTGTGGAAGCAAAAGCTACCTTGGCCTCTGGGCTTTTATGGCGACTGGTCCGATCGAACAGGTGCGCCACGCCGCCACGGCCTCTGCGTATATACATGCACTACCCGGGTAAGAGGTTCCATTATTCCGCGCCGGTGTGTTATAGCTGCGGGGATACGCGCGGCCCAAACACAGTCTTTCGGGCCCAGAAAACCGTGGACGGAAGCGGAGGAGATGCCGCGTCGACGAAAGCTCGTTGCCCAAGGAAGAACGAATAGGTTGCGAACTTTTTTTCCTTCGCAATGCGAACGGGGTTCGAGCTTTCCCGAGCTTGCCTTGTCGACGTGGAAACTCCATTTTGGCCGAACGACGACGCCCGTAGGTCAACGACTCCGGGGGATCTGGCTTTCATGACTCCATCCGAGCGAACCAACGCTCCGCACTTTCACTGCGAACGAGTATCGATTACGTTTTCGATGCCCACTAGCCCGGAAACCGTCGATCCCTCGCTTTCCTCGGAAATTTCCTCCGACGCGACGCGATTTTTTCGGAGAACGTCGCGAACGGAGACAGTTTTATAAGAGAGTTAAGCTTTAGAGGGTTGTTTAAAGGTTTGTTTATAGGGTTATTTAGAGGGTTAAATTTTAGAGACAGTTCACGAAATGTTATAATGTATGTTTACATTTTAACCCTTACGAGTCTGATTTATTTTTCGTTGACTTGCGTTACATCTGAAGTCAAGTTTTACGTGCATGTAGATGCTGATAACAAGAAATGTTGATTTTATTAGTGTAGGTTATCTTTTTTAGACGCTATGGGCAGGTACATATGTGTCCAATTGGTTAAATATAAACAACTATGTGTATAAGACTGGTGTATTCGCGTGTTGTTGAAAAAAACGGGATTCATTTCTTCCAAGAGGCGTACGATAGACTCCAAAGGGTTAAGAAATTCGTTCAATTATTTCCTACGAAAGAGTCTTCGCAGCTTCAACAATTTTAAAATGCAAGATGCGAAATCGGCCATATTAATTATTATGATCGGATCAGTGCTAATAATTTCTCTGACAGAACGAGACACTTTTTGTTTCACGTATGCCATTATTAGACTGCGGATTTCCATGCGAAGCAAAAATTGTCTACACCTGTTGCAACTTTATACTATATTATGTTATATATACAGAGTGTCTCGAAAATGTCTCGTAATCCGGAAATGGGAGGTTCCTGAGATCATTTAAAGCAACTTTTCCCTTTGCGAAAAATTTCTCCGAGGCTTCGTTTACGAGTTATTAACGAAAAACACTGACCAATAAAAAGCGAGCTCGACTGGCGCGCGCCGGCCCAGCCAACGACTGTACGGAGCCCGGTTCCGCTCATTGGCTCGGCCGTCTCGCGCCAAATGATCTCGCCTCTGATTGGTCATTGTTTTTCGTTAATAACTCGTAAACGAAGCCGCGGATTGCATTTTCGCTAAGGAAAAAGTTGCTTCAAATAACCCCAGGAATCCCCTACTTTCGGATTGCGAGACATTTTTGGGACACCCTGTATATGTATACGAAAGCTTGATCACCAAGTCTGACTCGTTGGTGCAGTGGAAGAGGTTAACGAGCGAGTAAAGACTCGTTCGCCGGCAAGTGCCCGTAGCCTCATCCCCGCACAAACGGACTCGTCAAAGAGGAAAGCAATGCCCTGGGATCGATACTATCAAGCAATTATCAATTCGTGAAAGCCCGTAGCAATGGGCGCAGCACGGTGCTCGTTCGCGACTGAATGAGAGTGGCACAAAGGCGCGGCAAAAAAGCCCATAGGCCACATTGACCCGAGACATAAAACTGGTCCCCGGTTCCGTACGGGCCGGCACACCTGACCGGCCAGGAATCGAGCTCTTTCATCGCTTCCCGGAAGACTCTCGTCTTCTTGCAACCCTTTACTCCGCGGTGGTACATGTCCCATTGTGTCAGCCGGAGGAGATCGGTGCTCCGGGGCCCCGGACCAGGTGCACGAGAGAGCTTCACGGGGCCCGATCCTCGATAATGCGGCGATTTTGGTGCGCCAAATTACGCGCTCTTCGATCGGGCCCCGCTCCGGGGCCGGCGATTCCCTAAAAACGTCGCATAAAATGGAAAAACCGAGGAGTGCCGCGGCGTGCGATGCACTCGGGGGTCGGTTTCGGGAGAAAAAGGAGGCCGTTCCGGTTCGCTCCAATATCCAGAAAGAATGGCTCATTAGCCCACGGACGATCTTTACGGCCGGACAAAACAATCTCGGCTGAGTGCTACCTCGAGCAACCTGTTACCCGGCCCTTAAGGCGGCGTGCACAACAGATGGCCCACGGCACGACCCTGCAGATTCCACCTGCTGCTCGAGGCGGACCTTCTTCTGACCCGATGGGCTATTTACTTCGCCGAGATTCGATGCATCGATTCGGAGTTAGGCGAGTTTCGCTGACGTGCGCGCCTCTTCTTGGCCTGAAAGGCATTGACATAACCTGGGACGTTTGGATTCATCGTTGTGTATATTGTTCTCGTACAATGCTTTTTTAAATTTAAACATAGCAAGAAGCTCTGTAAAATATTCTCAAGACGTAGGTAGTCAAAAGAAGCATAATGAATGCTGATATTAACACTTGAATAATAAATCTTTTAGAGAAAAGTATGACCGATCATTTATAATTTTATTTATCAATATTTTTCGACATATTGTTCAAAGTTAACTGTCTCTGGTCCAATTTGTTAATTTGAGTGCAAAACAATTCATGTAACTTGAAATTACTGATAATGAACCCGAAAATACAAAAAAACGAATCCACAATTTTTAATAAAAGTGAATTTACTTCGACGTGTGTGAATTAAGATGGAAAATCTTCTTGATCACAAAGAAAAATAATAAAACAACAAAATGCTGCGTACCACATTGTAGCAAAAATTAAAGACACAGTAAAGAAACAATGATAAATCAGTACATGTGATTTCAAAGTCCCACTAAATAGTCAAATAACAATATTTGTGAGTAATAACAAATTAACATTCTTGAATAGTTCAAAAATGATTTCCTTCAATGAGAAATGCGCGTTTCAAACCGGTTCCGTGATTCATAGATCAAAGAGGATCTGGAGCAAGGCCGCAGGAAATTAGAAAAACTTTTCATTTCTGGCGATGCATCATTTAACGTTCAAACGTGAATTAGTGTGGGAAGCCGGAGCAAAGTAGACGACACGTGCACACCAGCCTTGTTTATAAATGTCCGCGTATCTATCACGGCGAAAACTAGATGTGTTATAATAACGGGGAGTAATTAATTTCGCCTCCGATTAATCCTAGGAAATTGCCGGCCTCCCGAGGGTTGATTTTCGATGACTAATACGGAAGGCTGTCGTGGATAGGTTTTTCTACGGACAGGTAGCCGGATCACCCTTTCAAGGGCTGTCCTTTTCGTATCAGTAACGCCTGTTCTATCTCTAGGGACGCGTCAGATGGCTACCGTTCGATACTTTCGGAAGCTTCCTCTATCTATCGGGCTAATTTTCTACTCGACGTCGCAACCTGTAATTTACCTTCTAGTTCCTGCAGTCATGATGAACGTATTAGCCACTCGAATTCGTTACTCTATGAGCCGATAGTCAATTCGATGAAGAATTCTCCAAAATTCGAATGTGGTGAATGAACTATTTGCATGTTCCGACACTTTTCAAAGTACGATAACTTTTTTCTGATTGGACCATACGACTTGAATTTTTTGAGATGCTAGGAAGATTAGTTGATTAGATAATGTGTAGAAAGATTTTTTTACGAAAGTTGTAATTGGATTGAAAATAATAGATAAAATAAAGAAATTATATTCGATCAAGTAATATTGATAGTAATGGTCTTAGTACTAGTCATAGTAATTGGTGACAGTAATAGTGACAGTAATATGAGTATAATCTTAATAATAATATAAGTAATTTTCAGTAACAGTAGTATAGAAACATTAATATAGTAACAGTAATTACTATAATTACACACTATAATAATAATAATTATTATTATTACTACTATAATTACATAGTATAATAATTATTATTATTACTATAATTACTACATTAATTACTATACTCAGTAACACTAATATAATATTCAATTATTCACCCATTCGCTTACAAGTAAGAACACAATTCTCTTCCATATAATAAAATTGTTAACTTTTGTAACAAATACGTTAGACAACTGCTTTTGTCTCCTTCTCTCTCACACACACAACTCCCTCCACAGAGGGTTAATCTTCTCCAGACTTTAATTTATTCCTCGACGTCAGTTCAAATCAAATTCGTCTGATAGACTTCCTCCATTATTTATTCAAATAATCACAGTGTTCTTCTACATTTCAAATATGGGAAAGAGTTGCCAGAGGGTTAATTAAGCGTAGCGGGTTAAAAATGATTTCCCGTCGCCTCGAACCTTTAATTTCCTCTTCAAGGAGGTGTTGCCTCGACAGGAAGAAGCGAATATCTCACCAAAACCATATGTGTGACGACACGGAAGGTTTCATTCCCGCTCACCTAAGCGACGCAGTCTCTCTACCATAGTTTCTCGAGTGGAGAATTATCCACTGTATTGTTCGTTATTTGTCTCGATCGAAGGGATGCGTCCGGAATCATCCACCGAACCATAGTTCACACGTGATGGCTCGCAATCAGTGGACCACCCACCCGCGCGTCTGTGCATTGCCACACCTTGGATAATGGCGCGCGGCGAATTACTCGAATTCGCTGATTCCATTTGATGACTGGTTAGCATAATAACGACTGGGAACCGGTGGACGCTTAGGCCTTTCTCACAGCTTCGTCGTCCCGCGATTTTTCGTCCGTGCGTCCTCGCCGTTTCTTGATGGAAACAATCTCATTTCCAACGCATAATACTCGATTAGCCTCTGCAACAATTGTCCATTGTGTTCATTGTTTTATTTCTCGCAAAATTATCTTCGCGACGCAAAATAAAGCGTCGAACGATAACGAAAATATACAAATTGTTTTCTGGAGATTTTGAAGCTTTTTCTTAGATCGCCTGGAGAATTGTTATTAAAAATAGCATTTTAACCTAAAGCTTATGCAAATATATGCTCAGTTAAATCTGACAAGTTCGACTTGAATATCATTGTTGTAAGTTTTCATTTTGCTGAACAGAATAATTCTGTACAATTTTTTTTTACTAGAACAAGTGCGGTGCCATTTTCTATTTTAGTCGAAAGCGCTTAATATTTTTTAACAGACACGTTGTTGCACGTTCTATATACCTTTTTAGTGAAATCTATCAAGCTAAATACGCACATTACAGCTATCAATATTGAATAACTATCCACAGAATAATTTTATACAATTTTTTTACTCATACCAGCACAGTGCCATTTTCTAATTTCGTCGTCAAATCTTAATATTTTTCTCCACACAAATTGTTCTACATCCAAAATATTTTTCTTAGCACTATCTACGAAACCAGATGCATAAATAACAGCAACGAATATCAATATTCCTGAATCGGAATATTTTTGACCAATTTTCTACGGCAACCGCACGGTGCCATTTAAAAAAAAAAAATCGTTGCGATGCCAAGCAAGCGGCCGAGACAAAAGCGATATTCCCGAAAAGAAAGACGCTAGGAGAGGCAATTAAAGGCGAGGCCTTTCTTCGAGGGCAGCCCGGTAAGTGTTCCCTTCACGCCCTTCGTCACGGACACGAGTATTTCGAGCAGCACATGGCTCGGACAAGTGTTGCGCCGCGTCGTCCATTTCCCGGTGGATTCCACGCATTCTAAATACCGTGACATCCGCCTCTGTCGAGCCTCACCGAAATTCCAGCGGAGACGAAGCCGGCACCGAACGATTTATAATACCCTCTCCGAACAGAGCCGATATATACCACGGCAACGACCGACGGGCTATTCCGAATTAATTAACGCGACGTTTCCCGGCCGATTTCCACTGTCCCGGCCAAGATTTAGACGTACCGTGTAACATGCCTCTAACGACTTCTCTATTCGATGGACATCGATTAAAGAGTGTCACGATCCGTGGAACATCGTGCTGCGACATCGTTCCCGCGTAGGTGTCCAGGACATTAATTTCTCGCGCCACGGGCAGCTTACTTTCTTCGGGCGACGATCCCAACGATCGCCCTTCGATTCATTCCACTGTCTTTCACTCGTCCCGACTTCTTTGTTTCTATCTGTTTCTAGATTTCTCGGAGACCGACTTCGGAATGGCGACGATTTCTCAGCGCGTCCGAGAGAAGTTCAGAGAAACTTAGCCCTTAACAATAGATTTATGAAATCCGTAAATCGTAAAATAACGGATCACTAATTTTTTAATTTATTTTTTAATATTATTCATATCGTAAAGATAGATTTATGAGTTATTTATTCAATTTATACGTTACTTGCGGTAAATGTTATAATAACGCTTGTTAAAAATCAGAATAAATGTCTTATCGTTAGTTTTATGAATTAATATAAAACAACTGATTTTTATGCTTCGTAAATCTAGTGAGATACATTGTTCATGAAATTAGTGCGATATTAATTTTCTGCATGGAAATTAAACAGTGCCGATAAAAAAAAGGAATATTGTAATGTTAACCATTAAATTAAAAAATAACTAACTAACTGGAAATTAAATATAACATGTATTACTCTATTATTATCAATTGTTGTATTTAGCTTACCATTTTATTGTCATTTAATTTCTATTCATTATCCTTACCATGATTAATTTTATATTTATTTATTTTTCGTACACAGGAAATTCTCCACATTTTTCCTTCAGCTTGTAAACAAAATGGCACAATTTGGGAAGCGGAGATACGATTATTCGAGCCTCGCGACTCATTTTTATAATCACCGTTTGTCATCAATTATAAAAACGAGATTGAAGGCTCGAATAATCGTATCTTATTTTCCCTTATTTTTAAGGAAATTTATTGTATATTTTAACTGGTATATGCAGTATCAAGAATTATAAGCAATTGATGACAAATAATTTGGATCTCCATTCTTGATAACTACATTTTCACATCGATTAACCAATCCTGAACAAGAATTTGTCTAACATACTTCGAACAACAAAGTTTCAAGCATCGCGGACGTTTTGGTTGCACGTGAAATGAAATCGTCGACGCGTCGCTCCACGTTTATAAAACACGCCGCGAAAGGACTAAACATGTTCGCGGCACGAATTTACCGGACGATCTAACAAAACGAACGAATGCGATGTTCCACAGCATGATAGCGTATCAAAAAGCATAGTCCCGAAGCGTGGACAAGTCGCAAGCACGCGTGCCGCTCGGCTCAGGGCGGGGTTAATTATGCGTGACGAGGAGCACTTCCTGCGGATCGTCATAATTCTATCCGCACAGCTGGTCCCTCGGCGACGTTGCAGGTGCAAAATCCTTCGCAGTGGCATTGCACCCAAGGTCAAACACGCTGCACCAACGGAGAGAAGGCTCTCTCTCCTGCGAGGCCTCGGATCTCGAGGGAGATATCGTGCGAGATTACGAAAGCATTATCTTAATTGCTGGCCAGGAAGCTGCAACCGGTGAACGGGGGTTGGGCTGACAAGGAGGGTGCGAATGAAGAAGAAAGAGGATGAAAGAGAGAAGGAGAAAGAGCAAGAGAGAGAGAGAGAGAGAGAGAGAGTGAGAAAGAGGAGAGACGCGGCAAGGATCGAAGGATAGATCGGCCGTCCAGTCCGCGATTCGATCGATGACAAGATCGGCCACGAACAATCACCGTGACTCGCTTTAATTACCGATGGCATGGGCCATCCGGGGTCTCCCATAGAGAGGGACGATGGTGGCGTAGCTGTCGGACCACCGGCCGCACAGTATGCCAACTATGCCCGCGTCGAACTATGCGATGTTACCGAGGCCCGATGACGACGGCTCGTTAGCAGACGAAACGCCGCCCACCGACACGGGCCCGGCACTGTTCGATAATTAAAATCGCCGTACCGACGACCCCACCGCGTCGCCGATTTCGATCGCTAACGTCGACCGGTTACGCAATTTTCGTGAGGTGTCAACGATGTCACCCAATGGCCGACCGTGACTCGACCGAATTTCGCCGAAACCGTGTGGCTCTTCGACGACAAGCTGCGGTCAAGTGCTGCCAGACAATCGGGGATTTGTATTCGACGCGGTTTCGGGTCGGGCCGGGCTGCTGGAACGACGCGTTTACTTTCGTTGTTCGACGATTCTATTGTTGTCTTAACCCTCGCGAGCCGGTGGCCGTGTCAATGTTCACCCGGAGTATATAAATCGTTCGCTCAATGAGTCAATTTTTGGCAATTCGATAAAATAAATTGCTGCTACGAATCTTTATGCAAAATTATTGTTATCGTCTGCATCGATTGCAAACACACGAGCAGCAGTACCTGTTTTCTTTTTTTAATTATTTTAATAAGTTGAAATTAATACAGCAACGTTCTTCGGGTGTTTTGATCTTGAATCGAATTGTGTCAATTTTCTCTTCACAATTGTGTTTAAAAACGAGTTTAAAAGTTCATTCACAGTTCTGAAGTGACAGATATTTCGAAGTGATGCATACAAATGAAGATGTTGGTGCATTAAGGGAAACATTAAGTGGTGCATTAAGTTTTCTCATATCATTAAAACGAGCGAAAATATTCAATTGAAAATATTAGGAGATTTGTCCTGTATAGTTGCTTAATTTTCGAGGGCACGGTGGGATTAAATATGTCCCATCTTTTTGATGCTTAATAATGCATGGTGAAACATTTTTAGATCGAAATATTGGTCTAAGTATCGGTAACAAATATATAAATATATAAATATTGGTCTAAATCGAGGTCTAAATATTTAGATCTCGATATATTGCAATAGCTGTATGCGCATTCATCAACCCATCTGATACAGTGGGACTATTTCAGTCCCATCCTGTAACAACAAATTGAATTATTATTATTTTTTTATGCTCCAATATTACGTGATTCCTTCGTTAATAAAAATATACCAATTTCATTAAATTTAACCCTTTGCACTCGAGTGGCGACTCTCAGGCACCACTAAAATTGTCGTATCACGCTCCAAGATAATTTTTATATTAACAAAGTTTAGATTTAGAAAAATTGCTAAAAGTGTAACTGTAACTACGGATCACCGCAAGACACAATTTCATATGCATAAAATGCACTTTGTCGTATAAAATGGAAATACTACAAGTCAGAGAAATTATTTATGATTTACAGTTAAAATGGCTTCGAGTGCAAAGGGTTAAAATGCAATAAGATTTCTGCGTAACATGGATCTATCCTATTTTCTGAAATCCTGTGCCCCAAAGAGTTAAACGGCACTTCGTTAGACTTCATACGATCAAGAATAGTCCGAGAGCTAGAAATTATGATAAATGTTACCCGTGCAGTTTGTATTACGATAACAAATACGCTTCGATATTCCGACACATTTCGCGACGATTGTTCGACGGTCAACCTGCTAACGACTCCAGAAATCTCCTATCACATTTAGTGTCGTCGTTGTGAGTCTTAAGATGGGCTATGCCTGGGTCCTATGTGGACTATACTAGCCGCTCTCTAATCTCCTATCACAGTTAGAAGCGCTATCAAGGAGCCGTTTAAGACGGAAGACGGCGCGCAAGGGGTTAAAGGATTCCGCGGTGCCCTCGCAGTTCCCCGCCGATAGATCGCGAAACGATCCCCGCGCGATTCTTTCTCCAAGGAAACGCCATTGGCGCGTGATTAATTATCGTCGATTGTTAGCAGTGCCGCATCGAACGCGAGAGAAGAATCGGGGTAATGAGAATTCTCAGGGTTCCAGTCATCGATCAACGCGTGCCCGCTAATTACCGATCGAGCAACGATCGTCCGTGTGACTGCGAGCCGAAGGGAACGGGGCGCAGCACCCCATAATTTATCCGGTTGATGGTTTATTGCTGTTCGATTTTTCCGGCGTGCGTGTCGATACGGCAGCGCGCGCGCTCGCGGATCGATCGCGTTCCCCGTTGACACGAGCCTGTATCGGGCGAGGATCTATCAATCGGAGCCAGCCGGCTCTCGATCGCGTCCGATAAACTTGAACGGCCGCTCGGCGGCCATTGAACGGTTTCCAGGAACGGAACGGCCAGCCAACCACCCTGGCCGACGGTGTCGTAATCGCGAAATAGTCACCGAGGGGGACACCTGTTGCGAGCCGGCTCGCTTCGCGTGACGCGAATGCAGTCCATCGCGATAAGTAAACACACACCGGCCGGGATTTTTCGCGGCGAGATCGGCCAGATCGATCTCGTGTGATTTACTCGATCGGCGGAACACCTACCCGGTGAAATCGACACCGGATCGAAAACGGGCCGATTTTTACCGATCGATCCGTCGACGATCGAGCGTTACCCTCGCTATCCACCGTGTATCGCTTGCTTAAGAGATATTCGCCGGGAAACGATTTTTCTCGGCCGCTTGATTGAGACACGTCTTAGCCGCAATTAAGATCCGTCGCTGGAACGCCTTCAGCGTTTCAGCCGGTTTCAGCGATGATTTACGTGAGAACGCTTTGCCGATTTTCTGACAGTCGCGCCCGATGGAACGATCCGCTCGTTGGAAGAAAAGCTGCGCGAAACGATCGTTATTTAATCCCCCCGATTGACATAATCGCGAGCAAGCTATTTTACAATTGGGAGAGACAGATACCAATGCCGTCACCTGTGTGCATTAATTGTGACAGCTGCGACGGAATGGAGCAAACACATGCATGTGCTCGCACAGACGTGAGCACCTCGGCGGTTCTATGCAAACACGTACATCGGCGCGAATCTCGCGTATAATCATGTATTGTAACCGTTGAAGTATACATTGTTGGAAAGCGAATAGTTGTTGATTTATATTATGGAACACCATCGACGCGCTTTCTTTATTTCATATCTTTGGAGAAACATTGATGCCATACTTTGACGAGTCTGACGCGTGATGGAGATTTCTTGTAACAACCTGTTAAGTATGAGTGATATTCCGTTCTTTTTGGTCTGAATAAAATCCTGATTTCTTGTCGTCAGTATCTAATCATTTCAGTGAATGTAGATAAATGTAGGAAATGCAATAAATATCAGTAAATGTAATAAATTTATAAATTGCCTTTTTATCTCTAGGAATTATTACAATCGAAGAACTTCTGATTGTTGCAACTATAAAGAAAATGGTACGGCAAGGGGTTAATAGTCCAACAATTATTCTAGTATCTTTTTTAAAGTTCCGGCTTTCTAAAAGATTAAATTATTTATTAGATTCGGTGAAAGAATGTCACACATTCAGCAAATGAACGCTCAATCAAATCTACGAAGTTTCACAAAATCCCACAAGATATCTGCAGGTGTGTAAATTCTAATTTTGAATAGGTGATCGTTACTTGTTCTTGCAACATGGAAAATGTTATTCCAACGAGTCGAGGTCTCCGTTTTCAATGTAAAGACGCGAACCTGGAACGTCTCGAAAGGAGAACAGAGTGTCGCCGCTCGTTTCGCTATTCATAATCTCGGAAAGGCTGGCCGCAATAATGACGGACTAACAAGGAACTTAACACAGACCTAACTGTCCCCGGCTTCTAATAAATCTCTTCGGCTGGTAGGTGAATGCTCTTGTAAATCAATCCCGGTATGGTTCGCGAGCCGTTTTCAGTTCCGAAAGACGTTTAACAATCGAACGAACGCGGCTAACCCCGCGATATCATCGTGACTCAGCCGGCAAAGCGTAGCGAGCAGGAAAAACGCGCCCCGACAGGCCGGTAAGGCATCCTTTTTCTAGAGAAAGACTATCCGTTAACTGGTTCTTTCATCGTTAATCCACCCAGTCCTGTTATCTCCATCTGCGGCGAACCAACCCCCTAACTCTCGCCCGAACAAACAACTTTCGTTCGCTACCAAACCGAGAGAGCGTTCAGGTGCAGTGAGTCACGGACCGATCGCAGCGGCATTGTAAAGCGCTGGAAAACGCGGAATTCCCGGATAAAAACCGGCGATTCCTTTTTTTGGCGGCCGTCGCGGCGCGCACGTGGCCGCCGGGGATTTCTGCCGAGTCTCCAACGAGCGACGTTCACCGTTCCCCTTCCCCGGCTGATTATTCGCGGCGCGGTTGCCCGTAGGACGAAAGCACGGCACACGATTGGTTCGTGCCACCACCTGGGGATCTCTCTCGCTCTCTCACCTGCGAATGCAGCCGCGTGCGTGATGCAGCGCGCGAGCGCACTCGATGCGCGTGCGGAGACGCCCAAGTGGGTTAACACCGACAATTACGCGGCTTGTGCGTCCGCCCATACGCGAGAAATCTTCTTAATTCCGTTAGCCGAGGCAGCTCTCCCCGGAAGTGCTTCTCGATATTTATCGCTGATTTTCGCGATAGAAAACTGGATCTCGTTGCGGACGCGGCGATATTCAGCTGCTCGGCGAAATTGTCTTTTGTTGGACAATGATGCGCATTGTGCGGAGAGAACGGCGGTTTTTCTTTGGTTTCGAACGTGTAGAAGATTGTTGCGTATTTTGTAAGACGATTGCAAATTAGTTGGAAGTTATCGAGGACTTCAACGCGATGTTCGTTCGTTTAATCGTTCGAGAGCGACCGTTGCTTATTGGCGTAAATAATTTAAATTGTGAATGAGAATAGGAACTTTTGGCGATTCAAGGATCAATGAAAATTAACTAGGATTAATTAATAACAATTAAACATCTGACGGTCGCATCGCCAGTTCCTTTGGATGTTTGAAGCAACGTTCGCTTGCTGGCGCAAATGACATAAATTGGAAACGGAGATACAGTAAATTTTCGCTAATTGACGCTCGGATTGCGCACAAAAATGGACAATTTAGGGAGAGGAGATACGATTATTCGATCCTTGCAGCTTGCTTTTATAATTGCTGATTGTAAACGATTATAAAAACGAGTCGCAAGGCTCCAACGATCGTATCTCCTCTTCCCAGATTGTTCATTTTTTGTGCACAATTTTAGCGAGGAATTAGAGAGAAATTACCGTAGCAGTTCCCCTTCGAATTTCAAAACGAACGAATATCGAACGAACGAACGCTTCTGCGTGTTTCGCAAGGCGATCGCAACCTTTTTCGAGAACCGTTTCCGCGTGCAACGTTTTTAATCGCGGCCGGATTCTAGGAGTCGCCGGTGACTTCAACGCCCGGCGAGACGTGTCGCGGCTATTACGCGACGATATATCATCGGTATGACAACTATTGAGACATTCACGGGCCAGCCATTGTAAAACACGGGTCGGAATGATTCTAAAATTGAATCTCTTTACGAGAGAGCCGGCCAATATCTTCCTACAACATTAAAATTGCAAAACCCCGGCGCGACGTGTAACGATCGTGCCCGGGCGTTCTTCCATTCGCGTCGCCGTTAACGACGTCCCTCAATTTCGTTCACTTCCTCCACCCACGGCCGTGCGATTGCTTGTCAACCACGATTCGATACCTCCAGCAAAGCGGCGGACGTTTCCGGTCGATAAATCATCGATAACGGTCCGGGAAACGGCGCGATCGGGAAATTGATGCATGGCCGGTCGGGGGCGAAGGTTGCAAC
Source organism: Megalopta genalis (assembly GCF_051020955.1). Lineage (NCBI taxonomy): Eukaryota > Metazoa > Arthropoda > Insecta > Hymenoptera > Halictidae > Megalopta > Megalopta genalis. The sequence goes on along the minus strand of NC_135016.1, from coordinate 8,265,381 downwards.
CCGACCGTGTTTGACTAATCACAAGCTAATCCGTGCCCGAAACCGACGACGTGACCAATCGACGAGCCCAGATCCGCGGAACGATGTCAAAACATTTTCCTGGAACGGAAATGAGAAATTAAAGCCGGTTCGCGGCGCTGGAAAGTCGAAGGGATCTGTCGATTGATACGGGATTTTTCAACTTTGCGAATCTCTGGGAACCGAACAAAAATTGTGAGGGTGAGAGAGAGAGAGAGAGAGAGAGAGAGAGAGAGAGAGAATATGTGAGAGATACGGTTAAATTGAGGGCGGTGCGATTGAGAGGCGATATGTTTGAACCCGCACTCGGTGAGACGGCGAGCGAACGGGTGACCAAGCGGCGTTTTTGAAGGCACACGTGCTTCCAGGGTGTTTGTGGTTTCAGCAGGAACAAAGTTGAAATAGAAGCAGAGCTCGCGGAGGCGGCTGACGTCAATTGCAATCGTATCTGCGTGGTGATGTCATCAATAATAGCAAAAATAAAGTGTTCATATCACGTTTCATCGGATTTTCATTCAATTTTCTCGATACGAATCGAGAATTAAAATCTCACGCTATAACGATTTTGAAGAGCGAAATCTTCCCTTTTCAACGAGCCCAAAAACATCGCCCTACGATTTTTTTGCTTCATTCTATGCTCCTATGAACCAAAAGTGTCCCGTCAACAGTTGAACGTCAGCTTAAAAATTGTACGAGAATCGACGATATTCAAAGGACTGCAACTTTGTTGCAAATGGTCCTATCGCAACGAGCCTTTGCTTATTTTAAAGGAAAAAGAATGCCCTTTAAGTATGTGTTTATTATTTTGAATTAGTATAACTACGTCCGCCGTAGATGCACCTTCTGCAACAATGTTATATTTTCGCAAGAATTCAACTTCGCTGACATGTCTCGAACGCCACAAATTTTCTTCGCAAACGACACTAAACCAGCCTTAAAGACTGAAGTCTCCTCTTTCCAACGCGTACAGAAATATCGCCCTACGATTTTTTTGCTTCATTCTATGACCGTATGTATCAAACAGTCACCGCAGTACTTCAATATCGGTCCTCCCGGAAAAGTTGATTATTCTATGGACTTCGACGAGCTGCAACTTCGTTGAAAACGATCGTATCTAGATGCACCTGTGATCGTATTAAAGAGCAAAGTGTGCTCTTTAACGAAGATTCGCTTATTTCACGCAAACATCGCTGTGACATTATACAGTCGCTCTTCCAGCGTTGATATGTCGTTTTCAACCAAAATGCCAACGTCGCAAACCGCTGGAGAGCTAAAAAAAAAACGAATTCGTTTCACGAACAAATCAAACAGGGATCTTTAAGTACACGAAGTTCAAAGCCGTGCAAGTAATTCCAGTGCGAGCTGTTAAAGGCCAAACGGCGACTTCTTCCAGCTCGGCGATTTTTCTCGTTCACTGAGGTAGTTCGCTCGCGAGGTCCGACCACCGTGCGGCGTCGCCGAGATCCGTGACCATTGATTTACGAGATCCAGGTTTATTGTGCGGGGGACGTGCCACTTATTCGCGTGACGGGTGCCGCATTGAAAAGTGCTTATGAATCGAGGCGCCTGGCTCTCTGCAAGGGCGACACCGGTTGAGCCGTGATTGCGATTGGACAGGCGGCCGCGGCCGCGGCAACGGCTGCACGACTCGCGGAGGAGAATTATGGCGGTCGACATTTATTCACGTCGTCGATAGGCGCCTCGGCGACCTGTCCGTGCCCGCTAATGATTCATTGACCTGACAGGGCCGCTAATGCTGCACCCACGTCGCCGCGCTACCGTTTCCACGGAGGACGCCGCGCACCGCCGGGAATAACGAATATGGATTAGCTCCCCGAACGGTAGAAAGCTAGCCGGATGACTGGACAACAAGCCACCTAATCACGCGCGGATTTGCATAAGCAGCCGAGCGACGCCCGGCGCGACAGAGAATTAAGAGCCATCGAAGAATGGGCCCTTTGATGAGACCCGACAAGACTTTTTGGGGACATGCTGACGGCTCGGATACCGAAAGCAGGATATGCGATAAAGCCCGGGCCGTTAGGCTTCTCGTGTATACAGGAAACGGTAACCTTTTCACGTGGAATAACGAGTGGGAACAGGCTCGAAGATTCTCCTCGTAATCTAATTAAATACGAATGTTATTTGTTCCATTCGAGTCTCGGACGACGGAACATTTTCACTCTACGATCGCGATTAGTATCTTTATGCAGAGTACAAGTTGCGTCCATTGTAAAGCAATTTGCATTAATCAGGTGCCAGATATACATATGTACGTTTAGTTCTTTCTGTCATTATTTTAACAAATTAAAATAGTCGATAGATACTCTTCGATTACTTTAGGTTGCTTGCTGCTTTAAATTTTGCCTGCTTGTTTCTGATAAATGCGAAAATCCGTTGTCTATCTGTGACCATTCTCAGAGTTATTTATCTGTTTTTCGAAGACACATTTTTACAAATCATTTTGTTGAATTACCAAAAATTGAATAATTAGGCGACTGTTCCAATCGACGATTTACGTACTGCGATTCAAAATGATTTAATTATTAAAATCAGAAGGTCACACCGAGTCAATATTTAATTCCATTGTTATCAAAATCAAAGGATAAAAACATTTAATTGTATAAAATATGAAAATTGCCTCTTCCTACTAAAGAAAAAAGATTATTAAATGCACCAGGAGTCTTATTAACGCAGACATAAAGAAACTAAGACGCGAAAGGGTTTGCATAATAGTAAATACATTGGATGCTGCTTTAAGATCGAGTTCGACCATCTCCAGACCGCGAAGTCCACGCGATTTCCGACAAAAGCGATTAGTCGCATATTCCGGCCACTTCGAACAATCTCGGGGAATCTAGTGAGAGCCGAGCAGCGCAAATTCCGCAGCCTACTTATTAATTTTCTCCGCGCGGTATTATCGAGATTTCTCGATTTTCCCTCGGATGACCGCACACGTGACCGCGTATCGACCGTTACTTCATAGATCGATTGAATAGACCTCTTTCTCGAGCGCGCGTGCGCGCGCGCGCAGGGCGAAACGTGTTCCCTATATAATTTTATTATTTAACCGGAGGCGAAACCGTTCGGTCCGCGCCGGTGCTCGCCGATCCCAGACAGTGTATCGGCGGATCGCCCGAAGCGGTGGACACGGTTGCTCGTGATCGACGAAACGATCCCCCCGGAGATCTCTCGAGCGATCCAGGGGCCCGCCTAACCTGGAAGACACGTCGCAGCCCGACAGGTACTTACGGTGGAGGAAGCTTATTAGACGGCGCGGTTGCATAACCGGGGGCGTTTAAGTGGACCTATCAGAGTCGACTGTTAACCCGGCGAGGCCCGAACGTGCCGTGGGGCCCGCTCGTGACCCAACCTGTCCGATCTACCGACGGCTCCGCCGATCTTCGCCGGCCGTGCCATATTTCGCGCTCCAAGATCGCCGATCGTTAGACACTTCCGTGCTCCTATCTTGTCGGTGGCGAGGGACGATCTTTTTCCAATCGTGTCGGGGGCCTGGTTCGTCCTGTTACGGCTACCGATCGGATCCTGGTACCGTCGCGGACCTTTTTGACCATTTACGAGCAGATAACACGCTCGGATCGGTTGACGCCGCTGTCCTAGACTCCGTAGACCGATCTCGACGGCTAGAATCGATTGCCCGGTTTCTGCACGCTCCTCCGCGACGGAATCCGTGTACACAATTTCGATATTTGCTTTCGAGCCGATACAGTTCGTCGTTGTTTGAAAATAATGCAGCAATACAGATTGTACGATATCAGACGACGTTTTGTCGAATTCATAATTACACGTGACAAAAATTGAACGATTTATCGTAATTAGATCCATCTGGATTTGTATCGAAAATAGAAATTGTTATTAATTAAATAGGCATTTCTTCCTTCTGTTAATAATTTTATTGAGTCGAGTATACTCGAATGATTTAAATGCATTCGCTGCTTCGTGTTCGATGCACTTATCTTTGTCATAAATGCATAAATAGTCTTATTATGCTAAAAATAACAGCAGAATAAATTATACTGCAAAATGATAATAATTAATCAATTGCATAAATAGTTATACTGCAAAATAACGTGGATAAAGCTTACAAATAATAATAAACAATAATTATGGAGCTTATTTTATGGTATAACGAATAACAATATCATTAAAAACGCAACAATTTGACGGTCTCGCTCTTTAGATAAAAAATTGCGCGTTTTATCCCGATGTGACGGTTCGCGTTTCGACTTTCAGCGTTCGTTATCACTTTGTAGTCACTTCTAATTGGTTCGCAGATGTTAAAACAATTTCAATGTAATTTAAAGAAATGCTATAAGATAAGATTGAACTCATAAGGTCCCGAAGAGTCGAATGGCACGCGCTTTTCCGGGCCCGTCTAGCGTCCCAAACAGCGACGAATCCTGACGATTGAAATCGAAGAGGTCCAGCAGCTCGAGCGAATCTGGTTTTCGTTATCTCGCGTGGCGAATCATGTTAGAATGCCTGTGTCCAGATGGAGCATTTTCCAGGAAGCGAGTCCGCTGGCAGCACGCTCGTCCTCGACACCAACGACTTCGAGCCTGTTTGAACAGTCTGAAGTGGCTCGCGTCTCGAGGTTTCGCCGGCGAGAGATCTGGCTGGATTTTTGCTACCGTGGAAGGACACCGCGGATTCCATTCTATGGAAACGCGGCGCAACGGTAACGCGGCTATTGGCTATTTCTCGGCAAGGTGGAGCCGGGCCGGGATTGTTACAGCTGGTTCCCCGTGTCGCGCAGGTAACCGAGCGGCCCGGGCCGGAGTGTGTGTGTGTGTGTGTGTGTGTGTGGGGCGTCGCGGGGCACAATAAAAGGGAGAGGCGTTGTTTCTATATTAAGCGACTCGATTGTGATCCCCAACAATGCTTTTTTCGCCGTCTGGGGCCCTCGCTGCGAAACGAAACGAAACGAAACGAAACGAGTCGTTCCACCGGTACTTGAATTCTTTCGTTCCTTTTTTGCGGAGGAGGAGTACACCAGTCGGAATTGGACGGGGGCCCGAGGAGGGGCCCGCGAGGGCGGCGGGTACGACCGACAGCGGGACGATATTAAAAATCACAATGCGGCATATTAACTTGACCCACTATCGGTGCACCAGGAAGAACGGAGTACGCTCGTTTAAGAAAGAAAAAAAAAAGAGGAAAAAGAAAAAAAGAAACGCTCCTCCGAAACGTACGTGTCCTCGTCGCATGAAATAATGCGCACGTGGGTGCGCGACGACGCGACGCGACGCGTGTGCAGCGGACCCCGAGCCGAAACAACGGGCCCGAATAATGAGGACCAGGAGGAACCGAAATTATATTGTACGCGACGCGATTCCAGTCCGGGGTGGTCTACGCCGGGACAATAGACCGCGGTGCATTCAGTAAATTCCATCTGCGGTGGTCCTACGAATTGTTTTCTGGTTTTTGTCCGCACCGCGATTTTGGCGGACACCGATTACGAAGCGACGACGATTGAGGCGCCTTACCGTGTTAACCATGGGAGACCCCATGGTTTCATCGCTTTTTTTAGCGAGGTACGTATTACGTTATTTATTTCTGCGTTGCTCTAATTGGTGTTAGAATTTGTGAAACATTATGAGCGACTGAAATGCATTGGATTTGTGATGACTCTGCAATGATGCTTGCATCTATTTCGATTTTTTGCAATTTTTGCTGCATATAATGTACGTTGCAATTTTAAGAAGTTTGTTCAGAAATTATTCATGAAACTGATAATAATTATTATTAACACTAGATTCACGTCAAAATGACGGGTCACTTATTTTTCAATTTACGATTATTCATATCGTAAAGATACATTTATGAGTCATTTATTCAATTTATTACAATAACTCTTGTTAAAAATCAGAATAAATGTCTTGTTGTTACTTTTATAAACTAATATAAAACAGCTGTTTTTGTGCTCAGTAAATCTAGTGTCAAGGACGAGTTAAAAGAGATAAATCATTTTGACTCTCTTGTCACTTCCAGTGTTAACTGAGCGCGGCACCCATGGCACCCTTCTAGCATAGTATTAACCCTTTGTACTCGAGTGGCGACTCGGAGGCACCACTGAAAATTATTGCATCGCGTCCCAAAATAATTTATACATTACCAAATTTGTATACTATAAAGTTCGTTCATAATTAAATTAAAAACATCGCTGTTGTACGAGCCGCAATACTCAATTTCACATGCCCAAAATGCACTAATTGCAAGTCACGTGTTCAACGAAAATACTGCAGATCCGGAGAACTGTTTTCCATTTAAAATTAAAACGGCTTCGAGTGCAAAGGTTTAACGCTCGAATAAATGCACAAAAATATAACCGAGTACGTTCAGGACTTTTTGTAATGTTTTTACGTCCATCGAGTCCTAGTTGCACCCAATAATTTCACGTTCACCCCAAGCAACCGAAGTAAAGCTTCGGTTCGCCGACCCCTGGGGTTTGGGGGAACAGTAGCGGCCGGTGTTGGGGCGTTATTAGGAGCATCGGAAATGGGCCAGGGTGCCAAGGGCCGGGGTTCCGGCAGTGACAAGCGCGCGTAATCACGTGCATCCGTGTCAGCCAGGCGAGTCGCCCTCGCTTTTACGACGGCCGAACTTTACTGCGGCCGAGAGCAACCGCAACGGCGGAATTAGCAATTGTAATGTTATAAGGCAACGGCGGAGGCTGGTAGGGAGGTCTGGCAACGGGGTGGAGGACGGTATAGGTGGGTGGAGGAGAGAAGAAGAGAAGAAGAAGAAGCCCGGCCGAGGGATAAAGAATGCGGGAGCCACGGGGTCACGAGGATTTCATTTGACGGAATAACGTGGCGTTTAAGAGTCGGTACCGTTATCACGCTCGTTGTATATAGGTAAGAACCGGCAGGATCCGACGACCTCCCACCTCCGTCCACGGGCATTATACTCGGAAGAATCGAAGACGGGAGCGGGGCCAGCTTTTGCTGCCGTCAGCCACCGCGTCACCGGCCAGCCGGCCCGCCGCGTCGCGTGATTTATTCTATTTAATTATCGAGGACCCGAGCGGGTAATTAACTCCTTCGCGTTGCGTGTCCCCTTCCCGAGATGCGTCACCTCGTAACGGCCGTTTCCGGCTCGAAAGGGTACCGATTAAGAGCCGCGCCGGGATCTCTCGATCCTTCGACGCGAACGCGGTGATTTCAATGCGTGGTTCGCAGCCGATTCCACGGACAACCGGTTTTTACTGCGGAGTCGTGAAACTTTGATACATTGTTAGCCGATGCTGACTCGATGAGGTATCTTCGATGCAGTCATTGTTCCTTTCGCTGATTTTATACACCGGCAGCATTTTCATTGGCTTCGGGTGTCTAGAAGCTAGGAAGGACACTTCCTACTTGCGTCGGCGATGTGCTTTCAGTTCTGTGTTTATTTATTCTTTACGGTGGTGTCTACTTCTGCGATATTGTCGCGCGTCCACTTTTGCAGCTGTTCGAACAAACTGTATTTCTAATCAAAATTGGTACGAAAAGCTTACGCGTGAACTTCATTTTGGCAAACCTTAATCTATTCTGCTTTGCAAATAAGTTTAACAAGTCCATTTTTTTATGGAGGTACGTTGTGTGTAATAGATTATTTTAGCAGTGAACAATAAAATGCAATATAAAAACTGCCAAAGTCAATTGCAAGAAGTAGGAAATAAGTAAGGATCGATCAATTTTTTTCACGATTGCTATAAGTAGACAAATATGAAACAGTGAGTACATTTAAAGTGTTAAAAAATACTGTTTTTATCGTATTCGATTCATCTAGTGACGAAATAAATGTTTATCTAGCTTAGTATTAGTGCAGACAATTTTTATTCTGCATAAAGATCTGTACTACTGATAAATCCAAAATAGCGTAACATTACCCTTAAATTCTTCTAATATCTTCACAATTATGTATCTGACGTATTAATTTGTCTCAGAAATGCATAAAATTTGCGATCTAGTCACATATATTTCATATAAATAATCCAATTTAAGTTTGCATCATATTGGCAAGATTAACCAAGATAAATTTTACATGACTTGTGCGTGATATGACAGTTCCCCTTTTAATAGTATTTCAAATATAAACAAATTTGATAAATTGTTTACATAAAGAAACGATTCTCGAACGTGATGTAACAATTTTTACTGGCGTTTCACGATCACCACACGAGTGCAAGGGATTAAATTGTGGAAACGAGGATGGCGCCAGCGATTTTTAACAAATCGTCGAAGGTTTCAAATTGAATATCGCCATTTTCGACTGCAGCGTCGGGAAGATGATCCTGCCACCCCCCGAGGATCAGGGGACACCCTTCTCGGGATCATCAAAGTGTACCATAATGAGCGGCTCGCGCACCGGGGTCGCGGGTCACGCGGTAATGAATTGTTTTGCACCTCGCGGGCAAACTCGCCTCGGCCAACCTTCCGTAAGGCCCTCTTCCGTAGGGCCCTGGCGCGCATGCACAATTTACATGCGTCGGAGGAGGACTAATGTCCGTGGAAGACACTCGAGGCGGCCTCCGCTCGTATCACGAGTGGGCAGCGTCGTCTTCGAGGTCCCAAAGGGCGAGTCCTCCGTGGCCCGGCCTGGCCATGATGTCGAAAAGGTCGACGACTTATGGTAACCGATCAATCAGGTTGCTGCTGCGCCTTATTGGTGCCTCCGACGGTCCCTGTTCTCGAAAATTCCTCGCGACGCAGATGCAGCGCCGATCGTTTGCTTCCCAATCGCATCGTGAATACTCTTCAATGATGTCGCAATTTATTATTCATTTAAGCCTTAACTAGATCCATTAATACTTTGATTGCCATCTTTTCAAAAATTTTAGAACATTAATGGAGCTTAGTAGATTGCTGATTGCATGTATTTATAATAAAATTAACTAGATAAAATGTCAGAGTGTAAACAAATTTATTACATTGTCATATTCTTCTCAATTTTTTAAAATTATTCACCTTCCTATTGTGTTCATAAATATTTACACAAATGGTCTTCGAGCTACGTTGACGCAACTAAAACAATTAATGCATGCCTTCGGAAAGTGTACTATAATGCAATATTGTAAAATTTATCGCATGAAAAGATATAATAATGAACATGAAAATACGAAAGAAAAGAAAATTGCTGAATTTAATTGACTCCAGTAAGATGACAATTAAAACGGTTAAAGGAAAGCTGTAAAACTTCGCTCAAAAAATGTTCGCACATTAAAAGAAGCTTATTTTAATGAGAGCTTAAGAATTGTTTGCAAGTTGTGCGAGATCTTCCGAGCTGGAGATGAAGAGTCACAATTTGCAAATTTTCTTTAGGTAAGTAGATCTCCATGCAAGATAAAATCTCGCTGCATGAAGCGCAAGAAGTATCAATCCCATTAAAAAGTTATTCGTTTCTCCAGCAATTTTAAACGACAGAAAATAATGAGTTGGCGTTGTTAGAATCATTTCACATCCTCAATTCTGCCACAACTGCGTAAAATTTGTTCTCTATTGAAAATAAAGATTCTTTTGTGGTGCGTGAAATGAAATGGCGTTATGAAATGGGGTTCGATGGTCGCGGGGGAAGAAGGATCAGGTGCCAATGGGTTAAAGAACGCAGGCTGCCAGTCGAATCCGTCGCAGCGTGGGCACGAGCCAGCCTAAACCGACGTTTGATTATCTCTGTTACACGCTTCCAGGGAGGCATTCACGACGAAAGGGATTACCACCTCGTACCATTCCTCTTCCATCGCGCGATGGTGGTCCCGCGGAAATTATTGCTGCGTTACCGACGCCGTAATGGGACACCCATTGAATAGAGGTAATAAGAGATTAAAAAAAACGAGCGAGATGGACGATGAAAAAAGTTGAAAGTCCCCGGCTGAAACCAGCGCCGTGATCGTCCGAAGAAAAAAGAAAAGAAGAGGAGGGAAGAGGATAGTGCGAGGGAGGAGGCACTTCAAGAATGCGACTACTCAAGGGCACAAAAGTCATTTTCTAGTGTTGCTCACGGCTCGATCTTCTGTCTGGTCATTGTGACCAGACCGCGGGACGCTCGAAAATCCTACTTTCGGATGACATAGTGTTATTTTATACGCTCGCTTCTGGAGAGGTCCTTTATCTGTTTTATGTTACCGGTGTCCACGGCGGTGGGTGTCGTCTTTCGCCCCGGGTCTGCCTCTTGTCCCGTTTAACCGCACGCGCTGCTAATCAATTTTCATCCGATTCCGAAGATTTTGTACGAAATAAATAAGAATACTGTCTTTTTCGATATTCGAAAATTTGCCGATATTCGTACTGGTACCATTTTGCAATGAAGAATTGTCGGTATTTGAATTGACATAATTTCGGAATGAAAAATCGTACGACGATAAATTTGGCCTCATTCTAAAGCTTGGAGTCTCTATTTTCAATATTCATAGTTTATTTTTGTTTACAATTTTTTTGCTCGATGTGGCAGGTGCGAAACTGAAGACTTGTTTATTGTCAAAAATACCACGAATTCAAACGCTCTTGGAAACTGTGGAAAATTTTTTTCATCAATGGGTCTTTCAGATATTTGAAGTCTGAAGCTTTCTCTTTCCAACGACACACAAAGAATTGATATGCGATTTTTTCTAGCCTTTTTATTAAGTCTTGAATGAAAGGTTATAATTACATGGGGTACGTCGAGGTTTAGACGACTTAAATTATTTAGATGATATTATAATTTATATTAAATAATTGCCCGAGATAAAAATTGAAACCAGAACACTTTGAATTTGTAGAACTATTTCTCCATTAATCTACTGTCTAATATCAAAATATTATAAATAGATTGCGAATCTCTGTGCAAAATAAAAATCATTCTAAGACGATTGTTAGAAACAGAAATTAAACACAAATAAATTGTTCCTTTTAATAATTCTGGTAACTCGAAAATAGTTTAACAATATTATTAAACTCTTCATATGTCTTCACAGATTCATACTTCGGCCACCTATTTGGCTACAAATTCATTTTCGTAGTCTAATTACAATTTATTTATGAATTACAAGCACGAGTGATTAGAAGATCATTTAGAACCGAACGTCGACAACGTCCAATCCCGTGGCTTTTGTCAAGCATTAACCCAGAACGTTCAAGGCCGAGTCTCGAGTTAACGATCCCATCGATCCCGGGACGTCTAACAAATCGCCGGGGGATCTGGCGCCATCGGGAATGCCGAAAAAACGAGCCCCCTCGGGGGACAATTAGTTTTTCCGTGACGCAACGTCGGTGGCTGGGAGCATCTTCCTTCGCGGACCCGAGGTGATGAGAGAACCGACTGCTCGACGCCCTGAAAGAAAATAAAAGTAAATAAATAAACACGGAGGAACGAGCGATGGTAACAAATGACACTCATCAATAAGGAATTAGCATGCTCGCGGGACAGCGGATCCGTTGTGGGAAGCGAATTCGACTTCATCGTCGGACAGAATCGATGCCTGCCCGGTTACGATGGATAAGGATGCGCCCACGGCGATCATGCTAACGAGAGGATTCCCGCGAGAAACCGACCATAAGACCCTGCGACCTAGTTTCCCGCCGCAGGTGACGAATTGATTTTGTTTTGGCCGAGTGTGCCACTTGTCAGTGAAAGTGTTTTGGTCAGGTGCCAACTATTTGTTATCGCCCGGCGATTTTTTGATGTTTCGTTCACTGCATCTTTGCAGAATTCGTCGACGCAGTCGATACTGCGATGCAAATTTTTGTGTATTTTTCAGGCTATAGTTGGAAAGACTTTCCAGATCGGTATTGGCTTCTTAATTCTTTTAGATTTTACTTTTGAAATTTTACGAATCGTGAACATTCATTTTTGATGCATATTCTAATTCATTTATTTTGCTGATGCACTAATTTAACCATAGATATAAAAAAAGATTACCGCAACATAACCGTGACATTAATTTAATGCATATCCTAATTCATTTATTTTCCTGATGCACTAATTTAACCATAGATATATAAAAATGTTACCGCAACATAACCTTGACATTAATTTGATGCATATTTTAATTCATTTATTTTCCTGATGCACTAATTTAACTATAGAAATATCAAAATGTTACCCCAGCATAACCTTAACATTAATTTGATGCATATTCTAATTCATTTTTTTTTTGCTGATGCACTAATTTAACCATAGATATATAAAAATGTTACCGCAACATAACCTTGACATTAATTTGATGCATACTCTAATTCATTTATTTTCCTGATGCACTAATTTAACTATAGAAATATAAAAATGTCATTCTAATTGAGTATAAATAGAATACTTTATTTTCAAAGAAATACAGTCGTGGACGAATATAGGCAGACATCTTTTAAAACGGAGTGATTTGTTTTAAATTGGTCCAAACGAGTTCTATTTTTTTCGAGATGTTAAAAAGACTAGTTTGTTATAAAATGTGTGAAAACATTTTTTGAAAAATCGCAAACTGTAAGGTCCAATTTTAGAAACGATGTTTCGTTTCAAGTGATCTCCAGATATATTTGTTTATATATTTAATACACACACACACACCACCACACATACTCCTGTGTACGGTGGCTAAATCGCAGATGCTCGTGCATTTTCTAAAATGAAATAGATCGTGTCATCTCAAACGAAAGGAGTCTTCGCACCGACGACGAAAATGTTGCTCTCCTTCCAGCTTTCGCCGAACGAGCTACGAGCCCCGGGAGGCTCGTAAGAAGATTCTGGGCCCGGTAATGACGGTGCTCTCTAAATCAGATGATTACAGAATCGGCCGGTGAACGGCCAGGCGACCGTCGCGTCGGGTCGGGTCCTTAGATGCAGCGCGGGGCCTCATCAAAGAGGGCCCAGCAAAGTGAACCGTGGCAACTCGACCGACTGCTCGGCATCCACGGATAATATATACGTATTACGTATACAATGTGCAGTATCTTATCAACTAATCGAGCAAGAATCCCGTGGCCGGGAGAGAAAGAGATGCATCGTCGGTCCCCGGGTTGGACCTTATCCGAGTTACCGTTGCGATCGCATTAAAACGAACGTGCATCCAGGGTGAGATGTATGTACGACCCGGCGATCCTGCCGCCGCTGGCACCGTTGATCTACATCGGTAGTGATCTACCGATCTTGTGTATAACTCGCGCGCGAATCGTGATCAGCCTTTGGGCATCAGAAGTGCAATCGTCCGGAATGGCCGTGGCCGGTGCTCGTTCCAGGGCCAGGATATACCGTTTTCTCCGTGTTAGAGTCCGTCTGCCCTATTCCGCGGATGGAAACCGAGAGATCCACGATCCATATTCCCACAGAGCTCGTGGATCGTTGCCACCGCCGAGGGATGGCTCTTCGAGGCGATAGATCCTGCATCGATCGTCGAACGACAGCTCCGATGCGGCACATTTCTCCAATAAGGGTTGCTGCGAGATCCTTTTCTGACCTAATAATGTTCATTTTTATTATATTTTATATTTAATTTGTTCGAAAAAAATGGTTATGGTTGCTGATTCAATTTGGTTAGAATTTAGCGCGTGTGTTCTCAAATAATGTAGACATTCTTAGAACAAGATTATTTAATATATAAATTATATATATAATTTTTAAATTTCAAATATGTTAATTTAGAGACTTCTGCCTTTTAAATAAAAATGTTAAGATGCAGACGAATTGGCTGGAGAAATGTCTAAGTGTCGTTTAAGACAGTACAAAAATTGCAATAATTCTGGAATATTAATATATACACACAAATTTTAGCACATTTTTCTTCTGTACAAAAATGCCTACTCCACAAATTACGTATTTTCTTTCTTTCTTATTAACTCAATATACATCTCCAAACAGGTCTTTTCCAGAGCAACAACCACCAGGCTCGACGTAATCACGAATCTAAATACTTCACCTGTCGTTTCTAAAAGAAAAAAAATCGCAGAAAAATCAGAAAATCTAGCGAACCTAAAGAGAGTGATTCAAACAGGTCTACCTTACACTCCTACATCCTGCAAGCATTTTCACTTTGCATAAAGATCCGCGATCTACCACACACGTATCGGCCCGGGGACCGAAGAAAAAAGGTGGACAGTCTGGTTTAGAAAACTGGCGACCCAGAAAAGATCAGAAAATCGAATAAATCTGAGCGGATCGATCGTATCGGGCGATCAGAAAGTGTCTCCGATCGATAGTCAATCCCGTGCTCGATTTCCAGATGGAGCACGTCAGCCTCAAAGTTCTCCGGCGGCCAGAATAGAGTAATATACATAATCAGTCAAAGCGGACCACTTTAAACCAGTTAAGCTCATTACCATCGGCCGTCGAGCCTCCACGCAAGAGTGACCGGGTCCCGGGCCTATTGTTATCTAACAGCGAAACCGATCGCTCGTGAAATCATTTATCTCTCTGGTCTCCGGGGTGGCCGTCATCCAAATCGTCCATTAAGTCCCGGTAATGGGACTACTACCAGAAAACGGTCCGCGGGAGCTTAAGGATCGGTATTCCGTCGCCGATCTTATTATCCGTGGCGGAATATCTCGTGGTGGTCGGTATACCGGCAGGGAGAATCGTGGAATTATTCGGTGGCCTGGAAGGCAGAAATTTAGCGAGCGACATTTTTACCGGCGCGCGGCCATATTACCGGGGCTTTATTGGCTCATCAGGCCCGGCCATTGGGCCCGGAGATAAAATGATGAAATGGCAGGATAATGGCACACCACGTGCTAACCAACGAGGAGCGTTTTTGCTATTACGGCCGTTAGCCGAGGGAATTCGTCTCTCGGTCTGTCGTTGCTAGCGAGATTATGCGAACAATAAGAGCCCGAAAGGACAACCAACCTCCATTCCGCTCCGCTCCGCTTCGCTCGCGGATTGTAACGATACGTATTTTACGAGGCAACCCCTCGCGCCTTTTCGAACGCGACTTTACGTCCGAAAAGTCCTCGGGGCCCGATACGGGGCCCGAGGTCCGCGAGGCTTATCTTAATTCCAGGCCCGGCCACGAACAGTTACGTACTTTGTGTAGTTTACGGCCCGTTTAGATTTCCCAGTCGAACGGCACGGCCGGGCCGACGGCCAGCCACGGGAACAAAGGGCTCGATAGCGACGTTTCATTGCCGATTAACCCCGCGCCCGTCGGATCCGCGAATAAAAACAGTTTACGAGCGGGTACGCTACGCGCAGCGGTAGGTAGCTCGTTGCCAGAGTGCGCGCCGCCGCGGCGTCCAGCTGATGAGCCTCATTCCGGGTGCCTTAGATCGTCTTCTCGCCGTGAGCTAGGATCCTCAAGACCGAGAAACGCCAGCTGTGTCGCGCGAGTCCATAAAATACGCGGTCTAGAAATTAATTAATTACGCCAGATTTAGTTAGTCAGATTCGTATACGCGCGATCAACCACTAAAATTCCCACAATGTCGAAGCGATTTAATCAATTAATTAAAACTAGAAATTAGAAACTAGAAATTTAAAATTTATCATGTTGGATGACATTGGAACGCTTTCGCATCCGAAACATCCTAGTCAAATTCAGTTTGTTCGAATATATTGCGATGAAAATGTATTTTGAAAATTGGTCAGAAATTAGGGTCACCCATATGTGACCGACGCGGCGCTCAACGTGTTAAATGATCGAAGGATGAAGTAAACTTGCATCGAACTTTTGTTCTTTGAAATTAATCGGAACAGTGTTCGCTTTGCGTGAAGATGTGCGGTCTATTCATTAGCTATCTAAGATAGATAACTTAGCTGCCCTGGTCAGCTCGAATATGTTTTTTTTTTTAACTACCTTAACTATCTAATTAGCTTAATTATCTAGCTACCATGGCAATCACCATGCTATCTAGTTACCATAGCTATCATGAAGCTACTATAGCTACTTCAGTTATTTAGCTAGCATAGCTATCTTAGCAATCCAGCTACCATAGTTAGCTCAGACGTCTTAGCTATATTAGCTACCCAAAACAGCTCGAATATGTTAGCTTTAGCTTAGCTATCTAACTACCTTAGCTATTTAGCTACCATGGCAATCATCTAGCTATCTAGTTACCATAGCTATCATGAAGATACTATAGCTACTTCAGTTATTTAGCTAGCATAGCTATCTCAGCAATGCAGCTACTATAGTTAGCTCAGATGTCTTAGCTATATTAGCTACCCAAAACAGCTCGAATACGTTAGCTACCTCAGTTACCCCAAACATCGTACCTACCTTGGCTAAACTGAAAAAGGAAGATACATAGACAATGCAAAAATTACTAAATATGAGCGTAGCGTAATAACTTTTTGATCCTATTACTCTATTTTGGGCAGAGCTAATTGCATCGTATGAATAACATTAAGAGCAATATATAATTCGATGAACGTTTCGAAAGCGAATTAATGCTTCATAATACGTAATAATATTACGTTTAAAGGTTAATTTGAAGTGTAAGTATCGAATAAAAAGAAGAAAAAAAAGAGGACGGCAAATAACTATTGCTTAAGAAAAGTAATGATGCTTCGAAGCCACGAACGCACTTGGTCCATTAGCTATAATTCGAGGAGCGAACCGCGCGAATTGCTTTTCGGAGAGTGCTGCCAGCTCGATATTGAATTTCACGGAAAAAGAATAAAGAGAGGGTTGCGGGGTGGTTCGTGTTTTCGCTGAAATTACAACGTGCGAACGATTTTTTTCGGCTTTAGCACCCTCGAAAAGGAGGACGCGGTTTATGTGGCCCGCGGAGCATCCCGTAGACACCTACGGTCGTTCGCAACACCGTTACCGTTCCGGGGGATGATAATGCTCGCAATTAAGGCCGCCGTAAAGGGGCTTCGCGCTGCGTAGCCACGACGAGGAGGGCTCGTTGTCTCTTTGACGTCACCGCGGCCTGCCTTGTTTGTCGTGGTTCTCGGCAGCAAGCATCGCGGCTGTAAAATGCACACATAAATCAGGACGTTTTACCGTGTAATTTCGCAGGCCGGGGCGCGTCGACTCGCAGAAAAGTCGTTCGCGCGGGTTTATACGCTCGGGGTGGCTCTGGCTACGCAGCTTTGTCTTCGACAGCGCGTGATCTAGATCGACGCCGCGGATCCAGACGGTTAAATCGTCTACAGAGTCGCAGGCAAAAATCACTTGGAAGGGTGCAGGATCGGTGGGCGCGTCGAAGAGAAGATTAAGAAACGTCTGTTCCCTTTTTTAACAGCGTCTGTTCGTAGTGGTGTTCACATAGGTGTTCTTCAATTTTTCTAAGTTCTTTACAGTTCTTTTCATCCAGTCGATTTTGTCACGAGCGCATCAAATCCTCGGGCTATAAATGAATTAATCAAGTCAAGCTACTTGTCGTTTAGTAAAATAATCAAAGGATGAAATGAACTTATGTCGATAACCTGTTCTGTGAAATTCGTGAAGACAATGTTCACTTTGCATAACGATCTGCAGACTACTCGTTAGCTACCTTGGCTGCGTCAGATGGATGACCGCCATAGTTAACTCAGACGTCTTAGCACCCTTAGCACCCAGCGAGCAGTCAGCTACTACCCACGTCGAACACGTTAAGTTGTCTTTGCCAGTTAGCTAGCTCAGGTAACTCAGATGTCGTAGCTACTTCAGTTACCCCAATCTGCTACCACCATCGTGGCTATCCGAACCATCCTAGTTAGCTCGGCTATCTTGGCTATCTCAGCAAGTCCAGTCAGCTCGAATATGTTAGCTACCTCGGCTGTCCAGCTACCTCGGTTACCTCAATGTATCAGCTGTTTCATCTATCCAACCATAGCCATGGTTTGCTCAAACGTCTTAACTATCGTTCAGCTGCAACGACTAAGCTCGCCATCGCTCACACGTCCGAGCTACCTCGCCTACCGTGACCGGTACAGCGATCTCGAGCACCCTAACAGAGTTTCCGTCCGCAAATCCATCGAGTTCGCAAAGCAGTACTTCGGCAAACGGTGCACGGTGTGTGCGCGAGGCCGGCCGGGCCCGGTCGCCGAATCAGGGAGAGCATAAATATCCGCGGCAAGTATCTCCTGGCATTATTACACGCGTATCCACGCACACGTGACACCGCGAAACGAACGAGAGAACCGTATGTATGTTACCGATGTACTCGGGGCCCCGAGAGCATACACGAAAGAGACACGCTGACTCGGACGCGAGTGCGGCCCCGGCAGGGGGGTGGTGGGGGGTTATACTGCTGCCAAATTACAGTGCCCGGCCACCCATAATGCGGCCACAGAGCCGGCCATGGTAATAATGTTGGTATTAACGGCGCGGTTACGTTCCCGCCGCTGAAATTATAGGTGTTAGGGGCGTGTTAATTTTTATGTTTATTGATTTTCATATTTTACCACCTACCTTCCGACTGGGCCAACTAAGAAACGGAAGGGGGTGGCAACGGGGGGGAGGCGGAGGGTGGCCCGGCTGTCGGACGCTGGCTTTTCGGCTCTCGAATGTCCACCGGAGGATACCTAACGAGATCCGGGGGTTCTCGTCACCCGATACGAAGGTTTTACTGCTGGCTGCGCCACGTCCCTGCGGTTTTCGACGGAATGGCTGTCTGCGATTTGGATTTGCTCGTCAGCGAATAGTATTCGGGTAGACCGTAGGCGGACTTCGGCGTTGGCTTCTGTGATTGAAAACTTCGCTGGCTTCGAACTGCCGTGAATTGTTTCAGCTGTTTGGTAGATCAGCGTGTTGGAAGCGAGTGCACCTGGGTGGAAAGATAAAAGGGGGCTGGACGCTTAAATGTTTTCCTGATTCTGAATGATACGTGAAATATTTCAAACGTGGTTCAATTAATTTGAGATGTGCAAGAATTTGTGATTATTCTTGTGGGATAGTTTTTAGGATGTTAGCATTTTTTAGTGAAACATGTGTCTGCTTCTTTGATGACACTGTGTGACATGTAGTAGGGTGCATTTAAATATTCCTCTCTTATGACTTTAATTGTAAACAAGATTAAATTATTTAATTATAATTATTTAATCTGACGAGACGATACTGAGGATCTAAAGAAGTTTAAACTACGTTTGACACACTTGTCAGATCAATTTCATCATCTTTGTACGATCTCTGAGATCAGAATCCTAAAGCAGCTTATTTCAATCAATACAAATACTATAAAAGTCCGAATGAAATACACGCGTGATCAAACTGAAGAAAAGCAAATTACAACGATAATTCAAACCATGTTTGAGACGTTTTTTTATATCAATCTTATCATCGGGAAGATATTTGAATGATCACTGCGATCGAAATCCCACAGCGACATACTTGTATCGCTATAATTTCTGTCAGATTCGACACAGCAGAGCAAACAAACCTCGACAAACTCCAGCAAATTCGATCAAACACGCTGAAACACCGACAAACTTCAGCAAACCGTAAAGAATCAATAAAGTTGCAGTTAAATCTTGAACAACCCTTTCTGCTACCTCGCATCAAGCACGACAGAAGCCCCGGCAACCTCCCGAGAAAAGAGGTCCGGCCGCTATCACCTCGGAATCGTGCCGAACGACCTATCAATTAGTTTCTACACAGCTGCCGAGCATTCCTGCCGAATCCCGGCGACTTAATTGCGACCGGTCGATATAAACTCCCCCTTTACAACTTCATTATCCAGACGGGGACCGGCGACGCTTTGAGGGGGTATGAGCCGAAACGAGACCAGTATTTCTCCAGGACGGAGGGCTGCGGTGCCGGAGACTGTACGGGTCGCGGAGGTCGAAGGCGAGGAGTCTTCGGAGGTGTCGGGTCGAAGGTGTCGGACAAGCGCGGACATTCACGGCGAATTCCACGGGATATTCCAGGAATCGAAAGATGTTTAATATACCCGGCTGGCGAGATATAAGGAGGCTAGCGGGCTGCAGTTCGCGAGACAGGAGCGGCTAAAACGTTGCCGGAGCGGGGAGCATGGTGGCCCAAGGGGGCGGGAGAGGAAAGAGAGGGAGCAAGTTGGACTCCGAAAGGACGAAACCACTTGGTCCCTGGCGAGGATGGAAGGTGGGGGCGCGGAGGGGACATTCTCGAGAGTTACGGGCCATCCACGTCACGCTCAAATATTTTGGCAAATTTATGCCCAATAAAAATTAACCAGACCCCTTCTCGTTCTGCGGTTTCGGGCCCGCGTAACCACCACCACCACCACCGCCGCCGCCATCGCCACCATCGTCCGGCCCCGTCGTCGTCGCGGCGGACGTTTAACGACAAGCTGGATCTCTGGTAGGCGCGTTTCACGTACACGCAAGAGTCCGTCTGTCCGTCCGAGCTGAGCGGTCAAGCAAAAGCGGGGTGATTTACCGCTAAATTTTCTTTCGGACTTTTTTCTCGTAGCCCTCGCTACTTTCTCCCTACGAGAAGGTCGGGGCCTGGCCCCACCACCACCTTCTCCTCCTCCTCTGGCTCGCGAGTCCAGGAGGTTTCAGAGGGCATTCTTCGGCGAACGTTGCAAAATTTTGCAACTTTCGTGATTTTTCGCTTCGAGATTATGCCGTGGCTAACGTGCTCGGTTTTTGAAATTTGAGTAGATAATTTGACGTTGCGTGTAGCTATTTTTTAGACGGTTTTCGGAGGCGTGTGTTGGTAAGTCTACTTTGTGAATTGAAAGAGTTACTGTTGTTTCTGAGAGGTGGTGAAGATCATTTTCTGAGAAACAAAGAATTGTGTAAATTGAAAGCACTGCATAAAATTGTACAAACATGCCACTAAAAGTGAGAAATACTATGCCAGTTTCGAATGAGGGTGGCATCCTCGTTCATTTTATATAATCATTCATTAAAAAATGATCTTCATAAGCCGAGCCAGATTTGCTGTTGACTTTAGCACTAATTACTTATTTTGCTGATTTACATTACATTCATGAACAATATCATATTTACACAGTATGTGAGAATAATTATAATATTTCATAACTGTTCTGAATATGTTGCAAAGTCACATTTCACTAACATCAATATGATGTTATAAGCAAAATTTGATGTAGATAACCATGAATGACAACAAATAGTTATCGAGTAAATGCAAATATGTATTTTGACTGGTATAGCAAACTATGCGTATTTTCCTTCGACAAGGTTTACAATGGAAGCACCAGATGATATCCCAAAAAGGACACACAATGTTAGCCATTAAAGAAGGTTGTTCAATTTTGTGTCCTCTGTAAAAGAATGTTCCCTAAACCTTTTTAACACGTGGAACAGCTCTCGCCTTTTACTGTCCCGCACATGAGGGTGTACAACCTCCCTATCTACCTGTCTTTCTCTCACTTTTCTCTCTCCTTCTTCTCAGACTCTCCTGTTATGTTAGTCCCGCAGGGTCCGTGCATACCCCGAGAATGTGTCGCCGGTGTAAATCAGTCAACGTCCTCGGGGATTAGAGTTTACGGTAACCTCGCGCGACTCTTCGTGGTTTCAGGGATGAAGTAAGGTGCGCTACTCGGGGATTGAATTATTTTTCCTTTCTTCACTTTATTTATTAACAACGGTATTTGTGGAAAGCTATCAGAGTATTATTGATTTCGTATTATTGACATATCTGTGGAATCATTATGAGATAACACGAATAACATGAATTGGATAACAAAATTGCTGTAGCTCATAAACATCTAAATAATTTATCTATCTTTTTATATGTGCTGTCTTTTCTCTTTTTTTTTATTATTATCATACTAGTCTAGTATAAAATCATATTATAATATAATATAATATAATATAATATAATATAATATAATATAATATAATATAATATAATATAATATAATATAATATAATATAATATAATATAATATAATATAATATAATATAATATAATATAATATAATATAATATAATATAATATAATATAATATAATATAATATAATATAATATAATATAATATAATACAATATAATATAATATAATATAATATAATATAATATAATATAATAAAATAGCACAAGCTTCGTACCTTAGATCTAATTTAATAAATAATAGTAATAATAATAATAATGATAATGATAATGATAATAATTTTGTCGCAATGGGATATCAGCCGACAATTTTGCAAAGTGAGTACATTGTTCGACGAGAATGTTTTAGACTGGTGCAGTGTTTTGTAAGGGGGTTTTGATTTCGCCTTCGGCCCGCAATAAAAGGTTTTGCAGTGCACAAGAAACACTTGAGAATGCGTCAGGTGAATTTTTGTTCTCGAAAGTACACGGGTAAAAAGGAGGTTGGAAGGGCGCGATTAGTGAAACCGTTCCTGGCACGGCGGTTAACGTGGTTAAGGACTAACAACTGTGACGCGACGCGACCGCAAACGCTTGCAAAGGGGAGCCGAGATCGACCGCATCGGCTCTGGCTGATTTCACGGACGCTAATTAGTCCATGCGCGCTCTGTCGTGCGTCTAATCGCGAAAAGACACCGTGGAGAATGCGATGGAACGGGGAAGATTGCAGCGGAGCAATTCGCGAATATTTCCCACCCGAGAATCCGTCCGAAAAAAATGAAATTGCTGCGCGAATTGATGGAAGAACGAGCATTCTCTTCATCGTGATCGATTTTTTAAAAAATAGTAGAATGCTTTCGCCACTTTTATGGAATCTTTTAGCGTATTTTTCGCTTGATTTGTCTCTCCTGAAATGAAGATTTTAATCGATCGATTAATTGATGAGCAACCTGTTGCATCAATCAATGGCGTTATCATAGTCGTTCACTTTTAATAATATTTTTCAATAGTATTATAATATTTCATTCAATAGTATTGCAAAAATTTTGCAATTATTTTTTACAGGGAAGTCTGTGTAAAATTTGATCTAGTTGAACAAAATTAAATGGCATTGAACATTGTTTCTAAAATAAATAGAATTTAATGAATCGATGGACAGCCTGTATTTATTCAATATGTAACAGTCAATAATATTGCAAAACTTTTGCAACGTTTTCTTATGGTAGAATCTATGTGAAATTTGATCTAGTAGATAAAAATTAAATAGCATTTAATTTGTATCGTTTCTAAAATAAAATTGAATTTAATAGAGTGGTCATGGCGAATTTTGGGAACCCATAGGATGGTGGAAGGTGTCCCGGAATGCGGCGTTATCCGCAAAAAGGCCGGCAAGTTTCGACAAATCGCCATAGAGACCGATGTGACACCTGCTGACAAAAATGTCGGTGACTAGTCACGCAATAGCGTGTTGGTCGAAAAAAAGTCGATTTTGATCACCTGTCGCCATACAACAACGGCGATTCCCATACTGTATGGCTTCCAAGCGCGATATTTTTCTGGTGGCGACGCGCGTACATGGGAATATCGATGAAGGGTGCCTGCTTCCTGTGCATTATGGCCACTTACCGGGAACCTATATTAATAACACACTATTTGTTCAAGCAAAGACATACATTGGCCAATGTAATGACGTACATCGGTCCAGTCAATTACATTCATTCGCCTCAATTTCTCCTATTGAAGTAGCCTTTTTGTTAACATAAAGGGTCCAGAAAAATACAATTACATACTTAACTTATGCTGGCGACAGGTAGTAGAAATTTCTCACAGATAACCTCTTATTGGAACAATTCACATTTCTGCATGTTGTTTTTCCTCATTTCATTGTAATACTCTCTCATGCTCTGCCTTCATTTCTTGGCTAAACGATAGACTGAATAATTTTTTTATTTTGAATGAGTAGTGTTGCAGTGCAAAACATTGTCATCGGACTCGTTACGATGATTTCAATCAGAATCTATTAAATATAGATAACATTCGCAATTTTTACAATAATGCAAAATTCAGGTTCTTTAGTGTTGATATTTGGTAATTACAATTAATGTAGTCAGAAAATAAGTATAAATTTTCTTTCTCGCGTAGAAAATTAACAATAAAGAATTGCTAGTTAATGTGACTATGAAAGAAATCGTAATAAAATGGGCTAATTTAAGAAACACTATTTTATCACCATTTATTTATCACCAAATTATCTAAATTCCATCCTTACATAAAATGCTTCATGCATTTTAATCAGAACAAAATTGTATTCTCTCGTCACAATATCTAAGTCAAATACAAATTTTCCTGTTCCTCTAAGAAATTATTACAATCGAAAAAGTTCCAACTATTGCAATCGTGAACAAAATACACAAGGAATTATTTTAACCCTTTCATTTCCATTCAAGACGTGCTAGCAATTATTAAATGTTTCTAAAATAACGATTATGACTGCTTAATTTGGCAAAAATAAAATTTCATCGTGATTTAGATGATGTTCCAAAAATTCACCAACGTCCTCATTGAACACTTTAACTGGCATACGTTGGTGACGAAATTATTTATTTATATAATTCTATTAACATTTGCAAATGTGGAAGGACGTTGCAATTTAATCTTTATAAGCAAAATATTTGGATTTCCTAGAATTCCTGAGGCTGTTGTCGTCGGTGTCAAGCAAGCACCGATGCAAGAGGATCGCATAGACCTAATTCGCAGACATTTTCGCGAAAGCAGCCCGGTACCATTAACTTGACAAACCGCGCAGCGTTTTAGCAAGCCCAGTCCCCTAATTGCGAAGCGACATCCGCACCAAAGGAACCCTATATTACCTCCACCGACAAGCATCGCGAACACCGCGCGCCGCGAGAGTACATCGGCGCGTTATCGCCGAAACCCGGTCGTCTCTGGCCGATTGAAAAAAATCACCGTGGCGAGCGCAGCAGGACATGTTCCCGTGTTATCGACAGCGAGGATCTTCGAGCGCATTAATTCACCCCTGGCTCACCCTTCCTCCCCTCGTTCCGCAGCGAAACGTCTTGATTCTGCGGCTGATCGTAAACTTAATCGAGTCCGCCCCATTAAATCGGCCGATCGATTAATCAATCGACTGGATACGCTTCGGGCAAAGGTTCCGGCGACTTCCCGCGAAATCCTTCAGCAACAATCTCCGCACCGAGCAGCATAAACCGAGAAACGTGCGAATTATCAGCCTGGCGAGGCGCTAATCAGCTCTGCTTTGTTCCGCTTGGCTCTATCTTGTTCGGTTCTGCCTTGTTCGGCTTGGCTATGCTTTGTTCTGCTCGGCTCTTGCTTGGCTCGTAAACGCGTGAAATCCTCGCGTTATTTACTATGTTAATTGGCGCCCACGTCAAACACAAATTTATGCTAAAAGCCGAGATGCTATCGGCCAGCGGAGCGTGTTACGCTGCTGACAGCTCCTGCCTCGCAGTCCACCGAGATTCGTTCCCGGTCGTCGCTGATAACATCAATATCGATCTTCGACTTATCATCCTCACATTGATGTATTCTTTCTCCACGGTCTGCTTTGTTACTTTTTAGTCGGTGTGGCACCCTTTAATGCGAATGTTTTGTGCGCGGGACGCGAAGCTTCGAGGGACACCGAGACTGTGCTGGAAATCAGTGTTCGATCGCATTTCGTATGCTACCGTGTTTTATCTATATTTTTTCACGGTTTGTTTAACTCGTGTTATGCTTCAGAAAGTTAATGTTGTCGAGTCGTATCCATGACATTTGTTTTTCGCTGCGTGGTAAGTAAAAGTATTGAAATAAAGTTGTTTATTGTAAAGTTCTGGTTGATTATTAGTGGGCGACAGATCGCAGTTTTAACAGATTATTCATTCGGAAAATATTTCAAAACCGTTTCAACCCTTTGCAATCGAAGCCATTTTAAATGTAAACCTAATTTAACTTTTCTGATTTATAGTTTTTCCATTTTATGTGACAAAGTGCATTTTATGCATATGAAATCGAGTCTTGTTACTCATACAACAGTTAGATTTTTCACAACTTTTTATATCTAAGCTTTGATAGTATAAAAATTATCTTGGAACGTGATGTAACAATTTTTTTTAGTGGTGTCTCAGAGCCACCACTCGAGTGCAAAGGGTTAACCTCTCGTCGCCGGGACCATATAAAAAAATCTAATTGTTCCTAAATGAAGTATTGAAATATATACCATATATAAAAATAAATAATATCTTATAATTCTTTATTGAAATAGAGTGAGATGAAGAGGGAGAGAGAGAGAGAGAGAGAGAGAGAGAGAGAGAGAGAGAGAGAGAGAGAGAAATGTATTTACATGATAAGAGTGTTACGTTAATATTAAAAAGTTAATGACGTTAATCATGACGTTAATGTTACTAATTGTATACCATTATTTTCGTATTAAAGGGTTAACATACGTTTCTATTAAATAAACATCCGAAAATCGACACCCACGTACGATTCTGTTACAATTTATATTTTGTTGCACTTCAAGCATTAACTTCCATTGGAAATGCATAATAATTTACGCTCTAGCTATTTAGCACATAGTTCCAGGCCCTTATTTTACACAGTATTAACTTCCAGAAGAATGATTTTAATAAACAGGTAACAGTTACAAAAGCTCTAAGATTTTTATCGATCAAGATCTGCGAGTGCATCCAGTGCATCACGACTAATTGTCGCGAGTTTCAGATCTTCGCCTCAACTTCGAAGAAGCGACACCTCGATCTTCCGAAGATCCCATCGGTGCGCGGTACGGTTTCTTTAAAGCGCGCTTTATAGTGGTGTTTTTCTCTCTTTGTTCCTTTTGATTTTCCTAGACGTGTCCGGGATTCGAGACGTGCGAATTTCGCGGCAAGTATTTTTAAGGTCGTGGCCCCTTCAAGTCGGATTTCGCGAGACTGACTTCTCGAAGATAAGCGTCGAAGCGAAACTTGTTCCGGAGACGTGCTGAAACGGGCACGTTCGTACTGTCTTAATCTGGCAGCGGGCAAATTGGGTGACATGCGATGGTAGGGGCGAAAGCAGCGAATATTCTTGGGCGACCTTTTTCTCCTGGCTGTTCCTTGCCTACCATCCGCGTCGATCCTTTAACGCTTCGCGTCTCGATAGCCAGGTGATAATAGATAAACATAGACAATAGAAAATACACATTAAATATACACCGTCGGAAAAGCAGTTCTATAATTTTCCAATCGCTTCGATTAAGCTCGAACTGTTTGAAATAATATCTGTAATATAATTGCTTCTGGAATTATCATCAAGAAGAAAATTATTCGCATGCTTAACCCTTTTAAAAATATCAAACCTGTTCGAAGAGTGGAAAAGTATCGCAAAGAAATGATAAAAATGTTGCAAAAACTGATAATTAGAGAATGAAAAAGGGAACATAAAATCAGAAGTAAAACTATGATTTATGAAAGAGATTAAAGTAACAATATTTTCTCAAATCTGACCAAGAACGACACATCGTCGATCGACACCAAATCATTTCGACATTGAACTTAAATACATTTCTACGATCTTATCATTCAAAGGGTTGCTCCTCTACAGATAGTGAGTTAAACAAACGAACATATATACATAATTTGCTCTGGTATGTTCCCCAAAAATAATCTTCGCTGCCTCTCCAGTCACGAAATGGTTAATTTGACAGTGTATTTCCTGCCTCTTTATTTTTATTGATTCACCGAGCCGTCTCACCGCGGAACATCGGTTGAAAGCAATCGGCCAAAAATGATAGGACTCCAGAAAATTCAATTCCCGGGCTCGGACGCAATTCTCTCGGCAAGAGCCGCGTGTCCGTCGCGGAGGAATCTCTCGGCCGCGTAAAAAATGATTTTTCGTTCTTGGAAGCGAGCGTCGTTTCACGCGCGGACGGTCGCGACGCGTCGCGCCGGTTTCGGTGCGGGTCACAGCCTTTCGTAAAATCTTGCGAGCAGTAAATCCTCGCGTGTAAATCACCTGTCGGACGTTAAGAGGGAGAAGAAGCAGCGGAATAAGAAAGCGAAGAAGAAGAGGAGAGGAGACGAGGACGAAGCAGAGGAAGAAGAAGAAGAGGAAGAAGAAGGTAGAAGAAGGTAGAAGATGGTAGAAGAGTAAGAAGAGAAGGTAGAAGAGGAAGAAGAAGAAGAAGAAGGTGGAAGAAGAAGGAGAAGAGGAAGGTAGAGGAGAAGGTACGGTGGTGCGAGCAGCGGTGTGGTGAAATCGTAGGTGCGTGACGGCCGGGACATGCGTTTCGAAACTTTTGCGAGGCAAAAATCGCACCTTGTGTGCCGCCCGTATGGCGAACACACGGCCGTGACAACCGAGCACCTTCGAAAAACGCCTCGGCCGGCCAGCATTCCCACCGAGCCACGGAATTACACGTAAATCCCATTATTCTCCTACGTATCTGGAGAACACATGGTCCCGGTGTGCCGCGCGCTTAGACCATAAAACCCCGGAGCCCGGAATTGTACGTGCCTCGGTGCCGACTCCTGTTCTATTTGGTAAACTCGCCGATGGTTCGCTCGGTGCCTCCGACCAGACCTGGCAGAACGAATTTTCCGGCAGACAATCCGATGTTCCTAGGTGCTTACACATTTGTTCCCCATCGCTCGCGGCCATTGTGCCGCCGCGCCGCGAGAACCGGAATCCAATTTGTCCGACCGTGCATCTTCCGCACCGTGCTTATTCTCGGAAATTAATGCTCCGCTGTTTCGAATATTTAGAGCCGTTTACTCACGGAAATTTCACCATTAACGAGAACATCAATCCGAAAAATTTCCTCTAGGAAATTTAATTAACACGTTTGCTTAACAATGTCACGCACGTGTGACCGCAATGATTTTGTATTTCGCTTAAAGTACGTGAAATTAATTTTTGAAATTTAAATATTGAATGTTATGAAATTTACTTTTTAAAATAAATATCAATAATTAAATATTAAATATTAAATATTAATAAATATTTTATGAAACACATGAAATTTAATTATTTAAATTCGTAACGTATAGCATAATATTTAGAGAATTCACAGCTTCGTAAAATTTTGCATATAACCCATGAAAAAACGTAGCATATTTCCAAACTGTTTTCAATTCCTTCGAAACTCACCCCTTCACAAGGACCATTATAGTATCTAATAGAATCTATAGAATCTAATCAGCGAAAAACACATTCCAGAATCCAATCAAATGGAAAGAACAATAACTTTTTAGAGAAGAAAGTCAACCGAGTCAAACAAAAATATAGAATCGTCCAATTCCGTTACGAGAAATTTGGCACGACGAAGCGACATAACCTTGACAAATTTGTTCACGACAAATTCCGTCCCATAAATCCTGCCACTGTCCCAGAAAAGCACCACGTGTTACATGAGCAGACCTGCGAGCAAAATTGTCCTCACCTACCGGCAAATCTGCTTAGGTTTAAGGAATAAGTCAATTAAAACCGTCGACTTTTACGACGCCACCTTTAAAACGGCTTCCATATGTTCCGGAAGAAAGGTCTAGCTGGAAATCCCCAGAATTCGAGGATTTTCAGACGACCGAAAATTCTCGCGCCGCCATATGGAAACGAGGCTCGCTTCCTAGCGCGCCGGATGGGCGTGGGTGTTTAACGCCGTCGGTTTTATTACCTGGTGTATTCGCGGCGTCACGGCCGCGATCATTCTCGTTTATGGTCGAATTCGAATCCGGCGCGTCGCGTCGCCTCGCGTCGCGTGGAATTCTGGAAACGGCCGCGCGCTGCCCCCGATATAAAACCCGCGAGTTCCCTCGGGGAGGGGCCCCATATCTCTTCCATGCCACCGAGATTAAGTTGTTCCGTTCCGGTCCTGACATTAAAGAGCGTACCGCGCGATACGTCCGATTGTTTAGTGGCTCGCATAATTCCCGCGTTTTCACGAGCGACGCCGATCGAAGCTTACGTTTACGCGGCCCGCGAGCACCGATCGACTGTAAAATCTTGGCTTTTATTTATTGGCGAGCCAGCGCCGCGACGGCCGCCAAAACGGCTGGATTACGAGGCTAATTGTGCACTTTCCGATTTTATGCCCCATACCGGTGCACATTGTTGCCATCCTCCGGTATTTCCTACTTTTATGGCCACCTTCGCCGCTCGGGCGTGTGTCACATCTGGCGCGTCGCTAATTTTCGTTCTGCCGCACGGAACTGCATTGTTGTTGCACCGAGAATCTCTGCGGGGTGCAGCAGCTGTAATGTTTTGCTTCTAATTAGCTTTTAAGAAATCGATGTTATTTACGATTCTCTGTAGGGTACGTGTTCGATTCATTTTTGTCACACACTCTTGTTTTTAATCCTTTCGGCTGGGAATGTGATATTTATTTTAATTTATGATATACGTGAAAAATTTATCTATAATATTATAATATATATATTTTATGTATAAAAATATAATACATATAATATATCTATCATATTAGGTTAGGGAATAAGTTCGTAGCGTTTTTATATTTTCTTTAATTTACAACGATTTTCTGCTGTTTGACAAAGTGTATAATATTCATTCGACAGAGCTCTTTCTGCTCTACGAAACTGTGCTAATCGTCTTTTTGAGTAATTTAATTTTTTATTACTTTTGACGCTTAGAAATGGAATATCCAGGAGGTAAAAAGCAACATTTTCGACAACTACTCTTCTTCGTTGTTCATCGAGGCCGAAAAGCTGCTGAAACAGCCCGGGACATTTGCAACGTGTACGGAGAAGATGTCATAGGCGAGTCTACAGCACGGAAATGGTTCGCGAAGTTCGAAAATGGCGATTTCGACGTCGACGACACGCCCCGCAGTGGAAGACCTTCTGTATTCGACGAAGAGCGTCTCAAAGCACTTTTGAAGGAGGACGGTCAACGAACAAGTCGTGAATTGGTCGAAAAATATGAACTGCGATCATAAAACGATTCTCAATCATCTTCATCCAATGGGATTTGCCGAAAAATTGGGAGCCTGGGTTAAATTCGAATTCAGAAGGTCTTCCGCTGCGGGGCGTGTCGTCGACGTCAAAATCGCCATTTTTGAACTCTGCAAACCATTTCCGTGCTGTAATAATAATAAATAATAATAATAATATATAAGTATATAATAACTTGACATTTACAGTTCGTACATCTTATATGTCAATTAAGGATAAGATTCTGTTCTTAATTGCGAACAAGATGTCCAATTTAATTTCTCAACATAAATGTAGAGAGTCAGAAAAGTCTCCATGCGTTTTCTAAAATGATCTATCAATTTTTTAAAATAGATTGTCCTGAAGAGATCTTCGTCGAAAAATTTTCAGTACACCAGCTAATGAACTAATCTTTCTAATAGCTAAAAAATGTTCAAATCGTTTGTACAATTTTTGAGGAAGATATTCCATTTTTACTACTAATCCTGCCGATCTCTAAAAGCGACCGATATCGACTGAATGAAAAGATGGAATTTATTTAAACCTTTCGTATTACAATGTGTACGTGAATTGAGAAGCTTATTCGATCGTTTCGTATAAGGGTGTCGTCATTAGATTAGGTAACAAAGATGAGTCAAATAAAAATATCTTCCCTATTTTAACAGTCTCAGTAAGTTGAAAATAATACACAGATATCCTTGAATTCTTTTAATATTTTTATTGTTTGAAATTTCACCCACCCATTTTGATTACAAATGCATGAAATCCGCAGTCAAAGTTTCAAGAAATCTCAAATAAAAAATGTAAACTGATCATTAGCGTCAACGACTGCATTTCGCAGACTGCATAAACGTCTCTTACCGAACCCAGCAGCGCTACTATTCTCTATCGATCGGAACCGAGTGCAGTTTAGTCCGCGAAAGTATCACTTAACATCAGCATTTCATAAATCGCCCGAAAGAAGCGTCCGTCGTAGCTACCGAATCGTAGAAACCAATCATCGGATCGTGTCGGTCACGCGTGGCAGCCGAGTGTGTCAGCGGTTTTTCGGTTGGCTAATAAACGAGCCTTTTTGCCGGGTACCGCGCTCGATAATAAATACATTCGACGACAAAAAGATAATCACAATTCGAGCCTAATAGCGATCCGCCGGGGACAGAACAAGAAGTCCGGGCTCCCAATAAAACGCGAAACCGAGAGAGCCGGCTGCGTATCGAGTTCCCCCGAGGTTTTTCCGGCGTAATTTATGCCCGATAATGAATCTACACTCCGTAGATAGCGTAAGGTCAGGTGTTAATGCCGGTGCGTGTGTGGTGCGAGAACGCGGACCCGCGTGGGACTCGTGGCCCATTGGGGCCCACCCGCGTGCACACGGGCGAAGCCACGGTTTCACCGGGAATCAGAGGTGCTCACGTTCGATTCGCCTTTCGAATTTTAACACCCGCCAGGCCGAACGGGAATATTCGTCGAAAATTAATACCCAATAACATCGGAGATTTGTCGAAACGGTTCCGCACAAAATCGCGGACGCGTTCGACAACCGGACAGCCGGTTACCCCGATCGATTTTTTTTCTCCGGCTCGTCCCGCAAACTTCGCCGGCACCGTGGGTGACCGATACTTTCAAATTAATACCCAATAACCTACGCAGATTCGCGCAACGTTTATCGCGCATAAAATCCGCGGCGGGAACAGATGGATTTCGGGAAATATTTCTGTGAACACCCATGTCGCCCGAGGTTTATAGCAATGTTCGGCCGAGGTTGTAAAATTGCACCGCGAAGATAAAAATCCGCTGTGCAGTACCCGGGACTGAACTTTACATTTCTGGAGGGACGTTCAAGACGTTATTGCTGAAGACGGGATAGAAACTCATCGTTCACGTGTATTTTTTCCAAATACAATATTCATAGCTGAAGGGAACGAAAAAGACGACTCGTGCACGCGACGAATAAATCTGAGGTTTCCAGTCGTTGAAATAATTTTATATCGCTATAAAAGATGTCCGATAGATTGACAATGTTGCAACCGAGTTGAAAGATCTTACTTCTTAAGAAAAATTTAACAAAGACTTAACCAAAATCTGACAGCAATTTAATAACATCTGACAACAACGACAATTTATTTAGTCCAGAAAAATGCGTTAAAATGATCATTCTCTTGGCAGAAAGAATCCACCAGTAAGAATGCACTTCTAAGAATGCGATTTAATTTATTCTCACAGTAATGTTTTACAATAGAAACAGCTTCGGGAGTCGCTCTCAAGTGTCTCCACATTTTTCCCAGGGGTCTTTGGTTCGGCAGAGGGTTGTCGTGTGTTATTGAATTTTAGATGGCCGCTTTTACTTTCAAATCTCCCTTATCGGGAATTAGGCAGGACGTGAATCGAGGCTGGAAACGGGACGGAGAGAAAGTACAGGACGAGTTCCCTCGGTTCTGTCTCTCCCACGAATGTGTACGAGCATCGCGGCCACGTAACCCACAATTCATCGATTCACCGGTTTCGTAACCGGTGAATTGTTTTCGCCTCACCCATGCCGTCGTGACAATCGGGGGTGCCGCTATCCAAAAATGTTCCACCGAAAACGCTGAAACGAGAAAATTAGACGAAATTCTCTTCGTGCTTGCTGACCTTTTTGCAACGTTAAATGAGACGTGATTTTTACTGCATTTAATACACTGCATTGCATTTGCATTGAATGTGTTTTATATTTATCGACGATCATTTGCGTTGAAGAGAATGAAACAACCCTATCAATTGGAGTCAAAAGTGCATTTTAGTTTACAATATTATTTATTCGAATAATATTTATTATTACTATATTACTATTATTATTTTAGTTTAGACAATTTTATGTCTATTTTTGCGACTTCGATTTAGAAATCTAATAAGTGCAATTTCATAGGACGATCTGATTATTAAATTTTTTCAGGATCAAAGAATATGTATAAAAGATAGTACAAATGAATCAAAGTGACACTAGAATTTTAGAGAATTTTCCTAGAATTTTAGAACAAGATATAAACTCGCGGATACATTATAAATGAATCAAAGTAGATAATATATTTTATAATTTCGTAATTAAAAATTTTCTATTAGAACCTCCCTATGACAATTATCAGACAGATTGCCTTTTTGTATACCATTTCGAAATGAATTTATGAATCGAGCTGAACAATGTACGTTCTTAAAACTGTTCATTCAAGTCACACAATAAAAATCGTTGTATAATTTGTTTTTATTTCTAATGTCATACCGAAAAAACATTTCCAATGTGATCGCGCACCATATGTAGCGGAATCGTAGAACCAGGAGGAACGAACCCAGGTGGAATAATCCCGGAGCTAATCCTCGGGTCACAATATTCCCTCGTACACCTAAAATATCAACCCTGGCACAGAGGTTGAGCACCCTTTCCCCGTTCCGAGTACGAAGCACCGGTCCCAAACAATGTCTACATTAAGCACGGTTTCTAGAAACAGGACACACCGGCACGGAGCCCTTAACGACCCTCGGGAACCTCGTCCCGCGGGTCGCTCGATTCTCGGGGAACCTTGAAGAGGTTCGACGCGATTCACGGTTTATAAAGTACGTGCTTACGAGCGGGTTACAATCGAGCGGGCCCGTGGATGGCGAACACGGGACCCTCCTTGGGCACGAGCTATTAAGATATTTGAATAATATTAACATCGGGACCGAATGATACTTCGGGGATTCGATAACAGCGGGATGAGGGTGGATCGGCTCTGTATAGCGATGAAAACGTTCTTGGGCGACTGCGAAGTTGAATCGGTGCTTTAATTCGAGGTGGTCTAGAAGTAGTGTAGCTAGTTAGCGTAGATAAGGTAGCACCAATCGGTGAAGACGAGTTTAAAGAAAGATTTATTTTGAATTGATATTATTCAGAACACTGGATCGTACTGGTCATAGAAATTGATCATAGAAAATGATCATAGAAACTGATGATAGAAACTAACCATAAAAACTGATCGTACAAAATTATCATAGAAACTAAACATAGAAACTAATCATAGAAGCTGATCATAGAAAATGATGATAGAAACTAAACATAGAAACTGATCATAGAAGCTGATCACAGAAAATGATGATAGAAACTAACCATAAAAATTGATCAAGAAAACTGATCATAGAAACCGATCATAGAAACTAAACATAGAAACTGATCATAGAAGCTGATCATAGGAAATGATGACAGAAACTGACCATAAACACTGATCATAGAGAGAAACTGATCATAGAAGCTAAACCTGGAAGCTAAACCTGCAAGTTGAACCTAGAAGCTGGTCCTAAATGATCATCCACGAAGACGATTCTAGAAATTGATTTTAGATGATCATCCTAGAAGACTAATCCAGGAGCTGAACTTAGAAGCTGATTCTGGAAGATGATCCAAGATGTCGATCCCAGAAACTGTTTCTAACTGATAATCCTAGAAGATGATCATAAAAACTGGTTCTGTACGATCATCCTAGAAGATGATCCTATGAGTTGAACTTGGAAACTGGTTCTAGAAAATGATCCTGCAAGGTGACCCTAGAAGCTGAATCTAGAAGCTAGCATATAATATACGAATTTTCAAAACATTTTTAATGTGAATGACAGTAATAAGAACACAACCAGATCACTGAAAAAAATACTGCAACCATAAGTTAAAAATGATTAAGTATCTCTTCAAATTCGAACCCCTCTATGCATTTATGCCTGATAGTTAATTAGCGTAAAAGTTACACTTGACGAAAACAAATACAGTCAAACAAAGATGTGATTCACCTTAGTGAAAGAAATAATTTCATAATCTGTAAAGTATAATTAAAAATCGTGCTTTTCAACGTCTTCCTAATTAACATGAGATGTTACTTAATAGATTGTGACATTACAGCTTTATATAAATTCTCATTTCGATCGATCGTATTCGAAAATATTCAAAGAAGGGAAATAATCGAATTTTTCATTCTCGTCGCTTTCATTAATCATTTTCTGTATACCTAATGACGGCGATCAAATAATTCATGTTCACCAGTATGCAGTTTTTCTGGCATTTTACAAGCTCGTACCGTAAATGCATAAAGACCCGTAGTCTATCGACTAATCTCATGGCACACGTTGAACTTTAAACCTTAGCTATTCGAGTCGCCGATAAAATGGATCTATCGCATGCCCCGGCGGTGTTCACACCGTGGGATATCTTCTGCCAGACGAGATATCGATCTGTTCCGGCCCTAATAGTTCGAATAGAGACCCACGCCGTTGAATTATGATGGGACTGATTTTATTATTCTCGTAAAGTCCGATTCCAACGGCCGTAAATACTTGTCAAGACGACGCCGCGTAATTGCCGCGTCGCGGTGCGTGCGATGCGATGGTTACATCGTCGCGTTTCTTGTTACACTCGGCATTACGGGTGAAACCTGACTTCGCATGGAAGCCCACGGAAAAATACATTATCCATGGCATTAAGGGTCCATAAATTCTAGCATCCTAATTTTATTAAGGTACCCGCGATTCGAGCGCCACGATCCGATCTGTTACGTGTAATTTCCCGTGAAATCAGCGAACCGAGCTTCGAAAGTTAACACACTGAAACATCGTCGTTCGATTTATTTATTTATTTATCCAACCAGACTAAGGTAATTTCAATGTTTAGAATTGATTTACTATTCCGTTTTCACACTTCGTAAGACCATTATCGCGTCACATCAATTTTTATTGAATACGTAACGAATTCGATGACGCCCAGGCGCGTCATCCGCAACGATCGTGTAAATACTGTGTACACAGATGAAATGATTTTCCGTGATTGCCTCTAGTCGCGCGCGAAGCTAGACGTCCCGGGATTTATTCAGACATTTAGACTCTCATGAATAATTTATCGCGCGTGTTACGTAAACGCGCGACATTATGAGACACCATAAAAGCGATCATCATTTGCAGTGTCTTAACATCTCAACCACGGAAAGCCATCCGGTGCTACGGCGGCGCCACTTAATGGCGATCCCTTAAGGGGGAACACCCTTCGCGGAGAACATTGATTGCTGGTCGTCACAGTTCGCAAGTACTGGCACGTCTGAATTTAATAAAAATGTTGCTGACTCGTGAAATAAATATTTTTACCTAAAATTTTATTAGTTTTAATATATAACATTTTTATAATATTAGTACGTAACATTTTTATAATTTTAATATATAACATTCTTATAATTTTAATATATAACATTCTTATAATTTTAATATATAACATTTTTCTAATTTTAATATATGAAATTTGAATAATTTTAATATATAACATTTTTATAATTTCAATATATAAAATTTGTATAATTTTAATATATAACATTTTTATAATTTTAATATATAAAATTTCTATAATTTTAATATATAATATTTTTATAATTTTAATATATAAAATTTGTACAATTTTAGTATAAAAATTTCTATAATTTTAATATATAAAATTTTTACACAATTTTAATATATAAAATTTCTATAATTTTAATATATAACATTTTTTGCAGAAGTGACTGCAGTTCGAAGAAGAGACCGCTCTTTTCATCCCAAAAAGATGACATCAAACGCAGATCCAAAATTAAATAATTGACACGTCAAAAAGATCGTGGAACATCCCTATAAAATTTCAAGTAAATCGAATGTACAGAGATTTTCGTGACGGCCGTATCGAAGAACGCGGTTTCGTGGAAAACACAAAGGAAGTTTCAAGCGAACGTTTCTCTCCGAGAAAGTCAGATATTTTAAACTCGACCTTCGCTCGCTACACGTTCGATTTTCGTAGTAATCGCTTTGACACGACGTTCTACACACTTTTGAAACTTTAAGAAAATAAAGAAAAAAGGTCGATATTCTTTAACCGTTGAGCCGGTGTTTCCCCCGGGTCGAGCGACGTGCCTGCAATTACTGTGTCTCCGGGAAAGACGATCCGTTTGCTAAACGAAATCCGATGTTTTCGCGGCAGAAAGCTAGCCGGCGAGCATTTTTGCGAGGCGAATACGTGCGTCAAATAAAAGCGAGGCATCTTTCAAAACCCGTCTGCAATCTTTGTCACGACTCTGACTCACCGCGCGTCGAACAATTAACATTCAATATTTATAGTCTGGCACCTGTGTACTACCAAACCATTTGGAAAACATATCGGCCAGCTGGTGATAGCGCACGGACGAGCCCGAGCATGATCGACGCTTTCGCGGATCGCGGCCTTATTACTCATCCGTCGCAATTGCTAATCGGCGCTCTGGAACACAGCAAAAAGAAAACGCGACGGCTCGGAAGTCTCACCTGTGGCATCTGTGTCCGCGAAATCGCGGCGCACCTGTGTTCGACGAAGATCGCCGAAGGACACAGGAGCGGAACCGCGGCAGAGTTTACGCTCGCGGACACGTTCCGCCGCGGAATCGCGGAATCTGCGGTTCGAGGAACGGCGAGCCGATTCCGAATACACACATCGGCCGAATGCATTGACTCAGGAAATGAGGTCATCCCGTGATTTCATTGCACCGGCGCGACGCGGCCAGGCGATGGTGCATCGGCCACTGATAACGAAAAACGTGAGCCGCCGACGCGATTCCGCGTACGGCGCCGCGGACGTTGTTGCATTGTAGCACGTGCTCGACTTTTCTAGTCCCAACGGTGCATGCTGGATGGATATACAATCGAGATTACATTGCAAAAAGTAGTTCACTTTAATAGGGATTTGCCGCATTATTTCATCGTCGATGTTTCATTGTAGAACTGTTTACTTTGAATCATGCTCGACTGGGTAAAAAATATTTTTACAGTAATGTCCAAACTATAAATATTTTCACTTATAAAGTTACTTATAAGTTACTATAAATATAGCATTTTAAATTAACTGCTATGTCAAAAAACGTTTGTTTGCCAAATCCTCTGTTACGTGAGAAGATATAAATACAGGGTGTCCCAAAAATGTCTCGCAATCCGAGAATGGGAGGTTCCTGAGGTAATTTGAAGTAAGTTTGTCCTTGGTGAAAATGCAATCCGCGGCTTTGTTTACGAGTTATTAACAAAAAAGAGTGACCAATAAGAGGTGAGATATGCTGGCGCAATGAGCGGAACTGGGCTTCGTGCGCTCATTGGCTCGGCCGCCAAGCGCTAGGCGAGCTCGCTTCTCATTGGTCAGTGTATTTTGTTAATAATTCGTAAACGAAGCCACGGGTTGCATTTTCGCTAAGGAAAAAGTTACTTCATATGATCCCAGGAACTTCTCGTTTCCTGTTTGCGAGACATTTTTGGGACACCCTATATTTACAGTCTATTTACTGTTTCGAAAATCTATTCTTCCCCAGCTCTGGAATTATGGCATATGCTCGCCTTTATAGTTGCAACGATGCATACTGGATGGAGATAAATTTGCAAAAATGGACAATTTGCAAAAATTGATTCACTTGATTTGTTGCCTGCTTTCATTATTCATACACGTTCTTTTGTATGCATTGTGTCACGTTTCTTTATTAATGCAGCAGTGTGTACTGGGTAGATATAGAATCCTCGCAAAGTTAATTCATTTTAGTATGCATTTGCTGCCTTGTTCAATGTCGATATGCATTGTTTACCTTGCATTGTGGCAGCTGATCGAATTCCCTGTCGCTGCAGTGAATACTGGTTAGGTATAAAGACCCTTGCAAAAATTGGCTAAGTTTACTATAAATTTGCAAAATTATTTCATTATCAGTATACAAGATTAGTGATCATTGTGGCATCTTGTCATATTTCATTGTCCCTGCAATGCATACTGGACAGACATAGAGTACCTTGCAAAAACCAGTTCATTTCTCTATGGATTTTATGTTTGGTTAAAAATATCGTCAATACTTTGATCGTTGTGACAATGTTTCCATATTTTTATTATTCGTGATTCAATCGTGAAATGTGTATTCACATCGACCAAAAGTATTATCATTTCGCACTTGTTCATTTCACTTGTCCATACCGGAAGAAGTCTATTGTTTGTTAGCCACTGGAAGAAAGTTTTCCCACATACTGATTCGCATAAAGTGCTCGACGATAATTAACATTGTGAAATGCTTGTGAAATGCTTGTTAGAAAGCGTGTATATTAGCTAAAACTGTTATCACCTTTTATTAATTACTTTCTAGCTTCCCTCTCTCTATTGGAAGAAAATATTATTACTATATTTATTATTATTATAAGAATTTAAAACATGTTCTGTTGAATATGGATGTTATCCAAGCCTTTTAAATCGAAATAATATTCTACTGTTCTATCATCAATATTTAAACAATAAGTATGAATTATTATTATAATTATTATCATTACATTAATATAAATTGTCAATAATAATAATAATGATAAAAATAATAATAAATTAGTTATAATATCTAGATCACGTAGAAACTAATTATTTGATGGAAAATGATCGACGCGAGCACTCTAAATGATTCCTTCAGTCGCCGTTAATATTTCTTGAAAAGAAGAGCCCTATTTTGTTATCCCTTTCCTGTCTATAATTTTGCGTACTACGTTACATTAAAAATTATCGTGACAAAACTCTGCGTCTATACTAAAAAACCTCATGATCAATGGCAATGAAGCGTTAATCAACGTAGCCGTGAAAGAACTCGCAGGCGTTAATAAAAATCGCTGGATAAAAATCGGAATTTGTTATTTCACGCGTGGAACGGCAAGATTCGTCCGGTGAAAAGGCGCTAGGAAACAGGAGGGACGGCAGGGTGTCGATTAAAATGACGAATCGTGGTCCCCGCTGGTCCATTTTCCCGGCGCACATGCGGTCCACGTGCGAGTCTGCCGGCTCCGCTTTATTAATGTCCGTCTGGTTCATTAATGCAGGTGCAGGAACGTATCGTGTACTCACGCTTCGAGGACTCGACGGTGTGCGCGCCATGTGTGTCGCAGGTATTACAGGCGAGCAGGTAAGGCAGGGCCCGAAAACATGTGACGGCCAGCCTCCGGGACTTCGCGGAGGATTTGTGTACGGGCACGTACCACCAAGGACGTGCGGAAGGTGATCGTGCTGCACATGTCGAGAGCTACAAAACCCATGGAAAAAATCGTGGAGGTGGATAACAGCGTGGTTATAACCGGCCTCGCGCGGGTACACGTCCACCTTGTTCCGATGCTGTCCCATGGTACTTGGCGTTTTTATCTTTTACCGTTCGTCTTCGTCCGGAAATCGCCGGGGCCCCTTTCCAAAACAATTTTCGTTCGGAATTAATTACCGCAGTTTCTTCGTTTCCGATGCCTTTAATGGGCATGCCGGAGGATTCGCGTGCTCGATAGAGTTTTCGGAGGATCTTCTGCAATTCATTTGTCCGCGACCACTAGGCTGCACATCATGTTCCGTTTATGATTGGAAATCGACCGATAGTAACAACGATAGAGGAATTTAACGATATTGTTACATTAGGCGAGAGGAGAAATATTTGATCGGATTCCTCTTTGTTGCAACTGATGCAGGGCATTTTCATTTTGTAGGCAGATCCGCGGAATAGTTAATTTCCAGTTAGCTGTTGCGATCTCTTTGAAAAGTGTTTAAGTTACTGCAATTATACTGAATATGTCTGATCTTATTCATATTTTTTTTTATAGTTATGACACTTTAATGAGACATATAATTTAATAAACAATATCAAAATCCTTCTGAACCGGTTAACTGTTCAATAAACTCCTTATAGCTCGACAATTATTGATGAATGCAGTTCAGAAAAATGATCCAGCGTCTTTCGAGTGTCCCAATTTCTGCGATTCGGTAGATTAATTTCATTAAAAACAAATTCTCCTAACAACAACACTCGATATTACTTCGTGTCCTCAACCTGTACGAGTAACGTATCAAAATGTCCACTTTTATTTCATCGAAAAATAATTCTTTCGCGTCCAAATTTTTTGTACAGTCTGCACGAACAGTTTGACGCAGAACTGGGAAAAATTTCTCCAGAATCGCCGTTGCAGTTCGGTCAGGAAAAACGGCGGAAAGACGAGACGAGACGATTTTGGAAGCGTTGCACAAGGGTTCCCGGTAGATGGTGGCCGATAGAGGGCCCGGAGCGGGCGGAATGGGCGCGCACGGTGTCCGAAAATAAAAAGAATTATTTAAGAAAGTCGCGTGTGCACGCGACAAAAGGCGACGGTACTTTCACAAAAGAAAACGACACCGATTCTCCCGGCGAGAGAGGAGGCCTCGAAATCGAGCCGAGCGGGACGGGTGGCTTTAAACGCATTTTAATTCAATCGTTCGGCCGCGAGTCGCGCAGGGTCACGGCACAGGGTCAATCGTATGCTAATTGCCAGCCAAAAGACGAGCTCGCGCGACTTCGAAGCAGGAAGAGGCCCGAAGAGAGCCCGTACCTGCGTGGAGGACGATACGAGGTGTAGCCGCGGCGGGCAAGGTCTTTGAACCTACGCCGTTCTGGTCCCGTAATGCACCGTTGTCGTTGAATTGTTCTGCATAAATTGATGATGAGCGAATGCGAGACAAGAGACGCGAGAACGCACGCACCGTGGGACGAAGACGAATCGTCCTGTGGAGCCCCCACGGGCCCCCGGGGGCCACGCCTCCGGTCGACGTTAATTATCACCGATTCGAACCCCGAGAGCGGCCCTCGGGAATCTCTCGAACCTCTCGATCGGGAACCCCTCGATTTATGGCCGTGAAGCATCGGGCTAGCGAGACCGTCTTAATAACGATATTGTATGCGCAATTTTTATGTTCCCTTATGTTTATATGCATCGCCGGCCGGCTTTCCTTTCTAGCGACTGCCACGAAAATCTTACCCTTGGATCGGAGGATTTGCATTACAATTGACAATCGAACGTCGATGTCTCCGTTTCGGTGGCAGATATCGTATAAAATCGCATAAAATTGTGCGCCGATTTGCAACAATCCGCTATAAACGCGTTCAAAAGGCTTCATTTATTTCATGTAATTTCTCCTCGTTTCCAAAAGTGAACTTGAAGTTCAGAGAACGTAGAAGAGGTTTGCATTGTATTGCAGCAGATGTTTCGAGAAAATGAATTTTGAGAAATGTTTATTGCAATGTAGAACAACTGAATTAGAGTCAGATTTAGGCCAGATTAATCTAGTCGTTTTAGAATTAGAAGCAACGAGCATAAGGAAGTAATGAATCGGCTGCTACAAAGAATTAAATAGAAAAATATATTCTTTATATAAAATAAATATATAAATATGATGCGTAAACGTTATATTTTGCTATTAAGGAATCATCAAGAATAAACATGTCCTAATCGATAAGACCCGATGATAATAGTAGGGTGAGAAGTTAATGACACAAAATCACGGTATATAAGTTCATCAAATCTTATCAGAAGGTAAATAATATAACAGTAAAAAGTATCGATGGGAAGTTAAACATGGATTAGAAGATTGAATTTCCGAGTGATTCGATCAGTTCTCTTATCAATGTGTATTTTGATAGAGAGAAAAGGAAAAGGAATGATCTAGTAAAGGATGAATGATATTTTATCAAAAAATAAATAATACGTCTGCAAGCAAATTTGATGGGAAATTAAATATGGATTAAAAATTGCATGCGCAAGTCATCCGAGCCATCCCCTCGTTAATACCTATTTTTTAAAATAAGAAAAAGAATAGATAAGGTCTAGGAAAATAATGTGTAATATTTTATCAAAAAATATATAATACGTCTGCAAGCACAAATTTGATGGGTAATTAAATATGGATGGAAAATTGCATACGCAAGTCATTCGAGCCATCCCCTCATTAATATCTATTTTTTAAAATAAGGAAAAGAACAGATAAGGTCTAGGAAAATAATGAATAATATTTTATCAAAAAATATACAGGGTGTTCCACAATTATTTTAACAACCGAAAATGAGGGGTAGCTGAGATCATTTGAAGTAACTTTTTCCTTTGCGAAAATGCAATCTGCGGCTTTGTTTACGAATTATTAACGGAACACACTGACCAATGAGAGGTAGAACGCGGCTCGAGTCCGTCCCGACCATTTGTCAAAGCCTCGTACTGCGGGCTCTCGAACTTCGCGCCGTCACCTCTCATTGGTCAGTGTGTTCTGTTAATAACTCGTAAACAAAGCCGCAGATTGCAT
The DNA here is from genome assembly GCF_051020955.1 of Megalopta genalis. NCBI lineage: Eukaryota > Metazoa > Arthropoda > Insecta > Hymenoptera > Halictidae > Megalopta > Megalopta genalis. Next base: position 8,221,650 of record NC_135016.1, on the reverse strand, counting down.
TTTCGCAAAGGAAAAAGTTACTTCAAATGACCTCAGCTACCCCTCATTTTCGGCTGTTAAAATAATTGTGCAACACCCTGTATAATACTTCTGCAAGCAAATTTGATGGGAAATTAAATATGGATTAAAAATTGCATACGCAAGTCATTCATTAATATGAATTTTTAAAAATAAGAAGAACTGGCAATGCTTAGCAAAATAATGAATAATATATTATCAAGGAATGAACAAGTCTTGGCAGAAAAAAAGGTAACGAGGTGCTGGACCTACATTAAAAGGTTGAGTGCTGCAGTCATTTTACCTGCCCCTCATTACTACCAGGGAAATCCAGTACCTCGAACAGCATGTTGCGGACCTGCAGGGTACTTGGGTTTTTCCCAGTTTAATGCAGGATTAGCCGACAGTATAGCCACCAGCAACACGGCGGGCCGACACATAGCACCAGCTATCCCGTAAATAGGGATGAATACGCCACCAGCAAAGTCGGACCACGTGTTGCATTTTAAACGTGCCTGGAAGAAATGTTCGCACCTTATGGCCACCATAACCCTCGACCGACCTTTCCGAATATGACCTGCTCGGACATTTTCTCCGGCAATTTTCTTCGCCGCCCAACCTTTTCTGGGTTTTTTCGCGGCTGTCCTTGTCTCTCTTTTCAACCGTCGGACCGAGCCGAACGGATCGGTAGGATCCTCGAGGGAAACGTGCAGAAGCGGATCCTTCGACAAGTACCAATTGTGCAGATGGTGCTTGTTCTTTCAAGGATCTTCAACCTTTCCAGGATTTAATCCTCGCAGAACATGGTGGCAAGATTGACTCCGGAAAGTGTAACACCTCTTACCTGTAGCCGCTTTTCTTGTTTACTCTTCCGAGCGAGAACTTGACTCTTAAATTCCTCGCCGATTGTTTGTCCCGCAACGTTTAGGGCTGTTTGCGAAGTCATTCTGTGCACTCGTTCTTCGCCGATGGTCGACGACTTTTGTTTTCTCAAGACGGGACATACAAGGTTCACGGGATGGTCTTCTTTCTATTCACCGCACTGGAAGCTGCTTTAACACGTTGAACGCCGCGTCGATCATACATACAGGGTATCCCAAAAATGTCTCGCAATTCGAAAGTAGCGGGTTCCTCAGGTCATTTGAAGCAACTTCTTCCTTTACAAAAATTTTCTCCGAGGCACCGTTAACGAGTTATTAATGAAAAACAGTGACCAATAAGAATCGAGTACGGCTGACGCGAGGCGGCCCAGCCAATCAGCGCACGAAGCCCAGTTCCGCTTATTGGCTTGGTCGCCTCACGCCAGCTGAGCTCGCCTCTCATTGGTCACTGTTTTTCGTTAATAACTCGTTAATGGTGCCTCGGAGAAAATTTTTGTAAAGGGAAAGGTTGCTTGAAACGACCCGAGGAACCCGCCATTTTCGGATTGCGAGACATTTTTGGGACACTCTGTATATTGGTGACACTAATTTTTGACCAATGTTGAAAATTTGAACAAACTGAATTTGACTAGAATGTTTCGGATACGAAGGAATTCTAACGTAATCCACTGTAATAAATCTGAACTTTCCAGTGTCAGTTTGATTCATTATTATTGTGGGAATTTTAGCGGAATATTTTCTACGACTTTCTTCATTTCGCTTATTTATATTATTCTCGTTAAAATTTATTTATTCCTTCGGTACGTAAACTTTTGTTCGACTGAAACATAAATTCGTCGAGTCAGGTATACGGTGCGTCTAGCGGTAAATTTGACAACGCGAATAGTTTAAACCGTTCCAGCTGTGCACCGCACCCGATGCATCGCAAATAATCGACAAATATCGGAGCATAGTAAATTCTGCCCAATCGTCCTTCAGATTCTGCACAAAAATATATTGTACAGGGAATTCCCGCAATCAGTCGACCGGCGACCATAAACGAGGTGCGTTAGCCATAAAAAGTCTAAAACCAGGGACAGCCGTGTTGCAGGTCAAGCACGTAGAAAGTTCTGTCCTCCGACAAGTGGTGCCCACATGGCGGACAAAATCTTTTATTGTTAATTGCCGTACACCATGTGCCAGGCACTAGTTTTACGACTTCTTAACGATTTCTACGGGTCAATAAAGTCGTTTCTGTCCGGCGACAATGCTGTAGTAATCCATGCAAATTCAGGGCTAAGAAGACTGCGAGCCCAAATGACTCTCGGCCGGAGGGGAAGCAGGTATCTAAGCCCTTCGAAGCATTGTCTCCGAGAAAATCCAATGGGTGCCCATATGCGTAACACACCTCGACCGTTTCCTCGTCATAAACGACCAGTCCGTTATGACAATGCCTGCTAGGAAATGGTCGATCCACATGTTTGCCAAACACTGCCGGAGGATGGAAATTCCCGCACAGAAGGTTCCGAGGTAGGAGGGGGGGGGGGAGGAGCTTGGGAAAGCTGGGATTATTGAGCCGGCATATGGTGACAGGACAGGCTAACCGGTAGCAGGTGAGTTTCGTGCGAGGCACGATGGGAATGTTACGACTACCTGTCGGTGACTACCTTCACCCACGGGGGCCCCGGTACCCTCCCCCCATTGTTTCTCGCCGGACCAGCACCATTATCCGCAAGTAGGAAGTGCGGCGACGCGCTTATCACTTTCATAATAAATTATCGCTATCTCGAATTCCTATCTGCTCTCCGCAATTACTGCCCCCCCCCCCCTCCACGCTGACGGATCTGTTTTACTCATTTAACGCCGACCGAGAAAACTGGATAGCGCGTGGGGGCGGCTTTAAATTACTTTGCCCCCTCTTAGAAGGCACGGCAAGGCTGCCGGTTATGGTACTTTCGATTCTTTATTTTATTATATCTGTGCTAATGGAACCACCTTGTGGAAGATTCTATTTAAATTCTGCAATTATCTTCAAGGTTAAATTGTTTTGTACTTTGTTCGAAGTTAATGCACACGGACGTATAAATACGTTATTTATTTATTTATTTATTTATTCGATATAGATTCTGTTTTATCATTTTCAACGTCGAACTTTTTAATACTTTGTTTGAAGTTAATACCTTGACGTATAAATATGTTACACATTTGTTCGATTCAGGTTCTGCAATTATATCCAACGACAAAATGTTTTTACGGTTTGTTTGAAGTTAATATTATTTGTCGTGCAAATACACGTTATTTGTTTGTTCGGTTTAGGTTCTGTAATCATTTCCGACGATAAATTGTTTCATGGTTTATTTGAGGTTATTATTCGACGTGTAAACACGTTCTTTATTTGTTCGATTCGGACTCTGTAATTATCTCCAGCGACAAATTGTTTTATGCTTTTATTATTTACTTATTTATTGAATAATGCTTCAGACCAGACGTCGTGTTTATTAAATACAGAATTGTTTCGTGTAGATATGTACATTTTCCAATGTCATTCCTATTTTATGGCTTATTCCATTTTTAATGAAAGCGATCATCGGTTCTCAATTATCATTGCTTAATCCATATCAAATTGACGTGTGGTATAAAATTAGCAAGATAGTACGATAAATAATTAACTCCGTAAATAACTTCTTGAGAATGAAGACCACTGAGTTGAGGTTAGGAGAGTCTTGACGGAGATTATTTATGTTGTTCAGTGGTAATAAAGCGATCTATAAATCAGATTATTCCTTCGGTATGCGTGAAAATTGTGTCAAATTAAACGTGTTAATTGCACATTGTGAAAGTGACAATTTAGTATGTAAAATGAATCTTCGCGTGAATTTTAACCATGTGGACTGTTTAAGGACTAAGATGAGCTAGGATTAAAAATTGTAAAGGTGGTAGCTTACTGTATAAATTATATCTGCACGCGAATTTTAGCCTAATCAGAGGCTTATACGCTGGGGAATATACTAAATTATCGATTGACAGACGTTGTGCAAAATACAGTGAATTCTCCCTAATTTTCCTTCACCTTGTAAACGAAAATGAACAATTTGGAAAGAGGAGATATGATCATTCGAGGCTCGTGGCTCATTTTTATAATTTTCGATTGTCAACGATTATAAAAACGAGGCGCAAGGCTCGAATACAGTAAATTTTCCCTAATTGACTTAGATTGTGCACAAAAATGGACAATTTAGGAAGAGATGACACGATTATTCGAGCCTTGCCGCTCGTTTTTACAGTCGCCGATTACCAACAATTATAAAAACGAGCTGCAAGGCTCGAATAATTGTCTCCTGTTCCCAAATTACCCATTTTTGCTTACAAGCTGAAGGAAAATCAGGGAGAAATTACTGTAATCGTATCTCCTCTTCCCAAATTGCCCATTTTTGCTTGCAAGCTGAAGGAAAATTAGGACGAATTTACCGCACATTCCGCAATCTAATTAACCCATTGCACTCGAGTGGCGACTCTGAGGCGTCACTAAAAATTGGTATATTATTTTTCAAAATCATTCTAAGAGCATCAAACTCGCTTATATCTAAAAAAAAAGAAACTCTTAAAATTGCATTGTACTTGCCAATAGGCTCAATTTCGTGTGCACAAATCGCAATAAATTACATAAAATAGAAACACCGTAGATCAGTGATCATGTTCTGGGTTTCGGATTCAAATAGCTTCGACTGCAAAGGGTTAAAACCCGATGAATCCAACATGAAGAAAGAAGGGGTTTTCGAATTTCGTGAATTTTTCAGCGCCTCGAACGAGAGGGAGATCGGAGTCGATACGCGCCGGGGTCGACTTTCTCGAGGTCCTTCCGATTCGAGCGAGGAGGTTTTCCGTAAAGGCTCGGCGTGCCGTGGCTCGTTCTCTTTCCTTGAAATCCAGGACGTACATCGATCTCGGGCGTACGTTTCACCAAAATCGCGCGCGCGGAGCTCACCGACGACACGGCCTCGCCGTGCTCCCTCGATCCATAAATCTGGCGAGTTGATCGTGGCGCCACTCCGCGTCACAGATCGCGCGACCGATTCTCGGTAAGGTAAACTGGGATATATCGCGAGGATCCGCACAGCAGGCGAGAGAGAAATTACAAGCAGACGCCGACGTCTATTCCTCGCGCGTAAAACCGATCGTATTCCAGCGGGAAACAAGAAAGTATCTTGGATCTGCTCGATCTTTTTACGAGGATCGATCGCGGTGATCGATAGAGACGATCATCGCCGGTGATCGGAGCGATGGGATGCGCAAAAACCGATCGAAAACGGTGAACTGCACGCGTGATCAAGAACCGAGGGGATCAAAAACAGAGAACAGTGTATTGCGATCAAAAACTGATTCGTTTAAATGCTCCGCGGGGATGATCTCTGCGATCATTATCACTGGACGAACTCTGGATCGTTGGCAGTTCGTGGAAAATTTAGTTACAATGCTGCGGAAATTGCTATTTCATCTTCGATTATTGCGTTTTCGATTGGAAATACGGTAATTTCTTCAGGAAATGCCAAATTTCGGGTTGCCTTCGATTCGTTGCATATGGCCTCCGAATTGCCTTCGAATCGTGGCAAAAAATTAGAAATAAGAAAGTAAAGTGATCGTTTTTATTTTAGCATTATTGTGTATTCATACTGATGTACACCGGCATGGTAGCCGTCGCCTTCCTTTCGCCGCCTGCTCCGAGTTTCCATAAAAAGAAGTCGCGAGGCTCGAAGAATCGCGATTTATTGTTCTCAGATCTGGCTTTACTTTCACAAGTATTCGATCTTTCCTACGTTCTTCGATCATTACGTACGTAGTACACGTTAATGTAAAGCGAATAAGAAAATATTAGCAATAAAACTGTTAATTTTGCATAATGAAGCCTTCTTTTTCATCGAATATTTTAACAGCAACACTTACTCTGTGCACAACGAGTATACTCGTCGTCGCTTGATTCTCGCGAGAAATCAAAATTGAAAATCAAAACTCCGGACAATGATCTATACAGGGTATCCCAAAAATGTCTCGCAATTCAAAAGTGGCGGGTTCCTCGGGTCATTCGAAGCAACTTTTTCCTTTACAAAAATTTTCCCCGAGGCACCATTAACGAGTTATTAACGAAAAACAGTGACCAATGAGAGGCGAACTCGGCTGGCGCGAGGCGACTGAGCCAATGAGCGGAACTGGGCTTCGTGCGCTGATTGGCTGGGCCGCCTCGCGTCAGCCGTACTCGATTCTTATTGGTCGCTGTTTGTTCGTTAATAACTCGTTAACGGTGCCTCGGAGAAAATTTTTTTAAAAGGAAGAAGCTGCTTCAAATGATCCGAGGAACCCGCCATTTCCGGATTGCGAGACATTTTTGGGACACCCTGTAGATAACGCACCAATGTACCACCTGCAGCAGCGGAGAAATGAAGCGAGGGGTAACTCGACGTTCGGAGAAACCGTGGAATAAAAGCGTCGACGTGTACGATTTCTATTGTCCACCCCCGCGCCGGCTCGTAATTTCCCGGTTACGCGCAGGTCGCGTTACCTCAGACCGAACTTTCGAGCATGTTTCATCGGCGTAACGCCGTGTGACGACAAATTACAAGGCCCGGCGCAGACGGTATCGGGGATTCGATACGGTTGTCCTCTCTCGTTTCCGGGACCTCAGCGTCCTCGCCCCGAATCTCACCCGCATCTCGGCCGGTCCAGCCGTAGAAACGAGCACGGCGATCATTTAGAGAGAGAGAGAGACCTCTCCCCTCGACCCCGGTCGCACTTTCTTTCGCTGTTGGCGCCAGGCCAGGCGTAGGCGCCGTTTCGTTTCGTTCGCTTCTCGGGCACACACATGCCACGCTCGCGCATGCAGACAGACCGAAAAAGAGAGAGCCCCGGGGAGAAGGCGCACGGGAGGGAGAAGGATAGACGATAATTCGGAGAGATCGACGCGGATGGAGGAGGATCGATATTACTTGTGTCACGGGACCGGTACCGCTACGCGACCGAAATCCGCCGCGAAGGTCGCCCGCTCGAAAGAAAGGAATAGTAAAAGTGCTGATAACGAACGTTATCGCGGATTCTTCCGTTCGACATTATCACGGAAATTATGCTTGTTGCCGAACCGGGTCGCATCGCATCGTGCGCGTCGTATCGTCTTCTCCGAAATAAAAATCTTTTATCTGCGAGACAGATCTAATTAAAGGTCCTGTACACACAGGTTACTGTAAATAGATTGCGGATTCGTAGATTTATGGGACAAGTGTTTTAATGCGGAATTGGCCTAGCAATTTAAGTGTGATTTTTAGGATTGTCGATTGGTAGGAGATTTATTAGCTCCTCCTTGATGTGACGCGATTATCGGGCAAGGTAACATTCGTTTTCTGCTTGTGAATAGCTTTTTGTGTATTTTGTACGAAATATTATTATTATTGTGTATTTTGTACTAAATATTGTGAATATACTGTAAGTAATTATGTATTAAAGATTTTGTTATAGATTTTAAGTATTAAATCATTTCTAGTAACGTAGCGATTATTATTTAATTGCTATTAGGACTGTTTTATCGAAAGAAGATTTTTTATCTTCTTCTTCTTCAATAAAACTACTAATTCTCTGATCCAGAACAAGTACCAAGGAAATTTATTGACTTCCTTACACGGAACAAGCACTATAAAATCTTTGATATCTTTAGGATTGAAAAACCGAACAGAAAGAATTATAAAACGAATTTAATTTACGAATATAAAAAGAGTACGCTGTTCCCTTTTGTCTCATTGTCTATCCTTTCCTATGAACATATCATTATCTCCTGTTTTCTACGTACAATATTATATAATATTTTGAAAGTATGCAATGTATAAAGTATTAATAAATCTAGTATTAATAAGGTTAAGATTTCAATATTTAAAGAAGGAAACAGATAGCGATAAAAAATATAATTTTCGCTCACCAAAAGACGTCTTATGATAAAAATGGAATAAAAATGGTGTCACCTTTTGCAGATTCCATCGACACACGATGCCACTAGTGACGGCAAAAGAGAATGGAGAAAAGTCGAGCAAGTTCGTCGAAAAAAGCGCAATCCAGGGAATCGGTCAGCAGGTTTTCGCAGCTTAAAATAGGCCCAATCACTGTCCCATCGACAGCCGAGTATACCGTCTACCCCTACACGAGGAGACGTTCTCTCAAGGCTTGGGTCTCTCTCCCGGCGAGGACCGCTCGTAACTTATACGCTTATTTCTGCGAGTACGTCTCCGTACAAAGGCGAGTACGTACGCGCTTACCTGTCCCGAATATTACCCGCGATATAGGGGACGTTAAGAAAGTACTTTACGAGTTGCCGAAACGAAAATCTTTCTTATTAACGGCCGTTTTATTCTCGGCCGACGGTAAATCAAGGGGAGGCCCGTTCTCGACGAGGGCCCGATCGTTTCCAGGAAAACTGGGCCCAGCGCGTTTCTCATTCCTGTTTATACCCGCTCCCGCTGTTCATTAATAATTAAAAACACACACGGTCGGGTATCCGCTAGCGGCGTGCTATCGACTGGTAATTAAATTTAATGAGTTATCCGCGGCCGTGGTAACGAGCACGAATTTTCTGAATTATGCCGGCGTGCCGCGCGCTGGAAAAGGTTTTATCGCGATGTAAATCACGAATCGCCGAAACGGGGCGAGAGGACGCGACTTCCGGAAACGCCCAGAGAGTCCTGAAGAATTAAGAGGGAAGAGGAACGCTGCAGCGGAACCTTTACCTTTTCGTTTATTGCCGGTTACAGGAATATAACGATTAAACAATTAACGCAGGTGAAAGCAGAGACTTGATCCTTTAAATCGAGCTAGAAGACATTGCTGTACGATTTCTTTTCACGAAGATATTAATGATTCGATCATCCCTTAACCTCGATGATCAATGCGGTTTACCTTTTTATTTGGAGAAATCTGTCTGCGTTTTTTCGTTTATTGTTAAGTCTTCCGGCAGACTAAATGAAAAACCAATTAGTGGAAGTGAAAGTAGAGGTTTCACCCTTAAAAATGAGCTCGAGTACATTGCTGTGCAATTATTTGTCACGATGTTATCAAAATTTCAATCTTGATCTTGATGTTCAATGCACTTCGTTTCGAATTCTGACAAGAATGTCGCCAATCTTTCCATTATTACCAACTGCAAAGGTATGCAAAATGAAGAAACAATTAGCGAACTTGAAAGTAGATACCTCGCCCTTTAAAACAAGCCTAGATGCATTGCTCTACGATCTTTTCCCACAATGTTATCGAAGTCTTAATCATCCCTTAACTTCTAATTATTAGAACACTGTAAAGAAACATGCAGAGCTTCGCAAGGAATGAGTCTAAAAACGAGAGGACGCGACTTCCGGAAACGCCCTCGGTGTCCTAAAGAATCGCGGAAGAGAAGGATCGATGGGAAGAAACCTTTCGGGAACCTCCTTTTTCCTGCGACATCGCAATTTTATGGCTACGGGCTCGCTGTCCCGGAGCGAACTTTCGAATGTGGTTTATAGTTGTTGCGTAAAACGACAATGAATGATTAAGTACGTCACGTACGAATATCTAATAGATCGATCGAACCGTGATCGAACTGTGATTGTGTTTTAACGTTATTAAGTTCCTGACAACCACTCGTTACGGTTATTCGTGAGCTATTATTGTCACTACTTTTACGCAATTCCGCCTTAAAGCTTAATCATTAATTACATTTTTAAATTGATAACAGTCAACGTCACTTTCCCTTCGATTTATAAGTTGCTCCTGATCCAAATGTTTGCAAAGAATCTGACGCAACGTAAAGTTCAGATTTTTAACTTTTTCTATTCACGAAAAAGCTTCGATTAACCCTCGAATGAAAAGTCTTCAAAGTTTGACTTTCTTCAAACAGAAACGTGCAGATCGTTCATGAAACAACTTAGCATAAATATAACGTGTTGAAAAATCACGGATGAATAAAAATAGAGATACAAATTACAGAAAGCCAAAACAGAAAATACAAATAATAAATAATTAACAGAAGCCAAAAACAAAAAATTATATAAAAATGAAATGTCTCTATTAACGATTTTAAGAAATGGAAAATATTGTAACAATATTCTTAAGTACTTTTATCGTCTTCAAAGTTTTGCGTTAGACTTGCTTATTTTTATCATAAACGCATAAAATTCGCCATTTATTTATTTAGTAGACTACGGGTTTTTGTAAAACATCAAAATTGCTCGCATCAACAGCTAGAAGCTGAACAGGCAATTAGCAATTTCTCTCTCCCCTTAACGATTTTGATAAACTGAAACCAATAAATTGACAATTCTTTTAAGTCTACTTATTACTGCCTTCTTGCAACTTCTCTCAAACCAACTAACTTAAAGAAGCCACAGATTTGAAAATTAAGGCAAGAAACGCTCCTAAACCGAAACCAAAGCATTCGCTCTCCCTTTATAGAAAGATCGAGCGCAAGTTTCGCTGTCATTTCGAGCACCGTCGTCCACTAATTAAACAGTTCGACGCGGGATCGTAAAGATTCCTCTTCTGCAGCTGCGTCCCCCCTTTCCTCGCCTTTTGCTCGCGTTTTCCTATCTTCCCGGTTCCATCCACTTTTCCACGGACAGTCTGGTTCGGTTCCTGGCGAGGATAGTCGCGCAGGAAGCACGGCAAAAACCAGATCCATGAAACCCGAGCACCATGTCCCGGCTTCCGCGGAGCTCTCGACGGCGCGGCAGGTGCATGGCCCACATATTCGGCATAAAAACTGGTAACCTAAAGTAACCGCAACCTGCCACGGTCCCGGAGTGGCCGGCTTGCACCCGTCACCCGGTAAAATGACGAGCTGCCCGCGATATTTTACGCCGACTCGGCGCCGATTACAAATTACGTTCGAGCTACCGGCGAGATGTATGGTCCCGCGGGGCCCCTCGGGATGCTTTCGAAGAAAGTCGGGCCCCGGACGGGCCCCCGGACGGCCCCCGCACCGCGGTTCACAAAGTGCTTCCGCGAGCATTGTGCTGATTGCTCGAATAGCCGAGGGTAATGCATAATTTTTGCTGCAGGTGGGAGTCGAAGCTGGTCGAAGCCTTTGCGATGTTTTCTCGGAGTTTTGCGGTGGGGCGATGATTTCAACACTTGCGTCTTATCTTTCACACTTTATTCGACCTTTATTAGCAAATGAACGTGCTTCCGTGCTGAAATAATGTGCAGCAAATGGAAGAAACATTGCAGTTTCTCTCTGTTTCTTGTTCTTTTCTTTGAATTTAATGTCATTGCAATCAAAGGTAGGTGAAGAACGCAACGAAAGGAAGAATTGATCAATTTGTAAATTTTTTAATGAACTGAGCAATGTGACTTGCGTAAGAAATGGTTGAATGACTTTTATATACAAAAAGAGAATGCGCAAGAACGTGTTAACATTGATAAGTTTCTCGCGCTGATTTCGTAGTACAGCGAACAGTAACATTAATAACAGCTATGATAAAGCGAAAAATAGAGAAGTCTACGAATTTTTCTGCCAGAACAGAAAGAAACGAAACTACATACATGCTCCGTATCGCCGGCACCGTGCAGAAACGAAGGAGCACGCGACAAATAATGTCGGCGTTCCGTCGGAAAGGCGCAAAATGTGTCAGGCCGGTGCAGGATGCAGGTTAAAGAAATCCGCGATTTTTTTTTAATGTTTCGGTTGCATTACACGAGATTTGCGTGTCACGATAAGAAATCTTTTCGAGGGTAATTGTGAACGGGGAGTAACTTTCACTGACTTTTAATATGCTTTTATTGGAGGCTTTTTAACACCAGCACCGGCAAAGTTTTAGCCCGGTACACGCGGCGTAATTACCTGGCAATATTCTTTTGAATCGTAATAACGGCCCCGGTATCAGCGGAATTAAAGATAAAACCACCGTGCAATAAAAGTGTAAGTATCATATACAAATGTAAGAGGTATAATGCGCGTGTAAAGGGGGGAAAAAAGAAGCGAATCGGTACTTTCCCGAACAGAAACTCCGATGTCTGAATATTAACAGGCCGTTTGACGTCGCTGCTTATAAACCAGGAACTCATTAACTGTCTTTCAAATGAATACCGAAAGAAACGTCGTACTTGCGTGCTGTTAATCAGGTCATACCGCTGGTCCTGTACCCACGATTTCTCAGCATGCCAATGGAATTCGCAACTAGAATCGCCAAAGCTGCCCGATGATGATGCTGACTTAGACCCAGAAATGATCGAATAAATCGTCCAATCGTTCATTACAATTTCCCAGTATTCGTAACCAAATTTATTTGCATTCGTAATGCGTCCGCGTGCATCCGTAATGCACACGTGGCAGATGCAACAAAGTAAATATACACCTGACCCAACGTATTGACATCTGTAATTTATTTCGACCTTAGTTAACGTTCTAAGTAAGCATTACGAGGTCCGTAACCCCGTTTCCTGTGCAACGACACTTGACAATAGAGATTTGCATGGATGCTCCACATTTCGGAAAACAAAAGAAAACGTGTTTCGTTCCTCGGAAATACAATGATGCGTTTCGGCATTGTTACGCGCGCGTGTGTTGGATTGGGGAATAAGTTCGTAGCGTTTCTATTTGAAGGCGATTGTCTTTGTTGACCATTTTATAAAACGCATAGAGACTTTTCTGACCCTCGACATTTATTTTGAGAAATTAAATTGGACATCTTGTTCGTAATTAAGAACAGAATCTTATCCTTAATTGACATATAAAATGTACGAACTGTAAATGTCAAGTTATTATATACTTATATATATTATTATTATTATTTATTATTATTACAGCACGGAAATGGTTGCGAAGTTCAAAAATGGCGATTTTGACGTCGACGACACGTCCCGCAGCGGAAGACCTGAATTCGAATTTAACCCAGGCTCCCAATTTTTCGGCAAACCCAATCGAATGAAGATGATTGAGAATCGTTTTCTGATCGCAGTTCATATTTTTCGGCCAATTCACGACTTGTTTGGTGACCGTCCTCCCTCAAAAATGCTTTGAGACGATCTTCGTCGAATTCAGAAGGTCTTCCACTGCGGGGCGTGTCGTCGACGTCGAAATCGCCATTTTCGAACTTCGCGAACCATTTCCGTGCTGTAGACTCGCCTATGACACCTTCTCCGTACACGTTGCAAATGTCCCGGGTTGTTTCAGCAGCTTTTCGGCCTCGATGAAAAACGAAGAAGAGAAGTTGTCGAAAATGTTGCTTTTTACCTCCTGGATATTCCATTTCTAAGCCTCAAAAGTAATAAAAAATTAAATTACTCAAAAAGACGATTAGCACAGTTTCGTAGAGCAGAAAGAGCCCTGTCGAACGAATATTGTACACTTTGTCAAACAGCAAAAAATCGTTGTAAAATAAAAGAAAATATAAAAACGCTACGAACTTATTCCCCAACCTAATAATTCCCCCGGCGATCATAATATTCGTTTTACCAAACGTATTCGACGAGAGGTTGCACGATGTGCATGTACTCGCGTTTGGCAAAACGGGTGATTTCGAAACAGTTTCAGGTCCCGAAGCACCGGCCGTTTAGGCGCGTGACGTAGGCTATCCACGCATCCGTTTCCGCAGCGTTGAAACCACAGCGTCACCTGTTCTGGAAGTGCAGCGAGCCGCTGAGGTGTGACGCGGCCGTGGGTGCAGCCCGATAAGAAATGCACACGATCACGAATGGGGCGCGAACCTGCCCCCGGAAAAAGGGCTGCAAGGAAGTAGCCCGGCGATTCGCAGGTGACGGACTGTCGGGGCCTTAATCGATGCTGAACCGAGCGACTTGGGGGCCTAGGTGAGTAGGAAGGAAGTGAGGTCACCGGACCTTGGCCCACCTCGGCCACGAGCAGGTGCAAGCTCCACGTGTGGGGAGCCACCGATACCGCTAATATCCACGCACGGTTCGGCCTTGTATTCCGGCGCTGATTACCCTAAACGATCCATTTAGAATCCTCTTTATTTCTAATTGCAATTATTTGGTATTTTCGATACACTGTGCATCGAAACGATCGATGATTCCGAACTGGTGTACTTCAGATTGGTACACGTTCGATCAAAAGGTCACAGAATGGTGAGATAAAATCGTAGGGTGAATTTTGAGGGGTCGTTGGAAAAGGGAGACTCCGTTCTACAAATTCGTTGTGGTTTGAGTCGATAAATAAATTTTGTTAACTCTGTAGACGCGTTTGAATTTGGCAAAATTGGAAAGTCTTGTTAGATTTTTGGGAAATCATTGTCACCATTCTCTCGTTTATTATCAACTGTACGAGCATAATAAAACAGAAACAATAAGTGTGGGTGAAAGTAGTGGTTTCATCCTTTAAAATCAGCTCAGCATCATTTCCATTCGGTTTTTTTTCACGGAGTTATCAAAGGTTCAATCGACTCCTAAACTCGACGATCAATGCAGTTTATTTTTCTACATAGACAAATCTGTCTTCGTTCTTTCGTTCATTGTCAAGTTTAAAAATGCGCTGCAGGAAAAACAGTAAGTTCAGCTGAAAGTAGAGACTTCAGCCTTTAAAACAAACCTATACACGTTGCTCCACGATTTCATCGCGCAAAGTTACCCAAGCCTTAATTATCCCGTAACTTCGTCAATCGACGCAGTTCAATTTTTACGACAACATAAGGAAGCACGGGAATCTGTGCAACGAACTAGCCTAAAGAAACCGTTTCCCTACAACTCGGGACCACCTTTATTCTACCGAGGCTCGTTCCTAGCTCCGACAAACCTCCCGGAAAAAATATCTAAAAGCCTCGGAGAGCAGTAACACGAGAATTCCAGCTCAGTCTTGCTCCGGACGCCGTGCAAACTTTTCACTTACGATCGAACAGTTTTTGCAGGGGGGCCCGTGGCCGGCGTTCCACGGTTTCCCCATCGCGGAGAAATTACACGGGGCACGTAGGCTGTCGGTAGGTAGACGAACACCCGTCGTTTCAGCGCAAGAAAATCCATCGCGACCGGTATGATCGTCTGGATCTGGCGCCGGGCAGGAAACGATCGCGCAGACGCCGATAGACGACGTCGACGTTCTGTCGCGCTCGCGTGCTCGTTCCCTGCCCGTGGCTGTGGCCCCGCGTACGTGTGCGTCGTAATCTCGAGTGGTGTTCAGCGTTGTCGCCGTGCGGGACATTAGCGAGTTTCTTCTGCAGCTCGGCCCCCGGGGGCAAAGAGGCGTAATGCGGTAACGACATTGATGATATAATCTCCCTTACCCGGCGCGTTGCTCTCCCGTACACGCGAGCAGGGGCCACACACAGCACCAGGCCCTCGCACGGCGACGCGGGGCCCGTGCGTGGTGTGCGTGGTGCGCGCGGTGCGCGCGGTGTGCGTGGCAGGGCCCGCGCGTGCCCTGGCTCACGGATGAGCTACCGGGCCCGAGCCCGAGCTGCTGTGTACTCCATTTATTCCTTTGCCCCCTCTCCGCTGCTGTCGAAAGGGCCCAAGGGAATCGCGGCATGAAACGAGAAACTAATCTCCTCGGCCGAGCGTTATGAACCTGCGGGCCCTGATTGTTTTATTCCGCTTCGTTTTGTTGCGATCCCTCCCCTCGCTTCTAGCCAGCCACGGGGACCGACCTCCTATCTGTCGGGCCGCTGCGATCCAGGCGCCGCTATTTTCTCGCACGAGTTCTCTGAAACGATTTTCTGGGTCCACTTTTTCTTATTAAGTTTTCTAGGATCTCATGCGGCCATTTTCCTGCCACGATTTTTCCGATGTAACACGATTTTCTGTTTGTCTTCTTTTTATTCGGTCGATTATTCTATACGACTTCCTGGGACCAGTTTTCGGGGACCGTTTTTGTATCATCATTTTCTAGGGTATTTTTTTTAAGATGGTTACTCTAAGTGAGATTTTCTTAGACGATATTTCCTAGACAATTTTTTGGGACTATTCTTCCGTAATGATTTTTTTTCAGATGTTTTCTGGGACCATTTTTTTCAGACGATTTTCTGAGGCGATTTCTTGGGACTTCTTTTGTAGAATCGTTTTGTTGGGGTCATATTTCCGAGACAGCTTTTTCAGACGATTTTTAAGACGACTTCTTAGGATGATTTTTCGAGATCGATTTTATTGTAATCATTTTTCTGAGTAGATTTCTTCAAGACCATTCTCAAGGGCCATTTACACGGAACAATTTTTATGCGATGATGTTCCGAAATGTGGTATTCTTAGGATGATTTTTCTAGATCGATTTTATTGCAATCATTTTTCTGGGTAGCTTTCTCCAAGACCATTTTCCAGGGCCGTTTTCATAGAATGATTTTTCTACGATGATTTTCCGAAACGTCATATTCTTAGGATGATTTTTCTAGATCGATTTTATGGCAACCATTTTCTAGGTAGGTTTCTCCAAGTCCATTTTCCAGTGCCGTCTTTTCGGAATGATTTTTCTACGATGATTTTTCGAAACGTCATATTCTTAGGATGATTTTTCTAGATCGCAAATGCAACCATTTTTCTGAGTAGGTTTCTCTAAGACCATTTTCCAGGACCACGTTCTCGGTACGATTTTTCTACGATGATTTTCCAGAACGTCATATAAGATCTCCAACCACACTCGTATAAAATGCGGCGAAGAACTCGCACGTTCAAAACAACGTGAATTCGCGAGTGTTCCAGTTCGAGAGAAGTTATTAGTAAACTGAGTAACACGATCGTCCCCGACAGAGCAGCTCTCAGCAGCCTCTAATCGTATCGGCATTCCGGTAGCAATTTTTCAAGCAACCTTTTCGCCGTCATCAATCCGCAGCAACGTTCTCTTATCTGCGTACACCGTGTAGATTAAGTTTCACAGGCCCAAGCACGCGGCTGGGCAACAAGAAAACGCGAACTCGAGCAACATTTATCGGCCCCGGTGTCTCCTTCCCGGTAAACAGTTTCGCAAGAGGAGTTTCGCCGACGATCGCGGGAGGTTTCGCCGGGTTTTTCCAATTACGGTTGCACGAGGTATCGATATCGGGCCCCCTCTTATCAGCGCAACGGCCGTGTTACCTACCGCTTCGCTAGCGATTCTTCTCTGCGGCCGTTGGTCGCGGCCGCCGGGCAGATCCCTCGTAAATTCGACGGAATGGAGAAAGTCCGGTTTCTCGGCGCGATTATAAGGCGACCGTCGCCGGTGTCGGATTTCCGACGTTTATCGTCGCGCGCCGGTTATCCGCAATTAGCTCGCTCTAATTAAACTCTTTCGCGGGCCGCGAGAAAAACAGCGGAGCCGCCTCTCTTATTTCGATGCTCGTCACAGGAACGAATAAAAGCGAGCTGGTCAAAGTATTCGGGACAAGGAAAGTCGTGACTGACTGTCCCCGAGAGTGAGGAACGGTAATTGGCGGGCCCGAGGTACCGCAATGGCGCCTCGCCTCTGGACTACAAATCGACGGGGTCGCGATTGAAATTAGGAGACCGCAGTCGAAAGCAGGAGACAACAGGCGACATATTCAGAAATTTTCGGGACGCTTTTTTCAAAAGTACACGCACATCTGTTCCTAAGTTCCTGGATCAATTTTAAGATCTTCGCGATCTTCCGATAAATGCTCTTAGAAATTAACTGTTAATTACCATGGCGTATTTGGGGTTATTATGTATGACGTAATGATATACCATGACGTAAAAATCGCATTGACAATTAATTCATAAGAAACTCTCTTCAGCAAGCATTTCTTCCGACGAGACGTACTCGTTGAACTCTGCAGAACTGTTGCAGCACGAATTGAAAGAAATTAACGTCATTTCGACACATACAAAAATGTGCTACTTCTCTCTAAATGTTACTAGGCAAAATACTGGACACGTTGCTAGGCAAATATAATAAAAAAAAAATAAATTACCAATTTATGAATGCACTTTTTCTTATATACGTTTTCATTTCGAATCCACAGAAATTAGGACATCCACCCTGTCTCGCAGCCGCAGCAGTAAAAACGATTGGCTCTGACCCGGGTTCGCCTATGCAGGACGAGGAAAGTCCCGGCGCAGTGTCCCCGCGAGTGACAAACGGTAATTGGCGTCCACCCCGGCCCGCAAATCGCGGCCGCCTGCTCATAAACAAAATTACTATCAAAGATATAATTCTCGCCGGAAAGAAATACACGGCGCTACCCTTCCTCTCTCGATGGGAGCCGCGAAGGTGGCACGTCGGGAGGCTCGCCTCCGTAGATGAAGCTATTTTGCCGTAATTTATACGGACCCCGGTGGAAAGTAACGAGGAAACCATTCGTTAAACGTCCGCGTCTCGTCCCCCCTCTATGCCGCGGCCGCGCCGCGGATTACGATCTCGGGGATTCCGGCAGCCATGCGGCATACAAGCGCGATAAATTCTCGCCACGGACCCGCCATTACCCGGTATTACGAAATAATTATTGCCGTCGTATAAAAGCCACGCACCGAACACGCGAGAGAGACAAAGGCCGGTTCGAGCGGCCGTGGAACTCTCGCGGAACTATTACCGTCTGATTTGTTGAAGAATCGCTCTCCGAAGGTGGGCGAGATCCATGCCGTACCGGCCGGCGTTTTATTCCCGCAACACACCCCCTCCGCCGATACGGCGGCCACTGAAATTTAGAAAACTTACGGCTGCATCGGACGCCATTGTTTACTGCTTCCTGCGCCGCGTCGCTTCCGACTTTTATGCCGGATTATGCGCGCCGATTTACGACGCTCGATTTTCGGGGATTACTCGACTCGCCGTGCTAGCAGTTCTGTTGCGGATGATATTTTTATTAAATCGTTATTATCTTAGTAAATAATTTACGGTGAATGCAGTTTTTTAATCGTTGCCCGCAGTTTCGGAGGACGATTTTGGATCTCCCGTTCAGCGTAACGCTGTCGAGGCAGACAAAGTGCAATAGGATAGTGTTAAAAAATCGTAGGTTGAATTTTGCGCATTCGTTGTGAAGAACAGACATTGTTCTTGAAATTCGTGGCGGTCTGAGTTGTCGATACGATTTTTTTAACTCTGCAGAAATGTCTGAGTTTAGCAAATCAGTAAACTTTGTAGGATTTTTGGGAAAATATTTACCTCCATTCTATCAATTATCGGCAAGTGTAGAATTATGCCAAGGAAAGAAATAATTAGTGGAGATGAAAGCAGAGGCTTTACTCTTTAAAATAAGCTAAAGTACATTGTCGTACGCCTTTTTTCGACGAAGTTACCAAAGCTTTAATCTTCCCTTAGTCTTGATGACGAATACAGTTTACTTTTTTACGTAGACAAATCTGTCTTCGCTTTCCCTTTTATCATCAAGTACAGAAGCATTGAAAAAAAATAAACAATTAGTGTATATAAAAGCGGAGGTTTCACCCTTTAAAATAAGCCTAGGTACACTGCGGTACGATTTTTTCCCACGAAGTTATCAAAAGTACAACCGTCCCTTAACTTTGATGTAACTTTGATACTTCATTCTTAATTGTGCCAAAACTGTCTCCAGTAACTCGATTACTACCAAGTGCAAAAATACGTAAAATAAAAAAACAATTAATGAATATGAAAATAGATACTTCACCCTTAAAAACAAGCCTAGTTACATTGCCCAGCAACGACACACCGTTATTCGGCACTATAAAGTTTAATCGTGAAATCCGAGAATTTGAAAATTTCGATCAAATGTCGGAAATTAAAGAATCAAATATTTCTACTCGGGGTCCAAATGGGCCCAAGTTCTGTCGCGCGTGTCTTCACAACAGTGCCGAAGAGGCGACATTCCCGTAACGACTCTCGCGGCGCTATTGACAAACTCCGAGTCAAGAAGATCGCGTCCTAACAAGAACAGCAAGACCTTTCGAGGCAATCTCGTTGATCCACGGATACCTTCTCTACGCCTTCGAAATAGCTCTATCGAGGAACGATCGAAGGTCGCGCGGGTCGTAACCCCTCACGGAGGACCGGATTGAACCCGGTGGCTACCAGGTGATCGACCACGCCTCATCACTTTGCCCGCTACCGAGGCAAACCAGGGATCCGATACCAGAGTCGGATAAAGGAGGAAGAACCGAGTGCGAGGTGGTACCTGGTTATGATCGTCATTATCATCATCATCATCATCATTGCGAATCCCTTGGAACTCAAGGCGGTCACTCAAGGTCAGTACTCTAGCCCTCGTACACCGCTGATCCTCGCTTCTGCCTTCTTGTCCCGTTGTTGCGATGTTGCACAGCCGCGGTGATACTTTTTTCTTTTATCCACTTGTTCGACGCGGGTGGACGATGCAGAATCGATTGTCTTCGCGATCGTTGCGACAACGATCTGGCGGCTGCATCGCGTTCAATCGACCGCCGCTCTTACGAAATCAGAGAATCATTGCGGTGTTTACGAATGATCGAATTGCAGCTCGTAAAACGGATTCATCTGATAGACTGTGTACCATAATGAAGAATGAAGCGTCTCTCGCAGAATCGTCTTAGCGCGAGGATCGCGTTTCGAAGCATATTTCCCGTATCACCGTCGGACTGCTGAGTTTATGCATTCAGAATAGAGTAAATAAAACACAGAACACTCGAGACGTATTGACGTCTTACAGCAGGGGTGTCAAACTCGCGGCCCGAGATGAACCTTTTCTGCGAGAGATGTCAAGTATCAGGACGTAAACAATAATTTAACTTTATATATGTTTATTACAATGTACTAGTCAAAATAAAAATATTTGTTTCTATGAACGTTGATTTTTTTTGCGGCCCACCTAAAGTTAAGCATTGTTTATTTGGCCCAAGTTAGCTTTTGGGTTTGACACCCCTGTTTTACAGCATCAGCTGGAAATCTTGTGTCGTGCAACAGAGAGAGAGAGAGAGAAAGAGAGAGAGAGAGAGAGAAGTGTTCGACAATGGGTTTATGCGAATACTGGTGCAGCAACACATTGACTCGCCTCGATCGCCATTGTCGCCGATATTGACTCTTCCTCCCAGAAAAATAGCATTGCTCGAGGGTCGAAGGGATCGGTTCCAAAAGACGGGATTGTTTGAGAACACCTCCGGCAAATACGTCCACCGAAAAAAAGTCAATTGAAACGGAAACACGTCGAGTGGTTATCTGAGAAAACAGAGGAGAGTTAGAGGATCATGGCCGCGGAAGTGGTCGAGTGTTTGGACCCATGCCAGCGAGGATCCGTCGAATCATCCTCGAGCCACCCACAGAAAAAAAACTGTGGCCCGACTGCATCGAAACGATCCCGCCAATCGAGTCCAGAGCAGTCGATTAGTAGCGCTGCCGTCGACAATGGATCGAAATCGATTCTGTTTTCAGATTCGAGACGACACGCAGTGATCCCAAATTCTGGAAACGTGGTGAGACCCCCCTCCCTACCCCTAAACAGAAGGAATTTCCTCGTAGGTCATTACAACCGTTGTCTAAGATATTTGATTGATGTCTCTGTGGTGGGGTATAGAAAAACATCGTTAGACGTGTATACCTGAATGTCAAATTAAGCTGTAGACGTCAGTTAATTAGTTGCTGCGAAAGTGAGCACAAGTGTGACTTCTGCGGTGTCTAAATTCTTCCAGAAAATAGTGTCTTCGATTCTATGGAGTGGATGCTGTTTGTGGAAGTAAGTAGACTGTTCCTTTTTTAGTATTAGTGTTGCAACAATTGTTAATCATCGAACGTATAAGTTAGTAGTAACATAAAATATAAAGTGCTACATACAAATTACAAACATTTAGAGAAAAAGTTAAATGTACTTTTATTTTCGTCTCGCAGCATTTGCAATTTATTCACGTCAGTAGTTTTCACCGTCGTTTCTTTCGAATAATATAATTAACATTAGACATCGTTCTTCAAATTCGTGGCGGTCTGAGTTGTCGATCCGATTTTTCCAACTTTGCAGAAATGCCTCAGTTTTGCAAATCAGTAAACTTTGTAGGATTTTCGAGAAACGTTTACCTTCATTCTCTCGATTATCGGCAAGTGTAGATTTCTGCCAAGGAAAGAAATAATCAGTGAAGATGAAAGTAGAGGCTTTACTCTTTACAACAAGCTAAAAAACATTGTCGTACGTCTTTTTTCGATGAAGTTACCAAAGCTTTAATCTTCCCTTAGTCTTGATGACGAATACAGTTTACTTTCTTACGTGGACAAATCTATCTTCGCTTATTATCAAGTACAGAAGTATTGCAAAGAAATAAACAATTAGTGGAGGTGAAAGCGGAGGTTTCACTCTTTAAAATAAGCCTAAGTAGATTGCGGTACAATTTTTTCTCACGAAGTTACCAAAGGTACAATCGTCCCTTAACTTCGATGTTCGATTCACTTCATTTTTAATTGTGGCAAAACTGTCCCCAGTCACTCGATTATTACTCAGTACAAAAATATACAGAATAAAAAAACGATTAGTGAACGTAAAAGTAGACACTTCACCCTTCAAAACAATCCTAGCACATGACGAAAGTGTTTTTATAATTGTGCTTATAATATGTTCAAATAATTGTTATCCATTGATAAAAATGTAATACCTATCCGATATTTTATTTTTTGAAACTATAAATCCAGATTTGTAAACAGCGACTACGAAAATCTTCCATCATAAATTTTTGATTAAATTTGAATCGTCCCTAGGTTTTGGCTTCGTTTTCGAGATTTTGGACCACTGTGCAGCATGACAGAAGGCTCTCGGCGAGCGCGGCGTCGCACACCTTATGGCCTTATGGTCGAATAGGTGTCGAGTCACGGGACAGAATGTTGCACGCGCCTTAATTAAAGTTATTTAATTACCTTTGCACCGTGACCGTGAAGCCACCTCCTTACCAATGCGCGGCCGCGCACAAAAGTTGTCGCACGCCTGCCGGTTCGATTATCAGCGCGGAAAGTGTATTTACATGCGTTAGCATAAGCGCGACTCATTCGCGGCAAACCGTTTAAAACCATCGACAGACCGGCAACGTGACGGCTACTTTTTAAACGACCTTTTTTATTAATCGTCGCCGAGGCGACGGCGGTAATGGTGCTTTAAATTTATGCGCGTAAAATCATGCTTTCGCTCCACTGTATTTTCCTTGATCCGATTTGTATGCAAATCGACTTATTCGCTAGATTTTTTCGCGTTCTTTCTCCGCCATGGAATTTTCATCGGTTTTATTAGATCAATGCTTAATTTTTATTCGATTCTTGAATGAATATAGGTACCCGAGAATAATATATAGAATAATAGATAGAATAATATATATAAAATAATAAATATATAGAATAGAATATATATATATATATATATATATATATATATATATATATATATATATATATATATAATAATAATTAATATATATAGGATAATATATAGACTAATATAAATAATTATATTTCTTTTACGACAATTTCATGAATAAGCATTGAATAAAAAATTTACAAATGAGTTTATAAATCTTTCTAAATACTATACGTCTCTTTACATTATTTTACAATAATATAAATTTTCTTTTGTAATTATAGCATTGAATGAGTTTGCATCACTCTTCATTAAACTCTCCCATTTCCGAGTCATCTGCAGTGTTTCTGTTTGTCTAATGTTGCTCGTAATTGAATCTAATTAAAAACGTTTAGAAATTCTTACGACGTGTGAGCCGGTAAATTACTCGTTCCGTTCTGCGATCATAATGCTGTTGCACGCCAGGATACGAGATCAATGGGGGCCAGGTCACGTGGATAATTAGAGTTTAAACGGTTTCGCGATCGATGGGACGAATCAATTTCGCGAACGCTCGTCTTGCGTCAACGATGATTCGTGACCGACCCCACCCGCGATATTACCGAACGAAACCGCCGCAACTACGTTTGGAAATTATCCGCCGACCGAAGTAGCAGTTTACGCCCATTTCAAATTGCAGGCACAGTGCTCGAACCGATTACGCAGCCGCCGAGGTATAACGAAATGCAGATTCGTTAGCTTTTTTCCCTACCTTTACAACGGACATTGGCACAGGCCCGACTTGCGACACTTCTTGCCTCTTGTTAAATACCCACCGAGTTTATCGAGCTTTGGAACGCTGACGGTCTCGGACTCCGGGATCCTAGAACTCTGAGGACTTGGAAGTCTGGAGTATTAGATAGTTTGGGAACTTGCGTTTCTGGGGGCTTGGAAGTCTAGAGTCTAGGAACTCTGGGTGCTTGGAACTCTAGAATCTGGGAACTCTGGGACTTTGGAACTCTAAGAACTTAGAACTTTTGGAGTTTCGAACTCTAAGACCTTAAAAGTTTTGAAGTTTGAAACTTTGGACTGGGACTTCGGAACCTTGGAACTTTGGACTGGGACTTTAGAGCTTTGGAACTTTGGACTGGGACTTTAGAACTTTGGAACTCTAGGAGTCGAAATTCTGGAGCATTAAAACCTTTGGACTTTTGAACTTTCGAACTTTGGGATTTGGGGATTCCGGCACTCTGAGATATTGTAATTTTGGAATATCGAAACTTTGGGAATTTGTAATTCTTAGACTTTGGAACTCTGGGACTTTGGAATATTGGAACTTTGAGACTTTGGAACTCTAGGGTCTTGGAACTTTTGCTACTATGGAACTCTGAGACTTCGAAACTTTGGGAGTTTGGAACTTTAAGTTTTTGGAACTTTTGCTACACTTTCGAACTCTGAAACTTTGAAACTTTGGAACTTTAAGTTCTTGGAACTTTTGCTACACTTTCGAACTCTGAAACTTTGAGACTTTGGAACATTGGAATGTTGGAACTTTGAGACTTTGGAATATTGGAACTTTGGAACTTTGAGGATTTGAAACTTTGGCACTTTAGAATATTGGATCTTTGGAACTCTAGAATCTTGGAACTTTTGGCCCTAGAATGTCGTGACTCTGGAACTCTGCGATCTTTCGATACTAAAAGACTTAAATCTTAAAGCTTTTGTGACCGAGAACACTGGAACTCTGGCACTCTGAGTCCTCCGGACTCGGGAAGTCAAAGATTCCGTAACTATCTTAAACTTCACGTCTCTGTAACTGAGAATCCCAGAACACTGACGCTAATAGTACTCTGAAAACAGCAGAACCATAAGACAGTCTGATCATTGCGACTCGTGTAACCCATCGGAAATCGATTCGACTAGCTAGAACTGGCAAAGAGAAAATTAGAATGATCCGGCTCTGGAAGGTTCGTACCGGAGCTCTCCTCGCTCGCAAATCGCAATATCAGTTGCACAATCAACGCCTGCTATCGCGCACCACAAAATATTATCAATAATTTCCAAGTAATCTGCGCGGAAATCGAAAGGTGGTTCGGCACAGGGTCGTTCCACGTTCGTGGCTGTCTGCGGAGGTATTCGTCGAGAGCAATCATCGAGGGGCGTGGGGGGAAGGGGGCAGGCGAAGAGGACGAGGAACAAGAAGAGGAACGAACAAGATGCTTACGTCAGTTTTCTGATCGTGACTGGCTCCACCCTGCGTTACCGGCCGAGGGAGGCCAGACCGTGCCATTATTACCCTATTATATCTTGCATAACAGTAACAGTGAACGAAGTGAGCTATTACGCCGCGCTCGTCGTGGGGGTGGATGAAAGAAAAGAGGAGAAAGGAGGCCGTCTAGGCAGCTGTACCGCGCGAGACCCGCGGCGCGGGTGGAGGAGGACGTGGAAGAGTTCGTGGGTCGATGCGCCCACAGTAGGTGTCGGTGGCAAAAATCGATCCGCGCCGCTGCTAATCGATGCGAACTTGCGCCTCGATGGAATTAGGAGAACATTGTCTATTCCGCGATCGTTTCGTCTGATGGTCCAATTTCGACGGACTTCAGCGAGCGTGTTCCGATGAAGTCATCGGCGACGATCAACCTTTTGTCCGTTCTTATTCAACAGATTCTGGATCCTTGGTCGACGAAAAATGATCGTCCGGAAAAAACTCTGGCGAAAGAAGCTACAATCATGGCTCGCGCAGATCATTTTTAACGTCTCGATCAATGCGCGTACGTATCCACTTTCTCTCTGCAATTACAGTCGCAGACAAAGGACCGTAATTCACAAAATATGCTCTGCGTAATTTCCGACGATCGCATTCACGCTAAACGAAGTCCCATTTCGAAGGATCAATGGGAATAATGAAGGATCATTCGGCTTATCAATTACACATTAAGCTCACCCGTCCGTCGAAACACGAGCCGTACGAAATTCCATCATTTATCAAATCCTCGAGCATTCTTCGCGCCGATCGGCCAAAATCCTTATAAGACGTTCTCTATAGCGATTAATGGCGCATCAAACTCTCGTCGGCTAAGTTCGAGAGGATCGTCCGCTCGACGTAAATCCTACTGACAGACTTGCTGGTTGAACGTACTCGAGAATTAGACGCGACTCGTTTCGAGATAGAACACGATGACGTCTCTGCCACTATATTTGGCGATGTTGTTGCCCATCGAATATAGTTTATGGTACAGCGATTACGTTGGTAATTATTGAGGAAGTATCCAGAAATAACCGACACGATGGCTCGAAATCGAAGACGATAAAGATCGTTCTTAAAAAGATCGTACTTGAAGAAAATACAGCAGTCGCAATTTCAAGTATTCTGGCTTGAAAAAATTTCATCGCGTATTTCTGGCAGTAGTAATTGCATGCGTGAAAGGACAGTTCAAAACACTTCCCGGGTTTCCTTTGGAAAATTCGCATTTGAAGCCTGAAAAGTAAGGCACAACCTTTTTCAAAAACGCCTTCTTAAATATTGCATAGCTCTTACAATATTTAAGTATTCTGGCTTAATAAAAATTCATTCTATACTCCAAACAATAGTAAACATACGTGCAAAATAACAGTGCGAAATAGTCTCTTGATTTTCTTAGAAAAAAAGTCGAGAAGAAGGCCTGGAAAGGCCTCGAAATACGGAAGTTTCCTTGATCAGCGCGCATAATAAATCAGTCGTCAGGATCGTTGCTAATTAAATCGTCCATCGAGCGGTGTCGAGAAATCACGCGTCGAAGACGATTCAATAAGGAGCAAGATCCTCCTCCGTTCGGGAGGCGTGATCCTAAGGAATGAAGGCTCGGTTTCCAAGCGGAATTCGAGTGCGCCGATATAAATCGGTTATCCTAAGATATCCGTGATGTATCGTGACGGGGCCCGGCTTGTGACAGGTGGGAGGACCGATTTCGAATTCCTCTTCTTGTCTCCGTGATATCTATGAGCACACCGGCGCGCCCCGTCCGTACGTGTGCACGATGATAGAGAAACGTCGAAGCGAAACGAAAAAAGGAGAGGAGCGAGAGAACGAGAGAGAGAGAGAGACGGCCGGTCCAAAAGTCGCCCACGACAGATCGGGAACAGATCTCCGATTCGATTTGGAACGCCACGAATCCGGTCGACCGTGTATACACGACAATGTGAAACAGTCGTCAGCCACGACCCGATAAGTTTTCGTTGTTTCATTGACACGAGGATACGAGACGCGACCCCCGGATGAAACGCCTCGAGCCGACACCGGATCTCGCTGAACCGTTAGGATCCTCCACCGTGGACAATTAATAACTGACAACAGATACCTTTTTCTTTTTTTTTGTCATTTAGACGGGGTAATTAATTTCACGTCGTCCCCTCTAATGAACCATTGATACTGGACATTCTAATGTCTCCGGGTTTCGTCGGCTCGTTCCGGTTCATCTGGACCGTGTCATTCGAGACAGGATGCTCGATCGGTGAATTTCGATCACGGATTCCGAATAATCAATTCGAGATTGAGGGCTTCCTATTAATCATCCGGTTCGGATGAAGAGTTTGACGCCTCGCGGACGATAACCCCTCGCGAAAGACAGTCTCTTTGTCAGGCGAATTCTGTAACGACGAGTTTGTTAGTCAATGCATTCCAATGTCGATGTCGACCGTTTTTTTTTTTATTGCACAGTGAACGAACGCCGATAAACGCTTTCTTTGTGTTTGGTAGTAATTACGAAGCTGCGAGTGATCATAGAAATTAAAAATCACTACTTCATCGAATTGATATGTTTGATCAGTTTCACTATTTCGACGGTATTCACCGTGAAAATGACGGGTCACTAATTTTTTAATTTACGATTATTCATATCGTAAAGATACATTTATGAGTTATTTATTCAATTTATATTTTACTTATGGCAAATGTTACAATAACACTTGTTACAAATCAGAATAAATGACTTATTGTTACTTTTATAAACTAATACAAAACAGCGGTTTTTTATGCTCCGTAAATCTAGTGTTAATATTGATTGTTAATCCGTGCCTTGATCCTGAATTGTGACAGAGACTTTAATAATAACATTTTAAGTGTGAACGATATTCCGTTCTTCTAAATTGCATAAAAAATGCAGGCACGCAAAAAATATAAATATTCTTTCCATTCTAAGAAATTATTACAATCGAAAACGTTCTAGTCATTGTAATTATGAAGATTGTGATGCGACAATGGATACAAATTATATTTAATGTTATACAAATTATTTCATCGATTTTCGGTGAGATCAACATTGTTGCAGCATTACCTGAAATTTTATAATAGATTATAATTATAATCCCAGCTTCGTGTTATTAAAAAATCAACAGCACAAACATTCTCTCCAATTTTTCAGAAGCAGCTTGATCAATAATTTGAACACAGTCGTTTGAAAATATTACGTTATCATATAGAAATCTTTTCACATTCGCGATCTTATTTTTTCGATCGAACAGCTCTATCTACGTCCATTCTAGATCCTCGCGGTCATTAAATTCTTCAGCGGGAATTCATCGTATTCGTTTCATGGCCGAAAATCCAAGCACAATAGACAAATATATCCTATAAAGAATGATCTATATCGAAGCGGGGTCGAGCAGCTTGCTTCGTACTTTTTCCCGAGATTTCGGATCGCGGAGATCGTCGGTTTCCTGTAAACGGTTATCAAGGATAATGCCCCTTCGTGGGCCACTACGGCCTTTGTCCACGGCGAACATAAATTTTCGATACTTTTGTCGATCGTATCCTGTACCACCCAGGTATCCAGCGGGATTAAGATCAGCGACACCTGACCTGCTATCGAGCACCGGAAGAGGAAGCGGGGCCCATCGACGTAGACCCCTTGTCATTCACTTAGGTTCGTGTGCGTGTGGTATTAAGGCGTGCAACACGTGCTGCGAGCATGCGAGCGTTAGGTGTCGATTGATGGAGGAAAACGATTTGTGGGTGGACGCGATTAATCATCCGAGATATTTTCTCGCCGGGATCTTTTTCGGATGAATTGCAAGTCTTATGGTGGATCGGAATTATCTTTTGTGCCGGTCCATGGGTTTAAATTGGCGATCATGTGGAATTGATAGGGTATACGATAATTTGGAATTGAGAGACAAGCAATTTCTTCTAAGATGAAACTGGCATACAATAGAAAATGTAATTGCGTAATTACGGTATTTATGATATATTTGTCATAGTATTTCTAAGCTTTAATCCCTTCCATTACGATTTCTGTTACAGCTACGTGATATGATATATGATAATTTGGAATTGAGAGACAAGCAATTTTTTCTAAAATGAAACTGGCGTACAATAGAAAATGTAATTGTGTAATAAAGGTATTTGTGATATATTTGTCATAGTATTTCTAAGCTTTAATCCTTTCCATTACGATTTCTGTCACAGCTACAGTGATATGATATATGATAATTTGGAATTGAGAGACAAGCAATTTTTTCTAAAATAGAACTGGCATACAATAGAAGATGTGATTGCGTAATTAAGGTATTTGTGATATATTTGTCATAGTATTTCTAGGCTTTAATCCCTTCCATTACGATTTCTGTCACAGCTACGTTGATTAACATTTGTTTGTTACTAATCAATTTCTATGCAAGATTATTTATTTCTCACACATTTCAACTCTAAATCCAAAATAGTTATTTCGACCTACAATATTTCCATTTTATATTCTTAGTTAATTCTTAATTCTTGATTAAGTCTTGTGACCCGTACAATAGCGACACTTTTGACACTTCTTTTTAAATATGAACTTTGATAATGCGAGAATGATTTCCAGACGTCATGGAACAATTTTTAATATTAATGTTTCCCAACTTTTAAATATCAACGACAAAAGTATAGAGATTTATTTCGATTTGAATTGAATGAGCAACACATCCATATTTAGTAGATCGCGTTCGAAATCTTAACGAGCCTGGCAGGAAATTACTTAGCAATGTGAAAATAATTGAATTCCCTAAATTTTCTTTGACGTGCAGTAACAGAAAATATAGTTCTCTCGAACAGCGAAAAATTTGTGCTCCATACAAGAATGATTTTCTCTCATTCTGACTTCGTGTACCGAAATAATGAAATCATAAGACGCAAGCAGATGCTTCCACGAGCCAAGCCGAGATCATTATCTCCCCGTCCACGAGGTATCCGCGAATTCCACTCAGAAATCAACCACCCCGTGGCTCCACGAATCCGAAAATTCCAACACGGCGCCTCGATATCCCATTAATCCGGGACCACAGCTCGGAATATTATAATCTGCCGATAATTGGGAATAATTGCTCGGGCACGCTTTCACGGAATACTGTTTCGTCGAAGGGAGATTTATATTCGAGCTTCTTTTCCCTTCTTCCTCCTCTTCTTTCCTCTTCTTTTTTTTTCTTCTCTTGCTTATCCGCGGGCGCATCTTGGCCAATTACCGAAGCCGCCAGCTTCCACCATCGGCGCGGTTCATTTAAGAAGATAATAAGTATTGCGAAAGGCACGATGACTAACGCAAAACGACCGGAGAGAACGGGCCGAGGATAAGAGGATGGAGGAGGAAACGAAGGTATTGGGTGAGTGCAGAAGTTTTCATGGCTTTTTCTAGAGGCCCATAGACACTGTCCCATCACGCGAAGTTATTTATTTAACGCTGCAATCGTCGACCATCGATCGCAAACATTCTCGCGGTATCGACATTTTTTGATTAATAGAAAGTTCAAATTTATTACAGGAAGTATACTTGAAAACCTGTAGTATAGGAGGTATACCTTTTTTTTTATTTTAAATATCCCAGTAACATCCAGTTTTTTAAAAATATTTTACTATAAAAATGAATCTCAAATACGTGAAAAATTAGTTAAAAATATTTTGCTACTTCCGCCTATTTAATTTTATAAGTGTAATTATAATTTTATATATTCATGTGTTCGGGCAAAAAAGAACTGTTTGTTACAGAACAAGAAATAAAAATAATGAATAATAGGAAAGGGATTTTATATAACCGTCGAGTACAATAAAAAAAAATGAATGTACTATGTAAGTAAAATACAAAGTAAAACGAAATCTGTAATTTTCTGTATATAATATATAACGTATATAATATCTGTAATTTTTCGTCACAAATGCATAAAATCCTAAATTATAAAATTATTTTTCTAGGATTCTAATTATTATCCTAGCACTTTTATGCAAATTTTTTCGTGCAGCATACGAGGGTTGAAAATTTTGCATGCAATTGTAGATGCATCAGATGACTCGCAGCTTCCCAATCGATTCTCTAACGAATATTCTCGACGGCGAAGAAATTCGTCGAACAATTTCACTGAAAAACACAACGTCTATGGCGAAATCATGGAAACTTCAGCACTCACCCAATAGAGAGGTTCGACCGAACGAATCCTACTCCGTAGCCCACTCTCTTCTTCCGTTCCTCATCGCCTGAATCGGCTCGCCTCTCCTCTTTCGACCAGGCCCTCCCACTCTTTCCCCCGTACACATTCCCCGTAACCCTCCCCCTGGGGATTCAACAGGTGGTGCGTTCGCCTCGTGGCCGTACGTACTATGATGTCCCACACGTCGTGCCCACGTAATCATGTGCGTATGGGTGTACCCCATGGGCACCGCGTGTAGGAAGTACTCTGACCCCTCATCCGCTTCAGGGCCACTCCATATGCGCTCGTTCGTGATCTTCGAACCTGCTACGCTCCTACAGGAACCGAGTTTTTTGTCAGTTCGCGCCGGTCTATATGCGGAACGATGTCGTTTCCCCTGGGAACTCGAACGTCTGTCGATCTCCGTTCCATTTTTCGTTCGCTCGATCGTGATTTCGGCTCGGCGGTTAGGTTCGTGAATGCGACTCGGCGATTTCGACGAGCACGCGCGTCGATTTTTAACCCTTTGCACTCGAGTGGTGACTCTGAGGCACCACTAAAATTTGTTGTATCACCTTCTATGATAATGTTGACACTAACAAAGTTCACATTGAAAAAATGATTAAGAGTGTAACCGTTGTGCGAGTCCCAAGAATCAATTTCATACGCATAATATGCATTTTGTCATATAAAATAGAAATGCTACAAGTTAGAAAAATGATTTTATAATTACAGTTAAAATAGCTTCGAGTGCAAAGGGTTAAGGAAGCGGTTCGCGAATTCGGCTGTTTAATTTCTACGTTTCCTGTTTCTATTTTCTTCCTGTTTCCGTTCTTTTGACTAATTCAACTGTGTTGTTTTTCTCAGATCCCCAGATAGCACGAAGACGTTTTTAAGACGTTTAAAAGACGTCTTAAAGACGTCTGGTGTAGGGCATTCCGGACGTCCACGAGACGGGACGTCCTATGAACGGCCTGCGAACGGCCTAGAAGCGTCTCATGTTACAAATCACGACGTCGAAGTTGAGACATTCGATTGCAGAAGACGTATATTATCAATAACAAACATATATGCTGATGAATTCTGATTGACACTCGATTGTTGTTTTCGATGGTTTATTCATGTTCATTGTTCACCCTGCACACGAACTTCAAACGGTACAAAACAGGGCCCGCAACACGCTCCAACAATATCAAACGAATTAAACTACTTATTTCGAATGCTAAGACATTACGTACAGTTTTCTCGTAGTAATTATTTGCACTTTTTAATCTGTTAGTTTTATCTCGTGTCGCGTTACGAAATGCGTCTGACTTGAAGCTGGAGAACAATCAACGAGTCTCAATCAACGTGTCTCAATCGACGATTCAAGCAGACTATGTATCGATCATAATAAAACACCGAGAGCCCCGGCATGATGTGGAACATTTTTATACGTTCTGTATCGAACGTCTCTTAATAAATGTCTCCGAACCACGGGGCCGTTGTCCGACAAATTCGCCGGACAGGAACATAATGGCTCCATCGTCGGATCAGCATGGAATTTGTCCGAATCCTGTGACCTTTCGGTAGCCAGCGAGGCATAAAACATCTCTGTGCGGGAGGAATGTTCCTCGAGGGTCTCGAAAATAGAAATCGCGGTGCCATTGGCTGGCCGATGCAAAAAACAAACCTAGCTGGAGGAAGAGGTAGAGGAATTCCTGCGTGAGAAAGGAAACTGGAATCCTCGTATCGTCTCGAATTTGGCGTAAAACGACGCCCACCTCGCGGCACCTGCCAGCCGTTCGGATTGCCCAACATCCGTTCCATTCTACGAATTCATCGCGCGCGCGCGGATCTCTCTCGCGGTCCTTGCCTACGCGCGTTTTTGGGCCTCACCGACGCACAGTGCGATATTTCGATAATATAGGGAGACCCAGTTCTCAACGATTATATTTATTGTTTTCTTTTTTATTATGAGTTTGATTATAATTACTTTTAATCTTGATTTATAATCATTTTTAACACGAGCAACTATATTATTATATTAGCAATTATATCTAAAATATAGTATTATTATTAGTGTTATATTATTATTTTTAAAAGTATCATATATTCCATATCGATAATTGTTAAATGAGGAATGTTAAAAGCACAGCATAAAGATTGGAATAATTCCCAAAATAAATACAAGGAACAATCAATGTTTAAATGCAAAAGTTCTCGCTGTGAAACTGCGTCAGTCAACCAATCAATGTCAGAGAGTTCGTATATCGGACATATTTATCTGATCTGAATGCATATAAAATTTTAAGAATAATAATTATTCTTGGTCACCGAGATATTGCATTGAAATGAAGGGTAACTTGGAAATCGTCTAAACATATTCAATTTCCGAATGGAATTCGATGTTGTCGAAATATCCGGCTGTGTACGGGCCACTAACACCGGCGCAACATTTCCGAATGAAAGCAGCGAGAGCACCGGCCGAAGATCCACGGGATTTACATACTCAATATTGCATGAGTTAACCCGCGCTGTCCATTTTCGACTGACTTCTTCCGCGCCGATCCCCTCCGGCGGATCGTGGGCGTCCGCGCGCATAAATATTCTGATTTCCGGGAATATTGATCAACGTTTCAATTACAGGCGAACGAGGAATCCCGCGCGCGGCTTGTCCGACAACCACAACAACACTTGCTCGCCCGGATCCGTGACACGGGATTAATCAAATTCCATTCTCTGAGCGATTCGGCCACGAGACCCGGAAGACCGGCGGCCATTGTGACGGGAATGGCGTCATCTGTCGTGGATTTTCAGCTCGGCGAGACCTGTTCTCAATTTTCTGATGACGAGCAACACGGTGAGTCCGATCTTTTTTTTACGATCGTCGAAGCAAAGAAATCTAATTTTAGGTGGAAATCGTATTTTAATATTACAAACGGTAAATATGTCTCCTTCTATTTTTTTAGTTACCCTTTAGAACTAATTATTTACAGATTAATTCGTGGTAGTATTATAAGACATATTATAACAGTATTATAACAGTAAAGATATTTTCTTCTATTTTTTAGTTATTCTTTGGAACTAATTATTTACAGATTAATTCGTGGTAGTATTATAAGGCATATTATAACAGTGTAATAACAGTGAATATATTTCCTTTTATTTTTTAGTTATTCTTTGGAACTAATTATTTATAGATTAATTCCTGATAATATTATAAAATTATTATGTTCACGTCAGAGTCAAGTTACAGCTGTTGAAAGATATAAATATCTCTAGGTTTCTCTGTTTTTGATCGAAAGTCGTGGAGAACTGCGATTTTCGCTATCTAAAATTATTTGTAACTCGTAACGTCAGCCGATCTCGATAAAATTTGCATTATGCATGCAACTTACCAAGATCTATAAAATGCAATTTTTAAATATTCGTTACAATTTCTTATTTTTCTTTTCGTTCGAACAAACTGCAGAACACAAATAATTTCGTCCACTTTGAAAAAAATCCGAATAATAATGCGAGTCACTGTAATCATTAGCATTTGACCGATACATTAAACCCCGATCCACTATACTAAACGTACCGGGATGGTCAGAAATTTTTACCACGTTGTAGTTTTAGTAACCTATTAGATTTCGGAAAAAATCACTAACTGAGTCATTAGTGAAATTGCATAACGTGGCTTTTATGCTCTGATTAATGTTCTAATTAAACTGAGGATGTTCAAACGTTTATGACTTATAAACCATTAAGTACAGGAAATAATAAAACGAAACTAACATCACGTTCAAAATTTGTTTAAAAATTTTCACGAGTGTACGTACCCACAACTGAATTGCGGATACTTATGCGTTCGTGGCACGTTCGAATGTTCGATGACGAAAATATTACAGAATAGAACAAAAGTACTACGATTAAAAAAGAAAAGAAAACCGATTCCAAAGAGTTACTTTCATGCGTCAAGAATAATCACCGAAAGTGGAAGTACGCATTGCGACGACCGCGGCCTGACTGGCAGTCAAAGTTGTCAAGGGTGTCGTCAGGGTGCTGGTCGGTCGTAATGAGAAGCAGTAATTAACCTTAGAGGGCTCCCTTAAGTGTACCAAGACGCTTCCTGACGGCCAGAAAGTTTCCATAAGGTCGGGAGGGTGGGAGATGCAGTTTTCCCATCGGTGCAGGTATTATCCCGCGGAGGTGGACCCGGCATTTGTCTTATTAGAGGAAATATATTAATGTCAAGAAGCATTACGTCGTACGTCTGCATCAACCTGTCGTGTTCGGGCCTCGCGCAACCATAACACCGTTGCTCCCTGCCATCTGTACACGTATCGGCGCGATGGTGTAGGAGGGTACGTAAGCACGATTACGCATCGCACCGGCTCGCCTGCCCTTAACGAGCGTTATTCAATAATATTCAAATTTAATGACTGGCTCGTAAACAACATTAATGAACCGAGGAATCGGTCGGCACCGGCGATCCGCCATACTAATTAAAATATAATGAGCAGAGCAATTGTTGGGGCCCATAAAGCGTTCGTTGGATAATCGACAGAAAGGCTCGGTTATCGCGGTCACGTTTGATCGATGTCCGAGAACATTCGATTGATACAGTCATTTTATTCGGCCAATCAAATTCATTCGTTCGTATCGTCCAGCGTTGGCCAATATTTTATTCCGACGACGTGCACGATTTTATTCGACGCTGTGCGAAAACAGATTTATCTGGATTAAAATTGATCCGAATAAGACTTCTATTCGAATAGGAATATCATATTCGTATAGGAATTCATACGGAAAATAATCGACTCGATTAAAAATAATAGAATATAAGGTGTCTTTTTCATAGTTTATTGATTTATTTTTTCCAATATTACTTTTGTTGCATCGGAGAATGTGTTACTTTTGGGAAGATTGATCCTCGATCGATCACGAGAAAAATGCGAGTAGGGTTATGAAAGCGAAAATATAAATCATTTTTTATAGTAATGTTCATTGTATGACTCACGAAGAATATCGGCACGTCCATACAATTGCCGAATATCAAAGCTTTCCTTTCGCATTTTTTCTTGCTTTAAGGATTGCAATTTACGAATACTTCCTGTAATCAATTCCTCCTGTACAAATACATTCTCTCACTACGCTTGCAATCTGTAGTTGAGTAAACTTACAAAGGTTTAATGCGCTCAATAAAAACAAAATAAAAAGCTTGTAGGACTCAAACTGATTTGTACACCTTAGCGCTTCTCGGAAAACGTGGCCACGATTGCCAGGCCATAAGAGGCTCGCCGGGGAAACTGTCGTGCAGCCTCCACGAAACGGAAGCTATCGCGGAGGATCGATGGATCGCGAGAGGGAAGCGATCAGTCAGCGTCCGCGCGCGCCGAGATGACAGGATATCGCGCTGAAACAATGAAGCCCGGCCCGGCGGAGTAAAATCGCGGAGGATCGTATGCTCGTGAGGGGTCAGAGGGGGGCCATAGTGGCGGAGTGTAGGGCCCCTCGCCGGTGGTACCTGCACAATACCTGCGCGTCGGCGTGGGCGCACGAACCGCCTGGCCGCGTCTCAACCTGCTGAAACTCGTTCCGCGCCGCGCCGGCTCTCTGACGGGGCCTCCGAGAGTGCACCGGCACGGACGTCGGCTTCCGAGGACGACGAGCTGGCTTCTCTCCTGGGCCTGTCGGGCCCGGCTCGGATCCGCTCCGCGTTTCGCTCGCGTAGACGATGCAAAAGCGCCGAGAGGGCCCGGAATCGTGGGCCTCGGACGCGTCGGAGGCATATAAACCAGGATTACAGGAGACACGCGGCGCCGTAATTCTCGCCGGCCGACGCCTGACCACCGTTCGACTCTCCTCCACCTTAAAAATAACGCCTCCCGTCAGCTTTCGATCCCCTACCTCCGTTGCTTCTCGCGGTTTCACGTGCCTACGGTGGCGCGGCGCGGCTTGGCTTAGCCGTCGATTCAAATTTCTACTCTGATTGATCGATCGGGCGGCGCGATTAAACCCTTTCCACTCGATTGCGCCGATGTACGAGACCGTAGGAATTTTACAATTTATTATTATTATTGTTATTGTTTATTTATTTTAGCGTGGTCGTGCTAACTGCGAAGTCGCCGGCGACCACGTACTTTAGGATTTTTTTTAATTGTACATGAAAATTTATATTCACGTGAGTAACTGTAACAGAAAATTACGACGTGTAACGATAAACGTGTACTATTTTTAGTCTATTAAAATGATTAAAGGAAGACCGAAGCTGCCACTTGGTTTCTGTTTTTTGCAATTGATGCAGACATTTTAGTTTGCATAAAAATCCGAAGTCTAATTATTACCCTCATTCCAGTATGAGATAGAATTTCGAATAGAATTTGATTTCTATGTTATATGTAATTTTTTTGTGGAGCTCAGTAAGTGTTTTTCTTATTTTCATTAAGTGTGGATGTGTTTTTATGTTATGTTCTCGGATTTGTGACTGAACATTCTTAGAATTTGTAGCTAACGAAGTACAATAAATTCTCTCTAATCGACGCTCAGATTGTGCATAAAAATGGACAATTTGGGAAGAACAGATACAATTTTTATAGTTGCCGATTTTCAACAATAATAAAAACGAGGTGCAAGGCTCGACTAAGTCTCCTCTTCTTAAATTACTAATTTTTGCTTACAAGCTGCAGGAAAATTAAGGAGAATTTACTTGAAATCGTTTTGATAAATTTCACCGAAGATTGCGAAGTGATATGAGAGCCTCGGCTCTTGCGATTCGAGCGTCAGCGTGTTAACGCGGTCCCCTCCATATCAAGACAGGATGGACATCCACCGTTGCAGTTTTATTTATCTTCCTATTGTACATCCGCAGCCGAGAGAGTAATTGTCCGCGTCAGTAATGGCGTTCGTCCTGTTACCACCGTTCAAAATTCGTTCCTCCTTTATATGGCGGCCGGATCCGATGCACAGCGAGTAAGTCACCTGTACTTGTCAGATCGCTGACTGTGCTTCTCTGTCCGATTTGGTTTCTTAGTTGCTTTGTGCCTTTGACGTTGTTCGCCGTAATTCGTTATTAATGCGGCGCGAGGTGCAGGATTGCGTAAGGGTCTTAAACACTGATCCTTTGTGAAGACAGGGAGTCGTTTCTCAATGGCTGCAACCATGCCTGGCTGGTACGCGACTTGGTTCGAAGCGTAGCCAACGCTGTCTATCTTTTTCAAATGACGAAACAGAATCTGCTCGTTGCATGTCCACCGGTTAATCTGATTTGTCGAACTTTTGTTTATTCGCGTCGTACTCTGGTTGTCTTTTCTAGAATTCCGTCGAACAAAACGTTAAAGAAGCCACGAGCAAATGATATGTATTGTTTTGTAACAATAAGGAGATTTAAGAGATAATTTCTGCAGACTGTTCGATCCGTTATAATAATTAGACTGCCGATCTTTATGCGAAACAAAATGTTT
The DNA here is from genome assembly GCF_051020955.1 of Megalopta genalis. NCBI lineage: Eukaryota > Metazoa > Arthropoda > Insecta > Hymenoptera > Halictidae > Megalopta > Megalopta genalis. The sequence goes on along the minus strand of NC_135016.1, from coordinate 8,182,830 downwards.
CTGTTTCAGTTGTAAAAAGACGCAAGTTAGATGAAAAAGCAATTCTTTAATTAATAATGCGAGTATATCAAAAATATTACGACAATGTTAATAAATTCCTTCAAGTTCTACAGATTTTTCCAATTAATGTTTAAAATCCGTTGTCTAGTCACAAACTGTGATTGAATCAAGAAATGCATTTAGCTCTCTGCAGAAACGATTTCTTTCATAGCTACGTCGACTATTTCAATAATTTTCGTAATAGAACGAGGCAATTTTTGTTTCCTCCATATCTTAATCTAAAAGCTTAAGGTGAAGATAATGCTTCATCTAAATGCTATAGGTCAAATCTTGCTTCGACTTCAGAAAAATAAGGGAACATTCGTAACTAATAAATTATGCCCGAAATCTTGACAACGCGTCCGATTGGTCGTTGTAGCGCAAGAATTAATTAATTCCTACGAAACTGTTTTTAAAACAGCGGCGAGAAAGATATCAAAATATGGCACAGTAGGTTTAGCGTTAAACATTTCACGGGAATCAATTTGGTTACGCATCTCAGAGGAACATGCGCATCTCCGTAGCCGGGGCCCACCGTTCTCGCTAAACCGGGGAACGGCAATCAGCCGGATTCGGCTCGGCGCAGCTTTCTTTCGACTTTGAACAACGTTTCCGTGAGAATGCCGCGATTAACCGGGGATAGCCGCGAAAGTAAATGAACCGAAGCTGTTCCCGGGGCCCCGAAAAAACGACCGTACGAAGATTGAACAACACGACAGCGCGAGTCCCAATTCCCCGAAACGAGACGCAGAGGCCCCGGCTGTCTTGGAAGCTCATCGCTGCCACGTATATCTGTCTACCGTGCCACTCTTCTCCACCGACGTGTTTTATGCCCGGTTCTTTTTGCTCGGTGCCGAAATTACCAGATCCAAAGGGGGAGAGAGCTCGCGCTTGTTCGCGCGAGCGCATGTTTTGACGGCCGCGGTTCACGATGAGGTCAGCGGGTCTCGCTTTCTCGCGAGTGCCAGTGTTCGTGTGTCTCGCGAACAAGCTGGCCCCGGCCACGGGACCGTCGAGGGGGCCTTAAGTCCGTAATGACCCATCTCGGACAAATTACCACTCGAGTGGCATTGTGCGCGATCTCGAACGCCATCCCCCTACCCTTCCCGGGCCCCCGGGCCCATTCGCGCACGGTTTTAGCGATGCTGTCGTCTGTCCTATCGCAACATGTGAAATCCTGCTTTCGTCGGGTTCTAAGGCTTCGCACGATTTCGGACTATTCGCCGCAGGCTTTCGGATATTGTAAGCGTTAATTGGGCTGTCTTATTTAAAATTAATTTGTTCAGGCGAAATTATTTGCCTCTGATTCTGTACAATTTTCTCAGCAAGGTTAGGCGAATCAGGGTAGTAGAGCCGATTGGAGTTTGGAGAGACCAAGTGCTGTACCTTTTTTCTAATTTTCATAAATAAATTATGATAAAATTCGTATTTATATTTTACTAAATCATCGTCTACATATATCTTGAATGTTTTAAGAAGTACAATATAGGTAAAAAAAGTCTTTAATCTGTCAAGAACTCCGGACGTCATTTTTTAAAATAATTTTCTTCATATTTATCGAATAACACATATTACATTTGTTTATTCTTTACTATCCAAACCGAAATTGCTTTAGCCGCTTGCTTGAAATAGCACAGACTGACAAAAATGTATCAATTCTGACTTCATCATTTTGTGCAATATATAATTTGTGACACTCTGTTAAATTAAAGATTTCACATCGAACAGTTAATTTCACGTTTTTTTTCGTTTTTTCGTAAACGCTCTAAGCAAGCAGCGTCTGTAATCGAAGTTTCGCGCGAAAAATTGACGCACGAAGCTGATCGGAAAAGCTGGAGCACCGAAAAGCGCGGAATATCAGTTTCCGAAGTGCACTTGCACAAATCTGCGTTCCCGGCGAAGGCGAGAGAACAATATCGCTATTACTCCGCCAGGATAAACTGGCTTCTATTAAGTTTTACTGCGGCACGAGCGGCGTTAGATTGATTCCAATCGTCTTTGGATACGCCCCCGCGAACGCCTCCGATCGATAAATCACCGGCTCGATAATACGCGCACGAACCAATCTAGCGTACGATAAATAACAATTCGAATAAATTTGCGGCGAAACGAACCGGCCGTCTCCTAAAAATAATCATCGTTGGGAATGAGTTTCAGCAGACCGGTCAAGGTCGCGTCCCCCCCCCCCCCCCCCCCCCCCGCCAGGATTACGGGAAACGTCGCGGTGAGGGCGATCGCTCAACAGCCTTGGGGCGCGTAAGTACTCCATTAAAAACAATTTTCTTACATTCTCGCTTGTATCTTTCATAAAAGCCACTTATTAACGGGCGAGAAGGGTACGCGAGGTTTACGAGGAGCGTTTAAAACGCTTCGGGACAGGACGCTACTAAATGGAGGTTCCGTCGGCGTTAATTGAGAAATTCAGAATCCCGCGAGGAGCGTAAACGAGGAACAAAGAAAAAAAATGAAAAAGAAAGAAGGAAGGAAAGAGAACGACGAAAGAAAATGAGTAAAAGGAAGCGGCGAGACAGAAAAGCCCGGCGAGGGAAGAAAAGAGAAGGGAATAGGTGGAGGGAGCTCTCGAAGAGGGACGGTCCACTCGCGATAAATTCGATCGGCCCGGGACAAATTGCCAATAAAATCAGCGAGCCTCGGGGACGTACGCGCGTCGCCGGCCTTAAGTCACATAATTCCGTTCGTAACTCACCTGTTTTCGCGTGTATCGGCCGAAATTTTAACTTATGCCGTCCATTATCCGATCGAGCGGCCCCGCGCGGTAACCCGTACAAGCGAAATTATTGCGGCCCGTGTCGCACGGTAGAGAACCGCGACGATAGGACAAGATATTTGCAACCCGGACGTTCCCGTCCACCGAAAAACTTTCGCCGGCTCGACGGCGATCCGGCGAACGCTGTCAACGGTCAATTGGAGATCGACGATCGTCGCGTAAAAGCGACTTTGAGGAGTAGATTCTGTACGAGATCGCAAATAAACCGTGCAATTTTGAAGCGGCCGATGGGAGTGTGCCAGAGGTCCCCGTCGAGGACCCTCTTTATCCTTTTGAACGCACACACCAACCGGTGTACATTACGTTCATTACCGGGCTGACATCATTATTTCAAGTAATTTATGGACCGTCCAAGGTTTCAGTCTCCCCGCGAACCAGAGAAACCTCCTCCATCTCCACCACCTCCTCGTCCTCCTCTTTCTTCCTCCTCCTCCTCTTCGTCTTCTTCTTCTTCTCCTCCGCGTTGCTGGTGGAAGGGGCAACAGGGTCGACGCATTTAGCGCCGAAGAATGCAACGATTCACTGCGTTGCCAAAATGGAGAAACGCGGCTGATTCATCGGACATCGAACGAGAAACACTTGCGAAATCCTGGTCACGGTTTGTGCTTCCAATTAACCAGCACCTACAGGGTTCACCGTGCCGTTTGAACCCTGCTCGTAGTTGTTCAATATACGGTAGGTGTCCTAGTAACCGGTGTCGTTAACATCTTCCACATAATTCAACGGATATTAACCCGCGAGTCGCGAGTTCTTTCGACTACGCGTTCCCGAATCGTTACCGAATTCCTCGATTTTTGGTAGCCGAATGAGTTTCTGATTCGCTGAAATTAACAGAGACATTATCAGAATGTTATCAGAAATATGTTTTGATAAATTGATGAATAAAGCTGAGAATGTTCACGAACGTCGTTAATTTTATAGTTCTAGAAATGATCCTCTGTCCGAGGATTAAAAGCAGACAATAAGGTCATTCATAGAAGTGATTTTCTTAAATTTGTTTATAACAGAACGTGCACCTAATGCAGACTGAAAACTATGTGCAATTTTATACTGATAAAAGCTTGTTGAAGCATTGAGGCAAAACCATTGTTGAAGAAGTTAAATAGAGTTCTTAGAATTATCAATGTTCTTAAATATCCTTTCAAAGATACTGACCTGTTATATATATATATAACAGGTCAGTATCTTTGAAAGGATATTTATATGATTTATTAATATATATATATATATATTTTCAACTCAATAAAAGAACTAACAGTATTAAGAGAATTTTTATTTTGCGCAAAAATTGCCAGCATTAATGACGATGAACAGTAGTTAAATATAAATATGTTTCTTCTTGCAATCGATTTAGTAATTCGCAAATAATGTAACACTTAGCTGGAAGCCTTTAAACGTTTTCTTTTATTTCGTACTTGATTTATTAATTTTTGCAACAAATGCATAAAAATCGCAGTCTCTCTCTTTCTATACATACAGTCATGCTTGAAAATATTGCTCATTTAATAACTAACTGAGAATTTCAGAGTATTGTCGTACTACTTTTGGCATATTAAAATTATTAATGGAAGAAATTCATTTTTATTTCATAGCAATAAAACATAGCAAATTTTTACTTCGCTAAAATAGTCTCGCTTCAACCGAAATTCTATCGATTCCCCGCAGAATTCGTTATTCTACCGAAGAATGTGCATCTCGTGCGTCTCGGTTCGCGTGAAAAAGAGGAGTAAATTAAGAAACATAGTACCCGCAATCGAAACAAATGTGTCGGACACGGCGAACGTCGAGGAGGAATTAAGGTATTCGGATTTCTTTTTCTCGGCGTGGCCGGTCGATCGACGTTGCCTCGGATTTGGTCGGATATTATGAAAGTTAAGCCGAAATTGACAATTTCACGTCAGCTTCTCGATGTCTGGCTGCGGTCTCCGACGCCCACGCGATGGAGTTTACAGGTGCGGCCGGCAACCTGTATCTTCGTTCGACTGTTCGTGCGTGGATGCGCGCGCGTGTCGCACGCACACGCATTCCGTGGGCCCTGATACGCGCTCGTGCTTCGTCCGTCTGCCTCGTTAAGTTTCAAGAAGTTGGCCACGGTTCTTTATGGCGCAATAAAGTAGTGAAGAATTATTCTAAAGAAAAAGTCAATTCTTTATTACTTGATAAGCTCCGTTGCGGCCTTAGCAGGACTCCTCGCAGGGGACCAGCGGAATGAAAAGGATAATAAAGTTTTCTCCACAACGGAAACTCGATCCTTCGTCGGTCCATTTTTTGCTGACCGAGCACCGTCTAATCTGCGCGTAGTGTCGCGAGATAAGCAGCGAACAATGAGCCTCAGAAAAATTCGTTTCTTTAGCTTTCGAGGTCTAATGTCTTGGCTTCGATCTCTATTTTTTTGGAATTGGGAGCGAATCGTCTCTTTTTGAACAATTTATTGGTGATCGGTAGGTTTTAGATCTCTCTATCCATTACTTGTAAGACGCGAGGACACGCTTTGACCGAAAAAAATCTTCGATTCAGCGCGATCAATTTTTGCTCTATCATGATCTTCATAAAGTAACTTATTAAAATGAGGATTTATGTAAAGATCGATTTCAGAACTGTAATTCTAGAGGAGTCAGCACCATGCCACGGCGACCTCACAATTGTTCTGATATCACAGAAGACCTAGTGCAAAGGGGAACAGTTTGCAGGATTAAAAGAATCCCGCGAAACTCTTGCACCTGATTCGCAGTCCATCTCCCGAGAAACGTATAAATAAGTCCACGGGGTAGATGGTGGCTTACGGTGCCTAACGTGATTAAGTAACTACCGGCCGTAAACCCGCGGCGAGATAATCCGTGTAAACGCATAAATTGCTGGATATTTAAGATAGCGCGGCGTTATTCGGATAGCTCTGGTGATGGCCGGGCGTAAGTTACTGCCGGGCCACCTAGGCGGACCACGGGGCCACGCCTCGGCCCACTGAGACAGAGAGAGACAGAAGGAGAGAGAGAGAGAGAGAGAGCGAGAGAGAGCGCGAGAGAGAGACAGAGCGCGAGATAGAGAGCGCGAGAGACAGAGAGAGCGCGAGAGAGAGCGCGAGAGACAGAGAGAGCGCGAGAGAGAGCGCGAGAGACAGAGAGAGCGAGAAAGAGAGCGCGCGAGAGAGAGAGAGAGAATGAGGAAAAGAAAGCGCGAGAGACAGAGCGCGAGAAAAAGAGAGCACGAGAGACAGAGCGCGAGAAAGAGAGAGCGCGAGAGACAGAGCGCGGGAGAGAGAGCACGAAAGAGAGAAAGAGAGCACGAGAGAGAGAATGAGAGAGAGACGGGGAAACGGTCTTTTATGATCACAAAACCTGGGCACAAAACGCGCGTTTTATAGGGACACTTCGATCCACAGCGGGGAAACGAGCAGGCGACGCGTGCGAGCTATCACGCCCGGTCCCCTCGGATTAAAAGGGAAATCGACGTTCTATTTCCACCTACACCGCGGTCACAGGACCAGCCTGTCTTTATGGGAGACACGGAGGTGGTCCGGCGTCGTTCGTTTCGATGGCCGAGGTTGTTTATCTTACCAGGAAACCATTCTACTCGAGAGGACCCGTAGCGTTTCTACGTGTTCATTGTTTCTGGGCATCCTTCGAGCCGGCATCGATCCAGGATATCCTCGGATGCTGCCATTGCTACGGCACATTTTTGTCCTGTCGAAGCCCTCCCTGTGATCCATCGATTCTTCGTGATAATCGTTTGAGAACCCTCGTTCCATCAGCGAATTTTATGAATTTTTTTTCGGGTACTAGTTGAGATATGATAATAAACTTTTCGGAAAAATGTAGGTGCATCCTTCGTCTACGAGAAGACATTTTTTTCAGACGCATTCGTTTGTTCGTTCATTTCTGTGACACTGTCGAACGTATTCATGAAATCGGACGATGGTAATAATTGTTTTCGAACCGCTCTTGTATTTACGAGTTTTGCGAATTTTTTTTCTGATATACTAACGAAGATACGCGAATAAACTTTTTACGTACTTATAGATGCATTCTCGAGTTACAAGCAGATATTTTTTTTAGTTGCATCTGTGTTTGGTCATTTATTTTTTAACACAATCGACCATACTCATTTAATTCGATTTGATCAGAATAATTTCTGATACCAGCGAATGAATTTTATAATTCTTTTTCTGGAATATTAATAAAGATATGCGAATATCATTTTCAGAGATGCATGGGTTCATCCTTCAGCTACAAAGAAACATTTTTAAAATTTCCATTTGTTCAAAATTACGTTTGTTCGATCATGCTTTAATTTTCATTTCATCTCGCCTTCTGTTTATTTGTTTCTAGCGGAGGAATTTGTAAACGCAATTGTCCATTACTCAGACGTTTCACCATTCTATCTGCTGGACACCAGGAAACGGGAGCTAAGAAACGAAAGAACAACGCATTTCTAAAACTGCATTTCTAATCGAGATCCTTATCACGCCGAAGAGCTCGCAAATTTTCCAGGCCGACCGCACAAATTGCCCGCGAATTACGAAGCTGCGCGTAACAAGGTAAACAAGGGCCACGAAAAAACCGGGTAAGGCGAGCGTACCGGGGGTGGGTGGGGGCCGGGGCGTAGGCTTCCGTTATGGCTGAACAATATCTTCGTTACGGCGCGACATCATTATTTGATATACCATTGAGTCGATCTCACGGTGCATTCCCGAGGAGCGAGCGTTCCTCTCCAATCGTGGCCCCGAGATTGAATTCAGCCCGGTTCCCCGGTTAGTTAGAGACGGCGTAGAGACAGTAATTTACATGACAACGAAATTCTGGTTCGTAACCCGCTTCTGACCCTCCTTATCGCGATCTCCCCCGATTCTTCCATATTTAAAGGAGCTCCGGCCAGTGACCCGCAGGATCCTTCTTCTTCTCCACGGTCTTCCTCCGTCGGCGTGCGCTCGCATATACGAGCGAGGAAGGTGGCGGCAACGACACGTAGGGCACAGGTGCTGCGGCACGATCGGTATCGAGGCCAACCGATCATTGTATCGACGACGAGAGTCCCGCCGAACGAATTTCCATAAAACGACCGCGAGAGATATACGGTATTGTCCGGCATCGGTCGCCGTCCCATCCCTCAACCCCGGCCGCGGGATCAAGATCGAGATTCCACCGTAAGTAAATTCGTATCGACGTAAATAATGGATCCGTGCGCGACGGAAACGATGGGAAACTGGTTCGCGACACGTGGATCCGGTTGATACGGGATCGAATAATCGTGATCGTGGTTTTCCTTTAGCCCGACCATCGCCGAACAAGTTTCGAATTGAGCAATTTTCGGATTTTATTGGTACACGGAGACGACGGCGGATCGTCTCGTAATTGTTCCGCGACGTAGATGCGACTTGGGATTGTGCAAATATATTTTTTTATTTATCGTTTATCGGATTTTTCTTGCTGGAGTGGATTAAAGCGTTATAGCGTTATGTCACCTACTTTGAAGTCTGTTAGCGTAATTTCATACTTATCGAGTAAGACGTATGAAATTTTTTATTCAAGAATAAACAAAATAAGAGAATAAAGAAATTGAATACGTCTCATTCGATAAGTATGAAGTCAATTATGCCTGAAAACAAATCGAAGGCACAACGATTGGTTAACTCGGTAAGCGACATCGCTATCCTATTTTAGGGGAACTTCCGCGATTTTTCATCGGAGAACGGTGAAAGCTATCGTTATGAGATTGCAGTGTATACCTTTGTGCATGATTTAGCAATACTCACGAATTTTTACATCCAGAAAAAATAAAAATTGAGGCTCCTACAGGCGATCGATCCAAGGCGTGAAATAAACGTGTCCTAACTACTTTCGCATCCTCGATCACTTCCTCGAAAAGAATTTAAAGTATCATGGTATTTTAAAGATTATACAGCAATTTTCCTCTGCTCTAGCAACCATAAGCTTGATAGAAAAAATGATACAGACTAAGTTGCGAAGCGTCCAACAGAGAAAATTGTAGACCGAGTACAGACAACAGCGATCTTTGGAATCGCCTTGTCACGGAATCGCGGTCCCCGGCGAGAATCGAGTGTCCACGTGCCGCGAGATCGAAATTAGGCCCGAAATTTCGATTCCAATGTCTCTGATCAGTCAGCTTTCAAATTTCCAGAGTGACCAGTCGGCGGCGACACGACGGAAAACCCGCGCCCCGTCCCCGTTGTAGTTAAATTTCGAGCCCGCGGCCCAGCGTTCGAAAAACATTCCTCGTTGACAAGCACAGATGACGGGGCCGCAATATCGTGCTTCATCATCGTCATACTCCATTCTTCGTTCTAACAGAAAGCGAGGTGGGCAGTCGTTTCTCTTAGCCACCAGGATTCTCGGTTAGGTGATGTAGTGCGGCTGAGTGATTTCACAAAGGCCCGGAGAGTTAGAGTTCCGACTCGTTATGCCTAAATAATTTTTTTTCGTCGTTTATAGCCGGCCAACACTCCGCCGGGGCCTGTTCGGGGCCCCGTTGTACGGCGAGGGGCGGCGCGGGAGGGGAGCAGGTTTAAGGGAAACGACACGGAGGAAAGAAGAGGCACGGGAGACGCAACCTGTCCCATGCATCTTGTGGGCAGGGGCGCTTCCGTCAGCATCTACGGATTCATTAGAGAACAATAGGATGATGAGTGCAGTCCGTGCGTTGTAACAGACTCGAGGGACGTTGCATCGTGGATAAGAAGGCTCGGCAGGAGGAAAGAACCGGAGAAAGAAGGAGGAGGAACGGGCACAAAGGAACGTATGGTAAGGAGCAACTTGTACCCGTTTTCTTATAAGGATTTTCTTCGGAATGCTGCAGCACTCGCGGGGAAAAATCAGGTACGCTTCGCTCCTCCGCAAAATTCTCGCGTCACGGAAATATCGCCTTTCGTGCGGAAAATATTAATGGACGATTAATGAACTCTCGTACATACATTTATGGCGTTCTTGGTATCACGGCGATGCTATGCTCGTGCGTAATCGTGTTTAATAATTTCATTTGTACCGATTTGAGGAAAATAATCGCACACAGTGACCAAAAAATTGCAGACAAATCACGCAACTTTTACTCAAAAGTTCGCACTCGAATGTCGACGATATTCACGACAAAAGAATTATACTATTATAATTATATATTAATTTAATCTTGGTCAAAAATTGCAAGCATATGATTGATTACAAATTTGATTAAAAAATAAGAAATATAAATAAGAAATATTCCACAAGAAATAATCAGGATATACTGTCCATTTTTCCCATTATTAAACTCTTTAATAGATAATTTTAATAGATAAAAAATCCATTCTTAGCACTTTCGAAAATCCTCGTCCGCAAAGGTTTAATAAAACAGTGCTCTAAATTTTCTCAACCAAGAAAAATATCTATCTATCAAACAAAGCGAAGATTATTTATTTAATGTTCGCTCAAAAAATTCTCATTCGAATATTCGCCTATTGAAAAATGTTCTTCCTAATACATTACTTAATTTATTGAAAAGGGAAACATCGTTCCGCACGAATCGAATGATCTTCTGCGAGACATTCTGTTTTTAAAGGTTCCTCTTTCGTTCGCGCAAATGTCTTGTTTGCGCAAATACTTTCCGCGACGACAGGTTCACTGGAATTTCGATTGTTTTTTTTTTATCTACTGTACCGATGTTTTTCGAAACAATTTATCGAAGTGCTTTTGGCGAGCGTACACGCGCGCACGTACCCCATTCTTCTTCGGCTCCCCTGTCCCCCACGGCCTCTTGGTTTTTTTGTCGAGACGACGAAGTGCACACCGGGGAAAGGGTACGTAGAGGAGTATGTAGATTCAGGACAATGCGGTCCTATTAACGAGATCAAACGATACACGGAGACGACCGCCGTGGTCCGGTACTGTGCTCCCGCCAACCAGGGAAGCATCCTTTGGTGTGACTCTTCGAACCCGTTGCTTCTACCATCCTCTCTGGCTTCTCAACGTTTTACCTGCGAAAGCATCATGCTGAACCTACCATTTTTCATATTTTTATTCAGAACTGAAATCGTGTGCCTAAATAATTAAAAAGGTATTTTCGATAATCTTAAAAATGTTTTTCCAGTAATTTTAAAGAATTTTCAGTAATCTTGAGAAAGTATTTTCAGTAATTTTAAATATGCATTGTGAGTAAACTGTTAAAAGTGCAACGTTGCAATTTTACATTAGATTTGAATCTTGACGAGGACTTTAATTATTTAGAATTGTTGGAACTTCGATCGTGGACTTCTGTAATTTTTACATCTTATGGAAAAACATCAACTAGTAATTTTGACATTTTATATCTGTTTGAGGTTTTATAATTTTTGTAGTTTTATAATTATAGTCTATATTTTCAGAGTTTACTTGCACATGTTTCGAGCCACAATTTTCACAATTCGTTTGTACCATTTGTGAAATGCTTTCGCCTTGCCTGATCATTTTTTAAGGCATTATATAATTTCCCAATTCGCTAGCATTTTCTTAGCAACACTTTATATTTTCGCAATTTGCTTGCACATTGTCTTATATTTTCGTAAACAGCGTGCACACATTTTACAGACACGATCGGCGAAGAAGACACGACGCGAACGCTTTAACAGAACGCGCACAGAAAAGCAGAAGAAACTAAAAATCGTGTCAGCTTTATCTCGGTTGTCGAGCAATTACCAAACAAGTCCCGCGCTTGTACCATTTGTAGCATCCGAGGGACAGGTTCCAAGAGCGTTTAAAATTCTACGAGGTACGTTTTAATGTATATCCGAGTTGAGACGCCGCTGGAAAAATGATATTTGTTCTGGAACGGTCGGGTTTACGTTGCGGGCGAGATGCATCACGAACGTTATGTTAATATTAAGGGGAACTGCGTGCAGGACCGTCGTCGGGTTTCCTGGAATCTCTTGCTAGTCCTGCGGCCCTGACGATGATAAGGCTGCAGCACGACGGTGGCGGTGTTACCGGGCACCAAGGATTTACAGAGGCGACAGTCCGATATACCACATCCCTATCCCCCGAGTCCTCGTTCGCTTTACCTCGGTTCGCTCTACTTTGCTTCGCCACGGACTTTTTCCTACGGGGAGATCCTTCGCTTCTGTTACGGTGGCCGTTCGTACCTCCAGTATGTAAATGCAGTTCGGTAAACCGGCTATTCATCCCCGCGTCGATATATAATTTATTTGCATAATTCCTGGTGCGCGCGTTTATGCTTCCATCGGCTCGCTCGGTCTCTCTTCTTTCCGCGATTTTTCCGAACGAAGATCCCACTGCGAATCTCCACGTGTAATTTCGTATGCCGGCAAGTTTCTCCACGCGTATTCTTTCGTGCAGAATTTCGTTCGAGTGTGCAACGATAATGCAGTATTTTATTCCGGTGTGTAATGACGATGCAACGTGTGTGGTATTTGTGAATTCTTCTCCGGCGAATTAGCGACACCGTGGAAATAACATTTATCGTGATAACGTATAAATCGATGCTTTAGGTATAAGAAGGCATTTTTTTCTCAGTTGCATTTGTTTGTTCGCTTTAATTTTATCTTATTTCGTATCTCTTTCTGTTGGTTCATCTCTTACCTTTCATTGATTTGAAATTGTTAAACAAACTCGGGTTGCGAAAAAAAATCGCAGTCAAGTTTCTCTTTTTTTTAATTAAAGGAGAAGGATCAAGCTTTATTCAACTGCAATCTACATCTCGGGAAAAAATTGTATAAACTCTGTACATTCAGTCAAACTTGGCAATTTTTAATGTGACAAACATGGCCTCGTATCTAAAGGGTTACAGTGACGAGGGCGCATCAAACTTAAAATCCAGAAACACGGTCATAAAGTAGAGATTTCGAACTTTAATTTAAAATAAAGATCGTCATCTTACGATGACTTTTCGCAGAGTTATCAATGAACGAAGTTGCCCAATTTTATCACAAATTTTTCTGTCCTATAATTCTTTTAAGCAGCGTGCGTAAAATATGAAAAATACACAATAGCCACTGGAACATCTCACTATACACAATTTTATCCTCTATTTCGACCACGAATTTCTGCATTCACCTAGTCAAAATCAATTTGATCCAATATCGTTATTTTATATGCGAGGACTTGCAGAAAATCAATGCGGGAAGCGTTCGACCAATTTTTCCACCTGTTCCCCAGTTCCGGGCCGCAGAATCCGCACCAGGAGCCTAACCCGTATCGGGGATAGTATATCGTACGACCTCCAACCCCTTGCTGCACCCTGGGTCGCATTGGATCGGCGCAAAAGCGAGCATAAAGCCTCAGATAAGAGCGGCCGCGTGAAAGAGAATAACGGAGATAGGGGGACGAGTTAGGTTCGTTGGTCGGCGGGGGTAGACGGAAAAGCTTCGCGGGGACAGAAGGGTGCTGGAAGAGAGAAGGCCGCGACGGGGCTGAATTACGAGCGGCCGACGGACATTAACATTTTTGCTGGACGCGCAACAAATTAAAGCAATCTGGTTCGCTCGTGTCCCTCGTCTCTTGCGCTCTCGGCTCTGGCTGACTGCTCTTTCTCTTCCTTCTCTTTGCCTCGGCTGCTCTCCTTCTCCGATCCCCGCCTCCCGAACCTGTCCCTGCCGCCGTCTTTTTTCCACCGGCGTTCCTTCTTTTGCATACGATTTAACCGTGCCCGCTGTTCCACCCTCGTCGTGCTCTTGATACACGACGAGGAGGAGCCGCGTTACGTGCTCCTGGTCACCGGTCTCCGGCTCTCGGATTTCTACCTTGTTGCTAGTACACTTGTACTTTCTATTTCCCCGGGGCCGGTGTACGTGCGACGAATGCATCGGCGATTCCTCGAACGGAGATCTAAATCGGTGGAACGGGGGTTAGGGGTAATTTGCTGGGCGAGCTTCGATTTTTCGAACGGGCTGCGTGCTTGTCCGAGCTGTTTCGGTACATGATGCAACATTGCGCGCACCGAGTTGCTCGGAGATCGAACAGTTGAAGTTGCGTGTTCGTTACTGAGTTCGGCATTATTCGGATCGTTTCGGAGAAATATTTATCTAAGGCGATTGTCCGAACGAATTCCTTTTAGTCGAACACTTTGTTCGTCACTAATTGTTCCATCTGTTATTAGAATAACTCATTATTCGTCACTAATTGTTTCATCTGTTATTCGAATAACTCATTATTCGTCACTAATTGTTTCATCTGTTATTCGAATAACTCACTATTCGTCATAAATTGTTCTATTTGTTTATTCGAGTAACTCATTATTCGTTATAAATTGTTCTATCAGTTTATTCGAATAACTTAGTATTCGTAATAAATTGTTTTGTCTGTTTACTCGAATAACTCATTATTCGTCATAAATTGTTCTATTTGTTTATTCGAGTAATTCATTATTCGTTGTAAATTGTTTGTCTGTTTATTCGAATAATTCATTATTCGTTATTAATTGTTCTATCTGTTTATTCGAATAACTCATTATTCGTCGTAAATTGTTTTGTCTGTTTACTCGAATAATTCACTATTCGCCATAAATTGTCCTACCCGTTTACTCGAATAACTCATTTATTCGTAATAAATTGTTCCATCGGTTCGTTCGAATAATTCTTAAAAAAAAAACACTTCGTATTCTATCATTTGTATTCAAATCAATTATTTTTCATACGAATTCCTGTACGGATAAACACTCCATCGAATGAATTCTTATTCGAATAAAGGATTTATTCTGATAAATGTTCATCTAGATAAATTTTTATTCGATTAACGATGCTGGCGGATTCAAGAAATAAATTCGTGTTTATGATTATTTATGACCGCGTATAACTATTTCGCGACTAGAGAAGAAAGTAATTGCGCCAATTAAGCAAGTGATCCATAACGGACGCAGAAAGCGTATAGGATAAAGCGTACGATAAAACGAACGCTATAATCAACGTATCCGAATCAAAACAGAAAAACCGTTCGTACTGGAATATTGATGCACTTATCTGCGATATGCAATTTTTCCGGCGCCAGTAGCACTCGATCGAGAGAAACTAAGCGGACTCAGACTCGATCGGTCATCCTCATACTCAAGCGAGGGGCAGGGGCAGGGGGATAAGGGAGGAATCGAATCGATTGATCCCTTTGATACACACGGATCGAACGATGATCCTTTCAGAAATTCCAGAACGGCACCGGTTTATTGGCGCAAAAGGATACGGCGGATAAAGTAATTACCGATCGGTGGATTACGATTGGACCGGTGGCCTTTAAGATCGCCTCGAACGAGGGTAAAGTGGCGTCCGAATATCGGGAATAAATAAAATGTGAAACAGCCGCGACCGTTCGATTCCGGGACGGCCGATGATTTCACGCGATTCCGTATCCCCCTAAATTACAATTAATCGGCGGATGAATTATTCATGAAACGGCCCGGTCCGGTAACGCCTGTAAACATCTCCCAATAACGATACCGATAATGTAGTGCCTAATAATCCGAAACGCGTTCCAGGTGTAAAGCTGAATGTCCATAATTTTCTCTTAGTATCTCTTATGACCGTACGGGATCCCGCGGGACGGTGCACGTCCGGAGACGATATTACGGAATTTACGGCGCGGACAGGACTAATAAGTACGGCACCCGGCCCGACGAAGACTCTCTTCCTCCCTATCTTCTTCCTTCTCTCTATTATTCCTCTTCCTCTCTCTCTCTCTCTCTTTCTCTCTCCCTCTCTCTCTTTGGTCTACGATGCGTCGATGCACCGATCCGGACGTGCATCCGAACGATGCCATTTAAACATGCCACGAGAGGTGACACCTTCGCATCATCCGATCCGATCGCATCGCGTATCCTAATTCCTTCACTTGTCAGCAAGAAACCGAAATCTCCATTCGTGACGTCCTTTGAAAAAAAGACCCTCGAAAAATGGCTACATGTTCTTCTGTTACTCAAAAATCCGTAATCTATTTCAGACGAATATTTCTTTGAATTTCTGATCAATAGTCTGTGGGCTTTTATGCGAGATAAAAATCATCCGAATTAAACCTAGGACGTTTAAGGGAGGTTCGAAGTTTGCTTAAGGGAGGGTCGTTTTGTACCCGTGCAAGAAAAACTGCAATAATTGTTTTGTCTTTTCGAAGCGTATTTATTTACACAATACTGTCAAATAATACGTTTAGATGCTGCAAAAATAAAATATAAAAATTGATAAAAAAAACATTGCGAGAACAAAGATAATTGTTTAAAATTCTGTGGACATTTTCTCGAGAAGAACCACATACATGTGTACTTAATTTCTCAATGATTTGTACGAGCTGAGAATAATGCAACAATAGCTTTAAACTTTTTAAATAGCCTCACTGTTTTGTAGTTGATCTAATTTTGTCATAAATACACGAAGTTCGCAGTCTACTGACAAAACTTTTCTATTTCTCTACTGCAAATCCTGCATTCAATAATAATTAGAAGACATCGTTTTATAAGATGTTATCTTAAACAAATGAAGATACAAACCTTAAACCGACAATTCACGAAAATCAATCTCGCCGTTCCCCCATTTCGTACCTTTAAATAAACATTAATGGTTCAACAGTGTTTCTCAAGGGGTTAATGGATGTTTCAAGCCGATCGTAGGAGAACGGCCCTAAATCACGTCGGCATGAGTCCCAGCAGCGATGTCGGCGCGCAGGACGCAGGATCGTGGTTTTTCGTGGCCGATGCGCTTCCGATGCATCCTAGGCGGCTGGTGCACTTGTCGCGTCCACTTTCCCGGCCGTTTTCACACGAACCAGCTGTGGGAACCGCTCTCGCTCGCTGCACCCAGTGCAGTCCTATGTCGACCACTTGGAAACGACACCCCACAAAAAACCGACCCCTTCCGCAAACACTCTTCTCTCCGCGAGATTGTGTGCGCGGCCCAAGGTGGCCCGTTATAAACATACGGGAGAGTATCGATAAGCCGAGAATTCTCTTTCGCCATCGTTTCGCTCGTTAAGGAACGACGGACGGGATCCCGGCGCAGATCGCGACGCGATTAACCCGCAATGCGCCACGGGATCGCCGGACGTTTTTATCATTCCCGTCGGGATTAGAGCAATTATTAGATTTTCCATGGTAATGAACGGCAGCGGAAGTCTTCGGTTATTGCTTCGCTTGGACCCGTTAATCCCCGTTTCTATTTATCTAACGAGATTTTCGACAGAAATGCGACGCGAGTATTTATTGGACTCGTCTGGGGTTGGCGGGCTCGTCGGCGCGACGTTTAACATTAGAACCATCGAAACAAATCGAAATGACCGGTTTCTAATGCTTTTTCTTTTACAATTCCTGATATCGTGAAAATCTTTCTATGAGTAAGAAAATCAATATAAAAAATAAAATAAAATAATATAGAAACTACTTCTTTTGTAGGTTTGGCATTTTTTGTGAAAAAAACTATGCAATATTATTTACAAATTTTTCGAAGGATAAATGATCAGAATTAGTGAAACGAAAAAACGAAAAGTTTCTCAATCAGGATGCACATTTGGCTACAGCAAGTACCAGGAGGGTAGAAAAAAGTGATAATTAAAAGATCGCAGCATTTTGACGTTGAAATGTCGATTTTCTACGAAACCGTCTCTGTAATTCCATCAATTTTATAATAAGAAGTGTGAAATGTAACTTCACATTTAGCTGCATACATCGAGGATCTATTAAAAAATTATAAATTAGTTGTTGATCGATATCTGAAGATTGATACTTAGTAATTTTATAGTACATAAATGATTGCAAACCTATATAGACAATTCGAGTCATAGAGGTTTAATTATTGAAATAGATAATGAAGAACAGAATGTTATACTTCATGTTTATACTGACACCGTAATATCCAAGAACAATCGAGTTACACGCTGCCACGTCTAATTGATCAATTAGAACAATTCCAACTGTCCCGTTTCAACCGACTTTCATCCTACTCTAGAATATTACACTTATTCCCAACGGAAAAAGCTTTTTATTACTTCGGGCAACTTAATCACGTCTTCCGACACGTCGTAATAGTACCCACGTGCATCTAGCCCACGAACAGTTCCCACAAAGGGCCAATAAAAAGCGGCCGGAATAAAAAGTGTAACCAGAAGTCATCAGCATCCCGAGTTTTCCCGCGGTGTTTGCCTTAAATATTATTTTACGAGGGACCACTTCTGGGCCCATTCATAGGCTCGGTCAAATATTGTCGAAGCCCAATCGTTTCGCCGCCGCCATTCATCGGCGAGCTACTACGAAGCTTAATCTCTCACGTAACTCCTGTCGCGCGACATCATCCGCCGCGTTTTTTCCCGGCTTTTTCAATTTCCGTGTATTCGATCAACACCGAGGAATCGCTGTTGACAGTGGTACCCTTTTAAAGGGCCACCGTGGCGGTAGGTAGCCGGACCAAGTGCGAGATCGCATCTGTCACTGCGGAAACGGCTGCACCCGCGACTTCCGTCCCTTCTCGATGCGTTCCCATAGGGGTTAATAGACTGCCGTGTCACGGGTGTCTTGACAGGAAGCTCGTTCGTCGGGCAAGTGCATTTTTAAAGATCTTCGGCCTTTGTGTTACACTTGCGTTTGCAGTCCTTCGATTATCTGCGATTTTGTGCAAAATGAAAATTCTCTATCTCGATTGTGATATAGAGAAGGTGAATGAAAATTCTGAGTCATTATGAATGTTTTTAATAAGTTGGAAGTGTAATTTAAGTGCACACATTGTTATATTTAGTTTCTGCATTTAATTTCCTGCACTCTACCTGTCCGCTTTTGTCATAATGCATTTTATGCACATTCTGTTTTGAATTTTAACCCTTTTAACCCTCTCAGCAGCGTAACGAAACATAAGATCTGTTTCCACAGAATCTTGTGTCAAATGTTATTGAAATTAGTTATTTCTAACTTTCTATCATTTTATATTTTCTTTAAATATAATATTATATATTATAATTTATGTTTTATAATTAAGTAAAATTATATTTTGCAATTGATATATTACAATTGAATAAAATTATATTTTGTAACTTATATTTTATAATTAAATAAAATTATATGCTCTAATATATATTTCATAATTAAATAAAATTATATTTTATGACAAGTATTTTATCATTAAATAAAATTACATTTTTTTGTATGAATTCGTTGGAAGTTCGGAATAAATGAACCGAGAAAATAAATCATGTCCAATCCGAATACTATGATACACGTTCCCATAGTCAACCGTCTGTCTTTTCATTGTTTCAACCGACACGGTTGGTCAACGATGATTTGTTTAACGAAACCTTGCTAAAGCGATCGAACAATTGACCAGATGATTTCGTAAGGGAGGATTATCCCTGCGACCGACATCAAATTTCGAGGAACACGTTGCCGGACACCGATCGCGATTAATCACCGGCCCGATTGACAAATGAACGGGGATCCACCGATGATCTGCGTACATCGTTAAAGACGCTAAAATCGTGCTCGGCCGGTTACGTCGACGGACGTGGCCAGATGTGTAGCGCAACGAGGGCCGAAGCTTTATAATCGGAAGACAGGACGTCAAGGCGAGGAGGTCGCGAGGTCGGTATCTCGGCAAAACTTGCGCTTCTCTCGCGGCTGGTGGTCCCAATCCATTGATTTCTGCGAGGCCGGGGCCTGGCTTACCCGCTAAAACCATCGCGAGCCTCATAGCCGCACGATCGCCCGTCACTTTCTAAGAAAGATCGACGCGTGTAACCTGTACCATTCACCGGAACAGATGTTTCGTTATCTTCGATACACTTTCCAACATTCATTCCACGGTGAACTCTCCTTGTACCGGTGATCGCCTCGTTGAACCTCATTGTTCTATACGGCCGATGAATCCGATCCTCCTAATGCCCCGTCTGGCCGACATCTTTTTCGAATCATGCTGCACGCATCTCCGCGTCATCGGATGTGTCAAAGGGACATATGTGCACGTCGTTTGATTTATTCGGGAGAAGAAAATCATCGTTTTATGGACTCAACGTTATCAGGGAATTGTTTTCTGAGAGATGGTGATTTTTTTGTAAGAAATTTTCTACATTTCTGGCATTTCTTTATTTATTAAAAGCTATGCAGCGTTTTGCATCGACGTTTTTTGAATGTTATTTGCAGATGTCAAGACTCTATTCTTTAAGAAAATGCAAAAAAATTAATAGGAACATTTCATAAAATTGAAGTACTTTATTTCATTGAATTAACATTCATACGTTTCGTGCAATTACGTACGATTGGAGTAAAATTAATTCTTACATCTAACCAAATAATTCTGTCTTCCATACATGGATGACACATATGTGTAATTATTAGACTGCTAGTTTGTATGCAAATTAAAAATTGTCTGCATGAATTGCAAGAAATAAAGGTTAAGTGGCAAGTTCGTTCCTTCATGAATTATTTTAATGGATTCAAAAGAATAGATTGACATTATAAAATCTTTATACCATTTTTACATACTACTTTCAACAATAATTAATCGAACGGCTCGCTCAAGCAGAAATTAATTTCCCATCGCGATCAATTTAGTCACTCATGTTTCAACAGCTTAACCGGAAATCGTGCGCGATCTAACATCAATGTCCATCTGGCCCGCCGCAATCATGGCCGATCTGGACATCGGTTTCACGAATCTCATTGTGCCCGATCGGTCATTGTAATCTGGTCTGAGCTGCAATTTGGCGGTCGGCTTCCGATCTTGGTCGTTTACCGTCGATTTCCATAAGCATCGGGGCGTCGGTGACGCGTCGGAAAGTATGTTAATTCGTCGGGTCGGGGCTCAACGACCTTGTTCGAGTGTCGCCTGGGCGCTCTCCGGGCGCGGATCATAGCCGCGTGAAAGACGTTTTAGCCGCGAGAGCGCGGCCAGAAGATCGAAATTCATCGGCGCCGATAACGAGCGCCGAACGTTGACAAAGGACCCTATCTGGAATCTGTTCGGAACGCGGCGCATACCGAGCAGCCGCCTGCATAAATGAATTCCCGGGCCGCCCCTCTCCTCGCGCGGCGATGGCGCTTCCGCTCTTCGGACGGATTGAAAGAGAATAAACGCTCCTCGGGTATGCTAATATCGTTCGGCCGCGCTGTCACGCGTACGGAGGAATTCACTCGGATTTATCATAAATTTAAATTCGAATAAGCGTCGCTGGCCGAGCCGGCGCGGAACGTTGCCCCTCTGGCCGATAAACTGCCAAGAGGTCGTCCCGCACGGTAATGATTAATGGTGTCCCCTGTCTCTTCGTCTTCGTCCACCTCCTCCTCCTCCCGATGTCCCGGGCCCAATAACTGGACAGTTCGACGCGATTCGAAAAGAAACTCTCGGACAGTGGCTCCAGTCAGAGCGCGCGGCCCTCGCGCACAGTGAGCCATTGTTATCAAACAGCGGTAAAGCGTTCATTGGCATCCTCATCCCCGAGGAACCAGTTCCTATCTGTCTCCGGCGAGGCTCTCGACCTAAGGCGCATTCTTTGGAACGCGACGCACACGGAATCGTAAACGCGCGTGCTCCACTTGTCATCGTCACGGCAGGTTCAAGGCGGGCCCGTCCGCGTCCGTCCGTCCGTCCGCCCGTCCATCCAGTCGTGTGATTCTCTTTCGACGATCATCGTCTCGCTTAGGCTACCCCGAGGCTCGCACCTTATCGTCGCCCGGCATTTTTCGAGCCGCGAGCCAGTCTCGATCATCGCGTGCCGGAATGCAAGCGCGTTTTCTGGGATTTATTATCGACCTACATGCGAGCCAACCTGCTTGCCTAGCCGGGGCTCCATTAGGTCGGCTTCTGGGACCACGGGATTGGTCCAGCGCTGAATTCGCTATCGGCTTTCAGAGAAGCGGACGGTGCAACGGAACTGCATCGCGACAGGTTGCTTTTCTACGCTCGGGAATGCCGGCGCATTTTGCTGGGTTTTGTAATTCGATTCTCGGGGAACGTCTCCGTAAGGTCGCGTTTTTGACGGTTGTCGAATATCGAAGAGTATGTTCGACGTTCGAAGGTGGTTTCTTGAAACAACGGCTTTCCTTATTACAGTACTTAGCACAGTTCAATTTCAGTTCATTGTACGGTAACTACTGTACTCTCTAATTGACGCTAAGATTGTCCAGAAAAATGGACAATTTGGGAAGAGGAGATACGATTATTCGAGTCTTGCGGTTCGTTTTTATACAGTAATGTCTCTCTAATTGACGCCCAGATTGACCACAAAAATGGACAATTTGGGAAGAGAAGATACGATTATTCGAGCCTTTTGGCTCCTTTTTCTAGTTATAAATTGTCAACAGTTATAAAAATGAGCCGCAAGGCTTGGATAATCGTATCACCTCTTCCCAAATTGTCCATCTTTGTGCACAGTCTGAGCGTCAGTTAGGGAGACATTACTGTAATAAGCAGACTGCGGTTCTTTATGCGAAATAAATGTTTTCCAAGTCGACAAACGGAAATGAAATGAATCATTTAAATTATTATGATATTTAAATACCTCCGATATCTTCGCAATGTTTTACTGCATCTATTCGCTTCTGTCAAAAATGCATAAAATCCACAGTCTTCTACTAATAACGTTCTCGAAGCTTGTTCTCCGCTTACGTCAGTTACTGTTAACTGTAAATGGAGAAGAAGTTTCGGAAACGGCGCCAGAGATCCGCGGGCAGACAGGAGACCGTCAGAGAACCAAGAGATGAACGATTAAAAACGTGATCAACAAAGTGGGCATCGAGAAGCGACCTACCGCATTGTCCGAAGGCTGTCAGCCATTGTCGAGGTCGGAATTAAGCGAGGATTAAGCCTGTAAACGGGTGAATGAAAAAACGCGGAGGAGCGGGCGACAATAAAATCTCCATGACAATGACCTGGAACCTTGCGCTACAAACCGTCGGAATCCGTGCACGTGTGCACGCCTACAACGGCGGATAAAAAATCGATTTCTGGAGGCACGGGACCACCGTCTATGATCCACGCAGCGATATCGAGAGGAGGCCAACGGAATCCTCGTCGGGGACATGAATAATCGTGGCGTTCACCTGATAAGCGGAATGCAGTTGATTCTTTGGGAGGGGACCGGTCCCCGAGTCCCCGTGTCCGATGGCGTCCAATGGTGTCCGCGCTACCAGGCGTCGCGTCGGCCCGATCCTCGTCGATGATCCGCCATTACCTCGGCCGCATAGATCATCCGGGTTTGACCGTTGATTCGAGGGAAGAGCAACGAGGCTTATAAAAGCGGCGCGCCAGGTTCGGTGACAATCAGGATGAATGGCGAATCGCACGGCGGCCATTCCTCTTCCTTGGCCATGGACAGGTATTCCCTTCGGTACGAGGTGAGGTCCTCCGGTTCCGCTCTACGGGGCCGGCGTTGTCCGGACTTTTGTAAATATTTCCAGCAAGGATGATGAACGCCGAATTAAATGAGCATTAATTATCGAGCGGGCGCGCGTCGCGTGGGCGTGATTCATGGGCCGGAAAGAGGCCCCTGGCTCCTTCTCCTTTCGCTCTTCTGCTATTCTCGCCTTCCTTTTACCCTTGGCTCTTGCTCCGGCTCGATCTTCCTCCTTCTCTCTCTCTCCCTCTCTCTCTCTCTCTCTCTCTGTCTTTCTCTCCTTACTATCACCGTCAATTTTATCTGAACCGGCCGATGAGAACGATAAACGACCCGAGAGTCGACGATAGAACGCGAGAGATTCGACGCGAGACGATTTATCGGGTTTCCAACGACCGCGAAATTAGTATTCCGTGGTAACTTTCTTCTTTCTTTGGGCGCGTAATTTTAGTGGAGGATTGTTGGTTAGATCCGGTGCAAATAATTGAGAGTAATTCGGTGATTATACGATTGCACGGTACTCGTGCTCTCTGTTAAGTAAATGTGTTTTACATTTAAACTGCTGGATCTAATTAATATAATTATTTTAAAAAATGCTAGAATTATCTTCACGGTTGTGCGTGATTATAATTTGCAGTAAAACAACCTGGACAAGGTATTATCATGCGCAATGTCGTCATTAGCTCATCTAGAACCCACTGCAACTTTGAAGTATATCAATCATAATTTATCAATGTTTTTTCGTTTCATTTCATTCTTAGCCACAATATCGCAACTTGTTCTGTCGTTTCTTTGTCACAATCAAAGACATCCACCATTTTAAAAACTATAAATTCGTTGCTAATTTATATCTAAAGGTGGCGTTTCTACCGATGTTATGTTACATTAATTATATTAAATTCATATCAAAAACGTCGACGTACAATGGAGAATGAACAAAGATGCAGCTTAAGTGTTGATTCATATGACACGCCACCTGCATTTTGAACGGTAAAAAGTTCAGGAAGATTTCACGCACTCATGCATTTAGGCGTTTTATACATATACAGCAGGAATGAACATCTCGAGTTGAACGTAGCAGGAAGATTCATAGATTTCAGGAATTGGAAAATAAGCGGAAAACCGCGGAATAGTCCTTTGTGCAACTATGTCTCTAAGGAGTGTATGAGAATTAATGGTTATGGTGCGTCCGAGGAGATTAATGTTGCACTGGCTGCAACTTTCTTCCTTCGTTGTGAACACTCCTTTCCCTCCGCTTTTGTAGCTGTGCTCTTTCCCGGTGGACCATAACAGTCGCTCTGATATTCAACCGATCGCTATCAAAAGTTCAAGAAGACTGATAGAAAAAAAACTTATTGGCATTTTCCACCGAACGAGCTATCATTTACTTTAATACAATTTATCGGCTTCTCCGTATGCGAGAAGATTAGTATCACGTCGCAACTTTCTTCTTCTTTCTTTATACGTAGATAAAGGATATATAGTATACACCTTTTTCTCGTTTTCCGCAACTTTGCTACCGAAAGACTATAGCAATCATTCTAATTCAAGTCTAACTGATCCCCGTCTGATGAAACAGTTACTGTTTTCCTTCAAATTGGCAATCAGTACCGCAGCCGCTCATTTGGCCGCGATTTATTGGTTTTGGTAAGCAAGGTAGATTACTGTTCTACTCGCTGCAGCTATGCCAGCGAGGAAGGCCTTTCTTCCTTCTAACGGGCCCGCCCTTCTCTTCTCTTTTGTAATATCGTTCTTTACCGATCACGATATGCAAAGATCACTCTTGTTTGCGAAAGGCTGTAAGCATCATTCTTTAATCCTCGTCCGGTATGTCCTATTGATTACTATCGGACGTTCTTTATATTTCTCGAACGGCTTTAACCGCGCAGTCATAGAAATAACAACGTCAAAAGACGCGGCTGGCATCTTCGTTCAAATGAACGATCGATGCAGGTGCTCGTCTTGACGTCCGCGAATCTATCTAGCTTATTAACGGGTACATTGTTGCTTCAAGTTCTTATTTTCATGGACAATCTAGTGACATCAAATTTAAAAAAAAATTTAAATACTGTTTTAAAAATTAAAAAAATTATGACGCAAACGATCAAATTCTCCGTAAATTTCTGTCTTCTGAGGGTAGTTTCCACCATTTACATGCGAATGACGGTAAATCATATTGAAGAGAAAGTGTCAAGCGTCCATTAAATTCTCTAATATGCAATTTCTACAGAAATCCAGGAAATTGCTTAGAAAGGATATTTAGGAATAAAAAATCCAAAAATTAAGCAGGGATATCTAAATCTTTATCTAGTTATTTAATCTACTCATCAGTATCTAAACATTCAAGTAAATGTAGGCACATGATAAATATAAATTTAAATATAAATCTCCCTTTCTTCTAAAAAGGTCAAATCATTTTAACTATGAAGATAACGTTGCGCGAAGGGGTTAACACACCCTCGAAAAAATACGGTTGTATTGGACACACCTCAAAACTAAATACGATCATCTGAACACTAGATTTACGGAATCAAAATGACGGGTCACTAATTTTTTAATTTACGATTATTCATATCGCAAAGATACATTTATGAGTTATTTATTCAATTTATATGTCACTTACGGCAAATGTCACAATAACACTTGCTAAAAATCAGAATAAATATGTTATTGTTACTTTTAAACAAACTATAATAACAATTAACAATTTGAAAATAAAAAAATGTGAGACCGATCGTTCGACCGGCAATATTAGACCCTTAGTATTAATTATGCTCACTGATACGTCATCAGAAAGCGAATTTATCCAGGAAAATTTATCCAGAAAGTGCTCCATAAAATTTCGCGTGAATCTAAACAATATCGGTGTATCTGTAAAAAATGGATCTACCCAAGACTCGCGTCCAAACCGTTCATCAGAATCCTCCGCCACGATTCCCCCGAACTCGGTGCATCATCGTCGAGTCGCGACGAAATCGGCCCCGCGATTCCACGCGGAACACTTGGACGCGGTGGGTGCATTGGACGCACAGGCAGCGCGAGATGCAGGCCTCGCGGCGGGGGTGTGCGAAAAGTTCGCGTGGACATTGGCGGAGAGTTCGCTGGCCGATTAGGACGCAAATCATTCAGGTGGCCCGCTGGTTAGGTAAGCCAAGACTCGGTCGCGGGATGTGGGATGGGCCGCAGTCACGTGTGGCGACGTAGGTTCGCGTTAGGCGAGCGGAGACCGCGAGGAGGAAGAACGGTGCTGACATGGGGACAATCCACCGGAGAGAACCAGCTCACCGGCTCGGTTCGCGCGCGATCCATGCTGCTGCCGCCGGCGTCTCGGATCAACGGAGAAGGAGAGAACCGATCGCGACGGGGAAAAATCGGAGCCGGTGCTGCGCGGCGAGACGTCAGCCGTCGCAACGCATTTACGTTATCCTAGTAATTCCCGGGGCTAGGGAACTGCGTCTTCGTGGACTGGCCACCGGCCCGGCCGGAGAGCTCGACAGGCCTGAAGAGCGCAACTAGCCGCGCAATCGGGCGAAAGAACGGAGAGGACGAGATCGAGAGCCGGATCGCGCGTCGCAGTTTTACGGCGAACGGATAACGTTTCTGGCCGCCTTTGGATCACCGACGATAGACGATCGTCAGATTCTCGGTCAGCTAGCTCGATCGGCTAGCTAGCGACTAACTGAGAGCTAGATGATCGATCGGCTAGCTGCTAGAATTAACTGCTCAAGGGTTGCTGGATAACAGGGGACGTTTGTGAATTTGCAAAATAGACAAATTAGACGACTTTGCTAAATGCACTTGCGCGCAACGAGTGAGTTATGCTTAACGCTAGATTTACGGAGCACGTAATACAGCTGTTTTATATTAGTTTATTATTTATTTTAGGTCCACCGGGGAGTTCTGTCTGATAATGTCATTGCAAATTTCAATAGATATGCACGTATTCATGTGAGACGTATATTTTTGAAAAAAGTTGCTCGCGAATTGCCATCACGCTGGCAAGAGGTCGTAAGTAACGACGGAAATTATATCGTACAATAAATATTACGAAATTTATGAAAAATCTATTATTTCCTTTCATTTCTTAAACGGACAGAACTTTCCGGTGGACCTAATAGTTTATACAGTTAGTTTATACAGTTAGTCACCTGCATCGATTTCATTCAGACTTGCTTTTCAGACTAAGAGATTAGATTTCAGGCTAAGTCAGTCATGGGTGCTTCCATCGGAATTATCTTCTGATTTCGCATGCGTCGACCTGGACAACATTGGAGAATCACTATGCAACGGGACTTTTCTCCGCGGCAGAATCGCCGCTTCTCTGTTAATTCTCGGGAAGGTGTTGCAATAATGGGATTTACCTTGCAGATAAATCAAATCAAACGTTTATCGCTCCATCCTCGTTGCATCGATACGTGGATGTTACGTAATACGCATGACGGTTAGGTCCGGCGTCCACGTGGGTGGAGAACACGAAGGAAACGTCCGCTCGCTGGAAAATGTACGACTTTGTTCTCCGTGAAGGAGTGCTGTGACCGGAATTGTTGGTTTTGGGTTACAGAGGGTCGCCAAACGAGGATCGATCCCGAGATCGCTCGTGACAAGCGATCGAAGTCCCCTTCGATCGAGGATGAAGCACAGGATGTGGGAAGATCTGCAAACATCGATTGTAACGGATAAAAAAAGGTCGTCGAAATACAAGAACTTCTATATTTTTACGAAGATAATTCTCTGTCGCATCGAACACACGTGCAGATTTCAAATCTGACACGCTTTTCGCGATCGTAGATCATTTTCTGTGTTTCATGCAGGGCTGAAATTTAACTGGAAACTTCGATAAATATCGGTTATTTGGTAAAAACTTCTAACTTCTGAATTATTTATCTGTCTGTTCTCAGTTCACTTTTACAATTTAATTCTTTCTTTCTTTCTTGTAACAATTTAATTCTGTTAGAAAAATTTTGTATTTGATCGAGGGAACATTTATTTCTTAACAGATGTTTTCAAGCAAAATATTTCTCATTAAATATCTCAAATACTATTAATCGTCTGTCCCTGAAAGGGTTACCATTTGCTTCAGTATTCGAAGCTCTACCATTCTGCAAAGACTGATCGAAAATTCAGAGATACAGTAATGTCTCCCTAACTGACGCTCAGATTGTCCACAAAACTGGACAATTTGGGGAGAAGGAAATACGATTATTCGAGCCTTGCGATTCGTTTTTATAGTTACGAATTGTCAACAATTATAAAAACAAGCCGCAGGACTCGAATATTCGTATCTGCTCTTCCCAAATTGTCCATTTTCGTGGACAATCCGAGCGTCAATTAAAGAGACATTACACCTGGCGATATTTCCTAGTTAATTAGAGATCATTTTCTGAGCCCCGTGCAAGGTAAACAACGTCGACTCTGATAGGACGCTGTCCACGATGCGATTTCAATGTGCAGCGGGATTTATAGCCGAACAAAGGTTCGAGTCCAAACCATCCAGGGATGCGTTTCCTTCGACAACTGCACCGGCGACGTCTGATGCCCGCGGATCCGTTAACGAGTGCACCGCGGTACCGCAATGTGATCAGGGATGCGGCAGCTAAAAATCCGACGACACGTTTGCGTCTATGCCTATGAGTTCTTCGAGGTGACTAGATAATCGGCGCGGATCTTGAGCGAAGATGACGCGCTACCCAAGTAGACCAGCGTGCACTGGTGCAACAACCTTCGACGTCTCGTCGAACTAGCGATTCGCCGGATCGTACACCTCGAAATTAATCTTCGGCCTCGCTCGGTATTCGTCGAGCTCCACGAACTTGCGAGGTCGGCCTTTCTTTCTTGGTTAGAAAGGTACTACAGTAGAACCTCGCTTAACCGAACTAGATCTTCATCGATCTTTATTATCTAGATTTTTGATTATTCCGAGTACAGTAAATTTTCCTTCAATTTTCCTTCAGTTTGTGAACAAAGATGGACAATTTGGGACGAGGAGATACGATTATTCGAGCCTTACGCTTCGTTTTTATAATTGTTGACGATCGGAAAGTATTCCAAATTGTGCATTTTTGTTTATCAGTTGAAGGAAAATTGGGACAATTTACTGTAATTAAATGTACAAATATTTAATGCAGATATTTCTTATGGCAAAAATGAGTAGATATTATTTGAGACAGCGGGAAGATTAAAAGAAACTGAGAACGCGATGAAGTACTGTATAATTATTTGAAATTATTAAGATTGAAATTATAATATTAAACTTGTGCTTGTCTTCTAGGCTTGCGTTCGAGGCAAATAGTTTTTATATCATAGAAAAGCAATCTATTAATAACATATTATTAGGTACAGTAATAAATAGAGTACTTTAATTCCGAATAAGTGCAATGCAATTCAAAGTTAGAACACTTTTCTTAACACTAGATCTACCGAATCTTAAACATAGCTCGCACTATTTCTATTATGACATATGCTTGAGTAATTAAGTTTGTCAACAAATTTCTCATAGAAACGTTTCCACAATTTCAATAACTGCGAAGAAAAGATCAGAATTTCAGTCATCTTCAGTTCGATCGGACCATTTGTAATTTCTGTTCGATAAAATCGACGGATATTAAAACAGCCTAAGTCGCTTCAAATCTCTGCAGAAGACTGTTCATTACGTAATTGTCCGTTTCTTAACGACCCGCACGCATCAAGAATTGTAGAATTTCCACGCAGCCTGCGCAAAGTAAACTGTATTTTACCGTTCCATTGACAATGAGCGACGGGGACGTTCGCGCGAGCATTCTCATTCGCTGGCAAACATAAAGTGGCTATCGTATCACGCAATTCCCCGTGATTTGTGCACAATTCGCACAATGACTCCTAGATCATTTGACGCGTACGGATCGACGTTCCCAGAGGGTCGTAGCGACAAATGGAATCCACGGCTGGCTGTTCCCCTCGACCACGATCGGGGATCTGATTCTCGTTGTTTGCACCTCGAACGGTGCGCCACACGCTGACGCAACCCTGCACGCTGGCCGCTCATTTGCATCGAATAATCGTTGCATTTCCCAGAGTAGGACGCGTAAGAGCGGCTAGGATGTCCAGGCGCAACGTGCACGGCCGTTGTTTTACGGGCCACTGATTGGCGCGATGCGTGACGACTCCTTCGCGGAAAGGTCGACGGAGAAGTTGTTACTCATTATGCACCCGGTTTCAATTGCCGATAGGTGAAATTGTCGGTCGTTTGACATTCTCTTCCTCCTGGCACTGTGATTTCCACGGGTGTGGTCCCCTCTTCCAATTGTGCACACTTTCGTTTCCTAATCGTACCGATTCGAGATCGTGTCTTCGCATGGGAACTGATCCGGGGGACAGCCAGAAAACGTTCGGAGCCACGTTCGTGGAACACGTATTTCTGCAATTGACAATTAGGTGCATTTATGCGGTGCCGGAGACTTTCCTTAGAAAACGAATCTTCTGCATAGTCGTCGCTGAAATGTGGATTTTAATAGGTACATGAATAACACCGTTCTTTTATTATGTGAAAAATTATTAACAGTAATAATAGTAATAAGTATTACCATGATCTTCGTAGTTATTACTATATAGTTATTACTATTATTAGTAATTATATTATTACTATATAGTCATTACTATTATTACTAATTATATTATTACTATATAGTAGTTACTATTATTACTAATTATATTATTACTGTGTAGTTATTATTATTGTTACTAATTATATTATTACTATATAGTCATCACTATTATTACTAATTATATTATTGCTATATAGTCATTGCTATTAGTAATAATTATATTATTGCTATATAGTCATTACTATTATTATTAATTACATTATTACTATATAGTAGTTACTATTATTACTAATTATATTATTACTGTATAGTTATTATTATTGTTACTAATTATATAATTACTATATAGTCATCACTATTATTACTAATTATATTAGTGCCACATAGATACTACTATTATTACTATTATAAAAATTGTATCACCATGATCTTCATACAATTTTTTACCGCAATAGTAAACCGCATTTTTTTATTTAATTTATATTACACATATTTATATCAATGTTATTTAATTTTTACCTCATAAATAATATAATCTGAATGGCATTCATACAATAACAATCCAATAGAAAGTCATCAAACTAACATAATAACTAATAAGTAGATAGGGGATTTTACGTATTTTTAATGAGAATAACCAGGTGAAACGTCGAGCAATGTAGCCAGTAGAAAAATTAAGAACTATTCTTACATTCCTCTCAACCCATTAAAATCGTCGAAAGAAGAAATGCATTATTGAGCTTCCGCTCCTTACAATTATTCCGAAAAGCATTTATATTGCACGAAGATTCCGCAGTCCAGAAATTAGCACCGATCTCGCGGGCCGGCAAAAGTGGTCAAGGGTTAAAGGAAAAGTTTTCGGGAGCGTGGCGATGTGGCAACTCGAGCGTCAGACTGGCACCCTGCTATCAAAAGCTCGCTGGTGCAATCAGGTTCACGGAGGCTGGCGGATAGGTCAGCGCGAGGTGGCGCTGGTTCGTTTAGGCAACACGACTCGCCGCGCTAAAAGGGCCGCGGATCGAGGCAGGTGTGTTTCTTAAAGGCCAAAACGCAATACCGTTTGGATTGGGCTCCATTGTCGGCTAGTAGCAGCGAGACGATTGACCTTTTTGGCTCCCAGTAGTTCGAACGTAACACCGTGGCTAAGTGGTGTAAATAGCTGGCACGCGGTATATCCCCGTGGTTCGCGCTCCCCGGTTTTCTGGTG
This sequence comes from Megalopta genalis, assembly GCF_051020955.1. Taxonomy (NCBI): domain Eukaryota; kingdom Metazoa; phylum Arthropoda; class Insecta; order Hymenoptera; family Halictidae; genus Megalopta; species Megalopta genalis. The sequence continues at coordinate 8,150,958 of NC_135016.1, read as the reverse complement.
AAAGGAGAATACCTTTGTACCTTTTACGTCCGCGTCCCGCGTGCGACTCGCAAGCCCTGCCACGGAGGAAGCGCGGGAAAACTTAAGAGGCCGCGAGCGAACGCGAAAAGGGCGATCCCCAGATCGTAGGAAATCGGTTCCACGGGCCCTTCGCTGCCGGAGAAATAATATCTCGTAGCGCCATCGTGGCCGAGACACCGTTGCCGAGTATTCCCTCAAATGTCACGTGACTCAATCAGTGACGTCACCGACGAACAGCTGAGCAGAGGTAGAGGGCAGCAGGGTTGCCAGGCTTCGCTCTCGCGCTTCCGATTGGTCGCGTCGCGTCGATCGACTGCGCTGCCCTCTGTCCGCTCAGCTGCTCGTCCGTGACGTCACGGACGGAGTCACGTGACATTTGAGGGAATGCACGGCAACACGGTGGAGCACAAACGGAATCTTGCGCAAGCTTCCACGCATGCCGCCGCATTATCGTCACGCGCCGCGCGCGGAAAAGGAGCATCGGCGTCGTTACCTGTCACGATTAATTTTATCGTCGCAGAATATATATCATAGGCCCAGTGGTCGTAAAACATCGTATCTAGCGATCGCCTCGGGAACCGGCCGCGAAGACCCTATTCCCAACGGGGAAAGGACCGATTTTCCTGATTTTATAGCGAGAACGCACGATCAATACCTCAGGCGTCATGGATACGATCGATATTTCGAAACTCAATCGGCGACCGGTTTTCCAGGAGCCGAGCGATCGTGCTCTGCCCTCGGGAACCTGCGCCGGACCCTAAGGACTCCGGAATGGCCCTAGATCCGCCGCAAAGTTACCTCGTTTGATGCTTTGTATTTTTGCGAATGTGTCACCGTTCTTCGATCTCGTTCTCTTCGTGTCTTTGATTTTCGAAAGCTTTCGAAACGAATGTTTTCATTGTAATTTATTCGAGCGAATTGAATTTTAGTAGCATGTATGCGATGCAAAAGTGTCCTAATACCATTCGCTATTTTTTAGGGGTTGTTGGCGCTTAAGTGACCAGTTAAGCAATCAGTGACTAATTTGATTAGACAAAAATTGGAGAATATGCTTTTCAATTGGGATTGTTGGCGCTTAAGTAACCAGTTAAGCAATCAGTGACTAATTTGATTGGACAAAAATTGCAGAATATGCTCTTCAATTGGGAGTTCGTTACACGCCTATTCTTCAAGGACGACTCCCTGCTCCCATTTACCTTCTTTTTGCCTTTCTGTTGGTGATCTTAGGTTAGGATAAGAGCGTCAAACTTTATATCATGCAGTTACTTTCTTATTAATATCATCTCACTGGCCTTACTCTATACATTTTTCTCGGATGCTGAACTTAAGACAGTCTTGAGTAATCAAAGTTTACATAACGATCCGCGGTTTAGTGTGAAACGAGCAACGAACACCTGCCTTCACCTCATTAATCCATCCTGAATGCTGGAATTAAAACTGCATTAACACATCAGCCGATACGCGCGAGCCTATGAACGTTAATCAAAATCGACAGAACTTATTTCATAATTTGTGTATAGAAAAGGCGAGATTTATTACAGCAATTACCTCGGCAACGCGCTTGCACCCCGTGCATTCAAACAAACTTCGACTTGGTTTCCGTATACGCTGTAATCAAAGTCGAGTTCGAAGTCTGGCAACAAAATTCTGTCGCCAATATATTTATACGGCTGACATGGCAGTGAAAGCGTTGAAGCTTCGAAGTTTGTTCAGAGATATCGAGTTATCCATTAAATCATCATGGACGCTGTAATTGTGTCTGCATTTATAATTCCGAGATATTGCGTCAAGTTTCCTAAGTTGGTAACAAGTGTGCAATGAACATCTGTTCTCATCTTATTAATTTTTTGTTAGGTGTTGCAATGGAGATTGCACGGAGGATTGGATGATTATACGATGATCCTCGGTTTAATGACAAGTGAGGTACGAACGGTTGTTCGTACATATGTACAGTAAATTAATATATATGTACAGTAAAAAATGGATAATTTGGGAAGAGGAGATACGATCATTCGAGCCTCGCTGCTTGTTTTTATAGTTACCGATTGCCAACAGCTATATAAACGAGCCAGAAGGCTCGAATAATTGTATCTTCTGTTCGCAAATTGTCCATCTTTTTTTGCACAATTAGGCAGAATTTACTGCATCTCGTTAATTTATCTAGGATACTGGAAGCAAGACTGCATTCAATATTCAAAATTTGTACAGATTCTTAGCTTATAATTAATGAGAATCTACTGATTAATTCTTCTCGAATGCTGAAATTAAGATTGCAGTCATGATCCAAACATTGCATCAAGATCATTAGTTTATCGACAAGTGACTTCTAAACACCTGTTCTCGTCTTATTAATTCTTTATGAAATACTGAAACGAAAATTTCGTACAGGCTTCGATGATTGTCCAACGATCCTCAGTGCATCGACAAGTGACCTACAAACAACTGCCTCCGTCTCATTAATTAATCTCAAATGCTGGAAGCAAGATCGCATTCAATATTCAAAATTTGTACAGATTCTTAGCTTATAATTAATTAGAATCTACCGATTAATTCTTCTCGAATGCTGAAATTAAGATTGCGATCATGATCCAAACGTTGCATCAAGATCATTAATTTATCGACAAGTGACTTCTAAGCACCTGTTCTCATCTTACTAATTCTTTATGAAATGCTGAAACGAAAATTTCGCATAGGCTTGGATAATAGTACAACGATCCTCAATGTATCGACAAGCGACCTACAAACAACCGCCTTCGTCTCATTAATTAATCTCGGATGCTGGTAGCAAGACTATCGAAGATTCCGAGCACGCATAAATCTCTGCAGCTTAGTGACAAGCAGCCGATTAATTCTCGTTGTACGGTGAAATTAAGACAGCGTCGAGTGCTGTCGATTGCACAAAGAGTCGGCCTAGTGTCAATAGAGCGCCGAACTGCGGAGCCCGACCGGGAGACCCAGTTTTCAGATTTCCCGGATAGACCGGCATAGACCGATGAATATCCTTCGGGCCGATCGATATTTCGAAATTGAAACGTCGACCGGTTTTCCAGAAGCGGGGCTGCCTCTTCATTACGTCCTCGGTACCCGTAGCGATCGGATAGAGAAAGGTAGAAGAGGTCGCGAGTCTAGCCGAGTCTGATAAATGGTTTGGGACATGCGATTCCTCGTGATCCCTCGGAGATCCATCGACGATAGATCTTGCCCGCTTTGGGAATCGGAGTTCAGCCTCCGTTGTTCACCGCGAGCCTGGAACACTCTGCCCTGGTCACGGGTAGCTGCCGGAGAAGGGAAACAACGAGGGATCGTGGTACAGGCGATGCACAGGTGGTTAAGGCTGCCAGGACGTGGAAGAGGAGGAGGACTGGAATCGCGTGAGTCCGCGGCGACCGGTCCTACACATGTAGACATCAGATAGCACGCGTGGCACCGGTCACGACAGGACTCGGAGCGTCTTCGACGGCGGCGCAAGAAGCGCGGATGAAAAATCCCCAGCGAGAACCACGTTGTCCTACAATGGCGGAGTCGCGCCGCGAGCCGTTCTTACGCGCGGAACCCATTTTCAGCGGTTCCCGGGAAGCGAGCCCCGACGCGCGCCTTGAATATTCTTCGGCGCCGCGACCAGGCCCCAGGAATTCTAGGCACCAGCCTTTTAGTACGTGCCTACGCGTTCACGGCTTTCCTTTTCGTGTCGCGATAATATTCGAGCGGCCCGTTTTATGACGGAGATGGACGTGATTCCGACGCAGCCTGGCTGCACGCTTTCGAGACGCGTTCCTCGGAATCCTCCGCCGCCGCCACGGAATTGATCGTTCAACACGGAGTTCTGACAAGCCGAATTCAAGTAAATGCTACGATGCTGGCTCGTAGAGCTGAATGTTCAGAATGTTCAGCGCTTTTTAGACGCCGATGAGTAAAATACGTAGAGTCGGATGATGCGCGTAATTGGCATCTGCATTTTGATAGTTGAGATTTTTTTTCTGAGACGTGAAATTGTGGTTCGTTGGCTTGATCGTTGGACCAGGTAACCTGAAAGTTTCGGATGAATTCGTCGAGCAGTTTGCTGGAGAAAAATTCTGTACGATCGCCTTATCTTCGATGTCTCGCGCGGAGCTGTGTAAATTATTTGAGGAACGGGAACGTCTACACACGTATTTAGCATAAAATAATTAGATAAAATATAACTGCGTGTACTTAGGATCATATATCATTTTATTTGTCAATTCTTTTGACACGATTGTCAAGGTATTCCTTATAGGTTCATTAGTTTCTCTACAGGCCTTGATGAAACACGCGAATATTAAAATCAGGTGCCAGAAACTCGACTTTCATACGGAATTTATACAGAAATTTTATTTCAGAAAATTCGTGTTTAAACGAACTCCATCAATTTTTCCAACACCGTTGACAATATCGAGTGAAGAAAATATTGCATCGAATTTCAATGTTGTATCGTGTTGCACACGTGTGCAAAATTTGCAATTATCTAAGAACAAATTGTATTTGTTGAAGCTGTTGAAGTGTCTTCTCTTTTTACAGTTCTTGTCATAATGTCTTTCTATTCTCTATAATTTTTAAATTTCTTTAAATTCTCTATACAGTAATATCTCTCTAATTGACGCCCAGATGGTCCACAAAACTGGACAATTTGAGAAGAGAAGATGCGATTATTCGAGCCTTTTGGCTCATTTTTCTAGTTATAAATTGTCGACAGTTATAAAAATGAGCCGCAAGGCTCGGATAATCGTATCTCCTCTTCCCAAATTGTCCATTTCTGTGGACGATCTGAGCGTCAATAAAGGAGACATTACTGTAATTCTATTTTCGCATCAGTATGGCTTCGTCATTTTTTTTCAAATTCCGATCCGAAACTCTCTACACGATGTTTCCAAGATGTCCAGCCGCACGGAGATCGAGCGAGCGAAAGCGGTAAAAAATTTGTCCCCGCGTGTCCACGTTCGAATGGCGGGCACGCCGCGAAGAAATATTCAATTTTAATACGAGCAAGATAATCGTCGGCAAGTAATCATGCATTGTGCGGCCCCGCCATTGATTTCAAACACGGCCGAGACCGGGTGCCCGAGACAGACCCGGTGAATAATAACACGATTTTTCAGCGAGCATTATCACGGCTAAGTCGCTCTTAGTGACTCGGTGGCGCGAGTCCCGGGGCCCCAGTGACCCGCCGTTTTTTCGGGCTCGATCCATTTGTATCTTCAGCGGGCTTGTCCCCGGGAGTGTAAGAACCCCTGCGGTTTCGCCACACTTGTATTTGCATTCGGGGCCCGAAAGCCCGCGCGGGGCCCGTCCGTAAATTAACCCGCGGCGTTCCATCGCGTTCCGAATGAGATATCGGGCCCCCGCCCTCGCGCGGCCTGCCCTTCGATAAAGTATCTCTCGTCCCGCCGTGAAAGGGCGTTCTTGTCATTCTTTTCGGACCGATTCGCCTCCCCCGTTTCAATTTCGCCGTGATTCTACCGTTTTTTCAACCCCCGCGCCACTGCGAACTTTAATTGGATATTTTTAATTAGGCACGTGCGTACATTGAACGTCATTTTTTCGTCTGTTTTTGATCGACGATTTTTGCGAATATCAATTTTCTAGTTTCTTGATGATTTTTCTAGTGGAAATTAATGTTCTTTTTCTTCTTGGTTTGGGAGTGAACAATTGAAAGCCTGGTTTCTTAGTGATTTTTATTGTTATATTTTATGCTTCCTTATACCTTTCAGAAGGAATTTCGCTGTTAATTATTTCCTGTTGTCTCTAACAAAAAGAAATTGTCGCGAGCCAAAATCCTTGGAATCCTTGAAATAGTTATCATATTTTATGAAGAAAATTTTGAACAAGCACCTGTATCGTTTCGAGATTTTTAATTATATTCACGAGCGCATAAACCAACACCCTTCGTTAAAGTGTCCTCGCAATTATGAATCACGAGGATCAAAGTTCATTGAATGATACGCTCGATCATACTTGCATGAATGAAAATGGTCGTAGCCGCATGCTAACACGCGCATTCCGCTGTTTATGAAGCACTGCTTACTCGTGTAATAAAATTACTTTAGCAGTTTAAGGCTGCTATTATCCCTACTGTCTCATTACCATAATACAGTGTTTCTTCTCTGTAATTACGCTATGTCGACCTTGTAATCACGTCATCATCCCCGTCGCATCAAGGGGACAGCTAATAGTAGGCGAACCTTGCTTTAGCACTGCTGAATGTGAGAGGGGACGATAATGACGAACAAATTGTACAAGTTCGCGCAAATTTCCGTCCTTTACGTCCTCAATTATATCGCTTTGTTTTTTCCTCATTATCTCCGACTAGTCGTACACCGATTACGCACATCTGTACGTTTCTCGGTGTATGAATATATTTTATGATAATTCGAGTATAATCAGCGTCTTCTCGTGACGCGAAATTTTATGCAAAAGTGTGCACGTAATTCTTGGTAAATAATTATCGAGGTAAATAATTATCTGCATCGCCTGATTCGTTCTCTAAAACAGTGTTACATTGGGCTCCAAAATTCGATCACAGAGATCAGAAATGGTCCAAATAACAATTAGGGAATTTTCAAGTAAAAACCGTGCAATATTTCGATGCACGTGTTCTCTCGTCATTTCGACGAGACCAAGGAAATTGTGCATCGATTGCGAGGAGCAGGAATTAAATGGACACTCGTTCCTGCACTTGATCACATTTACACAGTGAAAATGGTGCATTAACGTGCATCTTAACACTTAGCCAACCGAACGGGGAAATCTCCCCGTTTTAAATTCAGTCGATTGACAACCGAATTGATAACCAATGAAAAATGAAAAATGATTGCTTAATTTTATTAAGACTTGCAAGAGGTACGAATGCTGAAGAAGTAATCGATGTCATATAAGTTTGCTTCATAATTTTTATTTAATCGAATGAAATATTTTAATTTTACGAAAATTTTTGAGCTTTCTAGCGCGGTCGCGAAAGTGTTAACAGTGCACCCAACGACAGAATCAAACGAAGTTCATCCGGGATCCGTTCTCATCGAACAATACACTGATAAAACTGTTTCCATCGATATCGAAGGCTGCAGCGAAAGCACAAAGACCGTTCGTCCGTCTCTCGCGTGAGTAACAACCATGAAAGGGAGCCTTTTTTTCCGTCGACAGAATGGAGCTAGTCTATAAAGTCACGACTCTATTCCGTCGGTTCCCGGATATTCACCGTGGAATTCGACCAGGAGAGGTACGAGAGGAATGCTTGCGCACGGGTTAGATTCGTGCCGTAACGCCGTAAAAGGATCCACGGCCGGACGTTATCACCGAGGGGAATTCGTATAAACGCGGCGCGGATCGTCACGGGGGCTGAGACAAGTATCTCTCGAAATTACTGACACGTCGTTCGGTTCGACGAGCTTCTCGGAACAGCACTAATTCCCGATGATGGCTGCTGCCGACTGTTCTCCACCCATCGGTGACGTCCCGCTGCGCGGCCCCGTAACTTCTCCCGGCTATCATAACCGAACATTAGGAATCCGAGTGGCCGAGGGGGAGAGAAGCCGGGTGCCCGCGGGGGATGCAGTTCACTGACCCGGGAACCTGAACGTGGACATATTTCAATCCGTTTCGGACGTCGGCTCGATAAGCGACGAGCATCAGTCAGCCGCGAGGTGTCCGTCGAAATGAATCCTCCGACCGGTGCTCCGAGCCGCACAGGTGATTCCTACAAAACGGGTCTTAATGGCTCCTGGTTCACCCACACCGGCCGCCCAAGGTCAGATTGCAACCTGTCTTCCCTTCTCTGCCTTGTTTCTTCTTGCGCGACGAAATTGGCAACTCGGTCAAGCCTTAACTTTCACGCGGAATTTCGCTGTTGACTTCTTCTTCTTCTTTTTTTTCAGCATCTTCGGTTATTTTCAGCTCGTTCGGCTCTCTTCGGCTGCTTCGGAGCTCTTCAGCTCCTTCGGATCTCTTCAGCTCCCTCGGATCTCCTCAGTTTCCTCTTGACAAGGTTAGAGTTGAGTCGTCAAACACCGTCTCGCGCGAACCTGGTACGCCAGGTGTTCTACTCGTTCCTTTCGGACGCTGAAATTGAGACTGCAATTGGGATACGTTCAAACATCCGCTCTTCGTGTAATACTAAGCCTGGTAATTGCTCTCGGATGTTGGAGATAAGTTTGCGATTGGGATTCAATCAGACGTCTCTTCTCCGATAGAAAGATTTTTCGGACGGTTCTCATTAAGATTCTTTGGCTTCTTTTCTTGCTCGAATTGACGGGCATGGGTTGGGCTGAAATAATCGAACACTGTTTCACGTTGCAGCGAGCTGCGCTTCGTTAATTCCTCTCGGATCTTGAAATTGAAGCTGCGCGTTTGGATTCCGTTAGACGTCTCCGCTTTTACGCGGACGTTTTCTTCGGCCGTCTTTCTCCCAGTCGTCTTTCACTTTCGTTATCGGCCCCGACAGGCGCAATTGATATTCTACATATTGTTTAATTAATTTTTTTCAAGCACAGCGAATCACAAGGTTTTTAGCTTTCTTGCTTCGGAGTATTCGTGCGTCGGTTACAGTATTATTCCGAGACCAGAACTAGGTCAAATGTATTTGGAATACATAACGAACTGGATATCGCCGTTTATGATTCCGTGTTATCAGCATGATCGAGGCTCACCCCTAGCAGTTTTGCTGTCAATTTATTCCTTCGTCGGAGATTATTATTCAAGCATCTCGTCGTAGTATTCCGCGGCGAGATTCTGTGAGAACGACGACGAAACTTGACCAGAAAATTCCATCGGGCAGCTTGCGCAAACAGGTCGCACAAACGGCCCATAAATCGTGATGTTTTCGACTGGCGAGCTGCATCGGGGCACAATACCACGTACAAGGGAGCACCGCGAGACACGTGAATGGCACCATAGGCGTGTTAAATATGATCGCACGAAATCAAGCCGTTCTTTCGCCATGGGCGAGGCGCAGGTTAAGCTCAATCAACCATCGAGAGCAGAACGAGACACATCTATCACGCGGCAATGAATTGTAATGGGCCCGGCGACGATAGGGGGCCTTATAGAAGGGACCTTATAAGCGACAGTCATCCGTCATTATGCCGGCGTCGCTTTCGTTTGGGCGTTCATGGAAAGGAGACGGAACGACCTCACCGGGAAACGCCTCACCGTTTTTAGTCGAATTTCGAGGAATCGACGACGCTGTTTTGACGTCTCGATTCATGCGTCGTTAATGCCGTCCCCGATAATAAATTTCCTTCTTACCTGACACGATGAGATTAGGATGTTGTGTTGATCTAATCTCTATCGCTTAAAAAAAGTCTGTCTTTTTCTTCAGCCCCGTCTTTTTATTTGATTTTTACGACCACCTCGCTTCAGTTTAAGTCACGAAACATATTTGGAAGAATTGTTTCTCGAGCTAAGATTTCATCTACGATGGCACAATATTACATATTATGTTATTTTTATATTACATATAAATATATATAATATATTTTTATATTATATTTTCATAATATGTAATATATATTTATATATTACATATTATGTTTAAGTATATTGATTTTTATAATATTGTTCTCCATGTCCTGTTCCATTTTCAATGGCGTTCAGCAGCTGATATTATATAAAGACGAAAGACGGAAATAACGACGTTAATTAAAAATGTATCTGCACGATCCGCTAAATTCTCACTGACATTTAGCGACTGATAAATCAGAAAGCTGAAGGACGAAATCGATGATGTTAATTAAAAACGTATCTACATGTGCTGTTTCATTTCCAAAAACGTTTAGCGATTACTCTTGCAGAAAGGCGAAGGACAAAGTTGATGACGTTAAATAAAAATGTATCTGCATGTTCTGCATCGTTATTAAAACCGTTTAGCGCTTATTGTTACAGAAAGGCGAAGGACAAAATTGATGATGTTAAGTGAAAATGTATTCGCACGTTCTGCTTCATTTTCTGCAATGTTCAGCGACCGATACTGCAGAAAGACGAAGAACAAAGTTGACGACGTTAGTTAAAAATGCATCTGCACGTTCTGCTTCATTTTTAAAAACCGCTCAGCGACCAAAAAACAGCTTATGCTAATTAAAAATATTCCTGCATGTTCTGCTGCAATCAGCAGATTGTTCTGCTTTCCTCATCGACGACGTTCAGCGATCGATGCTACCGAAACGCAAAGGACAAAATAGATGTATTAAAAACGTGTCCGCGTGTTCCGTCTCATTTCCGTCGACATTGCGACGGACGAAGTCGCCGAAGATTATCCCGACAAGGAAGATAGCGCATCTCTGCCCGGTTCGCGCAACATTGTAGACGCATTAGCGCGCAGTTTGGGCATCGGTATCGCTCGAAACCTGTCCTCTCAGCTGCGAAACGTGGACCGCCGATCGACCGCGATGTTAGGTTGAAGTAGATGGCGCGGAACTCGGATCAGAATCGATTATGCTCACGTTCCTGGCGTTTCTGCATCGTGCTATCCGAAGTGGGCACGGGTTGCAAACGAGATCGAAGCAGGGAAAATAGACGACGACGACGACGACGACGAGGACGACGGCGAAGAAGAAGAAGGAGAAGAAGAAGAAGAAGAAGAAGAAGAAGAAGAAGAAGAAGAAGGCCAACGTAGGAAGAAACACGGTGTAACTGTTGCCGCGGATGGCACCGAGGCATCCGACGATCGTCTCTCGATAAAGGCCCCCGGAATCGATTCTCCGCTAGGTTTACTTTAATGGCGCTCGTATTGGCTCGGTAAGTACGTTATGATTTCTCTAACTAGTATCACGCACACGTCGTGCAAACCTAGCATCCCGCCGCGAGCGGTGCTGAGCGGAGCCGAGCGGAGCGGAGCGGTGCCGAGGCGATCCGCCTCGCGGGCGCCCGTTTTCACCGTTTCGTTTTTCGTCCCGCAATCTCGCGATCGTATTAACGGTAATGGCACGGAAATCTTCATTCGAACGGCTCGAAATGGCGCGGCCGACAGTCACGGCACACCGGCCGAACCGTCGAATAAACGATCGGATCGCGGCTGACCATACGCTGATCAAATCGCGATCATCGTTAAGAATCGCCAGCGGATCCTGTTTATTAAAATGCGATTCCGATCGTGACCGCCGTCGGAAAGCTTGGCTTCTTCTCACCATTGTAGCTTGCAGCGTGATGTATCTAATTGGTCTTCATTGGGAAAACACCTCGGAGAGCGAAACTAATTTCGTTGGATTTTTGGGAATCGTTATAAAGATAGATATCGAAGAAATAGGTAGAAGAATGTACAATGAAGGATTTACAGTGAAGTCTCCCTAATTGACGCTCAGATTGTGCACCAAAATGGACAATTTGGAAGAGAAGATACGATTATTCGAGTCTTGCGGTTAATTTTTATGGTTACCGATTGTCAACAATTATCGAAACGAGCTGCAAGGCTCGAATAATCGTACCTCTTCTTTTCAAATTGTCCATTTTTTTTTGCACAATTTAGGCGACAGTTAGGGAGACATTACTGTATGATGCGTTGATTCAGCAGGTGGATTTTTAGTTACGCTTCTTCAAACTTGTGCAGAGAGATGTAAGTTTGTGCAAACCCCCGCAAACTTCTACAATTTCGCGAAGAACTTTACTTGCAACACGATAGGATCGTTTCCCTAGAAAAACGTTCTTCCGATTTTTCTATATTTCTCCAGAAGATGTCTAAGTTCGCACAATCTTTTGCATCGCGGCGCAAGGCCCAATAAAATACGAACTTTCTCCTACTTCCTTGGCTACACCGACAGAGGTTTCTCGCAGCGTTCGCACGAAGTACGTGTACTTATCTCGAAGCCGTTGCGTCCGAAGAGATCATAGCTCGGGCCCAAAGGGCCGAAAGCGCCACCCACGATCGAGCCCAGAACGATCGATCCTGGCCAGCGGACGATTTGTCAGCGATCCGCGGTGATCGAAATCGCGGAATGCGAAGGTCGCGGTGAAACAACGTCGGCCGCTGCCGCATTCCGAGCGGGGCCCTAATATAAATAGAACGTACAATGGGTCCAGTCGAGCAATCATCGTTGCTCGTCGAAGGAGAGTCGGTCCCGTGTCAAGATCCCGTGACTTTACTCGCACCGGCGCGGCGCGTTCTGTGTACCCGGCCGGGGCCCGGTGATCTTGAAGGGCCTCGCAGCGCATCCGAGAGGCCGTGTTATCTGAAATATTGCGGCCGTATCTCGCTTAGCGCGGCGAGCCGTACGCTCGGCATCGCGAGTGACCCTTATCGAGCATGAGCGCGACCTTTCACCGCCGCTGAAAGAACCTTAGTAATAACTCGCGGCGATAATCGGCCGGGAATAAGAAGGGAAAAAAACCGGGCCCGGGGCCCCGATACCGGGCCGTTCGCGCGCCACAATAAATAAGACTTCAACGTGGCACCGAGGAATCTGCGGGGCTTAACACGTGAGGACGCCCTGGGTGGTAATAGGCTGACTTTATATGTGGGTGCAACAGGAACGGCCACCTCTGCTCCCCTGACTCTATCTACAACGTATCCCGCCGATGATCTCCTTCGATACCCGCAGAAATCTTGATTGGACGATCCGCCGCGATCCTCTCGTGCCGCGGTGTCCCCTAAATCGGCGGCCGCCTGGAACTGCTACCGCCCGTTTTCTCGATTTAATTCGATCGACTCTCCGACTGGTCTACTTTGTTCCCCGCGCGCCAGATGATCTCCTTCGATACCCGCAGGAATCTTGATTGCGCGGGCATTATCGTAAACCGCTTAGAATTTCTGCGGCCTGTTTTCTTAATTTAATTTGATCGCTCTCGATTTATAGAAACGACTGCTGGGCCACTTTGCTCCTGTCGTTATGCAGATGGTCTCTTTCGATTGTTCGAGCAATTTTGATTGCATCGGTGCGCAATGGTATCTAGGCGGACTCATTGGCAGACACGACCTCCAGACATGAAGATCCTGTCTCCTGCAATGGACGCAGTTCTTCTCCTTTAACGCTAATGCGTATTGTTTTGTAGCGACGACAGGATTGCATTTGTTTAAACTTCTTACGATCTTTATTCCAATATATGCATATTCTGATCCTCTGTTCTTGTAGTTTTTCTATGCGTTTGCAACTTCTGGAATGAGACAGAGAATCCAGATATGTAATGATTAAACTGCGGATCTTTATGCAAAATAAAAATTGTCCGGGTTAATTTTAACCTTCATTCGATGATTTCAGTGAATGGAGAAGAATGTAGGAATATCTTGAAGTTCGTTTAATGTCTTCATTGTTTAGATTTTCACCCAGTGATTTTTATTATAAATGTATAAAATCGGTGTAATAATGCCGACGATTCGATGACAATTAGATCCGATGCTCGCGTACATCCCGACGATCCCGTGTAATTATAATGTCCTTCGCACAAGCAATCCCGTATCCGAGAATTTAACAAAACCGAGGATCCCGGCTACCGAATAAGAAATTCCTCCGTTCCCCAGCGATTCCCAAGAATTTGTATCCGCCGTTGCAATTCCACGTATGCTCATTGCAGAAATATCTGCCGGAGTGGTTTACCACCGGCGACACTTCTTCGTGCAGCAGCCTGGCAAGCGGTTTCCCGGTAAAGTATCTTTTGCTCGTCATAAATTCAATACGCGAGGCCGGTTCGCGGAAACGAAAATTGTCGCAAAACTCGTCCGGCGTTACAAGACCTGCGTTCGCAACGCGATTTCCCCACGGTGAAAGCTAACGGGGACACAAAGAGGTATCGATAGGCATTGTTCGGTCCGGATCGGGTCGCTCGGCGTAATTTCGTAATTACAGAAAACGCGGAGCTGTTTTTCTCATTAGGGAGGAGAGAGAGAGAGAGAGAGAGAGAGAAAGAGCGAGAGTTGGAGAGACAGATAAATAGAGAGAGAGAGAGAGAGAGAGAGAAAGAGCGAGAGTTGGAGAGACAGATATATATATATATATATATATATATATATATATATATATATATATATAGAGAGAGAGAGAGAGAGAGAGAGAGAGAGAGTGAGGGCGAGAGTTGGAGAGACAGATAAATAGAGAGATAGAGAGAGAGAGAGAGAGCGAGAGTTGGAGAGACAGATAAATAGAGAGATAGAGAGAGAGAGAGAGAGAGAGAGAGAGAGAGAGAGAGTTGGAGAGACAGATAAATAGAGAGATAGAGAGATAGAGAGAGAGAGAGAGAGAGAGAGAGAGAGAGATGGAGAGATAGAAAAATAAAAAGAGTGAGATGGAGCGACGGAGCGAGGGGGGCGGAGGGAGGGCTCCTGTCATTTCCAGACTGGCGACGAAAGAAATATTATCCCGACGGACTGCCGGGCATCCGGATGCCGGGCACGCACCGCACGTCGGCCAAGGTAATTCCGGTATTTATCCAGCATTAACCGTCTCCACGCTAACGAGCGAATCTCCAGCGATTCCGGGGACGTTCGCCGCGGAATATTTCGATTCGACTCGCGTCGCGAGACGTCGTCAAGCTGGCGGGCCCCGTGACACGGCCGGGCGTAAAGGGAGGACGGGCCTCACGGGCCCAGGCGTCTCGTCGTATTATGCAAAACGGCGCTCCGGACTGCCTGCGAGCAGAGGCGAGCCTACTTGCCAGAGATCGTTCGATACATCGGACCGGTAGACCACCGCCGGGGGAGATCGGAAACTGCCACGGTCTACCCTGTCAATTTATCGCTTTGCCGCGAATTAACGCGAATCTAGCGCGATCATTCTTTTTTACCTTTCGCGGACGCACGGTGCTTGGCTTTGCAGAAAGAAGTAAGAAATAAATATTTATTGGAGAAGGGGGATACAATCTAAAGATTTTACTTGCACGAAAGCGGTCGAAAAAATACGGGTGAGAATGTGGACAGAATTAAATAAAAATTGACATAAATAAATGTTCGAACATTACGTTTACACTTATTATCGTTAGAATGCAAAATTTTGAAATACCATGAATAGATATTGTTATATGCCTTGGACTTCATTTTGATAGCGATAACAACTGGATAAAGACAAATTCAGGACAAGAAAAAGCGAATAGAAGGTTATTTTTAACCCTTTGCAATCGAAGCTATTTTAACTGTAAATATAAAATCATTTTTCTAACCTATAGCATTTCTATTTTATATGACAAAATGCAAACTCTTAATAATTCTTTAAATCTAAACTTTGTTAATATCAAAATTATCTTGAAAGGTGATGTAACAAATTTTAGTAGTGCCTCGGAGTCGCACCACTCGTGCAAAGGGATAATAGGTTTAATCTTTTATTCGCTTTTATTTTCTCCAGAATGTATTTTTTTCCAGTTGATATCGCTATCAAAATGAAGTCCAAGATTTCCCGTAGATTTCCTTAATAAAACAAAAGGAAAAAGAAGAGAAAAACGAATAAAAGTCACTTGACAAAACATGCACTGGCTTACAGGCAACCACTTAAAACTAAGTATCAACAAACTAGAACTTCATGTAACGATTATTAAACCGATTCGGACATACGGACTTCGAATCTGGGGCACGGCTGCGATATCAAATATTAAAAAGTTTGGAAATCTTGTATAATCGCAGGTATTACGATCGATTTTAAAAGCGTCACGGTTCGTTGGAAACGCTGTCCATTGATAAGACAAGATTTAAACAAGATTATTAGGATTGCTAATGGACGATGCTAATGATGCTGTTCAAATCTTGTCTGTTCAGTAGACTATGGATATTTCACTCTCGAAATCAAGCTCAACTGTTCGAACGTGTTACAAGAAGACGCGCAAAGCATCGTTCATTAATATTCAATTATTCTGCAACTCGTACCACTTTCTTCAATGTATCTCATTACGTGGGACTTTCTTCGATGCATCTCATTCCGCGTGACTCCCTTCAATGTGTCTCTCGAACAATCTGTCAAATTAAAACAACAGACGGACGAGGCTTCACGTTTCTTCGGAGCGAACGCATTCCACTCTAATCAATATGTACATTGATTATCACGCTCGACGATTACGCTTGTTACGAAAACGAGCGAACAATTTATAAATAGAGGATATTTCAGCCAGTTACCATACAAAAAGAAAAGAAACCCCGAGAGATCTTAGCTCGTCGACTGACAGCTCGGTAAGTTAGAGAAGGCGCGAGAATGATTCCCGGCACGAACGATGACACCTGGCAGACAAGTAATTAAAAGTCGCCACCAAAAGTGTCAGTCCGATAGGTATCCTCGATTGCGTCATCGTCGTCCGAGACCCGCGGGATCGTATCGGCGGGATCGATCGATCGTACGATCGATCGATCTGACCCTCGTTCGGGCCGATCCAGCTGCCCTCGATTGCGTCACCTAAGCGAGGACGAAGAAATCATCGGCACCTTCTATCCGTTGCTCTCTGCGAGAGACAATCTGTTGGCACGATCGACGCGCTCGACAATTATCTCTCGTCCATCCGTCTGTCGACGGGATCTCGACATGGAGGACTGGCCAGCATGGAAAGACGTTCGGGATATTTATTCTCCGGGGATAGCTCGGATCGTATCGGAGCCGAAGTCCGGCTATGGCCGAGTCACAGATCGCATCGTGCGTTCCGTTTCGCCGACAGGTATTCGCGGGAAACGAAGAATAGTCGATCGTTCCGAGTTCCTGCCGATCCTGTGTGTCCCTGCCTTCCACAGTGGGTCAATTCAGATTGTTATCAGTCCTTCCGCGTCGATTTTTAGCCATACTTCCTCGGCCACTTTGTTATTGGGCCTCGAGTTAAATGAATTGGAGCTTAACGCTGGAACTAGCGAACTCTAAATTTGTATCGTTTTGTAACAATATGGTGGGATTTATTTCAACTTCGTACGATTTCTATCGCAATATATGCTTGGACGAAGCAGTTCATCTTAAAATTTCTCATTGAAACGTTTTTATAGTATCTGGAATTGTGAAAGGAGAAATTAGGAAACAGTCGCTTTGACTGGTAATCGATGATGTTAATGATTCAGATAAAAGAAATATTTTCTATTGAAAAATGTATTGAACACTTTTGGGCTAATATCATTATGTCAGTGATTATTATTTCTTAACTGGCGTAGCAAGGAAGGCAGCAGAAAATTCCAAAAGATAATCATAATTAGACTGTGAATCTTTAAGATCACATGTACACTATAAATAGAAAATTCATCTGGCTAAAATATTTCTGACGTTATAATTAAAGGTAAAATGTTGCTAGTGCTATATAACGTAACCAACGTAACTCAACAATGTTATAATGAACATCCTGACGCATTTTACAAATTAGAAAACCGTCACGATGAAACAGAAACATCTTTTCCTTAAGAAAACATTGGACATTGTTGCGCTGATATTTTTATCGCTAATGTATTTATTAATTATTTATACGCTAATATATTTATTAATATCCGTAGCTATCACTTTTTAATTTGTGTATCAGAGAACGTAGCAAAATATTCCAAAAGCCATAACAATCATGATTAGACTGCGAATCGATGCTTAATCTAACTAAAAAATTTTCGATGATAGCAACTAATTAAAAATGTCATGAATATTTTATACAACGCAATTGCAATACAATTCACTAACATCACAATGTCACCAATGCATCTCACCATCTCATGTTTAATTTTTCAGTGACCCTTTTCGATGACGATACTCGCATCCATCGTTATCAGAGTCACCCATCGATGCACTCACTGCATTTGCATTCCCCGCGTTACGACAAACAGGACACCGAGTAAAAAAAAAAGGCAGGGATGAGCGCGGTACAAGTGTGCACCGTCTCTCGTTCGCACAGAAAAATATGCGGAAGAGAATACCTGTCGAGCAGTCGAGTCCGCAATTGTATTTCGCGTGGGTGCGTTCCAGCATGTCGATCGCGGAGGACGTACACGATATGGGACGACTTCGATCCGATCTGTCACTCCCCAATCGCAGCGAGGAACAGTCGAAACCGTTTTCGCGTTGGCTTTCACGCGCTGCCATGTTTCACTTCCTAGTACGGGAAATGGCGACGAAACGATTTCGATACGGCGTAGATCGGATTTCACGAAACTTCCATTCCGTGCAGAAAATCGCACCCTCGATCGCGGTTGCGCACTTCGTTCTGACATTTCGAAGCGAACGTGACTTCCAAACGACGTGTGCCTAATCGTTCGCGACCGTTCATAATCATAAATCGTCACTTGGATTCTGTGTCAACCCTCGGACCGCGGACCGTTCTCTCAACAATAATATCGTCGATGTTTCCTGAAACAGTTTTTCAACGTATTTGCTGGTATTTATCGTTGTTAGCGTAACAGAAATAATTCGTAATCGTAACGTAGCCGCGGTGAAAGTAAGAAACGCATTGTTATACGAGCTAGAAAGCATCGAAACGTTTGCAGATGTTTAAAACTGTTTAAAAATGATTCGGAACCATTTAAAATGATTTTTCATAATTATATATTTGATAATATTTGATACCATTCTCAGATTTACTCACATATTTTTTAAATATCATTTTTGAAGATGCTTCTTATCGAAGTTCCATTAGACGAGAAATTTTTTAGAAATTTTTGGAAATTTTATAGAAATTATTAGGCATTCGTGATTATACTAAGAATCTTTAAGTAGCTTCAAGATTTTCATCAATTCTAATAAGCAGCGAAAGCTTTTGTCAAGTTTTTCTCGTTTCACATTCCACAGTGTCCAATCCGAGGATGAAATCCTTCGAAACAGGATCTACATTCCAGATTGTCAGCATGCCGATTCCCCGCGGAATTTAGAAAAGAGAATAATTTATTCCCGGCTCCTGGTTTTCACTGTTTCACGAAAAGATATGCTAAATCGAGAGATACGGTGCATCGAACTGCCAAAGGATTACCGGTCTGGCCGAAGGTAATCGGTGATTTACGTTCAAGTAGCTTCCCGCAAATCCTTCGGACAGCAAAAAACTTTACTGCACCTAATCCGCCGACAAATGTCAAGGAAACCGTCCCCCACTCTTCAGCCGCGCCAGCAACGTCTGCTGGGCCTGATCTGGGCCTTGCACTCTCGTCCATCGATCCACGGCGATCGCTCCTGAAACAAAGCTGTGCGTCTGCCAAGTGAAAGAAAGGGCATTGAAGAATTATCCATGCGATATAAAGGCAAAATGCGACGTTGCAAATTTTTCTGCGACACTCGTAAGACTGTGCTTTCCGAATAGAAAACTGAGAAAGTAGCGTTTGCTGAAACCGTAAATAATATTCATTGTTTTTCCTCGAAGGTGAAGTGCATTCGTTTCGCCCGGGACGGCAGCTATGCGCTCCGGGATGCATTTACGCCAGTGCACAGTAGAGAAGGAGGATCGCAAGTGCAGGGACCGTACGCAGGACGCATCTGAATAACGGGCCGGTCGCGGGCCAAAAGCAGCGAGCACGGGGAACTAATGACCGCCGTAATCGTGCAGCGCGGCGCGCACCTATTGCCGGACACTTTCTATTATCGCATCGACAAATGCAGAGTACAGCTCGCCGAGTGGTAGGGGATGTGTAGCCCCGTGTAAACGTAACGCTAGATAAGTTACGAGGCGTGCACGGTTTCGTGCGGCCCGCACCCGGGAACAGGCTCCGCTGCTCTCGCAGTCTAAAGAGGCGGCTCGGGTACCATGTTAGGAATATCTGTATGGCCAGCCTGGGTTACCTTCTTCCTCGTTGGGAGAGAGAGGCCACGTGGGAAAAAATGTCACATTATTCTCCTATATGGTGATGCAGCACGCCGCTCACTTAGAAATTTATCCTCGTGGCCCCCGGGCCCGTACGGGCCCCGACAGCTGCGGTGGTGGGGAGTCTCGATGCTTATACGGTCTTGTGGGAGTTACGGAAGCATGAACGCCGAGCGGATGGGGAAACACCGTTTTCTGCGGTAAACTGTACTGGCCGATTACAAAATGGACACGACTTTCTATTTTCTCTTGTCCTCCGCACCCCCGCGTTGCGACGTTTGACGAGGAAGCGTGGCTTGTCCCCAACTTTAAACGCTGTTTACAGCTTTTCAGCATGCGCGATGGTCGATTATAAAAAGATAGGTGTGAAATATTCTGGTGCGTTCAGATTCATTTAACACGTTGACTGCCACAGGAATGCTGTAAAGCGAAGTCGGAGCGATTTATTTCATGTTGCAACAATAGAGAAGACAAGAATTATTGTAGAAATGACGTCTGTATTACTTTTTAATTTTGTGGATACGAAACAATTTTGATATATTCAATAGACTGTACTAAACATTGAGTACCAAGTCGGCTAAAAAAAATTGATCACCTTTATATGTGATTTGCATGGCAGTCAAAGTGTTAATTATTATTTTGCATCCGCAGTTTACGCAGAATTTATTCATTCGTTTCTGAACAAATGAAATCGCAATCGAAGTGGGTGTAATTCGCTAGATTTACACTAGATTTACGCTAGGTTTACGGAACACTAGGGTCACTAATTTTTCAATTTACGATCATCCATATCGTAAAGATAAATTTACGAGTTATTCATTCAATTAATATATTACCTGCGCAAATGTTACAATAACTCTTGTTAAAATTCAGAATAAATGTCCTATTGTTACTTTCATAAACTAATACAAAACAGCTGCTTTTTTATACTCCGTAAATCTAGTGTTAAATTCTGTCACCATAATCGCGCAGTGTTTCCACAGCCTGAGGCCCAAAGTCGGACAGCCTGACGGAATGGAAGAATTCGATGAATCCCAGGTAGAACGGAAAAGCGTGTGTGACAGGTGTTGGCGAACTTGACTGACTTACGCCATATATTTCTTATTCGTTGGCAAGAAATATCCCCGGCGTTATTCGTCGGCTCTGAAGTAATCGACGGATAAGGTGTTACGAGGATGATGATGATGATTGCCGAGGTCGGCTGGTGGCACCGTGTTGGCGCTAGATAAAAATATTTCGGATAACAGGTAGACACGTCGGGCGGTGCAAGTTTCCATGTTGGTAAGGATATAAGTGCACGTCTTTGTTCGCGATCCGGCAAAGGCGAAATTACACGGTTTATCAAAACTTGATCGACCTCCGCCGGCGTTTTTGCGGCTGATGGGGGCACCGTTTCTCTTAATAATTGGACAACGCCATTGTTCCCACCTTGGCGAGCATCGGTAGATCGAGAAAAGGTTCTCGATAGCCGCTTATTGTGCCGACACGTGTGCATCGATAAGCGGCGTGATTAACGATCACCGTGATTTCGTCGGAGTTCCCCCGTAGTTCGATCGTCCGGCACCTTTTTTACGCCGGATAGCGGCGGCGGCGGTGCACACCATCAACCTTTCTCCGTGCTCGCGAGCCAAGCGTGTGCCCGTGTTAGGAGTTGCGTTTCTTTGCTAGCAAGGCCCCGTATCAATTATCTTGTAAATTCGTGGCGCACAGGTAAAGTGGATTTAATAACATTAGCGATCCCCCTGTTATTAACCGAACGTTGCCTTTTATTCCGCGGAGGTTCATTAAATTGTAAACCGCGCCGGGTCCCGGAACCGGGGCACCAAAGGGGAACGTCGGAGGAGGAGAGGGCCACGCGGAGAGGGGATAAAGTCTCATATTTCTTCGGTCTTTTTCACCTTCGGCGAGCAAAAAGCTGGCGGTGGGCGTTGAACCGTGCCATTAACTGCAATTTCGCTGATGCGGTCCTTCTTCCGGATCGTTAGCGGAGCCACTTTGGCTGACTTATGTAAACTCCGTGGACGATGCAGATGTGATTTAATGAGAGGAGCGAAAGAGCCCACGATTGGTAACGTTTCCAGGCCCGGCACGTACCGCTAATTCGACGCCCGGCACTCCAGGCGACACCAACTTTTCCTCACGGTAGCCGCTAAGCAATTAATCCTACCCGGTTCCCCATTTTCTTAATTGCCGGATTGCCGGCGAATCGATGGAATGATAAAGCGCTCAATGCGATCGAAACGCGGGCTGTTCGCTCCGAAGCGATCGGATATTTTTTCTCGTCGCGTCACCATTTTCGTTTCTGCTTCGGACGCGCCACCGTAATTTTTCATGTATATTACTACGCTGTATTAAAAATGATTAAGTACCTTGCGTCAATTCGTGAGCATGAGAAATGCAATTTTTACAAAAAACGAAAATAGAAAAGAAGAAACGAAATTGGAGAGACTTGCAGCTGCTCTTCGGTGTAGAAATATTAACACGTTCGCGACCGTCGTTTCTTTTGTTGTTCATCTTCGTTGCCGGAATTATTTGGTAAATGCAACGCATCTCTCTTATACGAGATGTTAAAACAAGTTAATAAAATTATTGGGAGCAAGTACTAACAATAACAAAGAAATTGAACAAGCAAGAAGAAATAAGAAACTGTTATATATAATATTGAAACTATTAAAAGAAACAGCATTTTCTCAAGTGCAACAACAACATATAAACAAATAATGCATTCGAGCTAATAAATATAACTTCTCCCTTTCTTCTAAGTTATTACTATATTGCGGATTTTTATGCAAAATAAAACCTGTCTGCAAGAAATAGAAACTAAAACGTAAGTCCATTCTTCCATCGCTTTAACAGATTAAAAACGAGACGTGTTTTTTCCAATTCTTTCAACCTTTCCTCTATTTTAAACTGCAACCATCCACTTTTGTCATAAACGCGTAAAATTCGGAGTCTAGTTATCGCAATCGGAAAGCTCCCAATCATTCCAACTGCGAAGAAGAAAATAGTTGCAGCGACGGGTTAAGCATCGCTCGAGCAGATTCTGTGACCCAGAAGATCGCGGTGAACAGCGTTTCTAGATGCAGGAGGGTTTCCGACGGCGTGAAAGCTCCTCCGCCAGAGGACAAACGTCGGATCCCATGGGCCCGGGTGTCCGCGGGGACGGGAGCGTGGCCAGGGAACAGATCAAAATCAACTGTTCACGCTGCTTTCGCTATCGGACCTCCGACGTAGCCGTGGCGAGAATTTTGCCGGGGACTGTATCCCTAACGATATGCGATTGTCGCCCCATTAGATGCACCTCTCACAGGCCGGTATATGGATATCTTCGCTCCTCTCTCCATATAGTGGCGGAGCCCCCATAGCGCTGTTTATCTCTCGACTATGGCAGCGCCGGACTCATATAACGAGACGAACCGACCCCGGTTCGCTTTCGAACAATGGTCGCGGTCTGCGGTCCGATCATAACCGCGAGAAGGGAGGCATGCTCGAACGGGGGGGGGGGGCGGAGGGGTCTGCCGGATAGAAGAGGAACAAGAAGAGGAACAAGAAGAGGAACAAGACGGGGAACGGGAAGAGGTGGAAGAGGAGAAACGAGAAGAGAGCTACGCGCGCCCTCTTGTCTCTCCCCGATCCACGGTCTCCTCTCGCACCTCCGTTTTCTCTAGCACCCGCCGAAGATTGCTCTTGATTTATGTATCTGGACCAGGATATGAGCCGGTGCATCCTACAGGCGGATTAATTGGAACCGGCCGAGTATTACTGGGTCAAGCTCCGAGGTAACCCCAGATCCTTGCAACTCTTGCAATGGCGAATGGCTCCGCTTTGATCGCGATGTAGGCTAATGAAGGTTTCTACCCTGATTGAGATATCTCTGTCGGTTCACCGCGGAGGAAACTCGAGGCGGCGAGGTTTAATGGTCGCCGTTTGATCACGATGAAAATTTTCTGCCGCGTTTCTTTTTGCCACGGAAATTACAGGAGAAACGCGGCTTTCTTTCTGACCCGGCTATTATGGACGCTGCGAACTTCCGAAACAAAAGCGCCCACGCGCGGTGTTCGCGGGCTTACGGTACAAAGTGACATTTATTGATAATCGTACGAGCCGAGTTTTAATTGTAGAAATAGTATCACGTAAATTGTTTCATTCGCCAATTAAAGTTTGTGCATATTTATGTTCCGTCGTACAGCTTCGCTTTCTAATTTCGATTTGATTGAACATATTACTTTAATTTTATTATGTTTTCGAGATTGTGGCGGGGTTGACAAAGTATTCAATTACGTTATCATAATTACTATTCTTTCACTTTATTTTTTTTATAATATAGCTACAATCTGTTTTGAATTTTTTCAATTTTCAGTATACTAAGAAACGAGACTTACGCCACTTGTTAACTAAGAGGCTCTTGTTTGAATGTCTCTTCATTAAAATTAGTATAATATTCAATGCATACATACCAAAAAAATGGTACAAATCTTTCACTGTAAAAAGAAATAGTTTGCAAGGAAGCATCCGTGTGTACTTCATTTGTTTCCACGCGTCGAAAGGAATTGCAAGGGATTCTTCTTTTTGTTTAAAAAAGAAAAAACTGTATTAAGTAGCAACGCTTTAAAGGAAATAAAAAAATCACAGAACGTTGGAAACCCTTGTACAATTCAAATAAAATTGCATTCGTACAGCTTTCATGAAACGAGCACCGTTCATTTTCAAAGTACCATAAATATCAGCAGTCCTGTTACGTCAAAGCCTTTATTGTCACCCTGAAAAATATCGCCGCTCTCCGGGCTGAATCGCGAACTTCCAGTTCGTAATCCTGTTAACCAACAGTCCGCCAAGTATCCTCATTAACTCGAGCTCGCGCTTCAAGCCACCATATTTGCCTCCCTGCTCCATTTATTCCGGACTGTTTTGTGCGGGGATAGGGGCCGTCCCGTAGCCTTTAACGTCCGCCGATTTTTACCTCCCACGGTCTAAATCATCCCGCGATTTCAGGAAATCGAGCTGGGAACAGGTAAAGAGCCGTGCGCCGTTCGACAGGAAGCGAACCGGGGTGCCTCCGTGAAAAATAGACGGCGGAGCGGCTAATTGGAGTCTGAAATAAGTTATCCGGAGTTGTGTGTAAGTTAACAGTCGTCCGCCGATGGTCCGCCGGGAAGCGGCGTCTTATCTGGATCGCGTATCGCGCGCGATAAAACGATAGGGAATGCGGTTAGGCGATATTGTTGATAGCGGGTAGGTAGTCCGGCGTGTAATATACATGCGAACCTGCGCGTCGAACGGGAGCAGGTCCTCGGGTATGGTCGCTATCGGTAACCCAGTACCGGACGTTCGCAGGAGACGCGGTCGTCTAATCCCGTTTAACGATTCGCGCATCAATAAAGCGGCTGAATAGGAGCGGCGAGAGGAATGGATCTCACGGGGCCCCATGGGAACCCGTGGGCCGACGCATCCGAGAATCCGAGGCGTACGTGGAATTTCCATCGCGGCAATTATGCGCCGGCTCCCATGATACGCGGACGACACCAGCGGGCCCGGCCAGTTATTGATAAAGTCATTAGTACATTCGAACGACAGACGCTGATCGAGCGTGCACGCTAATTATCCGACTTATACGAGGCAATTCGAGCCCCATCGTCCGCGCCGTGACGTATAATAATCCAGGTACGCACGGTATGCCCGATAAACCGGAGGCCTAGCCACTCTATTACACTCCGCGGACATAGTTATGCGCAGAATTGCCTCGTTGCCGGGCCGGTTGATGCGCTCCAATCCCGCTGCAATTACTTGCTCGCATGTTATGCCGGGCCCTCGACAGGCCACCGATCCGCGCGTACCAGCGGATCCGCGTGAGAAAACCGCGTCCGAGACCGCGTCCGAACTTCGTCCGCGTCGCGCCGAAAATATTTCCGCCGGTCGCCGGCCGATTTTCCGGCCGCAAAAACAAAAGTCGCCGGGCTTCGGCGCTCCGTCTCTGCGACACGGTCGTTAAGATCTCCCCGTGCCTCGTGTTGCTTGCGCCAATGATTTACCGCACTGTCGTGCTCGCCTATAAAACGGTCATAATGTTTTATCATCCCGGCCGAAGCACGGAAACGGCCACGGCCGCGTCACGACCCCCAACGTCCCCGTAGGATAATGAAATCTTACTTTCTTACTGGAACGAGCGGCCGGACGCCGTTTTAATTGGACCAGCTCTCGCGCTTAGATCGGATCATTATCCTGAAATTCGTTTAAGTGTTTGCACCGTGCGCGAAAAAGCTCCGTTTTATGCGCGTATGAACGTACGAGGT